>NC_084560.2:13980420-14635420 GCF_033978685.3 Nerophis lumbriciformis | reverse complement strand
GGGACTCCACAACAGCTTTCTTTTAATATGCAAAATAATGCAATTTAAATGAGCAATAATAGCCTTGGGTTAAGACTAAAGTCTGTGAACTAAAACTACGTCATGTTGACAAATCCTGGATTTATTCATACATTTACTCAACGTGTGTACACCAGCACCATCCAATGCAACAATAATGGGATCCTATATTTATGTAACCATAATATATTTGAGATTGGAGTTTGCGGTGGAGTAGAACTGCACTGCATCATATTGATGCGTATATTTATATCATGTACAAACCCCAAAAGCAGTGAAGTTGTTACGTTGTGTAAATGGTAAATAAAAAGAGAATACAATGATTTGCAAATCCCTTTCAACTAGAGATGATAAATGCGTTAAAATGTAATATCGGAAATTATTGGTATCGTTTTTTTTATTATCGGTATCGTTTTTTTAAATTATTATTATTAAACCAACATAAAAACACAAGATACACTTACAATTAGTGCACCAACCCAAAAAACCTCCCTCCCCCATTTACACTCATTCACACAAAAGGTTTGTTTCTTTCTGTTATTAATATTCTGGTTCCTACATTATATATCAATATATATCAATACAGTCTGCAGGGATACAGTCCGTAAGCACACATGATTGTGCGTGCTGCTGGTCCACTAATAGTACTAACCTTTAACAGTTCATTTTACTAGTTTTCATTAATTACTAGTTTCTATGTAACTGTTTTTATATTGTTTTACTTTCTTTTTTATTCAAGAAAATGTTTTTAATTTATTTATCTTATTTTATTTTATTAATTTTTTTAAAAGTACCTTATCTTTACCATGCCTGGTTGTCCAAATAGGCATAATAATGTGTTAATTCCACGACTGTATATCGGTATCGGTTGATATCGGTATCGGTAATTAAAGAGTTGGACAATATCGGAATATCGGATATCGGCAAAAAGCCATTATCGGACATCCCTATTTTCAACTTATATTCAATTAATTTCCAGTTGAAAACTTTGTTATTTTTTGCAAATATTAGCTCATTTGGAATTTGATGCCTGCAACATGTTTCAAAAAAGCTGGCACAAGTGGCAAAAAAGAGTGACGAAGTTGAGGAATGCTCATCAAAGACTTATTTGGAACATCCCACAGGTGAACAGGCTAATTGGGAACAGGTGGGTGCCATGATTGGGTATAAAAGCAGTTTCCATGAAATGCTCAGTCATTCACAAACAAGGTTGGGGCGAGGGTCACCACTTTGTCATCAAATGCCTGAGCAAATTGTTTAAGAACAACATTTCTCAAGCAGCTATTGCGAGGAATTTAGGGATTTCACCATCTACGCTCCGTAATATCATCAAAAGGTTCAGAGAATCTGGAGAAATCACTGCACGTAAGCGGCAAGGACGAAAACAACGTGACCTTGGATCCCTCAGGCGGTACTGCATCAAAAAGCGACATCAGTCTGTAAAGGATATCACCACATGGGCTCAGGAACTTTGGAAAACCACTGTCAGGCGTTTCCAGGGGGAGTACAGTAAACATCCCCAAAGAGAAGAAATTACAGCAGGAATCCCCTTTATTCACTGGAAACATATTCTTCTAGAGCATATTTTCTGTCGTTGTATGCTCATGTGCAGTTAGCTTAAGAGGTTTAAAAAATATGTACATAATAATATTATCTTCTCTGCATTTGGGTGAAAGGAAACACTATTTACTCTACAGAAAATGCAGTTCGTACTTTTTAGCTCATGAACAGAAACCAAAATATGGAGTACAGTCGTCCCTCGCCACATCACGCTTTGAATATATCATGTTTGTTTTTAAGTATATTGTATGACATTTTTGGCCTAAATGAAGCATTTCGAGCATTAAAATGACTACATTTAGTTTCAAAATATCAATAGTACAGTGGTATTTGCCACGAAGGCAGACCAAACCAATAAGAGTGTGCTGTTCTGATTGGCTGAGCCTCAGGCAGCATTACTATATTGGATTAAAAAGGTGTAACACTGACCAAAGGGACCTGTGTCATGTCTCGAGGGCTCTAATAATGTTTAAAAAAATGTTCCTAGGTGGTAAACAGTTTTTTATGCTGTAGCTATGAAAATATTCCAGTTCATAGTTAACGTTCCTACTTTGTGGAAATGTGTTAAAGGTGGTCAGGAAACCAATTAACAGCTCTAAACAAGGGATGACTGTATGTCTAGCTCTCTATGTCGAGTTTCTTATTTTACTTTTGAAGTCTATTAGACTGGGCTTTATCTTTGTCAAGCAGTGAGTAAAAAGGAAGCTGCTGGACCTGATTGCTCAAGCCTAGAAAGTACAGCTGATAAGTGACAGTTGTTAGGTGAGTGTGTTGTCTCTTGGGCCAAACAAAGACAATCACATCGTGGTTTGCTTTTTACACAAAATGCCTGTCCGGGTATCAAACATACAAACTTCTCCACCAAAGGCAGAAAGGTGTAGCATAATACCACCAAGAAGCCTCTGCTACACGTATAATTACGGAGTAGGACTTGTTGTTTTTATTGCTTTTGTTGTTTTTTTAATGTTTTTTTTTATTTGCTGGGGTTCTGACAGAGATCATTCTTTCTTTTATTTGTGTGTGGCTTCATAATAGATGCCATCTGTTGCCCTTTTCCTATCAGAGTACACATTGCTGTTTACAGAAATTGACATCCAACCTTTCCATTGTCTACCACGTATCATTGACGTAACTCTGCGCTTGGAAAAATGCTATTCTGTTTATTTTGTTAAGGCAGGTTTCATTCTACATACTACAGCTCTTATATTGGTACTTAGACTGTGTATCGAATGTGTTGTGTGTGCCTGTACACAAATAACAGCGATACAGCAGGGACACAAATGGTTTCCACTTGTAAATAAAAATGATCAAAACTAATGTATCTAACGGGCTGTCAAAAATAAGTTCACTCGTGATTAATCACAAAAAAATATTGCACTAATTATGTACAGTATGCACGCAGATTAATCATCCCATTTATTTTGACTGTACATGCTACAAACCCCGTTTCCATATGAGTTGGGAAATTAAGTTAGATGTAAATATAAACGGAATACAATGATTTGCAAATCCTTTTCAACCCATATTCAATTGAATGCACTACAAAGACAAGATATTTGATGTTCAAACTCATAAACTTTTTTTTTTTTTTTTAAATAATAATTAACTTAGAGTTTCATGGCTGCAACACGTGCCAAAGTAGTTGGGAAAGGGCATGTTCACCACTGTGTCACATGGCCTTTCCTTTTAACAACACTCAGTAAATGTTTGGGAACTGAGGAGACACATTTTTTAAGCTTCTCAGGTGGAATTCTTTCCCATTCTTGCTTGATGTACAGCTTAAGTTGTTCAACAGTCCAGGGATCTCCGTTGTGGTATTTTAGGACTCATAATGCGCCACACATTTTCAAGGGGAGACAGGTCTGGACTACAGGCAGGCCAGTCTAGTACCCGCACTCTTTTACTATGAAGCCACGTTGATGTAACACGTGGCTTGGCATTGTCTTGCTGAAATAAGCAGGGGCGTCCATGGTAACGTTGCTTGGATGGCAACATATGTTGCTCCAAAACCTGTATGTACCTTTCAGCATTAATGGCGCCTTCACAGATGTGTAAGTTACCCATGTCTTGGGCACTAATACACCCCCATACCATCACACATACTGGCTTTTCAACTTTGCGCCTATAACAATCCGGTTGGCTCTTTTCCTCTTTGGTCCGGAGGACACGACGTCCACAGTTTCCAAAAACAATTTGAAATGTGGACTCGTCAGACCACAGAACACTTTTCCACTTTGTATCAGTCCATCTTAGATGAGCTCAGGCCCAGCGAAGCCGACGGCGTTTCTGGGTGTTGTTGATAAACTGTTTTCACCTTGCATAGGAGAGTTTTAAAGGGGAACATTATCACCAGACCTATGTAAGCGTCAATATATACCTTGATGTTGCAGAAAAAAGACCATATATTTTTTTAACCGATTTCCGAACTCTAAATGGGTGAATTTTGGCGAATTAAACGCATTTCTAATATTCACTCTCGGAGCATTTTCTCAAACACCGGGTCAAAACAGCTCTGTTATTTTCCGTTTTTTCGACTGTTTTCTGTACCTTGGAGACATCATGCCTCGTCGGTGTGTTGTCGGAGGGTGTAACAACACGAACAGGGACGGATTCAAGTTGCACCAGTGGCCCAAAGATGTGAAAGTGGCAAGAAATTGGACGTTTGTTCCGCACACTTTACCGACGAAAGCTATGCTACGACAGAGATGGCAAGAATGTGTGGATATCCTTCGACACTCAAAGCAGATGCATTTCCAACGATAAAGTCAAATAAATCTGCCGCCAGACCCCCATTGAATCTGCCGGAGTGTGTGAGCAATTCAGGGACAAAGGACCTCGCTAGCACGGCAAGCAATGGCGGCAGTTTGTTCCCGCAGACGAGCGAGCTATCGACCCTAGCTTCCCTGGCCTGCCCTGCTGACATCAACTCCAAAACTGGACAGATCAGCTTTCAGGAAAAGAGCGTGGATGAGGGTATGTTTACAGAATATATTAATTGATGAAAATTGGGCTGTCTGCACTCTCAAAGTGCATGTTGTTGCCAAATGTATTTCATATGCCAGTTCATAGTTGTTAGTTTCCTTTAATGCCAAACAAACACATACCAATCGTTGGTTAGAAGGCGATCGCCGAATTCGTCCTCGCTTTCTCCCGTGTCGCTGGCTGTCGTGTCGTTTTCGTCGGTTTCGCTTGCATACGGTTCAAACCGATATGGCTCAATAGCTTCAGTTTCTTCTTCAATTTCGTTTTCGCTACCTGCCTCCACACTACAACCATCCGTTTCAATACATTCGTAATCTGTTGAATCGCTTAAGCCGCTGAAATCCGAGTCTGAATCCGAGCTAATGTCGCTATAGCTTGCAGTTCTTTCCGCCATGTTTGTTTGTGTTGGCTTCACTATGTGACGTCACAGGAAAATGGACGGGTGTTTATAACGATGGTTAAAATCAGGCACTTTGAAGCTTTTTTTAGGGATATTGCGTGATGGGTAAAATTTTGAAAAAAACTTCGAAAAATATAATAAGCCACTGGGAACTGATTTTTAATGGTTTTTTAAACTGTTCAACAATTTGCTCACGCATTTGTTGACAAAGTGGTGACCCTCGCCCCATCCTTGTTTGTGAATGACTGAGCATTTCATGGAATCTACTTTTATACCCGATCATGGCACCCACCTGTTCCCAATTTGCCTGTTCACCTATGGGATGCTCCAAATAAGTGTTTGATGAGCATTTCTCAACTTTATCAGTATCTTTTGCCACCTTTCCCAACTTCTTTGTCACGTGTTGCTGGCATCAAATTCTAAAGTTAATGATTATTTGCAAAAAAAAATGTTTATCAGTTTGAACATCAAATACTGTATGTTGTCTTTGTAGCATATTCAACTGAATATGGGTTGAAAATTATTTGCAAATCATTGTATTCCGTTTATATTTACATCTAACACCATTTCCCAACTCATATGGAAACGGGGTTTGTAGTTTACCTTGAATTACCTTGAGTTTTACCATTAATTGATTAACGTGGACCCCGACTTAAACAAGTTGAAAAACTTATTCGAGTGTTACCATTTAGTGGTCAATTGTACGGAATATGTACTGTACTGTGCAATCTACTAATAAAAGTTTCAATCAATCAATCAATCAAAAAACCTTAACCACAAATGGTTACTTAAAGGTCAGGTCAATAATGCATAATTCAGTACGACGACTCGTGTGCTCACTGGCAAATTTGGCTTCAGAATAAATCCCGACGTGACTTTAATTAAAACTGTTACCAACATTTGAATAATACATTTAAATATTGTTCCTGGATAACATTCTGACAATAAAATGTAATTTGTGTCCAAACATTGGGGTTTTTTCTAAACGAATTGAAATTATGCAAGCAAGTAATAATCTGTGATTAATCCAAATTCAAAGGTGTAATTGTTGTGATTAAAAAATGTATCATTTGACAGCACGAGTATCCACACTAGACCACAAGACAAGAAAAGCTGGATAAATGCCATAAATACCAAAGTCAACCAGTTTGACTCCTCCCTCAGTCGTCAAGAGGATGTTGTTGCCTTTGACATCGCGATGGATAATCCGGTTGTTGTGCAAGTGCTGCAGACCCTTTGAACGTAAGAGAGAACATAGTCATTATAGTACATGCCATAGAGCATATGATGCGTCTCATGTGAAGAAAAACACTGAGAAAGAGAGACACTCATTCCCGCCTGTCAGAATAAACGCTCTGCATGTTCTCTGCATGCTGAATCCAACATTACCATCTTACCAGGAGAGCGCTGTACAAAATATATGCGATCACAGGCTCCTGCAGACGTTGGCCTCGCATCAGCAGCCCTTTGATGAGCTCTGTGACAGAACCGCCATTGCACAGCTGCGGAGGAGAAACAGGAATTTATCACTTTAGATTATGGCTCACGATTTACACCCTCCTTAAAGACAATTCATCTCAAATGTGGGGAATTTCTCGCTGTATTTTGAAAAAGGAAATAAAACAAACTCACCTCTAGCACCAGCCAAAGTTGTCCGCCTGATACATTTTCAGACTTGTAAAACATGCCGTAAAACTTCACCACATTGGGATGGTTGGACAGAGACCTGAAGATGTTGTATTCTGCCTCTATCTCCTCATCCACATCCTTCAGGAAACACCAGAATATGAAAGAGAATCATTGCATTGATGTGTAAATTGTGTTTATTCACTACTGTTGCGTTCCCACTGCTTGTTTCAGCTTGTTACTTCCAGGAAGCAGCAAAAAGTGTAGTGCATTGGACAGATCAGTCAAAACAAACACGCTAATAAATAATTAAAAAAAGAATAATGAAGAGGGCAGCCAAAAAAGGAGCAAAATAGAGACTATTGAGTACAATATATCAATACTGCAGCATCCAAAGGTGAGGCACAGCAAATAGGTTGTGGTAATGTTATTGTTTGGTAATTTCTAGCTGTGTACTCAAATGCAGCAATATTAAATATGCACGACCAACTGTACATATACTACATTCAACTGTACAAACATACATATACACATACTGTACATATACATTCAACTGTACAAACATACATATACGCATACTGAATATGTATATACTAGAAAATGGTGAAATTAAGTCATCCTGGAAGTACTTTAAAATGAAAACGAAACTCAGGGAGCAGCAGAATTCCTCTATCTGAATGTCTGAGTGATGAAGTCAGGCAGAGAGAAGAGACACGAGGCTGCTGCATCCCAATGGCCATCAAGGGTAGAATCAGGGTAGGGAGGGTTTTTTTCCACTGAAGTCACACACATTACACCTCAAGTCAAACTGACACTGAGACTACAAAGTCCTTATCACACAGACAAGAGAGCAGGTTTACAGGTGGGATATCAGCTGAATTTTAAAAGTCACATTAAGAAAATGTGTAAAACCCTGAAGGCAAACCTAGGCTGTTTTAAGATGATAAGAAACTGCTTAACTCTCAGCTGTGCTTTTACTTTGATGAATTCAATGATTCTTTCACACATATCTTATGGCTTAACTACATGGTCCCAGGCACACCAGTCATCAATCAAGACCATTGAGTGTCTTTATAACCGCGCCTTGAAAGTTTTAGGCAAGAAGAGTATACCATATCATCATTGCCAAATTTGAACCAAATACAATGTTTAAAGTTTTACCAATTTTATTTTGTTACACACAGTCAAACTGGTTTTTAAATGTTTAAATAACTCTGCTCCCCAATTGCTCTGCAAGGCAATTACAAGACTGCAAAGTGGTAGCAAATCTACCACCCGAGCAACGTCAAAAGGCAACTGTTGCGTTCCATTCTGTAGAACATCTTTTGCCCAGACTGCCTTTTCAATAAAAGGACCACAACTATGAAACTCTCTACCTGACACTTTGAAAAGTATACCTGCACTTGTCACTTTCAAAAAACAAACAAAATTGTGGCTAGTTGAGCAACAATTGTGTTCCCATGTTTAGTTTTTACTCATTTTTAGTCATTGGTTCTTATCTAGTTTGCACTTTGTCTGTGTTATTATTATTATTATTATTATTATTGGCTTTTATCTAGATTGCACTTTGTCTGTATTATTACTATTCTCATTATTATCGACTCCTCTTTGTCTCATTCTTTTTATTTTCCTATTTTAATGATGTTAGATCTGTGTTGTTGTTGTTGTTGGGGACAAGTGTTGTAAATTAGCTTTGGCTACAAACACTATGATGTATACATTGGATAACTGTTTCAGATATCTATGTTTCTGTATCTGTCCCTATTTCAAATAAACCTTTATATATAGAACCAAAGCAGGGCCTACCACTTTTGAGTAAGTCTAGGAATGACATGTAACGTGGCATGACAATAACTGAAAAAGGGGAGATGTCGATGGATACTATGGATCACTAGGGAGAACACAACTCCACCAAGACCGGAGAAGACTTACTCTGTTGGAGTGCCTTGTATGCTGAGACAAGTCAGTTTCAAAAGTTCAGTTTGTGCTCTTTATGTCACAACAACACAAGTTTTTTTTTTGTATTTCAGGGTTGGTTCTTACTAGGGATGTGCCAATCAATCGGACAATTTTCGTGACAAAGTATGTGATCGCCATGGCTGAAACATGCATTTCATTGCCAGTCACAAAAGCCGATCCCCTCTGGCTGAAATTGTATTTATCATTCATTCGTATCTTAAGCACTGTATCGTTAACACGTACATTATCACTGGAGGATGAGGCTGAACATATTACACACAGAGGAAGAGTAAAATGAATTTGTTTAAAGGGGAACATTATCACCAGACCTATGTAAGCGTCAATATATACCTTGATGTTGCAGAAAAAAGACCATATATTTTTTTAACCGATTTACGAACTCTAAATGGGTGAATTTTGGCGAATTAAACGCCTTTCTATTATTCGCTCTCGGAGCGATGACGTTGTGACGTCACATCGGGAAGCAATCCGCCATTTTCTCAAACACATTACAAACACTGAGTCAAATCAGCTCTGTTATTTTCCGTTTTTTCAACTGTTTTCCGTACCTTGGAGACATCATGCCTCGTCGGTGTGTTGTCGGAGGGTGTAACAACACGAACAGGGACGGATTCAAGTTGCACCAGTGGCCCAAAGATGCGAAAGTGGCAAGAAATTGGACGTTTGTTCCGCACACTTTACCGACGAAAGCTATGCTACGACAGAGATGGCAAGAATGTGTGGATATACTGTGACACTCAAAGCAGATGCATTTCCAACGATAAAATCAAAGAAATCTGCCGCCAGACCCCCATTGAATCTGCCGGAGTGTGTGAGCAATTCAGGGACAAAGGACCTCGGTAGCACGGCAAGCAATGGCGGCAGTTTGTTCCCGCAGACGAGCGAGCTAAATCCCCTGGATGTCTTGGCTCACACCGTCCCTTATGCCACCGAAGATGATCAAGAGAAGAATATCGACCCTAGCTTCCCTGGCCTGCTGACATCAACTCCAAAACTGGACAGATCAGCTTTCAGGAAAAGAGAGCGGATGAGGGTATGTCTACAGAATATATTAATTGATGAAAATTGGGCTGTCTGCACTCTCAAAGTGCATGTTGTTGCCAAATGTATTTCATATGCTGTAAACCTAGTTCATAGTTGTTAGTTTCCTTTAATGCCAAACAAACACATACCAATCGTTGGTTAGAAGGCGATCGCCGAACTCGTCCTCGCTTTCTCCCGTGTCGCTGGCTGTCGTGTCGTTTTCGTCGGTTTCGCTTGCATACGGTTCAAACCGATATGGCTCAATAGCTTCAGTTTCTTCTTCAATTTCGTTTTCGCTACCTGCCTCCACACTACAACCATCCGTTTCAATACATGCGTAATCTGTTGAATCGCTTAAGCCGCTGAAATCCGAGTCTGAATTCAAGCTAATGTCGCTATAGCTTGCTGTTCTATGCGCCATGTTTGTTTGTGTTGGCATCACTATGTGACGTCACAGGAAAATGGACGGGTGTATATAACGATGGTTAAAATCAGGCACTTTGAAGCTTTTTTTAGGGATATTGCGTGATGGGTAAAATTTTGAAAAAAACTTCGAAAAATAAAATAAGCCACTGGGAACTGATTTTTAATGGTTTTAACCCTTCTGAAATTGTGATAATGTTCCCCTTTAAATATTGTGTTGATGTCGTAAAACTTTCAAAAGCACTCAGCATAAATACATAAACAAATGTAGTTAATACATATGATTGATATCAGTATTGGTATCAGCCAATCTCACTCCTGGATGATCAGTATTTGCAGCATAAAACCCTGATCGGAACATCCCGAGTTCTTACAACAATAATACAATTAAAATATGTTGCTGTCAATACTACAATCAATTATTATTACTACTCTCTAGAAAAAGGGAAGCGCAGTGTCATTGTGAAGTCCCATGATTCCTCGTTCAAAAAAATGAAACTTGATATTTAAACAGGTTCAACAAACTAAAAGATAGCAACCATATATTTCAGCCTCTTTCATTAGTGGATTTGTAGATTACTAACTTTAAGGGGCGCTTTGGAGCTTAACACAATTATTACCGGTACTTACATTTACCGGTAATAAAAGTCACAATAGACAGTTAAGTAACTTTCCAGGTGGTATTTGCTAGTAATGAGTAATGTTTTACAACTACACAATACACTTGAAATATAGCAGCTGACCCAAAATCCTTATTAAGAATGCATTGATGCAACTTACATTGATGGGGTCCAGCACTTTGACTGCCGCCTGACTTCCATCCTTCTTGTTGGTCACTCTGTAGACTTTCCCATACGTGCCTTTACCGATGGTCTCCACTATGTCCCAGTTAGCCGATGGGTCTCCAAGGTTCTCCAAGCTAATCATGCTGGACTTGTAAGGATAAACTCCATACAATGACCTACTGGAGGATAAGAGTAGAAACAGAGTAAAGTGGAACCTTGACTTGAATGTAAAATCCCCCTGAAGACATACTGTACAGCAGGGCTATTCAACTGGCAACATTTTTGCAGCAAATTCCTAAAAACACCGGAGTGCTTTTGTTGTATAGAGGAACTGTAAACACTTTGGCAGATCCTTACATTGACATAGAAAGTGTGGATTTTGTACTGATGACAATTACTTTGGTTTTTATCACTGTTTGATTTGAGGTGAACCAGGATTTTATTTCAAATGAGCAAGAGGTGAAGGAGGAGGGTGGAAGTGTGGCTTGGTGCATACAATAGGTAGCATAGCAGTGAAAGTGAATGTTAAATTTACAGAGGATATAGCCAAAGGGGAGAAGGTAAGTGATGAAGAGAAGAGGGCCCAAGACAGATCCTTGTGGAACACCTGTTGTGACTGCACAATGATCGGATTGTGCGGCCTGGGTGTTAATGATGCCAATGGATGAGAGTCTATTGAGGAGGATGGATGAGAGATGGTGTCGAAGGCTGCTGAGGTCCAGGAGGATGAAACTAGAGAGAAGTTGGTGATTTTTAACAGGGCAGTTTCTGTACTGTGACGGGTTCGAAAACCTGATTGGCAAAGTTCATAGAGGGAGTGCCGGGTTAAGTGGAGGTGCAATTGGGATGCAACAATTTTTCCAAAGATTTTTTGGATAAAAAGGTCTATTGGAAATGGGGCGGAGGTTAATGTAATTGTTGGGATCTGAACCGGGGTTTTTCAAAATAAAAAGTGACGGAACAATAGCAGTGGAAAGTGAAGAGTGAATAATAGCAGTGATGAAGGGAAGCAGAGAGAGGCATGCTTTAACCAGGGTCGAGAGAGGGGGGTCTAACGGACATGTGGAGGGCTTGGATTTATTATTTGTCAGAAAATGTACCTGAGAAAACTAGAGATGTCCGATAATATCGGCCTGCCGATATTATCGGCCAATAAATGCGTTAAAATGTAAAAGTATGTAAAATGTAAATAAAAAGAGAATACAATGATTTGCAAATCCCTTTCAACTAGAGATGATAAATGCGTTAAAATGTAATATCGGAAATTATCGGTATCGTTTTTTTTATTATCGGTATCAGGTTTTTTGGGGGGTTTTTTTTGTTTGTTTTTTATTAAATCAACACAAAAAACACAAGATACACTTACAATTAGTGCACCAACCCAAAAAACCTCCCTCTCCCATTTACACTTATTCACACTCATTCACACAAAAGGGTTGTTTCTTTCTGTTATTAATATTCTGGTTCCTACATTATATATCAATATATATCAATACAGTCTGCAAGGGATACAGTCCGTAAGCACACATGATTGTGCGTGCTGCTGGTCCACTAATAGTACTAACCTTTAACAGTTAATTTGACTCATTTTCATTCATTACTAGTTTCTATGTAACTGTTTTTATATTGTTTTACTTTCTTTTTTATTCAAGAAAATGTTTTTAATTTCCATCCATCCATTTTCTACCACTTATTCCCTTTGGGGTCGCTGGAGCCTATCTTAGCTACAATCGGGCGGAAGGCGGGGTACACCCTGGACAAGTCGCCACCTCATCGCAGGGCCAAGTTGATTGGCAACACTAAATTGGCCCTAGTGTGTGAATGTGAGTGTGAATGTTGTCTGTCTATCTGTGTTTTTAATTTATTTATCTTATTTTATTAATTTTTTTTAAAAGTACCTTATCTTCACCATACCTGGTTGTGCAAACTAGGCATAATAATGTGTTAATTCCACGACTGCATATATCGGTTGATATCGGTATCGGTTGATATCGGTATCGGTAATTAAAGAGTTGGACAATATCGGAATATCGGATATCGGCAAAAAGCCATTATCGGACATTCCTACTATTTAGTTAAAGGGGCTGTTTTCTGTACACATGTTATGTATATATTCGTATATATGTTAGATTTTTTATCGCTATATTAGTCTATTTATACCTGCATTGTCCTTTCCATCCTTACACTTTCCATCATTGTAACTGAGCTACTGTGTTGAACAATTTCCCTTGTGGATCATTAAAGTTTGTCTAAGTCTAAGTCTAATGCTGGTACAAACCCTGTTAAACACTAAATTGCTTGTACGGTTGTTGAATGATGCAACATTTTGACTCTGGCACACAGATCATAGTTCCTTTGGGAAAGCTCAATGATAAATCAGTATGTGATGCCTAAGGTAGTCTGTACAAAATCTAGCAGCAGACAAGACAGACTTAGCACAGCTGCATCAAGACAGAACAAACTGGAGAGAAAGAGATCATGTAAGCAGTGTTACATAGATTAGTACATTTATTCCCACAAGGCCTTCTTAAAGGCTTCATTGAAACACAACTCACTCTGTCTGGGTGAGGATACTAAGTGCAATTGGAAAAAAGAGGGAGGGGAATTGTACTTACATGGCAAATGTTATTTTCTTCTGACTCATTAGCGCTGAGAACAATTACATAAAAAGCCTCCCCGGTCACCATAATACAGATGACAGCCAGCAAGAGCAACAAGTGGCGTTTGACCGAGACTTGCTTGGCTTTCGCCTCCCTCCCGCCAACTTCCTTCCCCGCATGAGCGTTAACTCCCCAAGATCAATTGGATTGGACGTAGATTAGCTTGACATGGGCTGGTGTGAAGAACGGCCGACGTCCGGTCCCACCCGCCGGTAAAAAGATTTTAAAAAACGACTACGGGTGTCAAAGACGTCCTCGAATGTCCGATAATGGATTGAGAGACAGCACTGCCATGTTGTGTGATACAGGACATATTTTTCATAGAGACATGATGATGGAAAGAAATGTTTGTATGGACAATCTGCAGGCGGAGTGACCCTGAAGCCTTGATGAAAACAGCGATCAACAACTTCCAGACAACGCACACACATACTTATGTGTTGCATCCAGGTTGAGTAATGTAGATATATCATGCAAATACACCACCACAGTGCTGCTCCTACTCAAAGCTGCAGCACAGAAATCCACTAGATATCCTTCACCCCATCCTTGTGTTTATGCATCCCACATAATAAATAATTGCCTACTTATCCTGCATCATCTTCAGTTATCCATCAATGCTCCAAATTTAATCTCCCGCCTTAAAACACTCGCTGAACGCCGCGCCACATTTGCCTAATCTATCAACAAAGTGGGCACTTGTTTACGTCCTGTCTTTCTGCAAAGTGCTCCACCAAACCAGCATTCATCTGCAGTTTGTCAACACAAGGTGCCAAGATGTGCAGGTCATGCATTATAGAGAACAGCAGCCAGTTTCTGTTGCACCTGCCAGAACAGTCATGCTGCATGACAAACATGCACATATAAAGTCCTTTACTGTACATACCTGCCTCTGTAAAAGGGTCTCTCTCCCAAAAATGATGCGGACTAATTCATATAAACTATCATTGTGAATAATTCACAAGCAACGTGCGACCTGATCTGCAACGGAGTTAAATATTCAAGCGGCAGGTGTATGCTCTCAAAATGACTGCTGATATGAAGCATCTCAGGTTGCAGGCAGGTAACCAGGAAGTCAATGCTCGTTGTCAGGTCACATGACTCCTCCTGATCTTACTATGTTTCCCTCCTTAGCCTACATATTTAAATGGCTAAGTATTAATGATGATGAAAGCATGCTAAAAATAAAACACATTGCATACTGTACAACGTATTTTTCGGAATATAAATCGCTTTTTTTTTCATAGTTTGGCCGGGGGTGCGACTTATACTCATGAGCGACTTATGTGTGAAATTATTAACACATTACCGTAAAATATCAAATAATATTATTTAGCTCATTCACGTAAGAGACTAGACGTATAAGATTTCATGGGATTTAGCGATTAGGAGTGACAGATTGTTTGGTAAACGTATAGCATGTTCTATATGTTATAGTTATTTGAATGACTCTTACCATAATATGTTACGTTAACATACCAGGCACGTTCTCAGTTGGTTATTTATGCCTCATATAACGTACACTTATTCAGCCTGTTGTCGCTATTCTTTATTTATTTTAAATTGCCTTTCAAATGTCTATTCTTGGTGTTGGGTTTTATCAAATACATTTCCCCAAAAAATGCGACTTATACTCCATGTATATATGTTTTTTTCCTTCTTTATTATGCATTTTCGGCAGGTGCGACTTATACTCCGGTGCGACTTATACTCCGAAAAATATGGTAATAGTATTTTTACATGTATTACCTATTATTACTTTTTTTTCAAATTATATTTTTTCATTATTATTTTGAAAGCCTACCGGGTAATTGTAAATATTTTTTGATACAGTAATGGATCTGAAATGTCCATCTACAAAAGCCAAAAGCAGTGAAGTTGGCACGTTGTGTAAATGGTAAATAAAAAGACAATACAATGATACAACTTATATTCAATTGAATAGACTGCAAAGACAAGATATTTAATGTTCACACTGAGAAACGTCATTTTGCTTTGCAAATAATCATGAACTTAGAATTTAATGGCAGCAACATATTGCAAAAAAGGCATTTTTACAAGTGTGTTAAATGGCCGTTCCTTTTAACAACACTCAGTAAAGGTTTGGGAACGAGGAGACACATTTTTGAATTGGAATTCTTTCCCATTCTTGCTTGATGTACAGCTTAAGTTGTTCAACAGTCCGGAGTCTCCGTGGCTTAGCATTGTCTTGCTGAAATAAGCAGGGGCGTCTATTGATAATGTTGCTTGGATGGCAACATATGTTGCTCCAAAACCAATCAATTGAACATAGATTGAAAAGGATTTGCAAATCATTGTATTTTCGTTTTTATTTATCATTTACACAACGTGCGAACTTCACTGGTTTTGGGGTTTGTACTTTAGCTGATGCGATGAAGTTGTATACCACTGCAGTCAACAACCAGTATAAGAAATCCAACTATTAAATTAGTACATTACTGTTTATCCGTTCCTTATTCATTATGTTATTAGATCAATTGTGTTAGTACTGATAATGTTATCAACAACAACTCATCTGTCTGTTACAGTACCAGGAAATCAGACCCATGGGATCTAATCAATATTTACACCAGCTAGAAAGAACATCTGCAGAATGTACTACAAAAATACAGTACATATTTCTATCATGCATTGCCTTTCTAAATTAGAATACATTAAAATAGGGTGTTTAAAACCTGTACATGGCAGCCTATAGGGGAGAGGGCACTCATTTTCAAAAGTGTTGCAAGCATTATATTCCGCCGTCTTCCGGTTTTTAGCACGTAAACATTAAAAGCCTACTGACACCCACTACTACCGACCACGCAGTCTGATAGTTTATATATCAATGATGAAATCTTAACATTGCAACACATGCTAATACGGCCGGTTTAGCTTACTAAAGTGCAATTTTAAAATTTTGCGCAAAATATCCTGCTGAAAACTTCTCGGTATGATGACGCCTGCGCGTGACGTCACGCATTGTAGAGAACATTTTGGGACAGCATGGTGGCCAGCTATTAAGTCGTCTGTTTTTATCGCAAAATTCCACAGTATTCTGAAAATCTGTGTTGGTGAATCTTTTGCAATTTGTTCAATGAACAATGGAGACAGCAAAGAAGAAAGCTGTAGTAGGGAAGCGGTGTATTGCGGCCGACTTCAGCAACACAAACACGGCTGGTGTTTCATTGTTTACATTCCCGAAAGATGACAGTCAAGCTTTACCATTGGTCTGTGGAGAACTGGGACAACAGAGACTCTTACCAGCAGGACTTTGAGTTGGATACGCAGACACGGTACCGTGAGTACGCATGCAGCTGCGGCTTCCAAACATTTGATCGCTTGCCCGTACGTGCGTGCCGCTATGTGCATGTCACGTACGTAACTTTGGGGACTTTGGGGAAATATATGTGCTGTATGAACTTTGGGGAGGTGAACGGTACTTTGGGCTGTGGGATTGAGTGTGTTGTGCAGGTGTTTGAGTTGTATTGGCGGGTTATATGGACGGGAGAGGGGAGGTGTTTGTTATGAGGGATTAATTTTGTGGCATATTAAATATAAGCCTGGTTGTGTTGTGGCTAATAGAGTATATATATGTCTTGTGTTTATTTACTGTTTTAGTCATTCCCAGCTGAATATCAGGTCCCACCCGCCTCTCACAGCATCTTCCCTATCTGAATCGCTCCCACTGCCCTCTAGTCCTTCACTCTTACTTTCCTCATCCACAAATCTTTCATCCTCGCTCAAATTAATGGGGAAATCGTCGCTTTCTCGGTCCGAATCGCTCTCGCTGCCGGTGGCCATGATTGTAAACAATGTGCAGATGTGAGGAGCTCCACAACCGGTGACGTCACGCTACTCGTCTGCTACTTCCGGTACAGGCAAGGCTTTTTTATCAGCGACCAAAAGTTGTGAACTTTATCGTCGATGTTCTCTACTAAATCCTTTCAGCAAAAATATGGCAATATCGCGAAATGATCAAGTATGACACATAGAATGGACCTGCTATCCCCGTTTAAATAAGAAAATCGCATTTCAGTAGGCCTTTAAAACACTTTTGTAAACATAAGCTAGTTGTCATTATTTGGCGGGTTTAAAAATGTAACTTTGAGCATGTTGCAAACAGCCCCTTTAACTAAATCGCAATCAATTAGCAGGAATAATATATTAAGGTATGAATCACACACACACACACACACACACACACACACACACACACACACACACACGCACACGCACACACGTGTTGGTGCTAAGAGGCATTAACAATGATTGACAATGTGAATACAGCCAAAAACTACCTTGATCTAAACTCCAGAGTACTTCTGTCTAGGACAGACTTGGGCAAAATAGGGCCCGTGGGCCACACACGGCCCTTTAAGATTTTCAATCCGGCCCGCTGGATGTTCTACATCATTTTTCTAGACCTTTAACATGAAAAGTGTATTTGCCATGATGATGTGCAGTGCTGTTTTTAAATGACTAAATCTTGAACTTTAGAAAGTAATTCAATGGTTGAAATCTGCACTTTTGAGTGTTCTAGGAGTTGTTAGGGTAATCTAGGTCACAGCAGCTCAGACCAGGAACAAAGCAGAGTGGGCGGGGCTTGTTTTCAGATCAGCCAGCCCCAAACATGTGTCAGGAACAGATACGGAAGAAAATTTTTACAACACATTTCTGCGTAAAAGTGATAATATATCACATAGTAGGTGTTTATTACACTTTGCATTCATATTTTGCTGTTTGTTACATTTTTATTGTGTTTTGCTTGATTGTAAAAGATACACAACTATGGAGGAGCTGGTCTGAGAAGTAAAAGATGTTCATATGTTGGTGGCGCAGTGGAAGAATGGCCCTGCGCGACCCGAGGGTCCCTGGTTCAATCCCCACCTAGTACCAACCTCGTCATGTCCGTTGTGTCCTGAGCAAGACACTTCACCCTTGCTCCTGATGGGTGCTGGTTAGCGCCTTGCATGGCAGCTCCCTCCATCAGTGTGTGAATGTGTGTGTGAATGGGTAAATGTGGAAGTAGTGTCAAAGCGCTTTGAGTACCTTGAAGGTAGAAAAGCGCTATACAAGTACAACCCATTTAATATTCAGTCTTTTATTGTTCATACTTAATATTGTAAATCCTACTTTATTTTCATGTACATTTTGGGTGTTTCATACAGTAAAAAACTGTAAAATTCCATGCCGTTTTTGTCATAACTTTTTTTTTTATTCTATGGGACATTGTGACTTTTGGTATTAGTGTTCCTGAAAAAAAGGGAGCCAAACACACATACTGTACAGCAGATTTTTACAGCTAAATGTGGATATAATTCATACACACATACACATTGGCCTTCCAGACACATTTTTTTCTCTCAATGTGGCCCCTGAGTCAAAATAATTGCCAGGCTCTGATCTAGGATAACTGTTTGTCATTTGTTGGGAGGAAAAAGTGGATTATTTTGAGAACCGGACACCATTGACCCCGCATGGTCAAGCTCAGGTTGCCCTTAATTGTTTACTTTCCTGCACACACATGCACTTAAGATATGAGTCAATACTTGTAACTTCTCACATTGACGGGTATTTGTTTCTTTATCTATCTATTGTACATAACGGGGAAATATTACTACTTCTGCACTACTGTTCAATACTACACATACAGTAATAAACAGATTGTATGTGACAGTGTCAATCAAAACTTTGTAAAGGCTGAATTTTGTATTGGATATGAATAGTTGGTGTACCTAATGGTTTGACCAGGTTCTCTGATAATGTGACCATTGCTCATCAGCAAGAACAGTACAAACTAAAAGTGAGTAATCTCATTTTCTGCTTCCAACAACCACTTTCTCTCTCTCTCACACGAGTAAATCCTCACGGGAACACCGCCTTGTAAACTTGTTGGTTGGTAAGTCTGTGGTAAAGAAAGAAAAAAAAAAACGCGCTCTGAACTACATAATCCCTTCTAAGGGGATATGAAGAGGCTTTGCAGTAAACCTTTAGCAGCTGCCAGCCAGCCTGTGAGGAGGGACCTCGCTGCCCTTGTCGTCAACCGAGGATTCACATGAGCAGCAGAAAACTGTGTAAGATGCATCATGTTAGTAGCACACATGGAATATATTATTTATAATAAACAATTGCATTTGGAATAGGGGTTTACATGAAAGCGTTCATAGAGTATGTACTCTAGCCGTAGTTTGTCCATCTATGTGCAGTATAGTTTGTATATGTCTTGTTTGATAGAAGAGTTCACATTTACATTACATTCAGCCATAGATTATTTCAGTAATCTATCGATTAGTTTGTTCAATTAATCGAGTTATCGGATAACACACACTTTATAGCTTCAATAAGTATTTCAGGTAAAATACTGTATTTCCTTGAATTGCCGCCGGGTATATAGTATGCGCCTGCCTAGAATTACCGCCGGGTCAAACTCGTTTCGCAAAATATTATTATTATTAGCGCATGTCTAGAATTTCCGCTGGGTCAAACTCGTCACGTCACGAGTGACACTTCACCTGTCATCATTTTCAAAATGGAGGAGGCTGATTTCAATAATTTAAAATCGCATAAAGGGAAGAAGATAAAGAGCTATTCAGTAGGATTTAAAGGCCGACAGAAATTTTTTTTTTTTATTTAAACGGGGATAGCAGATCCATTCTGTGTCATACTTGATCATTTCGCGATATTGCCATATTTTTGCTGAAAGGATTTAGTATAGACCAACGACGATAAAGTTCGCAACTTTTGGTTGCTGATAAAAAAAAAGCCTTGCCTGTACCGGAAGTAGAATGATGTCACAAGTTGAAAGTCTCCTCACATTTCCTCATTGTTTACAACAGCAGCGAGAGCGATTGGGACCAAGAAAGCGACGATTACCCCATTAATTTGAGCCAGGATGAAAGATTCGTGGATGAGGAACATGAGAGTGAACTATTAGAGTGCAGTGCAGGACGCATCTTTTTTCGCTCTGACCGTATCTTAGGTACAAGGGCTCATTGGATTCCACACTCTCTCCTTTTTCTATTGTGGATCACGGATTTGTATTTTAAACCACCTTGGATACTATATTCTCTTGAAAATGAGAGTCGAGAACGCGAAATGGACATTCACAGTGACTCCACGACAATACATCGGTGAAGCACTTTAGCTACGGAGCTAACGTGGTAGCATCGGGCTTAACTGCAGATAGAAACAAAAGAAATAAACCCCTGACTGGAAGGATAGACAGAAAATCAACAATACTATTAAACCATGGACCTGTAACTACACGGTTAATGCTTTCCAGCCTGGCGAAGCTTAACAATGCTGTTGCTAACGACGCCATTGAAGCTAACTTAGCTACAGACCTCAACAGAGCTATGATAAAAACATTAGCTCTCCACCTACGCCAATCCTCATCTGCTCATCAACACCGAAGCTCACCTGCGTTCCAGCGATCGACGGCGCGACGAAGGACTTCACCCGATCATCGATGCGCTCGGCGGCTAGTGTCGGATAGCGCGTCTGCTATTCAAGTCAAAGTCCTCCTGGTTGTGTTGCTGTAGCCAGACGCTAATACACCGATCGCATCTACAGCTTTCTTCTTTGCAGTCTCCATTGTTCATTAAACAAATTGCAAAAGATTCACCAACACAGATGTCCAGAATACTGTGGAATTTTGCGATGAAAACTGAGCTTTTTGTATTAGATACAATGGCGTCCCAATACTTCCGTTTCAACCATCGACGTCACGCGCATACATCATCATACCTAGACGTTTTCAACCGGAAGTTCCGCAGGAAATGTAAAATTGCACTTTATAAGTTAACCCGGCCGTATTGGCATGTGTTGCAATGTTAAGATTTCATCATTGATATATAAACTATCAGACTGCGTGGTCGGTAGTAGTGGGTTTCAGTAGGCCTTTAAGGTCCAAGCTATTGAATATGCTAAAAAAGAACAGTAAGCAGCTATGTTTTATTAATATACCGTCGCTGCGTGTGTCAAATAGGAGTCATTAAATGACTCCCGTCTCCTGGTGGTAGAGGGCGCTAGTGATCCTTCTTGCGACTACTCGGCTGCAGAAGAAGTGACAACAAGTAGCAACAGTTAGCAGTGATTGTTTATTTTTTCCTCTCGCTTGCACTTTTAACATGGAGGATTACATATCTAAAATAAAACAGTTTTCTAAACTGGACTTTCAATCGAAGCAGGAGGTACGGTAATAATTAAAGGAAGATCTCCATCGAGACAGAGAGAATTTTAAAACTGAAGAAAGATAAGGAAGACTTCTATAAACAAGTTATCAATGCTTTTGTTCAGAAGGAGCTGCGCATGGACTTCATTTATAAGTAAAGGTAAGACCATAATAATGTTTTTTTTAATTAAATGTGCTTTTCATGATGGTATCCTTACATCACACTCAAATTTATAAGCGCAGGCCTAAATTTACCGCATGCCTTTGGTAAGCGACGGAGTGAGAAGAGGTTTTAAAATAATTACCGCCCCGGCGCTAATTCAAGGAAATATGGTAGTTGAAATAAACAATTTTCTGCTTGCCGTAACCTTTCTTCACTTTTAACATTTGTGCATTAATATATACAGTTGTGGTCAAAAGTTTACATACACTTGTAAAGAACATAATGTCATGGCTGTCTTGAGTTTACAATCATTTCTACAACTCTTATTTTTTTGTGATAGAGTGATTGGAAATTGGTCACAAAAAACTTTATTATGGGTCTACTGAAAATGTGAGCAAATCTGCTGGGTCAAAAGTATACATACAGTAATGTTAATATTTGCTTACATGTCCCTTGGCAAGTTTCACTGCAATAAGGCGCTTTTGGTAGCCATCCACAAGCTTCTGCTTGAATTTTTGACCACTCCTCTTGACTAAATTGGTGCAGTTCAGCTAAATTTGTTGGTTTTCTGACATGGGCTTGTTTCTTCAGCATTGTCCACACCTTTAAGTCAGGACTTTGGGAAGGCCATTCTAAAACCTTCATTCTAGCCTGATTTAGCCATTCCTTGACCACTTTTGACGTGTGTTTGGGATCATTGTCCTGTTGGAACACCCAACCACGCCCAAGACCCAACCTCCAGGCTGATGATTTTAGCTTGTCCTGAAGAATTTGGAGCTAATCCTCCTTTTTCATTGTCCCACTTAAAGCACCAGTTCCATTGGCAGCAAAACAGGCCCAGAGCATAATACTACCACCACCATGCTTGACGGTAAGAATGGTGTTCCTGGGATTAAAAGGCCTCACCTTTTCTCCTCCAAACATATTTCTGGGTATTGTGGCCAAACAGCTCAATTTTTGTTTCATCTGACCACAGAACTTACCCCCAGAAGGTCTTATCTTTGTCCATGTGATCAGCAGCAAACCTTAGACGATCCTTAAGGTGTGGCTTCTGGAGCAACGCCTTCCTTCTTGCATGGTAGCCTCTCAGTCCGTGGCGATGCACAACACGCTTGACTGTGGACACTGACACCTGTGTTCCAGTAGCTTCCAATTCATTGCAGACCTGCTTTTTGGTGGTTCTCGGTTGACTCTTGATCATCCTGACCAATTTTCTCTCAGCAGCAGGTGATAGCTTGCATTTTCTTCCTGATCGTGGCAGTGACAAAACTGTGCCATGCACTTTATACTTACCAACAATTGCCTGCACAGTTGCTCTTGGGACCTTAAGCTGCTTTGAAATTGCTCCAAGTGACTTTTCTGACTTGTTTAAGTCATTGATTCGTTTTTTCAGATCTGTGCTGAGTTCCTTTGACTTTCCCATTGTCGCGTTTGTAACCGAGTCTAATGACTGCATCACATGAGCCCTATTTAAATGGGATCAGAGAAGCCAACAATCATAATCACTCACATGAAGTTAAGAGGCCATGCCATGAAGCTAATTTGATTTGATTGTAACATTTCTACATCACCAACATTGATCATGTATGTTGCTGTATGTATACTTTTGACCCAGCAGATTTGGTCACATTTTCAGTAGACCCATAATAAATTCATAAAAGAACCAAACTTCATGAAAGTTTTTTGTGACTAACAAGTATGTGCTCCAATCACTCTATCCCAAAAAAATTAGAGTTGTAGAAATGATTGGAAACTCAAGACAGCCATGACATTATGTTCTTTACAAGTGTATGTAAACTTTTGACCGCGACTGTATATATATATATTTTTAAAGTCATGGATCACAGTACCCACACACCATTGCGCTCTGTTGAAGCGGCCATGTGGAAACTATGTCTGCGTGTTCGAAGTTCCGGGCACTCATGGATTTTATTAGTTACAGGGTTTCCCCTAAATGTGTCCAATTGATCGTGGTGCACCGCCACGACAAAATAAAAGCTGCCACACCTTAAAAATTAGGGGGGGTTTTCTACAAGAAAACCAAGTTAGGTAATACATTGTATGGATGGATAGATAGATAATATATACCGGTAGTCAATTATTTACACACTATTGGCCATAATTACTTTAAAAATATTTCAAATATCATAAAAATGTCCTTTATGCTTTATTTTAAAAAACATGCATCTGAATTTCCTGTCAGCAAAAAAGCACAAATGTTTCCTCTGCTTTTAATACTGTACACAAAGACACTGCTGCTCTTATGGATTAAGAGTTTTTTTACATTAAAGACCACAAAAGGTGTTTTTCAATCAATCAAAGTTTATTTATATAGCCCTTAATCACAAGGGTCTCAAAGGGCTGCACAAGCCACAATGACATCCTCGGCTCAGATCCCACATCAGGGCAAGGAAAAACTCGACCCAGTGGGGGCAATGAGAAACCTTGGAGGGGACCGCGATGTGGGGCGGACAGTTTCTTTGACTTCATGCTTGGTTTGTGCTCTGTCATGCACTGTCAAGTGTGTGCCTTTCCAAATAATGTCCAACAACTGAATTTACCGCAGGTGGACTCCAATTAAGCTGTAGAAACATCTTAAGGGTGATCAGTTAAGAGTTTGACGTGAGCTCACTTTTGAGCGTCATGACAAAGGCTGTGAATATTTATGTACATGCGATTTCTTAGTTTGTATTTTTTAATACATTTGCAAACATCTCTAAAAAAAAAAAAAAAAAAAAATGTTTTTACATTGCCATTATGGGGTATAGTGTGTAGAATATTGAGGACAAAAAACTGTTTTTTGTTGAGGGTCATATTGCAGTGATGGCTTCCATCAAAGGGCCGCTTGAAACAGAAAATATTATGAATTATGCATTTGATTTTTGAAAATATTTCTTATGTACACCGTTAAAAAAAACATGTTTACAGGAAAAAAAATCACCAGAATTTTTGTGTGAAATATACAGTGTTTTTACAACATATTATGGAAAAACAATAACACATTTTTAATTCTGCCATCTGAGCAGCCAGATTTTTACCGTCCTTTTTTGTTTTCCATTTGCGGTAATACACCTTAAAAACAACAACAAAAACTGGCAGCTCAAACAACAGACTTTTATCGTGAAAAATAGTGTTTTTATTTTTCAATTTCCAGTAATATGCTGTAAAGACCAATGTTCCCTCTAATTTTTCATGTGTGTGAGCAAACGCAAAAAGTCCCTGAGCATTCAGTGGAGCCCATGTGAGCAACATCAGACGTGCACACTGTGGCTACACCAGCAGCACACCTGTCCCAAACCTGACTAAATAACAAGTTAAATCTCCATCCATCCATCCATTTTCTACCGCTTGTCCCTTTCGGGGTCGCGGGGTGTGCTGGAGCCTATCTCAGCTGCATTCGGGCGGAAGGCGGGGTACACCCTGGACAAGTCCCCACCTCATCGCAGGGCCAACACAGATAGACAGACAACATTCTCTTATTATTATAATCAAATGACAGCAATCATTTCCATGAGGTTATTTTCTAATATAAGTGTTTAGGCCCACTTACAATGACAATAACAAAAAATATTGTTTTTCATGAACTGTGTACTTGTATTGTTTGTCTGGGTGGAGGTCCTGCTTTGGAAATAATTTGTACCCCTTTCAGACATTGCATTTAGTTCCCATTAAAACAATCACATGTTGCACAATGATATGTAAGCAGGGGATCATGTGTACATTCCTGCAACTTCCTGTTTGTAAAAAAATATATTTTTATTAGAATTTATTTAATATACGAACAGCATTTCATGATTAATATTCATAAATTAAGATTCCTAATAAATGACACTAGAATAAGCACACATTTGATTGGTAAATCATAGTTTAACGACCTGGAATTACACTTTATGTGTTGGTGTTGGAGTTGTCCGACTTTTTGTGTGGCTGTAAACGCATCACTGCGATGAGGTGGCGACTTGTCCAGGGTGTACCCCGCCTTCCGCCCGATTGTAGCTGAGATAGGCTCCAGCGCCCCCCGCGACCCCAAAGGGAATAAGCGGTAGAAAATGGATGGATGGATGGATGTAAACGCATCACTGGCTAAGTGCCATATGTGCATGTGTTGGCGCAAGTGAGAAAAAGCGAGCGGCTGCTGTTGATATAACAAAGTTGCTTTTGGTCTGGTTTGTACTGCAGAAAATGACCAGTTTTGCTAGATATATTATTTTTACTAATGTTTTGGTGATGCGTTTATGGCCGACAAAGAGTTTTGCTCAGTAAAGTGATCGATGGAATTCATGTCCTCAAAGCGTCTCGACAGACGTTACAATATTTAAACAATGATGACGAAAACTGTTTTCTCTGTCGTGTCCGTGTCGTGTCGAAAATTGTTATGCGCTTATTTTTTTATTTGATTTTGTGCGTTGCATAGATTTGCCGTGTGCAGACGACGCTTGAGCAGTGCGCAATTGCACAGGCGCGCACCTTAGAGGGAACATTGGTAAAGACCACTGTAAATTTGACCGTAGAATTCATTTTCATTTTTACAGTGCACAATTCGATGGACAACTTGCTTTGTAATCAGAAGTCAAGCAAATATTCAAGTATTTATTTTTATTTTGACAAAAAAATGTGTTCCAATATTGGATAGTATTAAAGTTTAAAATGTATGCAATTTCATGCAGTGCATAAATTTTTTTTCTGTCAGAATGTGAAAAAAAATATAAGGTTGTTTATTGACGCATATTATTTTCAGGCGTTTGTGGGCCATATAAGATGAAGTGGCGGGCCACATTTGGCCCCCGGGCCTTGAGTTTGACATCAGCGCTCTAACATAACCAAATGTGGAAAAAGTGAAATGCGGTGAATCTTTTCTGGATGCACTGTGTCTATCTACATTCTGTCTGGAAGCTGCACACTGTCTACTCTGTTAGTCCAATGTTCCTTTCTGTCTCCTGAGAACTAAATGTTTGGTGAAATGTGAGGGGTGTACCCACTTTTGTGACATACTATCGATGAAGGTAAAGCATTGGTAAAGAGGTTAACATTTAGTATTCCTGTGTAAATGTACTGTATCACAGTAGTACAAACAAGTGCTGTGATAATAACTGACAAGGAAGTTTGGTTCTTACCTTTTGTTGTTTTCCGTTTCCTTATTTCCATCTCGGACCTCTGTAACACGACATCAACGTTACAGAAGCACATTCTTTTGTCCTCTCACAGTGTGGTATGAGCAAATTAAACAAGTGCAAAGCATGCATCTTACCATCCAGAGCAACTGATTTGCGTCTTTGTCCAGTCAGTGTGTTTGATAATAAATAATGAGCTTATGGACATCTGAGAAGTCGGGACCTGCCACAGGAAGCTGCCAGTTCACTCACCTGAGCAGGACGTGTCCACACGTGCTGTTGAAGAAGCTGTGGAACAAGAAGCATCTCACATGAACCAACATCTGCACGTTAACATTCTTCATCCACAAAACCAAAGGTTTTGTGTGGCTCTTGATGCCCACAAGGCCTCTGTTGTTAATGAAGGATCAACACATTTATCCAGCAAATACACAAGTCACATGGCAGTGGAATTTGTTCCAGGGTACCAGCTCGCACAGTCCAGGAAGAGTTAATAATTACTAGGATTCTACGTACCTTATTTTCCGGACCATGGGGCGCACCGGATTATAAGGCGCACTGCCGATGAGCGGGTCTATTCAGGTCTATCTTTGTAAAAAAGGCGCATTAAAGGAATCCTATTATTATGATTATTTAAGTGTAAAAGACTTCCTTGTGGTCTACATAACATGTAATGGTGGTTCTTTGCTCAAAATGTTGCATAGATGATGTTTTACACATCATCTTCAAGTCGCTTTCTGACAGTCGCTTCAGGATGCGCCGTTTTGTGGGCGGTCTTATTCACGTGCCTCCACTTGGACAGCGTCTTCTCCGCGTCATCTTTGTTGTAGCGGTGTAGCGTGCAAGGACGGGTGTGGAAGAAGTGTCAAAAGATGGCGCTAATTGTTTTAATGACATTCAGACTTTACTTCAATCAATAACAGAGCAGCATCTCCTCATCTGTGGCTCACTAGTGCAACAACAACGCCCGAAATGTGTCCCGACCAGAACTCTCTAATAACTAAAGTTCCTTGGGTGAATAATGTCAACTCACTACACCGGTATGTTTTAGTGCTTTCATGGTGAGTTTACTGACAGATATAAGTAAGAACTTTACACTACTTTATATTAGAAATGGCAACAGTGGAGGATGAATGTCACATAACAAGAAGATAGAGGGAAAAAAAGAAGATTATCGACTATGGAGTCTGTACCGACTACAAAGGCGGACGTGTACAAATTTTCAGGACTTATGCAGATCCCAAATACAGATCAGCAGGTACCAGAAGGTAAAAAAAGTTGGTTTTACATAATATTGTGAAACAAAACACCAGATAATATGTCTTGCCTTATACACACACCAAAATAATACTCCTATGTTGAAGCACAGTACAATCCATCAAGTGGTGTGGCTTCATAACTTACTAAAGTCCTACTAAAACATTTTGATAGTTTATTGAGCGCTGTGTGTAATGTTCTATATTTTCAATGAAACATATAAAATGTTGGTGTTTACTTGAGTCATATTGCAGTGTACATGTATCTTTTATGTGTGACTGCCATCATATTGCAGTCGATATGTATCTCTTGTCTCCTGCCATCTACTTCTCACACTTATCATTTCACCATGTACCAAAAAAAAATAGCTTTGAGGTCGGTAAGCACAACCAGAATTATTCCGTACATTAGGCGCATCGGGTTATAAGGCGCACTGGATTTTAAGTGTGCCTTATAGTCCGAAAAATACGGTATTTTGTTGAAAATTATGCACAGTCAAGTTTTTTGCTTCAAATCATTGGTTTTCAAATTACTACCTTGATACTTCAGGTTCCATTACTTGCCCTAAAAAATATTTTCTGGAGAGTATATTGGACTCATTAGGGTCACGGGTGAGCTAGTGCTTTTTTCAGCTGATACCAGGCGATGATGGCGGGTATACATACCCTGGACTGGTCACCAGCCAGTCGCACGGCACATCAAGATAAACAACCCGCCACGCTCAAATTCACACCTGTGGGCAATCTTGGGTCTCCAATTAACCTAAGAATCAGAACTAAAAATCTAAATAATCAATTATGATTATCAATGATTATGATTATGATTATCAAGAACGAGCGCACCTCACGCTTTGGAAAACCAGTGATTTAAAAGCAATGTATTTTCTTTACTTTGCTGAAGCAGCTGCTACTTATTAACAATTAAACATGGATTCTAACGGCACATAAACATTTGTAGAAAGAAATCAATCAATCAAACATATCACCAACATTCAGGAGCAGAAAATAAATGTTCACAGATGGATTTGGTGATGCAAAGTACAAAAAATGTATACGATAAGTCTTTAACGTTAACATTTTTAATAATAATAATAGATTTTATTTGTAAAAAGCACTTTACATTGAGTAAACAACCTCAAAGTGCTACAGTGTATTAAAAAAATAAAATAAAAAAAATAAAAAGATAATAAAAAATAAATAAAAATAAAAACTAGAACAGCCAAATAGCTAAAACTAGTACGCATATATTTTTTTTAAAAAAGGCTTTTTTTAAAAGAAGGGGTTTTAAGCCTTTTTTAAAAGCATCCACTGTCTGTGGTGCCCTCATGTGGTCAGGGAGAGCATTCCAGACTGGGAGCGGAGGAGCAGAAAGCCCGTCTCCGGTAAATTATTAGTAGATTGCACAGTACAGTACATATTCTGTACAATTGACCACTAAATGGTAAGACCCGAATAAGTTTTTCAACTTGTTTAAGTCGGGGTCCACGTTAATCAATTCATGGCAATCTAATCTAATATGTACTTACTTACTTACAACTCTAGTAGACACCTCTCCTTTTACGGGGTTATGTATTGTAATATTCCAGGAATGTAGGCTCATAAAACTTCTTAGCTTGTCTTTATTGCACAAGACGTGTTACAAGCACACAACATACCTCAATGTGCGTCTCCTCTCTTTTCCCGGCAAAACTCGAACCCTTTACTTCCTGTAATCAACGTCACTTCCCTATCTCTCCCCGGAAGTCCCGCCCCCCGGTTACAGTCATTGGCTAACACGCCGTAGCCAGTCACTACAGTTTATTCCCGAACGGCTAAAAAAACAAAAAAAAATACACTGAAAATATCTATTTTTGACAGAAAGCTCGCTCCTCCCCTCCAACCCCTGCTGATAGAGTGAAGTTGCCCTTTTGCATTAAAAGTGACTTATAACTATTAGATGAAATTCACCTCCTAAACCTTCTCCGTCTTTCTTCAATTGCCATTGTTCGCTAGCAAGAAATGAAGCTAACAAGCTAGCACGATCCTTGTTTAAGCCTTCAAGATGCCGTGCACTTATTCAAACATTTCAAAATATAATAAATGTACAAAGTAGTAGGTACTCACCACTCTTGAATGACGCAACATATTTTCTTTTTCGTAGGGGGGGGCGTAAGAGAAAACATTTAAGAAGCACTGGCCGAGTCAGTCAGTCAAACTAACTCCACAACATAATTTACACTCAATAACCAGTCACCAGCTTTATGACAACCTTGTAAAATAATAATAATAATAATAATACATAATATTAATAATACTGTACAGTGTTACATCGGGTTTCCTTCATAATCCATCCCAAGGGGAACATTGAAAACCGGAACATTGAAAACCGACAATTGTTCCCATAACAATGTAGGCGAAATTCAATAAATTAATTCCAGACATGTCAACAAAAACACTTTGAACAGAGAATAATTATAGTTCGACACATAGAAAACGAAAACGCGTAGATAACTGACTATTTGACACATTGTTTGACTAGACCGGGGGTCGGCAACCCGCGGCCCTTTAGCGCCGTCCTAGTGGCTCTCTGGAGCTTTTTCAAAAATGTATGAAAAATGGAAAAAGATGAGGGGGGATATATTTTTTGTTATTTTTAGTTTTAGTAGGGTTTCTGTAGGAGGACAAACATGACACAAACCTCCCTAATTGTTATAAATCACACTGTAGTAAACATGCTTCGAGTATTTGGCGAGCGCCGTTTTGTCCTACTAATTTTGGCGGTCCTTGAACTCACCTTAGTTTGTTTACATATATAATTTCCTAGGACGTGTTTTATGCCACTTCTTTTTCTGTCTCATTTTGTCCACCAAACTTTTAACTTAACAAAGGTGAGTTTTGTTGATGTTATTGACTTGTGTGGAGTGCTAATCAGACATATTTGGTCACTGCATGACTGCAAGCTAAACGATGCTAACATGCTATTTAGGCTAGCGATATGTACATATTGCATTATTATGCCTCATTTGTAGCTATATTTGAGCTCATTTAGTTTCCTTTAAGTCCTCTTAATTCAATTTATATCTCATGACACACTATCTGTATGTAATATGGCTTTTAATTTTTTGCAGCTCCAGACAAATTTGTTTGTATTTTTGGTCCAATATGGCCATACTTGCCAACCCTCCCGAATTTTCCAGGAGACTCCCGAAATTGAGCGCCTCTCCCGAAAACCTCCCGGGACAAATATTCTCCCGAAAATCTCCCTATTGACGGGAGGACAACAGGGTGACAAGAACTAAATCATCCAGACTAGAGATAAATTGTATTATTATGTTTATCTTACCTAAAAATAAATATATTTATTAATTTTTTAAAAATAAAATAAATACATTTTTACTATATTTTGCTAAAAATTAATTGGATTTTTATTTGTATTTTTTCTGACTCCTTATTACATCCAGCCATAGAATTATACATTAAAATAAACATATTTGAAATAATTAATTTTAAATTATTATAATAATTAATTTAAAATGACCATATTTAATTATTAAAATAATTGCTTGTTTATCAACAACTTTAGCATTTTATTCATTACATTTTGAAGCTCTCAGAAGCCAAGTTATGTTATATTCCTTAGTATTTATTTATGCAAGTTTGAAGTATCAATTATCTAAACACAGTTTTGTTTGCATATTTTCAGGATATATATAATATATATAATATATATATATATATATATATATATATATATGAAATACTTGACTTGGTGAATTCTGGCTGTCAATATAATCCTCCCCTCTTAACCACGCCCCCACCCCCACCTCCCGAAATCGGAGGTCTCAAGGTTGACAAGTATGAATATGGCTCTTTCAACATTTTGGGTTGCCGACCCCTGCACTAGACTGAGCAGTGACGTGTGCTGCGTTCATTGACAATCCGATAACACAAAATCTCAAGCTCTCGTTGACTTTCCCTAATCTATGACTGTATGTGTATGCTACAACTTGGACTTCATCACTTGGTCTTTTCCTCTGCGTTGTGTGGATTTTATGGAACACGACCGACACCAAAAAGAAAAGAAAGGGCATCTCCATCCTCCTTCAAAACCGCAATAAAAGTACACCTTTGGGCAACTTCAACCCTAAACTCACCAAAAAGAAAAGAAAGGGCATCTCTATCCTCCTTCAAAACTGCAATAAAAGTACACCCCCGGGCAACTTCAACCCTAAACTAACACCCTCCCCGGATTGTTAATAATTAAATGTAAACAATCAAATGTAGATACTTTTTCTTATGCCTTCTGATCCCTCTCTCTCTCTCTCTATGTCCACTACTTGCTGTACATATCCTACCAAGTCAGACCTACACTGTTTCAATATCCATTTCTCTGTTCTCAATTGTTGATGACTGATATGATAACAATCAAACCTAACCCCCCCCCCCCCCCCCCCCTCCACACCCCGGATTGTAAATAATGTAAATAATTCAATGTATACACCCTGATGATTATCTTGTGTGATGACTGTATTATGATGATAGTATATATGATAGTATATATCTGTATCATGAATCAATTTAAGTGGACCCCGACTTAAAAAAAGTTGAAAAACTTATTCGGGTGTTACCATTTAGTGGTCAATTGTACGGAATATGTACTTCACTGTGCAACCTACTAATAAAAGTCTCAATCAATCAATCAAAAACCATGGATTGCTCAGCTGCACTTTACTGATAATACACAGAATACAATTGTTGTCAATAACTTTCTGCCATCGTCGAGCCCCTCTCCCGTTATCGTAGACAAAAGGGATGTTAGGCGTGTCCAACGCATATAAAAAGACAGGTGTCACAGTAATTACCGTATTTTTCGGACTATAAGTCGCAGTTTTTTTCATAGTTTGGCCGGGGGTGCGACTTATACTCAGGAGCGACTTATGTGTGAAATTATTAACACGTTACCGTAAAATATCAAATAATATTATTTAGCTCATTCACGTAAGAGACTAGACGTATAAGATTTCATGGGATTTAGCGATTAGGAGTGACAGATTGTTTGGTAAACGTATAGCATGTTCTATATGTTATAGTTATTTGAATGACTCTTACCATAATATGTTACGTTAACATACCAGGCACGTTCTCAGTTGGTTATTTATGCCTCATATAACGTACATTTATTCAGCCTGTTGTTCACTATTCTTTATTTATTTTAAATTGCCTTTCAAATGTCTATTCTTGGTGTTGGGTTTTTATGCATTTTCGGCTGGTGCGACTTATACTCCGTCGCGACTTATACTCCGAAAAATGCGGTATTGCAGTAGGAGGGACAACGAGACAATGGTTCCACATTGACAAAACATCGAACAATACTCAGGTATTTACATGTAACTTGCATATTATATATGCCTGTTACATATGACTGTATGTTTATGCTACAACTTTGACTTCACCCAGTCTATTACTGTATGTTTATGCTACAACTTTGATTCTAAGGAAGCTCATTTAGCTACTAAGGGTGTCCCAATGCAACTTTTTTTTTTATTCCAATACCGATATTGAAGCCTAGAGTATTGATTGATACCAATATCAAGCCAATACAAAGTCAGCACAAATACATCAAACATACTGTATCAATTATTATGTAGTCAGGATATATGCAGGTTTCAATCATCAAATGTATGACTTTTTAAGAACATAATGAATAAAATGCAAGGCCGACTCCACATCCATACTGGGAGTTAAGTTCAAAGACATGTAGGAAAATTGTTTTGTTCCTTTCCAGTGCCATCCATCCATCCATTTTCTACCGCTTATTCCCTTTGGGGTTGCGGGGGGTGCTGGAGCCTATCTCAGCTACAATCGGGCGGAAGGCGGGGTACATCCTGGACAAGTCGCTACCTCATCGCAGGGCCAACAGATAGACAGACAACATTCACACACTAGGGCCAATTTAGTGTTGCCAATCAACCTATCCCCAGGTGCATGTCTTTGTTATAAGGGAAATAAATGCAAGACATGATGGGAAACTTTGATACATTTTGTGCATTAACAATGCTAAACCCCATCCCACTTGAAGCTACAGAGTGTTATAGGTGATAAAGCACTAGATGTGTGAATGCTCCAATGCTGAAGTTGAAGTGAAATGCTGACAGAATGTAGTATGAATGGAAGAACAGTTTCAATGTTGGAATGGTTTGAATGTTGAAGAGATTGAATTTCCAGGTGAAACGGAATTTGGTTTGGAACTTGGGAAAGTGTTAGTTTGAATGTCCGGGATGAGTGGAATGTGTTGATGTTGGAATGGTTTGAATAGGTTGAAAAATTTGGAAATTGTGGAAGTTTAAAAAATGGACAATTCATTTTGAATTGGGGAAAATGTCCCTGCAAACTGGGAATTCTTGGACATCCGGGAATTGTTTAAAATTGTTGAAGGAGAGCACACAATTTTGAACAGGCTGAATATTTTGAGGTTGGAACGGTTTGAATTGGATGAAAAATGTGGGAATTGTAGAACTTTGAAAAATGTCCCATTGGTTAAAGTGGGAATTTCCAGAAAAGCAGGATTTTTTTTTGAAAATGGTAAAAAAAAACTTGAATGTTCTGAATGGGTTGAAATGGTTGGTGTTGAAATTTTTCAAATCAGTTGAGAAATGTTGAAGTACTAACATGTTGAATTGAGAAAAAGTATTACGGAATTCCTGGAATTGTGGGAAAACCCAGAATTTTTCCAGTTCAAAAAACAACTTTTTTTTTGTCCTACTTAAGAGGAATGTTTTGACGGTGGAACGGTTGAAAAATGTGGGAGTAGTAGTCGCCAGAAAAAAGGGTGGAAATAGGGCTTTGAAAAACCAGGAATTCTGGAAAATCCTGGAATTTTTTTGAACATGGAAAAAGGGCAGTTTGAATGTCCAGGATGGTGGAATGTGTTGAAGGTGGAATGGTTTGAAGAGGTTGAAAAATGTGGAAATGGCTAAAGTTTGAAAAATGGCCAATTCATTGTGAATGGGAAAAATGTCCCAGAAAACCGGGAATTCTGGGAATTGTTGGAATTTGTCAAGGGAAAATCCGCGGTTCCCGAATAGGCTGAACAGTTTAAAGTTGGAATGGTTTGAATCGGGTGAAAAATGTGGAAGGTAGAGCGCGCCAAAATCTGGAGAAGAAGTTGAAGAAGTTGAATAAATAGATGAATTTTGGTGTAGTAAAGCATAGTTGTGTGAATGTTTGGAGCATTAACACAAATATGCGTCTCATTATTGGAAGACAGGACTGCCTAAAACTCAGCCTGGCCGTATAAGAAGTGAGGTAATAATAACGTCACAAAACAAAACACAAATGACATCAAGCGGTGTGCTTATATTTTATTCACATATTTTACATGTTACATTAAATGTCCAAGTCATACTTTCTGGTCAAAATCTGAAAGTATGATTCTGCACCTACAGTAATGTACTGTATTCTCTCTTCAATCACACAGGAGAACACACAAGAGCTTTCCATCACAATTTACACTCATTTGCTTTGCGGTCATTTACAAAGTGGGTACTGCCAACTTGATGACGAGGTGAAATGCAGTAAACAGAAAAGAAAGCAGCATGCATGATTTCAGCGAGGTTTTTCCCCCCCCAATTGTCAACTTAAACCAAAGCCTTGAAAATGGGCGTTCCTTCAGCGCATCCTCACCTCAACCACAACATCTCGCAGGCACGACTGAAAGAATACTCCGTTCCAGAAAAAAGAAAAGCTGTTCCACAAAAAAAAAAAAGAAGAAATAACTAAGACACTTGGTTAAAGATAGCGGCTTAAAGAACGTCATGAACATGAACAGTGTGAAGCAAATACTCAAGTCATGTAACCTTGGAATAAACTATAAAATGACAGCGAAATGACGAATGTGTTTGACATACAGTACAGGCCAAACCTCATTTCTTTATTTTCATGAATATTTACATTGCAGATTGTCACATCAAAACTATGAATGAACACATGTGGAGTTATGTACTTAACAAAAAAAAAAAACTGAAAACATGTTTTATATTCTAGTTTCTTCAAAATAGCCACCCTTTGCTCTGATTACTGCTTTGCACACTCTTGGCATTATCTCCATGAGCTTCAAGAGGTAGTCATCTGAAATGGTTTTCCCTTCACAGGTGTGCTTGAAGCTCATGGAGAAAATGCCAAGAGTGTGCAAAGCAGTAATCGGAGCAAAGGGTGGCTATTTTGAAGAAACTAGAATATAAAACATGTTTTCACCTTTTTTTGTTAAGTACATAACTCCACATGTGTTCATTCATAGTTTTGATGTGACAATCTACAATGTAAATAGTCATGAAAATAAAGAAATGAGAAGGTGTGTCCTAACGTTTGGCCTGTACTGTAGTCATCAAAGTCACTGGACTCATCAAAACTGTAGTCACCATTCCACAGTCGAGAGGCCTCAATATAATGTTTAGTTACATTTTCATGAAAAATACTTCATTTCCGTTAAGTTTCTTGAGGGAATGAACAGAACGAGTGATGGTTTCTGCTGTAAGCGATGACATTTTCCTTTTAGACTGCTGTGAAATGCAGTTAATTCTTTTTTATTTATTTATATAAACTGTATATATTTCCACACCTTCATTGCTTTGACTTGAAAGATACATTTTCACCACATGCAAACCTATCCAAACAAAAAAAAAAAAACATAGCTTAGGCAGAACTCTTAACTTCAGTGAGTGTAAAGAAGCGACTGCGCACGTTCTTCAACGTTAAAAGTGAGTTTTGCAAAATTTCAGCGCACAACCTATACAGAAGTTAAAATTACATTAACAATGAGCAGCAGCATTTATTTGTATTTAAATATCTAAAACTTATTTAGAGAGGAAAAAAACAACAACAAAATTTCCTGAGGATGGATTGCAACTCGACCTCCCCCCCAAAAAAGGTATTTTTGCTCTTTTGCAAAAAACTTGTAGAGTGTGTGGATGTCATGTAGTAATGCAGCTGCACCCGTGAGGAGCTTGAAACCATAACTAAAAGGGATATGCATTAACGTCATTGTAAATAGTGCATTATTGCAGGGATAATTAGTGTGTCATATATATTTATATATAGACCCATGACAGCCTTATAAAGCCTACTCCAAAACAAAGCACATTTCTAGGAAATTGTGCTCTTTTTTGTTTAAATCTCGCATGTCCAAACTGTTTGAAACCTACATGATAAAATACTGAAATGCACACACGTGTTAATCTTTAGGGCTGATGATTGAACACCCAAACCTAACACAAAGCGAGGCCATGTCAGCGACACCGCGAGTGGAGTTTTTCTGTCAAACGACACAATCACACACACATTGCCTTCAATGTTGCAGTTTGAAAGTGGAGGATGTTTAGAGTCCGTTGTAGTGAGGCCCCCAGCGCTTATTGATGTGATCAAAAGTGTGTGACACCCACTGTTGCTCCAACACTCGATACCTCTCTTCACACAAGAATAGAGGCTTGCCACGGCTGGAAAAAACACAAAAAGAGGGTGAAAGGCAAGAGTGAGACATGAAAATACACTATGTTGACCTCAATATCAAACACTGTCTTTTACCGCAGAAAAAAGTCTGAAGACAAGTTGTCTAAACCAGGCATGTCAAACTGGTTTTCATTGAGGGCCACATGGCAGTTATGGTTGCCTTCAGAGGGCCGTTTTTAACAGTGGATCATACACAGCATGAATATAAATGTCTATATATAAAATATGTGTATAATTGGCTATGCATTTGATTACAATATCTTTTTTTATGTACGCTGTACAAAACTAAATCTTTAGATTGTACTGTATAAAACTGGCACACAATTTTACCGTAATAGCTGCAGGTTGTTTTTTTTTTTCACAGCATATAAAATGAAAAAATACATGGAATTGAATTAAATGGAATGGAAAAACGGTACATTTGCCACATTTCCTCCTTCCAACAGACTTTTTGTGAATGTGCTTTCAAACTGCAGTCTGTGAACAGCCTGCTCTTTTAGAAATTGGTCCTCTGGACAGCAGTCAGGTCAGCAGTCTTCCCCATACTTGTGATTTAGTTTACTGAACCAAGCTAACTGAACCAAGCTGAGTGTTTTTAAAGGCTCAGGGAAACCCTTGCAGGTGTTTAGAGTTAATTAAACGATTCAAGTGATTAGTTAAATAGCCTGCTAGTATACTTTTTCATGATATTCTAATATTTTGAGATAGGATATTTGAGTTTTCTTAAGCTGTATGCCAGAATCAGCAATATTAAAACGACAAAAGGTTTGCAATATTTCAGTTGATGTGTAATGAATCCAGAATGTATGACATTTTCATGTTTTTAGTTGCATTACAGAAAATTAAGGACTTTATCACAATATTCTAATTTTCTGAGACAGTCCTGTATATCGTGTATCGTGACATGGCCTAAAAATATCCAGATATATATCGTGTATCGTGACATGGCCTAAACATATCAAGATATTAATAAAAGGCCATATCGCCCAGCCCTACCTAAAAGTCATTTTTTTAAATGTTATCTCTTTTAAACATGCTGTAAAAATGCATATTCTCTGAAAATATGCCTTATAATAGCCACAAACAGGAGGAACCATTTTTTTAATCAGGATACAATTCAAACATTTGTGAAAAGGCTTAATAGAATAATAAACATACTAGAATGGAAATGATGCAAAAATGGATGACTGATTTAAACAATTTATAAAAAGACACATCATAGACTGGGATCTGAGCAGAGGATGTCGTTGTGGCTTGGGCAGCCCTTTGAGACACTTGTGATTAAGGGCTATATAAATAAACTTTGATTGATGGACTGATATATGCACCCTTTAAATGCATTGAAAATAAGCTGAGTCAATGTAACATATTGAATAGATTGTATTTGACACCCTCTTAGTTCTTTAAAAGGGTACAGTTATGTATAAAGTGTCAGGCAGCCATACTTGCCAACCCTCCCGGATTTTCCGGGAGACTCCCGAAATTCAGCGCCTCTACCGAATACCAAGTATTTCTCATTTATATTTATATATATATATATATATATATATATATAATAAAATAATATATAATAAAATAATATATATATACATATTTACATATATATATATATATATATATAATAAAATAAATAAATATATATATATATGTATATATATATATATATATATATATATATATATATATATATATATATATATATGTAGCTAGAACTCACTGAAAGTCAAGTATTTCTTATATATACTGTATATACATATATGAAATACTTGACTCCTCCCATCTTAACCACACCCCCAAGAAATCGGAGGTCTCAAGGTTGGCAAGTATGCAGGCAGCTGAAGGAACTCTTATTCATTTACAGAAAAAAAGAGTTGTGGTCTTGTGACAATTGTCTTGTTTGTCTAACCGAGGCCACCGTAGGTCATGTGAGGTGCTTGCGTCACAATGTTAGCCAAGTTAGCTCATGTGTGTTGAACTTGAGACAACTGAAATAAAAGGAGTCGTGTATGAAACAAGCTCAGCATGACATGGTGTCAGAGTTAAGGACTGCACATCTACACTGACCAAAGAATGGCAAAGTTTGGGCCACCAGAGCCGTTTCATTTTGCCGTATTGAGGCAGCGCTTTCTACGCTTTCGGACTTCACAAGACATCTTGCATCCAGTTTGAAAGCCGCAGGCAAAGAAAAGAAACAGACAGACATTGCAATGCAAAGTTACTGATGACTTACTACTATCGGCCTAGTCCTACAATTGTAAACATTTTTTAAGTGCCTCTAAACATTGAATGTAATGCTTTTTAATGTCATTTAAGGCCTTAATTTTCGCAAAATCTGTTTAACGATTCTTAATTATTTTTAGTGCCCTGCGAATACCCTGTTACAACACAATACTGTGGTGGGCGAGTTTATATGCAATCCTCAGTAATATGTAATAAGTACAGTAATCAAATGTTATACTAATTGGAAAGCGTGTTTGTGTGTGGTACCGTAAATCCCGGTCTTCCTCTCCGTGGGCATCAAGGTAAACAGAACCCCAGAGACAGAAACGATGGCCGCGGATGATGATGATGACAGAGGCGTTAATCAGTAGAAAGATGCCCGTAGCTGCGCCACAGTGTTGGGAGTGCTACAAATAGCCAAGAAAAACTCAGGTTGTCACTTGTGAAGGCATTTCTCGCAAGTAATGCTCGAGCTACTTACCAAAACACATTCACAGATACCCTGCTGCTTGCAGCAAGCTCCCTTGAGACAGACAAAGGTCCCACAGACAAGGCAGAGCGCGGGGTCCTTTGGCACCTTCTTGCAGGCCGTGCAAGCCTTCCTGTGGTAGTACTGGAAGATGATGTTGTAGTTGTCAGGCAGCTGGAGGAGGTGGGGCACTGCCCACTGCGGATCCTGAACCAGCAAAGTCTTTACACGAGACAAACGTGAAGTGAAAGAAACATTTAGCTGGCTCTTTTTGTGCCATAAATGCAATTTCTACCCAGAACCCATATCATTCAAGCAGGATCAAAATCAAGATGGAAAAATGTTTGACATTTTCCACCAATACTGTATTTTCCAGACTATAGAGCGCAACGCATCCAATTCATTTTAGAAGAAAAAAATATGTTTCCATATATTAACCATACCAGACTATAAACCACAGATATATACTTTGTGAAGTTAAGTTATTTACACAGAAAGATTTTGTAAATGTTTACATTAATTGTTTTCAACCAATGCCTGTAACACGGCAGTAAAACGGCTGATCAAACAAAACAGAAGTCACCATCATGGACAGACTGAATAACTCCACGGTGATGTTTTAGTGAATTTACTGAGAATTTTGTGAAAATGAAACAATACAAAAACAATCCCATTGTAAGTTAATAACACTAACACAGACACTTTTATACGTGTTAGCATATTAGCTATTGCTAACAACGCTAGCCTAATTACTTTACAATAACATACAAATAGGCATGAAAACATGATTATCAAACATTTGACGGTTGAGTAAGTATAATGTGTTTTAGTTATATTGCAAAACTTAGAAATGTTGCTTGGAGTGATGAATGAAGAAACAATACAAGTAGAAATGCTATGGATGACTAGTAGACAAAACAGCACTTGAACATGCAGTTCAAGGCACTAAACAGAAGGAAACACTGTAGACGTTTAACCCGCAGCACCTGCAACTCTTTCAAAAGATGGCGTCGTAGCACAAACAATAACACACCTTTTCATTGTCTCTGTCTGAGTTTTATGAAAAATATTTGCTGGATACAAAACATTATGGCCGTTTGCGAAGAAAAATCCCAAAATTAGCAGCATCGCTTTATAAGCCGCAGAGTTCTAACCGTAGGGGGAAAAAATGATCGATGTATAGTCTGGAATACACGGTATACATAATCCGCTGTTGGAATTTTGACAGCTATTTGATGAGGAAGAAAGTGCAACATTACAACTCAAGTGTATTTGATTACAAATGTCAAGCACCTGCAGTTACCCAATAACACTACCTAATATGATTGAGTACACAATATGTAGAGGATTAATAACATCTTGGATTACTAGACTAGACTAGGCTCCAGCACCCCCCGCCACCCCAAAAGGGACAAGCGGTAGGAAATGGATGGATGGATGGATCTAGGATTACCACAGTAGAGATGACACAAGTTTAAGGCACAAGTAAAATAAATATATCAAAAATACGAGTAATAACAAAAAAACATCTAAAATCAAATTGTGTGCTCTTTGGACTTCAGTTGTATGCTACACAGTCCCACACATACCAGCGATAGCTCCGCCTGCACCGGAGAGAGCCCTTTGACCTCAGCACACCACTGTGTGACCAATTCAAAGGCGCTGACCACCCACTCCAGACAAGAGGCACTGTTCACAGGGTTTGATGCCGCAGAGGCGTAGTGTACCAGTCCCAAGCACACGGCCAAGGACGAGAACTCTTCTTCCACCTGGGGACAAACACAGGATATACTAATTATTGAAGGGCACATACTTTAATATGGAAAAATGCTTTTTGCTTGTATACGCAGTGCCTGCTCAACCAAGAAGTCTGAAATGACACGATCAACTACATGTGAGCTGCCTGGGTTTTTCAGCAATATATTAGGATTTTGTCCCACCAGTACAACTTTATAAGAATGCTGTGGTTTGCTGCGAGCAGAACATACCCCATACTGCTCTCTGTGCCGCGCCCTGAATAGTCACTTTAAGGGCTCACACATCACGTCTGATTTTGTAGCAGGCCACATTTAAGTGAGCAGCATTTGCACTAGACAAGATAGCCATCCACAACCTGCTGCTCTGACCGGGGCGTTTAGAGGCGAGGTCGTTTACGGACAGAAAGTTCTGATGTTGGCAGCCTGGTGTTCCGACAACAACCTAACTCTTAATATATAGAAAACCATAAAACTCCCTGTGGACTGACCCACCCCGTCTCTACGTAAACAGTGAGTCCTCAGGAAGCACAAGATGGGCTCCAACCTGCTGCTTACCTTCTACTGCTCGTCCATTGAGAGCCTGCAGACATACTGTATCTCAGCTGTACCATGGCAAACAGGTAAAGGCTTTAAAACAGGGATGGGAGAACTATGGCCCATTGGTCTTTTTAATCTGGCCCAAATATTAGAACAGAATTGAGCAAATATCTGTTTTTTAGTATTGCCACAACAAAACTGATACTAGACTTTTACTCACTGGCAAAAAGGTTGATCAACAACACAGCTACCACTAAAAGAGAATGTAAGTGTTAACCCTGTAAGACCATTTTTTTTGACCACCCACTCTTCCACAAGTGGGTTCAAAATGACCTGAAGCAGTTTCTATGGAATCCTAAATGAACCTTTAAATCAAAGCAACTCCGACTGTCCCACTTACATCTGATGTCATCTTTTACATCTCATGTAACTTTGATTGTCAATATTGTCCCACTTACATCTGCAGTCTCACCACCTAGAATGTCATTTTTACATGTAAGTAGGTGTTTGTGCATGTCAGCACTACTTCTATTATATTATCAGACATGAACAGACATAAACAGCTTTTATGCATCTATTGGGGAGAGAGTACTCAACCCAGGTGCAAACCCTGGCCGACAACTTAGAATATTGTGGCTTGGTGTTTTAGCCTGGTTAAAAGGTAGCTCTGCCCAGTAAGAGCCCTTGCAGCTCATTCTGTTGGACACAATATCAATTTCCTCTTCAGAGGACTCCTATTTGTCTGACTGGCCTTGTTCAGTGTGGGGACACTAGCCTGGGTCCTCTACATCTGCACAGAAAATTATAAATCATATAAAAAAAACAGCTAATACAAGATTAGCCTACTTTTGAGTTACCTAGGTCAGGTACAAAGTTGTGTGTGCATGCATACTGTTAGCTAAAACAATACTGTGTAACCTACCTAAATACAATACTGTTAGCTAAAATAAAGTAGGCACACATTTGATCACTAATTTGATCACACATTATAATCTGGCAAAAAAAAAGTTCATAAATGGAGAGAATACTTGCATATATTTTGCTGTGTAAAAATGACCTCCTGGGTGGTGAAACTACTGACATCAGTGGGACAGTATTGAGGGTCAAATGTGAGAGATGACATCAGATGAGTAAGTGGGACAGTCAGAGTTTCTTTGAATTGTAGAATAAAATAAATAATAAAAAAATAAAAATGCAAATGGCCTCATGTCAAAAACGTGTTTTTTGAAGACTACCTGGAATATGAATATATTACAACTTTTAATTTTAAAGATTTTTGAATAATAAAATGACCCCATGGGTTGTGTGCATCCAAGGGTTAATTAAGTGTTTCTATGGCGTACCACTAGATGAAGCACGCACTATTCTATTCTATTACTTGGATTTACATAACATCACTTCTGGCTCATTAATAATGTGTGGTAGTCAAGCCAGCATCTGTTCTCCATTTAGCCGTCCTCGAAGAAAATGCCCTATGCTTGCGTTGTTTTAGGCTGTACGAACTGTTCAAATCGCGAAAAGGATAAACATTTTTTCAGAGTTCATTGAGAAGTGATAAATAAGGGCAGAAGTGTGCAAGATTTTTGGAAAAAATAAGAGAAAAGTGTCACACTCCAGTCCAAGGGAGCAAAGTCAAAACATGCTCAGGTTTGCAGTAATCTTTCTGTTAAAGGTTTGTTTGATATACTTTGAACTTCTAAATTAGTATTTCCCATTGAAGTATTATCTTGATATTATTTGTATTTTTGAAAACACAATTTTGCTACAAGTGTTTCGTAGAGCACCAAATCGGCGAGTCTAAATAAAAGAAAGCAAATGTGAGCAAAACTTAAGAGTTAAGTTTTTACCAAAGGCAGCAATCATAAATGAAGCTTTCAGCACACACACAGCGTTCAGATCTATAGTTATATTTTGATAAAGACGGGGGGAAACACGTGTACTCGTAAACAGCATGTGCAACAACATTAAGGCAACAAACATGACTGTAAATGCAAAGTTAAATAATGAAATGCAACCTTACTCAAGCAAAAACGATGCATATTTATTCGCGATAGTCTTGATACCAATTTCCTTCCACATGGAAGTTATAGACCTTCATGCTTTTCCAAGTTTTCCTCTGTTTTTTCGTGTAGAATGACATCTGGAGCACACATAGTTTGACATATCTGGTAACGCGACCGAAGGATAATCTTTGATATCACTCGACAAATCTTTTTTTGATAAAGTATTGGGATGGATTATACTGTTTTTAGCTCGTTTCAGCTTTTTGTGGCAAGATCTAGGCCTGTTGTGTACTCAAGAGAGTTTGAGCGCTGCTTGCTGCACAACAGCCATGTTGGCTTGGTTGACCACCACTGGTTTTCACTTCCGGGAAGAAGTCACATGTCGAAAAACAAACAATTCTGTAACAGTCCTCGAATTTTAACTTTTTAAGGTCAAAGCAAATGTTGCCTTAAGAGATGTGTTCTAATATCCCTCAGTAATAATCAGCTAACACAACAACCTTTTATTTATTTATACTATTCTCTTGAGGTTCATTTTACCATTTTTTTAATTGAAATCGAGGGGTATACTGACAAAAAAAAGGCCCAATGGCCCACAACAAAAATGTTAAAACCAATATTTTCATGGATAAGGAAGCCTAACAAGGTAACCAAGAGATGAGAAACAAATTGGATGATAGATAATTGTTTTAGTGTATATTACAGCTGATTTAAGACATGGGTCAAAACCGACATAAGAGATGGTAACAGAAAGCTAAAACAAGAGGAAGGTTAAAGGAGGGCTCATATTTTAGGGCACCAAGGCAATCATTATTTTCTCTCGAGTGTTGAAAGATGGCATCTGATAACCATAAGACGTAACTGCACTTTTTGTCCATATAGATAAAAATAGTGTTCTGTATGAGATCTAGGGCTGCCAATTATGGCCAAAGTAATACCGTATTTTTCGGAGTACAAGTCGCTCCGAAGTATAAGTCGCATCGGCCAAAAATGCATAATAAAGAAGGAAAAAAACATATATAAGTCCCATTTTTGGGGGAAATGTATTTGATAAAACCCAACACCAAGAATAGACATTTGAAAGGCAATTTAAAATAAATAAAGAATAGTGAACAACAGGCTGGATAAGTGTACGTTATATGAGGCATAAATAACCAACTGAGAACGTGCCTGGTATGTTAACGTAACATATTATGGTAAGAGTCATTCAAATAACTATAACATATAGAACATGCTATACGTTTACCAAACAATCTGTCACTCCTAATCGCTAAATCCCATGAAATCTTATACGTCTAGTCTCTTACGTAAATGAGCTAAATAATATTATTTGATATTTTACGGTAATGTGTTAATAATTTCACACATAAGTCGCTCCTGAGTATAAGTCGCACCCCAAACTATGAAAAAAAACTGTGACTAATAGTCCGAAAAATACGATAATTAAGATTATTGTTATCAATAAGAAATCTTGACAACTGATTGTAAGGCAAAGCAGTGTTGGGCGCTTGGCTCCGTTTACTCCGAGGGGAAAACTCTGCAGCAAAGTCTGTGTCGTTGGTCCGCCATGGTTACCAAGCCAAACGACGCTAGTGCGCATACGCCTGATTTTGTGTTGCCGAAAACGCATTAATAAATGACGGTTTTTCTGTAATTAAAAAAATAGACGGTATTACCAACCGTCTGGAATTTTAGCTCAAATTATCATTATACCATTTACTGTTACATCCCTCGTCCAATAACAAGTAAAAAGTCAAGGGCGGTCACGGCAAGTTCGTGCCGCCGGTGTTGGTCAATTTTTTAGGGCATGATGGCAAATGATGAGGGCGGTTGCGGCAGTTGCCGCGGTTAAATTCGAGCCCTGCTGTAACAGTCCTCACAGGTTAAAAAACAGATTCTGACCACAGTTCTGGTTGTCCACGTTTCAAGCTAATGTTGAATTAGGATGAAACTTGACTGATCTGGGCAGATCAACTAGAAGGGTAAACACAGCGTGGCATTGACGACCAAACGCACCAAGCAGCCGGTGAGGTTGTCTCCATAGAGATGATGCTGCAGAAGGCAAGAGAGCCGGAGGAAGGGAAGGCAGTACTGCTGGAGGTTAAACTCGATGGACTGTGGAGACCACACACTGGAGCTCAGCTGGAAGGACGAAGAACAGTGACACTCGGTCAATAACTAACCGACAGCTTAGTGATAATAGCATGATAAATATATCTTGTAGAGATCTTAGTCAATCACTGTCTCGCTACAAAAGTGATGATTTATTGTTTGGGGGAAATAAAGAGGAGCCAAACAAATGTAGGTAATAGCAATTAGAGTGGAATCTCTCACCATTGTGTTTTCCGTGTCCACTGCATAGACGTTGCTGCTGTTGGAGAACTCACTGATAATGTGACTCAGCAGCGCTTCAGAAGACATGCCTGCATTTGCAGCAGCCTAAAAATACAAACACCAATGGAAATTAGTTTTACAGGAACTAAAAATGTTATATTTTTGCATCCACAATAGCCTTCCAACAAGGACGTTTTCTTAATGTGTCTGACTTCTTAAAAAAAAAAAAGCATGCTTGACAAAATAAATGACAGCATATATAAACAACCATAATTGTTATGTCTAACTTGTTAATCAACTATGAAAGATTCTTGAATATAAAACAGCAAAAGCATATTGTCGGGGTGCATTTTAAAAAGCCTTATTTACCAAACTATGTGTTGTTTGTTGTGATACCGACTATTCAATGCTTTCGAATCACAAGACTGTTTCAATTACGCTGACATTGACTGTGAGCTTATCAACACACTGAGCAGTCTTTACTGTGTGAAATAAATAAATCGATATTCCTAATCGAATCAACTAAATAGGAGCCATCCCAATTTTAGAAGGAGATCACTTTCCCAAATGACGGGTTAAATGAAAAGGAAAGCGGGGAAAATATCTTCTCAAGAAAAAATCTAAGTTAAAAGTAGGGGTGTAACGGTACGTGTATTTGTATTGAACCGTTTCGGTTCGGTTCGGAGGTGTACCAAACGAGTTTCCACACGAACATATTAAGTAGCCGCCTAAGCTAAAGTCTTAACAAGCTGCTCCACTTTGTTCTGCCTCTGTCTCTGTCAGTACTCGACACAGCACCCAGCATTGTCCCACCCACACAACCATCTGATTGGTTACACACAGAGCGGTAACAGCCAATCAGCAGTGCGTATTCAGAGCACTGCTGATTGGCGACTGTCCAGGGTGTACCCCGCCTTCCGCTCGATTGTAGCTGAGATAGGCTCCAGCGCCCCCCGCGACCCCAAAGGGAATAAGCGGTAGAAAATGGATGGATGGATATTCAGAGCGGTAACAGCCAATCAGCAGTGCGTATTCAGAGCGCATGAAGTCAGTGCTTCAGCGTCGAGCAGGTAGGTGTTTAGCAGGTAAGCATCAGGCTGCGGACTCTCCCCAAATTATAATAAACACCTCCCAGTCAACTACTAGTAACATCACTATGAGCCCGTTGACGTTCTAGAAATATAAACGGCAGCTCAGCTCGCTCGCAGTCCTTGAGGTGAAGGCTAATTAGCTTTTAGCGTAACGTTAGCTCATGTTGCGGTGTGTGTGTGTGTGTGTGTGTGCGTGTTACGGACGGCAAAGCCCTGTCTGTCTGTTATTTCACTTTACCTTTTTCTGTGTTGATTGAGCTGTGTTGAAGCAGCAAAAAAGGACATTATGTTAAATGAAGAGTTTCTGTCTCTGATAGTTGATATAATAATGTAACTGCATCATAAAGCCTACATGAACTCCATGGTGTTCAGGGATGACTAGTCTCTCCTATTGCTATTGTACTATTTTTTCAGCTATAGTTACATTATCATTAGTAATGTAGCAGCTTAGTTTTGAATGGCAGGGTCCCTGCTATCACATGTTGATAAAAATATAACATTTACAGGCTTCCCAAATGCTGTAATAAATTAAGCATGATGAGTTGACTTGAAGCTGTTTACCGTAATGTTGCACTTTTAATATATAGAAAAAAAGTAGTGTCATTTTATTTAATCTGAGCAACAATTTGAGGCAGTTTAATTTTGATTAACGTGGGCAGAATTATTATAGTGTTCCCAATGTTAAAAGGATAAAGCCATTTTTTACAAATTTGGTAAATAACCCAAAAATGTATATTTTGTTGTTTTTTTACTGTACTGACAATGAACCGAACCGTGACCTCTAAACCGAGGTACGTACCGAACCGACATTTTTGTGTACCGTTACACCCCTAGTTAAAAGTAATGTCAGCCTAATAATAATGTAGTAGATGTTATCGGGCACTGTCTCCTGAATTTATTACATCTCGAACAGAAAGGTCATCATGTTCTCAGAGACCATGACAGAGCATGCATGATAGCCTTAAAGGTTTTCAGATCTAATGAGGCGCAATCCCGAACAAAATACTACTCAAGTGGTCCCAGCATCCTTACACCCACTAGAACAAGCACTTTTTAACTATACTTGCTCAATCTAACAAAATCCAATTGTATTTATGTTAATTTACAGTAGTGTAAAACTGCACTGCATTTTTCACTATAATGAACCTCACTACAATTAAATTACATTGTTTAGTTATTAATTAAGAAGACTGGGCTTTATCATTTGTAGGTGTACCCAAAGAAGTGTCCAGGAAGTATATGTGGATGTCAGTAAGTAGGTAAAATATGAACAATAATCTGCAACAAACAGGTAGTATATTAATAATTCTACACAACAGTGCTAAACGTGTCTTCCCATATAAAATCAGCTTGCTGGGCGGTTGGGTTGTACAAAAGGAAGATCTGCAAGCATTCATCACACTGAAAATAAAAGAATATAAAACAGCAGTCTTATCGCATTTGCTCTCCTTTGTCAAAAATGTAGAGAACACCAAAAGTTTCATCCTTCTTAAAACTGCATTATGATCAATAAAAATCATAAAAGATGTGTGTTAATGTCTGCATCATCATTTATGATTGTTTACTGGGTTGATTTTACATGCTTATTATAGATGGAAGCAACCTACTTTAGGGGAGGGGTTCACCTATTTGTCGTTTGACATTCAAGCAAGCCGCTCACTAATTCAGATTTAATTGGGTGAAGACAAATAGCCAATTAATGCAACACTATAGCAGTCACATTTTTCCAGATAATAAAGATCGATACTGTCGCCTGTGGAGAGAACATAAATGAAAATGGTAAATGGCTTCATTCATCTCAATACCAGGTCATAAATAAATTATTAATAGAGATTGTAAGATGGATACAGGGAGGCAGGACTAAGTATGTATGGAGAGCAGGACACAAGCCCATTTCTGGACAAAATCTTAGATTGTGTTCAAATCTTGATTTGTAGAAAACACCCTTTTACCTTTTTGATTGCCCCAGATGTGTTCCAGGCCTGCCTTTCTTCTGGGCTCATCTTGGTTGAGAGGGCAGCCAGAGCCTGGATGAACTGCAGGTTGTACAGCATCTTCACCAGACAGGTAAAGTGCTCTACAGGTGAAAGACATGGCCAAACAGTCACATAACAGTCAAGATGAATGTGAAATAGCACTTTAGGATTCTACAAAGGTGGCTGTGCATCCATGTATTTTTTTTTCCTTTTAACTAAGGCCATCGTGGTTTAATTTATATACAAGTAAAACAAAAGTCACAATAAAATGAGTTGTGTCTGTTCAGTCATTATGGATCATTAGTTATTGGATTATGAGGATGGCATATGGCATACCCATCTGCTATTTAAAACGAAGAAAGAAAAAATAAAACTTTCTAATTCATCTAGAATTTCTGCTCGTCCTTGAAAACGGTCAATCAAACTGAGGCGGTAATGAAATGAGTCATTAAACATGACTGCAGCCTGTCAGCGAGCTCTTTAGGTGGTCTATGAAGGAGATACTGCGACAAGCTCAAGAAGGACACACCAAGGAGTTAGAGAACAGACGTGTAGGCTGTACAAGTATCTGTCTTCTGGTCTGGGTGGAACAGAAAAAATATACTGCACAGGAGCACACTAATCACATTGCTTTATCACAGATCAAAGAAGGACCAGATTCGATGTTTACCTTGCATTTGTTTACAGTTTACACACGTACAGGTGTAGGTAATGTAATTCAGGGTGAGTGCATATCTTCTAGCAAAGAAAGACAAAACAAGTCATATCACACCTCAGGCTGCTGCTCGCAAGAGTTTAAAAATATAGGATCTAATAGACAACTGTTGGAATTCACTATTACTCTGACAAATTATGTTTTTATTTTATGTATAGTCTGAAAACAAATTCAAAATTAAAGTTGTTAGAAATTGCAGGTAGGGGAGAAAGCAACAATGAAATGATTGGTACAAGTACATCAGAGTTGCTCCTACAGTCTGGGACAGAACAAAAACAGCTGGCAGATATTTATAATTTTCCTGATACCTCTCCTGAAGGAATCAATAAAGTACTATCTATCTATATGTCAGGGATATTAACTAGGGCTCTGGTGTTTTTAAGGACTTTCGCCAAAAAAGTTAGTCAAATACCATTTCTATGACAGCACTCTCGTGCTTTTAAGAATCTGTTGCAAAAATGTGAGTCTTTCACAAGTTTCTGAACTAAACTTGCAGGCCAGGAACACCACTAGCAAAAGTAATTAAGTTGAAAAAATAGGCTCCAGCACCCCCCGCGACCCCAATAGGGACAAGCAATAGAAAATGGATGGACTGACTACTGAAATGACTACTGACTGCATCGGAAGAAACAAGCTTCAGCAATACCTTAGTTACCGGTACATAAAACACATTACGAAAAAAATGTAATTGCTAAATAGGAGGGGATTTAAAGGGGTGCCTTGAGGAACGCCTGAGTTATGAAAATACCAAGTTTGGACCCCGGTGTTCTATGTTTGATAGCAAGGTTACAATGTAAATGCAAGGATATTAACTAGGGTTCTGGTGTTTTTAAGGACTTTCTGCAAAAAAGTTAGTCCAATATTATCTATAAGACAGCACTCTAGTGTTTTTAAGAATGTGCTGCAAAAAAGAGAGTCCTTCACAAGTTTTTGAACTGAACATGCGGGCCACCAGTTGAATAACCCAAATGATGAAAAAGATAGGTACTAAAATGGAAGCTCGAGGAACACTACTAGTATAACTAATGAAGTTGAACAAATGACTACTGACTGCATCTGAAGTAAAAAAGATATAGCAAAACCATCCATCCATGTAACTGCTAAATGTAACTGCTAAAAAAGGAGGGGACTTAAAGGGGTGCCATCAGTTATGTAAATCCCAAATTTGGACCCCGGTGTTCTGTTTGCTAGCCAGATTAAAATGTAAATGCCAGGATCCGCCAAAGTTTTTACAATAGTCAAAGTTCCTCTATACAACAGGAGCACCCTAGGGTTTTTAGGAATTTGCTGCAAAAATGTTTGTCTCCCAAGTTTTAAACTGAACTCCGGGGCCGGTATGGTGTAATTACCGGGCCTCCAGTTAGACAGCCATAGTGCATGTGAAATGTAATGTCTTCCTAATCACTGAGATGTGAATTGCAGAGTGATGATGCAAGAACTGTACCTTTTCGCAAAGGCTGAGGCATGGTCAGCACAAAGATAATCAGCAAGGTAGGGACATCTCTAAACAACATGGGTACCTCAGGACTTTCCTCATCAAAACCACTGCAAAACAAGTAAAAGAGTATTAAAATAAACACAAAGTCCTACATCTTCATATATGTCAGATTTTTTTCATAAAGCTGAGGTCTATGTGCAAATGTTTCTTCCTAACAAAAACATATGAATCAATTATGTTTACTTAATGTATCCCGAGTTATAGCATTGTTATGAACCATTTTAAATAAAATGTCTTCTTCTGTTGACAATTAAACTGTGCTCTCTCCAGAGGCCTCAGAAGTTTTGAATGAGAGGTACTGCACTTAAGGAATAATACCCTCCATTACTAAAGCACTCAGCGGTTAATTCCACAGTGCACTGACGGAAAGCCTTTATGGATGGAGCACTCCACTCTGCTAAGACCACAGTGCACAGCATGGGCAGTAAAAAAAATATTCCTCTTCTGTTGAGCTATAAATAATAGTTGAAATGCATTTACTGCATGTAAAACATATCTCTGTGTTCTATTTAGATAGACTGGTTCATCTTGACTGCCTCAGGGTGTCAACGACACTGCTCCCAAAACCTCAACATAGTATTTTTAAACACCAAATGGCTCCTGTGAGAATACTGAATGCCTGTGAGCACTTTTAGCGTAACAAGCGTAAAAGCACCAGGAAGGAGGAGCTCTTTGTTTTTTATAGCAGCAACATGTCTTTAGACCATGATCATGCACAGAAGCACTCGGTGACTGAAAACAGAAAAGAGAGCAAAGCAATGTTCGGTGCATTCTAGAGCGAGGTGGACAACTGTGGGCTAAAGTGCTGCGCTGGTAGTGGATGTTCAGCACAGTTGTTCTCGGTACAGTGAATTAGACAGTCATTTTGCTCTCTGTGGAGTGCCCGGTAATTTGCCAGATGTAGCAATTACCGGTAGCTATGGAAACAGCGCATGGTTCCTTTTCTGAATTTAGCTCTTCTTTGTGTGGCGGAAACATTTTGTCATGGTGGCAGGAGGGTTGGTGTTTAAAGAAAGGTCCTTTGATTGCTCGTTGATGATGTGAGGGAGCAACAGGATGGTGGGGAGAGGAGGTTGTGATGTTGGTGGGGGCTTTAAAAAAAAAAGAAGAATGCCACTCACTCTGCCTCTTTGTTTTGTGTAAGTTGAGTCAGCTTGGTCCATGGGTTGTAGGCTGAGTCAATGCTGTACAGACGCATGTGCATGGCCAACACGTGGAACAACTGGTCTGAATGAGAGGAGGAAAATGTTATTTTACTAAATTATCCGATAAGCAAGATGTAGTTTAAATAGCTGCAACCTTGGTGGTTTGACTATGACCAAAATAGTATCCCAAAGCAACAGTATATAGGGCCATATGTGATAGGCAACCCTGTAACTGCACAACTACCGTCACGTCGTGCTTCAAATACTTTAGTACGTGGCTGATTTTTTAAGCATATTTTTAGCCTAAATTGAGTCTTGTATACAGTACAGACCAAACATTAGGACACACCTTCTCATTCAATGCGTTTTCTTAATTTTCATGACTATTTACATAGAAGATTGTCACATCAAAACTATGAATGAACACATGTGGAGTTATGTACCGGTACTTAACAAAAAAAAGGTGAAATAACTGAAAACATGTTTTATATTCTAGTTTCTTCAAAATAGCCACCCTTTGCTCTGGTTACTGCTTTGCACACTCTTGGCATTCTCTCCATGAGCTTCAAGAGGTAGTCACTTGAAATGGTTTTCACTTCACAGGTGTGCTTGAAGCTCAAAGAGAGAATGCCAAGAAAAGCAGTAAACAGAGCAAAGGGTGGCTATTTTGAAAAAAATAGAATATAAAACATATTTTCAGTTATTTTACCTTTTTTTGTTAAGTACATAACTACACATGTGTTCATTCATAGTTTTGATGTGACAATCTACACTGTAAATAGTCATGAAAATAAAGAAAACGCATAGAATGAGGAGAAGGTGTGTAGTATTTGTCTTATTTTCTATTATTATGTTGTTGCGATCGATAAAGATATTCACCAAGCAGGAATTTTGTTTTCGGGTTAAGGGTGACAATAACAACAACACAGCGACTAATCTTCACCGCAAGTTGGCCAACTTTTGACAGTACAACTTTTTTACGCACTTTTTTTATCTTCAACACCTGCCTCATCAATAACAGATCACATCGGTGAGCCTTTGGGGCGAGCAACAGCAGGACATAGCAGGACACGGCACGCCACTTAATGACTGCTATCAGCTATCATCAGCGAAAGCTAAGTAGAGATTAACTCTGTTGATTCAAGGATGCACTTTGTCTTTAACATATATAATGCAACCCCATATGACATTGGTGAGTCTTGTGAGCCAGGTGGAATGACAACGCACGACATGCAATGCTAACAACACAGCTAATGGTCGTGGTTACCTTAACTGTCAAGTTGACCAAGTTTTTTCAGTCAGCACATGGAAGCCCAATTCTAAATTAGAGGGATTATCCAGGCTGTGATTAAGTACTTCCACATCGTGGCCATGTTGTAGTTGGCTATAGCAATGATGCTTTGAGGGAACCTTCAGCCTACCGGTGAGTACAGTAGATCACATTCAAGGCTAGTATATTGGAATATACGAGTGTAAAGGTGACTCAGTGGGTCTTATTTCATGTTTAAAGGGATCAAATAATGTTAAAAAAAAAACATATTTAAAATGTCATGAACAGTTTTTATGCTCCAACTATGAAAATATTCAATTATAAATAATAATCCTACTTTGTGGATATTTGTTCACTACAGTATGGTCTGGAACCAATTAGCCACGATAAACAGACAACTACATTTATAAAATCTATATACAGCAATATATTAGGTCTAAAACACATTAACCTATGTTTCCAATATCTGCACATCTTTAACACCATAATCAAAATCAACAATAATGATAACAAATGTGAACACTGAAACCAATTACAGTACTTCCAGTAATCCTAAGTTTTTTTTTATAGGAAATAAGAAAGAGGGATGTTCAGTGGTTGGAGCAACACTGCCCTCCACAGATATATTTAGGCACAGCCAAAGAAGTACACCGTTAATTCCAATGCAGATCTTGCACTCTTCTTTTATCAGTGCCCTTTTGTCAGGAATATTTAACATATGTATAGGACTATTGTGTTTTGTTGGAATAAATCAATCATACTAATTATACTACAGCCACTACAATATGCATAACAGCAAAGAGCTATGGCATGGCAAGTGAACTGACAAAATCAGCCATGTTTAATAAAAAGCCTAAACCGGATTAAAACAACATGTAAGTAAGCTTTATGTGAATAAAAGATAATGACTATTTTAAAGAGTTTTTACAATGTTACTTTATGCACCTATTTCCACAAAGTGATGCATCGTCAGGAGCAGCAGGAGATTTCTTGCCTAAAGACAGAATAAGGCCCTGTCTAGGCGGTTATGTTTTTTGCTGGGCAGAAAACACGGTGTCAAATTAACAAGTCACATCCAGACGGAAACAGATCACTGGATGAAAACTATGTAATACAATGCCTCACCAAGGGGCACTTTTAAGCAGACAGAGCCACTGGAAACTCCAAAAGTATCAAATAAAAAAGAGTGAATGCGCATAAAGTTTAGTAAGTAAAGTCTAGTTCTGGCTGGAGACGCTTGTGTCGTCCCACCCCAAATATTATATACCGGTACATTTTTGTCTGCCATGTTTTATATTGAACAAGTGCAAAGTTAAAGTACATATATGAAAAGTGGATGTGCACAATAGCTTTGTATAGCCACATACTTCATCAGAGACAAGACAAAAATAGTTCATTAGCATTAAAGCAATAGACACACAAAACAGCATGTTCCCAGTCAGGCTTACTAAAAGCACTGAATACTGTGTCGAATTCAGCATCACAGCTAGTTGTTGGGCAAAATACAATACACGTTATGGCACCACTGAAACTAAAATTGTTTAGATAAAATTTCCGCAGATGGTGACTGGGCTACATTCCTGACCCTAGGAGTAATGCAGATATTTGCACACATCCTGTGTGTTTCAAAGCACCCCCAACAGATTCATACAGTTACAATTAAAGTACACCTGTCAGTTACCCTCAAATCAAGAAGACTGAATACTAGTGCATACCAACTGAGTACATGTGTGCATGACTACATGGTTAATGTAGCTGAGAAAAATGTCAAGGCTTGAGTGTAAAATCTCCTTACAGCCACTCAGCGTTGACAGCCCATTTCTCTGCAGCAGCCTCAACTTTGACAGGTTAATTTCCACACTAAAAATAGAATGGGAGGCAGTCACTCATCTGCCCACTTCACCTGCAGGAATATTACCTATTGACTGAATGTGTAGATCTAACCCGTTACTATGTATGCTTGTAACGATGCAAAGATTCAAGCTTGTAAGCCAAGACCACCTCTACCCCCTCCCAGTTGCAGTATATGACCTTGTCGGCCATGACACCTGGGCCATCAGTTAAGATAGCATCTATCCTTGACTGCTATTGTTAATGGACCTTTTGTTTTCTTTTGTTTTTTTATGGCTCTGGAGTGACACGGATGGATGAGTTGGATCTCACGATCTGACAATTTGTTACAAAGGCAAAAGCCAGGGGGGATTGATGTACAACCATATTTGCCATCATTATTGTCATTCTATTGTGTTTGTTGTATAATAATCAAATATGTTCTCTTTAAGTTCTCGTTTTGTTTTAAATGACCTTTACGTGTACTGAATAATATCATATTCATTTGAAAGAGACAGATGCAGACTTTATTTGTTTAGACACATCAACAGAGGGTATGCATAAATACTTACTCAGACATGAGCGCTTGGCAGCTGCACTGGCCCCGCCACAACAAAGGTTTCCTCCCCGGTGCACAAGTTCTAATTCCAGGTTGGTCCTGAAAAGAGAGAGCCCGAGAGAGTGAGAAAGGGAGAGAGAAAGAGAATATACTAGTAGAAACAATCTTTATGGTTTCTTTCCATTACATTTCTCAGAGTGCTTGGATGTTCTCATCGCCTGCAATAAAGAACCCACTTGCAAGACATAAACAACAGACAGTGTTGGATCATTTGGCCAAACAGTTGACCATGATGGAACAATTTCAACAGGAAGTATTTTATGGTTTTTTTTTTTTTTTGCAGTATTTCCTCCAAAAAAGCTCATTGTTAATTTTTCTTGCCAAGTGTACAATAAAAGCCAATTGGTACTCCACCAATAACCAAAGAGGGAAGCACTTAACCCAAACCTTTAACAGTACATAGATGCTGACAATTGATAGGCACTACTAAAATAAAAGTGATCTGTACACATCTCTTTCCACTAGCCATTTCTTTCGATGAGGGCAAATCCTTGGGTTTCCTGAGAGGGTGGCGGGGTGGGGTGTGGGGGGGGGGGGGGGGGGGAGCAATTTCACATAGATAATACAGCTACAACCAAGCTCCATCTGGCTTTTGCTGATAAGAGCACCCCTGTGACAGAGGAATATTCCACTTCTTAGGCAATTTGCGCTATTCATTGAACTTCAGAGAGCCTACCCATACGCACACTTAAGGAATTGTATTCAGGGTGAAGGGCTGAGAGGACCATGGCATTGGGTGAGCAAAATATTACACTTAAAAAAAGGCAGAGACATTTTTTTGGAATAGAACAGAGACCAGACAGGGAGCCCAAGGTCAATCGGAAGTGACTAGTTAGCAGATGGTGGGAAGGCAGACATAAATACTAACTTCCTCAAATAAGGAGGGGTTTACAGAAAACAATGTGCTCACCAGTTCTACAATTACCCATTTAGAAAGTGAAATAGTACAAATGATAGAGACCGCTAAGTGAGATGCCTTATAATGCTACTAGTGTTTATACATTTGCAGAAAAGTTTAAATAAAAAAAAGAATCACCATTAACCAAACCCAACAGTTTTGTGAAGAAAGAAAACCATGCGCACTCAGCCACAAAATTAGGTACACTTTGTATTTAAGTAATAGCAGTTTTACAACAATACCTACCATTAAATCCATGAATCACTCACAGTGGAATTAAAACCTAATAATTATCTTTGTAAAAGAAGAACTTTTGATAGGCCTCTTGTATTAATCCCATTAGTGTGCAACATTTGGGTATCAAGTTTATCGAAGGCAGGTTTTATTGAATGTCACTTCTGTATCAAAGGCGTTAACCGTGCAGACATACAGATATCTGGGCGATATGAGAAAGAAATCATATCATATTTTCTTCCATAAATAAAATCACTATTTTTGTCATGTCTAAATGTTAGATTGCTAATAAGTGAAAGTGAAGACATCAGAAGGTTATTTTTGATTGAATGTATTTTTTTTTTTGTCAGGGGTTGAACATGACAGAGCTGAAGAACTTGATACAACTGTTTCAGATAACGTACGGTATCTTACGGTATAATATTTACACACACTGCCGATATTATTTCACAAATGTCATTTTGCTCAATTTATGGCTATATGCATGTTATTACTATTAAAGCTATTGTTTAAATCAGTGATTCTCAAACTGTAATACTACAGCGGGCTCCACTTAGTGGTACACCAAATAATCACTTTAAGTGACTAGTAACTTTATTTCCTATATTCAAACTGTTAAAACTGTGTGTAATGTTACAGTGGGCAAAAATATTAATTACCGGTATATTTGTTTATTAAAACCTCAGCTTAGTTTTAATGAATACTTAGGCCTACTCGGTTACTGTGTTTTGATGTTGTCATTATGGTGGTACATGGAGAGCCAAGTGTTTTCTGAGGTGGTACTTGGGGAACCACTGGTTTAAGTTAAATATACACAAGTGGAAGGCTGCCCTGTACGCACATACACCAACGCTGCGTTAGACACAAGAACACTGATTTGCATTATACAATGTGCAACATTATCTCATGTTTTAAGCTTTATCTAACGACAAAACATGAAGTTATTTAAAAAAGCCAAAAGCAGTGAAATTGTCACGTTGTGTAAATGGTACATAAAAAGAGAATACAGTGATTTACAAATCCTTTTCAACTTATTTTCAATTGTGGGCCAAGACAAGATACGTAACGCTCGAACTGGAAAACTGTTATTTTTTGCAAATATTAGCTCATTTGGAATTTATTGCCTGAAACATGTTTCAAAAAAGCTGGCACAAGTGGCAAAAAAGAGTGAGAAAGTTGAGGAATGCTCATCAAAGACTTATTTGGAACATCCCACAGGTGAACAGGCTAATTGGGAACAGGTGGGTGCCATGATTGGGTATGAAAGCAGCTTCCATGAAATGCTCAGTCATTCACAACCTTTGTCAACAAATGCCTGAGCAAATTGTTTAAGAACAAAATTTCTCAACCAGCTATTGCAAGGAATTAAGGGATTTCACCATCTACGCTCCGTTATATCATCAAAAGGTTCAGAGAATCTGGAGAAATCACTGCACGTAAGCAGCAAGGCTGAAAACCAACATTGAATGCCCGTGACCTTTGATCCCTCAGGCGGTACTGCATCAAAAAGTGACATTGGTGTGTAAAAGATATCACTACATGGGCTCAGGAACACTTCAGAAAACCACTGTCAGTAACTACAGTCGGTCGCTACATCTGTAAGTGCAAGTTAAAACTCTACTATGCAAAGCAAAAGCCATTTATCAACAACACCCAGAAACGCTGCCGGCTTCGCTGGGCCCGAGCTAATCTAAGATAGACTGATGCAAAGTGTAAAAGTGTTCTGTGGTCTGACGAGTCCACATTTCATATTGTTTCTGGAAACTGTGGACGTTGTGTCCTCCGGAACAAAGAGGAAAAGAACCATCCACATTGTTCTAGGCACAAAGTGTAAAAGGCAGCATATGTGATGGTATGGGGGTGTATTAGTGGCCAAGGCATGGGTAACCTACACATCTGTGAAGGCACCATTAATGCTGAAAGGTACATACAGGTTTTGGAGCAACGTTATCATGGACGCGCCTGCTTATTTCAGTAAGACAATGCCAAGCCACGTGTTACAACAGCGTGGCTTCATAGTAAAAGAGTGCGGGTACTAGACTGGCCTGCCTGTAGTCCAGACCTGTCTCCCATGGGACGGCATGGCGCAGTGGAAGAATGGCCGTGCGCGACCCGAGGGTCCCTGGTTCAATCCCCACCTAGTACCAACCTCGTCATGTCCGTTGTGTCCTGAGCAAGACACTTCACCCTTGATCCTGATGGGTGCTGGTTAGCGCCTTGCATGGCAGCTCCCTCCATCAGTGTGTGAATGTGTGTGTGAATGGGTAAATGTGGAAGTAGTGTCAAAGCGCTTTGAGTACCTTGAAGGTAGAAAAGCGCTATACAAGTACAACCCATTTATCATTTATCATTTATTAAAAATGTGTGATGCAATATGAAGGCTAAAATATCAGAAGGGAGACTGTTGAACAACTTAAGCTGTACATCAAGCAAGAATGGGAAATAATTCCACTTCAAAAATGTGTCTCCTCAGTTCCCAAACCTTCACTGAGTGTTGTTAAAAGGAAAGGCCATGTAACACAGTGGCCAAAATGCCTTTTTTGCAATGTGTTGCTGCCATTAAATTCTAAGTTCATGATTATTTCAAACAAAAAAATAAGTTTCTCAGTGTGAACATGAAATATATTGTCTTTGTAGTCTATTCAATTGAATATAAGTTGAAAAGGATTTGCAAATCATTGTATTCTCTTTTTATTTACCATTTACACAACATGACAACTTCACTGGTTTGGGGTTTTGTAATATATCACTATACAGATGCAAAGATTAGATTTATTGGGCAAAACACATCCAGAAGTGATGGCATATCGCCATTAGATAGATGCACGACCCCAAAAAGGGACAAGCGGTAGAAAATGGATGGATGGATGTTACCCTTAACAAATAAAAACATTGTCTACTTTACGCTAAAAACAAGACAACATTCATACTTATTCAAACTATAAACTAACCTCTGACATGTCTCAAAGTTAATTGTGAGTATTTTACAGGTTTTGATGGATATAATTCCTCCTATCCCCAGTATTTAAAGCCGCTAACATCACACACTTCACCAGGCTAAGTCCCATGACAGAGAGAGCTCTTTTTCACTTTGTTAGTGTTGATGTTGCTGTAGCGGTCTTTAGCAGGCTGGTCAAATGTCTTTAAGAATGGGGACAAATTAATACAAAATTGTCTGTCATTACAATCGAAGAAAATGTTTTTTGCGGAATTTTATCGGTATTGTTTTTTCGCCCAGCCCTCTGCAGACACATATTAAAGTAAACAGAGGACATCATTAAAAATGTGTCTGCCTAATAGACATAAATTCCCACAAGCAGTCTTCACAGATTATTAAAGTTAAAGTAAAGTAAAGTACCCATGATTGTCACACACACACTAGGTGTGGTGAAATTATTCTCTGCATTTGACCCATCACCCTTGATCACCCCCTGGGAGGTGAGGGGAGCAGTGAGCAGCAGCGGTGGCCGCGCCCGGGACTAATTTTTGGTCATTTAACCCTATTAGTGAAGTGAAGTAAAATATATTTATATAGCACTTTTATCTAGTGACTCTTTTGATTGATTGATTGATTGAGACTTTTATTAGTAGATTGCACAGTACAGTACATATTCCGTACAATTGACCACTAAATGGTAACACCCGAATAAGTTTTTCAACTTGTTTAAGTCGGGGTCCACGTTAATCAATTCATGGTAAATACTCAAAGTGCTTTACACAGTAAAACCCATAATCTAAGCTACTTTTAAACCAGTTTGGGTGGCTCTGGGAGCAGGTGGGTAAAGTATCTTGCCCAAGGACACAATGGCAGTGACGAGGATGGCGGAAGCGAGGATAAAACCTGGAACCCTCAAGTTGCTGGCACAGCCGCTCTACCAAACGAGCCACAAATTATATTGATATAATTATTTTTCTATAGTTAGTAGTTAAAGCGCTTTACATTGAGAAACACTATCTACATTTAAACCAGTGTGACAGGCACTGGGAGCAAGGTGTGTGAAGTGTCTTGTCCAAGGACACAAAGGCAGTGACTAAGATGGCGGAAGCTGGATTCGAACCAGGGACCCTAAAGTTTCTGGTCGGCCGCTCTAACTTCTGAGCCACACCTCCCCAATAGATTGAACCTACTATAAAGAAATTACGTGTGATGTATCATATTAAAACTGTATACATGTTTGAAATAAACATCTCCTATATCTATAACCTATCATAGACCTAAATGAAGAACTTTTTCAATAGTTTTGTGCATTTAGTGAACGTCACACAGCAAACTGATTCTTACCTTGCCACAGAATACAGGAAAAGGAAGTCACCATCAGGAGAGCCCGGATTCTTTCCGTAATCCATGTACTTCTTCTGGGTAGTGTTCTTGATGTCTTCAATGACCAGCTCCATCTCTTTACTCAAGTTGGACTCAGTCTAAGAAAAAAAATGATTCGAATCATGGACATCATCTTGCATGATCGAACAGTTTGAAGTTAGCCATACACAATACTTACAGGGAAAAGGCCAAGGTTCTCCTGAAGATCTCTCACTTCCTTTATAAGCACACTGGTCTTCTTGTTTGTGCGAGTGTGCCAGGTGCCGGCCTCAGAGCCGCGGCCGGGTCGACAGGGAAGTACGCTGTTGGCAAACTGTCGACACAGAGGGCAGGTAAACTCGCCCTTGTCAACAGAGAAACCCTGCAGCACCTGGTCATTCTGAAGAAGGAAAAATACGTTTGTACAGTGTTGTTTTTTAAACAAATTAAAAGATTTACAATTGTTATCTCTGCTATCTTTCTCGCAAACATTCATTCAACCTTTTCAATGGCTTTGCTTAGCTGCCCTCTCATCAGTTGAATAATGATCAAAGATACAAGTCAACAATTATTGATTCCGTTTCCATCAATCAGCTTGACAATCAAACATCAACTCATTATTAGGACAATCATTTTCACTTTACCCTCAGAGACTCCATGTATGACTTGTGGCAATCTATATGCAAAGTGTGTCCGCAAGTCTGCATGTAGACACCCCCGTCCCAACCTATTGACACCGACTGCAGACAGGAGCTCTGCAGCATCAAAAAGAGAAAGATCACATCAATAGGCATCTTTGAACCTCAACCTTTTCTGCTTGGTCTACCGTGGTTAAAAGAAATCATAATTTCATGTGATGTATCATATATTATAACTTTTTGAATTGTGGAAAATGGCAGAAAGATTTCCCAAAATTATTTACTTAAAATGGGAGGAATTTATGTTTAATTTTAGTGTTTTAGTATTGAAGCCAAAACCTTTGACGAACTTGACAGATGATTCCTGTTACTTGGCTATAAGGATGCTTCTGAATTGCAATTAATTTACCGTAATTCCCTTTCTGTCATTCTAGTTTAATATTCTGCGGGTTGGCACCAATTCAATTCAAATCTAAATCATTTAAATCACAAGTATCAGACTCAAAGCCACATAATTGTATGTGACCTGCAAAAACCTGGAAATGTGTGTCAATAAGGCATTTCAGCATTTTTGCTAAATGGGTTTAAATTTTGGCAGAAAATTTTACTTTTAACTGTATTATTTGATGCAACTATTCCAAGCCTTTATTATTGTCATTTAAACCATTTTTTAAATTAATTCTGTAATAGCTCGACATTAATATCTGCTTAATTCAGCTACTGCAATAGGCACTGGCAGGCCTAGAGCCTTGCAGGTTAGTTATTCTTCCTGTACAAGACAATCACCTTCTGATTACAAAGCAATTTTTACATCGGTTTGTTGTCATACAATACAATAATCCAATGAAAGGGTCAACTGTGTAATAATATAATGAGGTGCGATGTACCAGTAGTCAACAATGAAAATAAGTTTGACACACAATGAATTAAAGCAAAAATTCCAAATTGGGAATTTTCACAAGCCTGCCCTATAACATAATGCATGCTCCTGTAAATATACTTTTATAAAACAAAATCTATATTTTTTAAAACTAATGGTGTTTTTTTCCTGAGACACCTACATCCTTGAAGAAGCGTTGCAAAAGGGTGAGCCGGACATCGTGAGCCACCGCGCAAGTGTCAGCAGAGTAAATGTGCTCTTCGTCACAGGTTGGGAGCTTTTTAGCCTCTTCACTCTTGCAGCGATGTCCAAGCACTGGAAGACAAGAATGTGTAAGTGAATAGAGGGATGCTGAAGAATATGTGAAACAGGATTTCATTAGAAAAAGAAAAAATTGAAAAGAAGCTTTCAGTGTCTATGGGTGTATAGCAGACCTGGGCAAAATAGGGCCGCGGGCAACATGCGGCCCGTTAAGATTTTCAATCTGGCCCGCCGGACGTTCTACATCATTTTTTTAGACCTTTAACTTTAAGACTTAGACTTAAACTTTATTGATCCACAAGGGAAATTGTTCAAATCAAAAGTGTATTTGCCATTATGGTGTGCAGTGATGTTTTTAAATGACCATAAGTCTTGAACTATAAAAAAAAAAGTAATTCAATAGTTGAAATCTGCACTTTTGAGTGTTATAGGAGTTATTACTGTAATCTAGGTCACAGCAGCTCGGACCAGGAACAAAGCAGAGTGGACAGGGTTTGTTTTCAGAGCAGCCAGTCCCAAACATGTGTCAGAAACAGATGCGGAAGCACATTTTTACGTGATAATATATCATATTGTAGGTGGTTATTACACTTTGCATTTAAATGTAGCTGTTTTTTCACATTTTCGTTGTGTTTTGCTTGATTGTAAAAGATACACAACTATCGAGGAGCTGGTCTGAGAAGTAAAACATGTTCATATGTTGTTAATATTCAGTGTTTTATTGTTAATAGTTAATATTGTAAATCCCACTTTCTTCATTTTAATGTACATTTTGGGTGTCCCATTCAGTAAAAAACTGTAAATTTCCATTCCGTTTTTTTTAAGTGGTCTGTCATAAAGTTAAAGTACCACTGATAGTCACACACACTAGGTGTGGTGAAATTACTCTCTGCATTTGACCCATCCCCTTGTTTCACCCCCCGGGAGGTGAGCGGAGCAGTGAGCAGCAGCGGTGGCCGCGCTCGAGAATCATTTTTGGTGATTTAACCCCCAACTCCAACCCTTGATGCTGAGTGCCAAGCAGGGAGGTAAAGGCTCCCATTTTTATAGTATTTAGTATGACTCTATAGCAGTGGTTCGTAACTTTGTTGGAGGTACCGAACCCCACCAGTTTCATATGCGCATTCACCGAACCCTTCTTTAATGAAAAATAACTTCTTCTTTTTTTTTTTTCAAATTCAAGACAAAGTTATATGTTTTTGGTAACACTTTAGTATGGGGAACATATTCTAAGTAACAAAGACTTAATTTAGAGTTATTTGGTTAGGGTTAGTGCGTCTGCCTTAGTATGGGGAACATATTCTAAGTAACAAAGACTTAATTTAGAGTTATTTGGTTAGGGTTAGTGCGTCTGCCTCACAATACGAAGGTCCTGAGTAGTCGTGACTTTAATCCCGGCCTCGGGATCTTTCTGTGTGGACTTTGCATGTCCTTCCCGTGACTGCGTGGGTTCCCTCCGGGTACTCCGGCTTCCTCCCACCTCCAAAAACATGCACCTGGGGATAGGTTGATTGGCAACACTAAAAAATTGGCCCTAGTGTGTGAATGTGAGTGTGAATGTTGTCTGTCTATCTGTGTTGGTCCTGTGATGAGGTGGCGACTTGTCCAGGGTGTACCCCGCCTTCCGCCCGATTCTAGCTGAGATATGCTCCAGCGCCCCCCGCGACCCCGAAGGGAATAAGCGGTAGAAAATGGATGGATGGATGGTTAGGGTTAGGGTTCGGGCTAGGGTAGAGCCAGGGTTAGAGGGTTAGGGTTATAATAAGGCCATGCTGTACTTAATAATGACTAGTTAAGAGCCAATATGTTACTAATTTGCATGTTAATAAGCAACTAATTAATGGTGAATATGTTCCCCATATTAAATTGTTACCATGTTTTATTACTGGTGCACAAAATGAACCGTGCATGAACATCACCTTGTTCAAAGAACAAAACCAACACAGTGCATAAACTCACAACAAATTACACACCTGCAAATCAGTGTGACTTCTGCTGTTGCCGTATCCGTAATACGCCGATAGGGAGAAGTTTTTATTTACACGATGAGTCGGGTGTGTCTTGACCTCCGCTGAACCCCTGAGCCCGACTCACCGAACCCCTAGGGTTCGATCGAACCCCCTGGGTTCGATCAAACCCAGGTTAAGAGCCACTGCTCTATAGTCTTTGGTATGACTCTCATATAACGTATAATGGTATAATGTTTTTAGAACTCTATGGGACATTGTGACTTTTAGTATTAGTGTTCCTAAAAAAAAAAGGGACTCAAACACACATACTGTACAGCAGAATTTTACAGCTAAATGTGTATATATCATTTCTACACACATACACATTGGTCAAAATATGTGTCCAGCTCTGGTGTATCGTATATTGCAAATACCATCCATCTATGCTTTTTTAATATAGGCAGTAATGTCATATCACAATATAGTATGGGGCTTAATAACACAATTTAACATGGTATCAAAACACAAGCGTTGTTCCACAAGATTTAGAGAAATGAAGGAGGAGTACCCGAGGAGGCCTGGAGGAGAACAACAAGACCAGTGGGCCTGTCCTCAGTGGAGGGTCCACTCTGTCCACAGATCACGCAGTCATAAAGAACCTCCGACTCCATCATCTCTGACGCTCCAAGGTCCATGGCTGCCTCCGTTTCTGGAGATTCTGGCACAGAAAAAAGTGCATTTGTAACTGTATTTTCCCAGTGAATGAGGGATAACTTTATTTATTACTAAATGGCAATCCATGACAGGTCACTTTATTATAGGCATCACAGCAACATTTAATAGGAAGTATTATCTTTTATTGGATGCCAATATAGTGTATGTGCAGATGTCATGACGGTGGAGTCTTTCACAGGACACCATTTATATTCAATTATTCCTTTGTATATTTTCAAGTAAACTCATGTAAACCGTGATTGGACATTCAGTTTTGAAATTAGTTTAAACTATATTTACCAGTACATATTGAACAGAAATGTCAGGCTGTGTTGATTTATGACTCTTACGGGAAATGTGCACTTAACTAAAGGTCACTGTGGCAGCTTTCGCCGCAGGCACATACACACACCAAAGGTGAAATGACAAGGCAGCATAAATTGTGTTCTGCAGTTTGCACTTACCTACATCTTGAGTGTATACAAGTCTTGTTTTTATGCAATTGATTGGACATGTCTCGAGGCAGAGCTTGTTTAGTGTGGCGTTTCTTGTACATAAGGTGAATGACTAGCTATCTACAATGAAGGATGGCCAAAAATGCAATACAGTGGCACTTCAAAAATTGAATGCCACTGAAGACAGCTATTTATTAACTGCACAAGTTTGCTTTTTTAGTATCTTGATGTGGTGCCATCACAAGATAGTACCACGTTTTCCTAAAGAGGAAAAATGTGATGACAACTAGAGAAGCTTAAATTTAGTCTGTCATGGCTGCTCAGTACAATATGGTTCAGTCAATAATATGTCACAAAGAATAATCATGACAATAATACTGATGATAATAATAATAACAATTAGGGGCCACTAATACAACTTTTTATTTCCGATAAGATATTGATATTGGAGACTTGGGTGTTGGTCAATAGACTCGATACGATAATAATCCGATACGATATCAGCAAGAATCATAGCACATACTTTTTATTATTTTGCATTGTGGGATGTGAGAAAAGGTATGATTAGGGGAAATTACTCACAAAACAATGGTAGGTATGAAAACACTAACCTGAAAACAGTCATAGATTTATACTTTATATATCATTAATTAACACCTAGTGGTCACAAAAATTCACAATTTAAGAGCAGTATGTTGAATTATTCAGACATGTTTGTTCCTGAATACTTTCCGATGCATTTTCTGCCTTAGGTACTTTGGACCTCTAAGTAATATGCAACTATGATTATTTGATACGTGTTAATATTGACAAATGTGGTGTTTTAGACTGCAATACTGTTCGATTATGGACACTTATCACGTACGTCTAGCTCAGGGGTCACCAACGCAGTGCCCGTGGGCACCAGGTCGCCCGTAAGGACCAGATGAGTCGCCCGCTGGCCTGTTCTAAAAATAGCTCAAATAGCTTACCAGTGAGCTGCCTCTATTTTTTAAATTGTATTTATTTACTAGCAAGCTGGTCTCGCTTTGCTTGACATTTTTAATTCTAAGAGACAAAACTCAAATAGAATTTGAAAATCCAAGAAAATATTTTAAAGACTTGGTCTTCACTTGTTTAAATAAATTCATTTATTTTTTTACTTTGCTTCTTATAACTTTCAGAAAGACAATTTTAGAGAAAAAAATACAACCTTAAAAATGATTTTAGGATTTTTAAACACATATACTTTTTTACCTTTTAAATTCCTTCCTCTTCTTTCCTGACAATTTAAATCAATGTTCAAGTAAATTAATTTTTTTTATTGTAAAGAATAATAAATACGTTTTAATTTAATTCTTCATTTTAGCTTCTGTTTTTTCGACGAAGAATATTTGTGAAATATTTCTTCAAACTTATTATGATTAAAATTCAAAAAAAATATTCTGGCAAATCTATAAAATCTAAAATATAAATCTTACTTCAAAGTTTTTTGAATTTCTTTTAAAATCTTTGTTCTGGAAAATCTAGAAGAAATAATGATTTGTCTTTGTTAGAAATATAGCTTGGTCCAATTTGTTATATATTCTAACAAAGTGCAGATTGGATTTTAACCTATTTAAAACATGTCATCAAAATTCTAAAATTAATCTTAATCAGGAAAAATTACAAATGATGTTCCATAAATTATTTTTTTAATTTTTCAAAAAGATTCGAATTAGCTAGTTTTTCTCTTCTTTTTTTCAGTTGAATTTTGAATTGTAAAGAGTCGAAATTGAAGATAAACTATTTTTCAAAATTTAATTTTTCATTTTTTTCGTGTTTTCTCCTCTTTTAAACCGTTCAATTAAGTGTTTTTTTCATCATTTATTCTCTACAAAAAACCTTCCATAAAAGATAAATATCATTAATTATTAATAATAACACAGAGTTAAAGGTAAATTGAGCAAATTGGCTATTTCTGGCAATGTATTTAAGTGTGTATCAAACTGGTAGCCCTTCGCATTAATCAGTACCCAAGAAGTAGCTCTTGGTTTCAAAAAGGTTGGTGACCCCTGGTCGAGCTTACGTGCTTTTTTGTGCTTAGCTGTTGCGTAACCACTCGCTCCAAGTAGCGTATCAGGTTTACTTTTTGTAAATGACTTCACTTAACATACAAGAAAAGGTCAAACTTGTGTTCTGATTGGAGGACACACAAACGTTAACAAGTGTGTACAAGTACACGTGCTGCAGGACTGCGTATATCAGAGCTTTTAGATACAATATTAGTTTTTTAATGACCGATTGGACCGACATACGGTATCAATATCGAATCCAATCGAGACGCCAACCCTTATAATAATAGTAATGGACGAATAAAATGTATGCCTGAAGGTGAGCTTTATTCTTGTTAAATGTGAAGAGATTTGCCTCCGAAGTAGTAATCTCCCTTACGTGTCATTAAAGTTGAAGCTGCTCTATATCACTGCCTTAACATTACATTAAACAACATCACCACCTGCTAGAATATGATATCATTAGTGGTTTAAAAGAACACATCGAACAAAAAAAAAAAATCTATTTTTTTAGAAATACAAATCAAATTGAATAAAAATTGTCGTTCGGTTGAATAAGATGACTGGCATTCCTGGTTGTCACTCACGCGTGTCTCGGCGCGCATGCAAAAGTACAAAAGCACTCAGAGTCTTGCTACAATATACTGTACATTCAATCATAGCTAAAGTTAGTAGCTAAACATTGCCAAATTGCTTTCAGTAGCTGAAAACAAACCTAGCTAATGCACAGGTATGTGTGTGTTATGTGAGCTTACAGGCTTGGAGCATAAAGATGGCGAGGTACAGTATAATAAGTTGGCGCCCTCTAGTCAGCCGCGTAACAGTTGCAAACAGTCAGCTTAAAGATGAGAACTTATTATTCCTCAGTTTCACTTTAACAGCAACTTTATTGCACTTGTATGACAGTAAGAATGTAACATGGTATTTTAAAAAGGCCTGCATAGGAAATATAACTTTACAATGGGGAATTTGGGATTTCCTTTTCATCATCCTAAATCCAAACAAATCAGAGGTTAATCAGCATCCAGTAACAGATTGTGTTCAACCTTTGAGGTTAATAAGGTTTGCCTTTTAAACAGCACGAAGACCTTTCACTTGTGTTTATGCAACTACATTCTCACTCAATGCTACTTTGGTGCAGGGATTCAAACTAAGCAGTGGGCTTCAAATAAAGTCCCAGCTCAGCAGGAAGTGAGTACAGAGGTCACAATACAGTCCCTGTCTGGCCAGTGCAGTCATTCTTCATTCACTAACAATACAATGTCATATGGGGTCAGGGGAGTCCAGCCTACTATTAGGATTCAAGCACAAAGGTCCCATGTGCCCTCCACTAGCAGCTCCCCTCACAATTTGTCCATGCAGGCCGACCACGCTCTTGCTTACCTCGCACCCCACCATGCATTAAAACATCTCTTGGTTGTCCTTCAAAAGTGACAAGCTGTAATGTGCTTCATTAAGGTTTTGTATGCCTGTCATAATAAACATAGCAATACTGGACTAAATTGACCTCGCTGACAATTCCTGAGAACAATGTACTTTCCCAAGGTTTCTCATTCAGATGCAAATGCATCTCTGTAAAACAACTACTCTGACAATAACAACCGATGATGAACTTAATCTTTTCTGACTCATAAATATTACAATGTTGGATACCCCTGTTAAACAATGTTAAAGCACCTAATCATAAGGTTCATGCATTTAGCCGCGAGCTTTCGCAAAGTTTTAGATGCCATTTTTCGCGGGGTTTTCTGGCTACATCGTGATGTCATTGCGAAGTGGAAGCACTTATTTAGACATTAAGCAGAGCCAGCTTCAGGCAATGGTGAAATTAATCAAAGTATAGTATTAAAGTGTTATTTTTATTAAATTATTGCATGCACATAACACAGACAAGTAGTGACATAAACCAGGGGTGTACAAAGTGCAGGCTATTTTACATGCTAATACAGTGTGCCCTCGCTACAACACGGTACACTTTACACGGCCTCGCTGTTACACTGATTTTTTTTTGTGCGTGTAATTTTTTACAGCATTGTGTTCTGCGTCCTGATTTTCTAAGGGACTGTAGACCATTGTCAATCAATCTTCTTCATGACATGTGTCCTATACAGTACAGAATGCATTCAGCCTGCTTAATTTACAAAATTGTTTGATGCGAGCATACATATACTGTACAGTAATGTAAACAAAAAAAAAACATAAAACAAATAAAAAAACATCCTGTAAATGAAAAAACAGTGTAAACGAAAAATATATATAATGAACGAAAACATATAAAAAAGGAAAAAAGTATATAATGAACGAAAAAATCTACTTGTACTCCAAGGATTTCACTTAAAGCGGGTATTTTTTGGAACGTAACCCAGCGTTGAACAAGGGAACACTGTACTAAAATAAGCACATAAGCATAAGCAATAAGGCAATTGTAAAATACAGCAAAACAATATTATGTAACAAGAAAAATATATGTTGATATTAATAATTAATAACACAAATTAGTTTTTAAATGTACCGTACATACATTTTCTTTAGCCTTTTTTTTTTTTTTTTTTTAAATACATGCGTCATAGCCAATTTTGCAGATTTATACAATGACATAATTTTGACACCACGCCCCCACCGCCACAAACTGGTTGCTGTGCTGTGGGGAAACACTGATATGGCCTCAAAGTTGTATCATTATTAGAAGCGGTCTTAGAAATGGTCAAAGATACAGTATGTTTATTAAACAATCTAGTTCACATTTTGCACAGACAGTATAAAGTTACAGTGTTTGTTTTGCAGAGCATACAAAGCTTTGTGGGAAACTTCAAGTCAAAGCGACTGTTTATAACTGCGCCACACTGTGGTGTACTGCTCAGAAAAATAGCAGCACATGCGACACAGCAGGGGTGCATGTTTTGACAAATGTCCACCCTTTTGTGTGCAGCCGTTCAGAAGTAGAGGAGTTTCCTTAAATAAACCAATACATTCATGTGCACAGTATAAGCATATCAGTTTGCACCACAAGTATAACTTAAACACATTCTCCATTAAATAAGAATTGGCACTTGTGTATACTTCACTTCAGCATGAAGGTTTTAACAGCAAACGTATTTCCTGCTCAAGATTATGATTAAAGTAGAGCAGACTACCTGCCAATTAGCATAAGCACGACGGTAGACCACAAACCGGGCCGTAAAGTGACATTTCCTTACCAACATCCATGGCTGTTTCCATGAAACTCTTCTGTCTGGAGGCAAATTCAGCAAGAAGCTTCTGTTGCCTCTCTCTGGCCCTCTGGCGTCTGAAAAATACGACATATATACTTCAGTTGATATGCTGCTATGTGCTAAGTATCACAAGTATTTTCTTTTGCGTTCCTAACCAGTAAAAGAGCATGTTTCTCGAGCATTAATTTGCCACTTTGAGGAAACTGATTTTAAAGTTCAAAAGGCTGCTAAATAATCAAACAAATATGATGGATTGAGCTTCACATTGCACACCCACAAGCGGTCTGTTAATAAAATCACTAATTTGAGGGCATAAACAAACACCGACAGTTAAATAATTTTCACTGATGGCCTCAGTGAATCAAACCTGGGCAATGAGATGAGCCATCTTACTTGATGGTTGTCATGGAAACAACCGTAGGCCATGTGAAGTGGAGTGAGTATATATTTTACTTTGTCTCTGGAGTGAAGCCAAACCTGCCCCAAAGCAATTCCCAATGGTTATAGCCTATTTTTCATTATTATGGGAGTGAAATGGGAGACAGATCATACGAGTAGTGATGGGTGAAACGGAGATTTACAAAACTCCGAAAATAAATCCATCCAATTTCATCCAATAGAGCAGATCTCATGAAAATATCTGTGCCATGTAAGCAACTAGTGGTGCAACGGATCATGGTCAAACAGTGATCCGTACGAATGCCTCGTTCCATTCAAAAAGTTGTAAGTGTTCACATGAAGGCCGCGTGTTCGAACCACTCCCACTAATCAAGTAGTGGTAGTCGAGAAACCTACAACATTTAAGTCATGTATACAAGCATGTTGGTTTTCCTAGGAAATACAGTGATGATGGATGGGCGTAGGTTGGTGGACAAAATAGTTTCAGTTATGTAGGCACTGTGGCACGACAAAGCCATATGAGAGTGGGAATTAGCCACGCATTTGAAGCAACATCACCCTGGTGTGTCAGTGACAGGAGCCTAAGGTAAAGGCTGCTTAACAACCACTAATCACTGCAGCATTTAAGCAAATTTCTTCCGTAGCATCTGACCGGGCTAAAGCTATTAGAAAGGCTATTGGCGTGTTTATTGCTAAAGAATAAGCGGTAGAAAATGGATGGATGGATGGATGGATGATGCCATTTTTTGCAAAACAACAGGTTTAAACATATTTTTAATGTGTTTCAATCATGTTGTGAAATTCCATTGCGCACCCACCTCAGTGAGATGATCGTACAAAGTCTTTATGAGGAGGAGAAGACAAAAACGGTGGATGAATTTAGGGTTTCCCCCAGCTAGCCAATATACCTGTGGCAGTAGGGGCGTGGTCAATATGTCATCATATAATTTGCTTAATAAGAATAATAAATTACCAGTCAATGATGCTGAGATAGGCTCCAGCACCCCCCGCAACTCCGAAAGGGACAAGCGGTAGAAAATGGATGGATGGATGATGCATAAATATACTTTTTAAAAAAGGCAAAAAAAATTGTACTTACATTTAAAAACAATTCTGTGTTATCAGTAATAAATACCGGTACTAACATTTTTCTTTCATTTTGTTTTGCTTTATCTTTATAATTATTATTATTATTGTACGATGTAACACTGGTCGTATACCAGTGGCGAAGGCTGGTTATTCAAGTTAAAGTTAGTTAAAGTTAAAGTACCAATGATTGTCACACACACACACTAGGTGTGGTGGAATATGTCCTTTGCATTTGACCCATCCCCTTGTTCACCCCCTGGGAGGTGAGGGGAGCAGAGGGCAGCAGCGGTGGCCGCGCCCGGGAATCATTTGGTGATTTAACCCCCAATTCCAACCCTTGATGCTGAGTGCCAAGCAGGGAGGTGGTGGCTCAAATTTTTTTAGTCTTTGGTATGACTCGGCCGGGGTTTGAACTCACGACCTACCCATCTCAGGGCGGACACTCTAACCACTAAGCCACTGAATAGGTTCAAGTCGGGGAAGCTAATATTCAGCTACTCTCGACACACGGAGTACAGTTACCAACAACAGATAAAAGATAAAAAGATGCTAGATTTTACAGAGAAAACGTCAAGAAAAATAATTCTCCATATCAACAGCAACAACGGAATGAAAATTGCAAAATGCTCCGGCATGGTTTTATATTTTAAAATCGTTGATTCACTCATTTTGCTGTCAATCAAATTCATTTTCAGAGACGCTCGGCATCCGTGTGCAGACAAAGCCAAGCATTTATCCAATGATCGTCTAGTTTCGCTGCAGTGAAACCACCCACACTATGCTCCAAAAGAGTTAGAAAAGTAGAGTCAGCTGCCACAAAAGTAGTTGATTACAAACAAAAGTTGAATGCATACTCGCGCATATTTAGTCAATAAAATGTAAACACAAAAGTACGTATTTGATCACATTTTGGGGAGATATTTTAGGGGAAGCTGTCTTGCAATCTTAGAGCAATCGCTACTGCCGTATAGCAATATCCCCAGCAGGTCTCCTAGGTGAACAGCCTCTGGCATGTTAGAACAAGGCGGGTAAGGGAAGTCAACAAGTCAGATTGGTAACTTCGGGAGAAGCACTACATCACTGCGGGGGGAAATGAGGAGCCCTGTGCTGCAGACACAAAGAGACATACAGGCACACATCTGGCGCAAGTACTGACAGTGGCTGAGTTTAAGTTAGAGAGACCCAATAATAATATTCCAGTTTCAATGCCAAAAAACACATAAAGGCATTAAAAGGCAGGATTAGGCCCACAGAGAGGATGCTTGGCACTTGCAGTACATTTAGCATTGTCTATCTGTGTTGGCCCTGCGATGAGGTGGCGACTTGTCCAGGGTGTACACCGCCTTCCACCCGATTGTAGCTGAGATAGGCTCCAAAGGGAATAAGCGGTAGAAAATGGATGGATGGAAGGGAATCACTGACTAGTGACGACTTTGCCATGCACTAAATTATTCTGATTTCTCAATTAAAATGAACAAATATAAAAACTTTTGTTTTTGCTCCCATTTTTCATGAGTTGAACTCAAAGGTCTAAAACTTTTACTATCCACACAAAATACCTATTCCTCTCGAATATTGTTCACAAATCTGTCTAAGTCTGTGTGTTAGTGAGCATCTCATCTCACAGGTGTGGCATATCAAGATGCTGATTAAACAGCATGATTATTGCACAGGTGTGCCTTAGGCTGCCCACAATAAAAGGCCACTCTGAAATGTGCAGTTTTGCTTTAGTGGTGGCCCGGGGGCGATCAGAAAAGCAGTCAGGTCAGTATCTAGTGTGACCACCATTTGCCTCACGCAGTGCAACACATCTCCTTTGCATAGTGTTGATCAGGTTGTTGATTGAGGCCTGTGGAATGTTGGTCCACTCCTCTTCAATGGCTGTGCCAAGTTGCTGGATAATGGCAGGAAATGGAAGACGTAGTCGTATACTGGCCATGCAAGAACTGGGATGTTTTCAGCTTCCAGCAATTGTGTACAGATATTTGCAACATGGGGCCGTGCATTATCATGCTGCAACATGAGGTGATGGTCTCGGGTGAATGGCACAACAATGGGCCTCAGGATCTCGTCACGGTATCTCTGTGCATTCAAAATACCATCAATAAAATGCACTGCGTTCGTTGTCCATAACATACACCTGCCCATACCCACACCCTAACCCCACCCCCACCACTCCATTCACAACATTGACATCAGCAAATCGCTCTCCCACACGACACCACACGCTGTCTGCCATCTGCCCTGAACAGGGAAAACCGGGATTCATCCGTGAAGCGAACACCTCTCCAATGTGCCAGATGCCATCGAATGTGAGCGTCTACCCACTCAAGTCGGTTACAAAGATGAACTGCAGTTAGGTCGAGACCACAAAGAAGACGACGAGCATGCAGATAAGCTTCCATGAGACGGTTTCTCACAAAAAACTGCACAATTCAGAGTGGCCTTTTATTGTGGGCAGCCTAAGGCACACCTGTGCATTAATCATGTGGTTTAATCAGCATCTTGATATGCCACACCTGTGAGGTGGGATGGATTATCTTGGCAAAGAAGAAATGCTCACCAAGACAGATTTAGACAGATTTGTGAACAATATTTAAGAGGAATATGTATTTTATGTACCGTATTTTTCGGAGTATAAGTCGCACCGGAGTATAAGTCGCACCTGCCGAAAATGCATAATAAAAAAGGAAAAAAACATATATAAATCGCACTGGAGCCCGGCCAAACTATGAAAAAAACTGCGACTTATAGTCCGAAAAATACGGTATATAGTAAAAGTTTTAGATCCTTGAGTTCAACTCATGACAAATGGGAGCAAAAACACAAGTGTTGCGTTTATATTTTTGTTCAGTCTAGTTAGTTTTTTTGTATTTCCACACCAACATGTGAAGTCCCAATGTCAATGCACTATTTCTAATGAGACTATTGGGTCATACGCCGTGTGACTCCCATAAACTTGGGGGTGCTTACTTCCTTTTTACCCGGATTAATGTCTTGCTTTTCCGGTTGACCTATATCATAATATATCTGCTTCATTCTTTTACATCTCACTCGTATTTGTTTGGGAGTGTGAATGAAGCCGCCATTCTTCATTTCCTTAGCTACCTTTTTAAATAAAGCTGTGTTGCCTTTTTTTATCCCATCGATGCATTTCAAAATAATTAGTTCTATTAATTTGTGACAAAAGCGCAGCCCACACTGCTGCTCACTGCTCCCCTCACCTCCCAGGGGGTGAACATGGGGCTAGGTAAAATGCAGAGGACAAATTTCACCACACCTAGTGTGTGTGTGACAATCATTGGAACTTTAACTTTAAAAATAAAGTTTCCTTTCATTCCAGTTGTTGCCTTCGTTTTAAGTGAATGGGAACCGCTTTCGGGTTTTGTCCCACGAGTTGAAACTGGCGCATGTGCGATACGAAGGGTCCCCTCCGGCAGCACACACCCACTCGAGAGAACTGCTTTTCAATCACATACTGTAGGTGCGTTCATCCAACTTTTCAAAAACCAAACAGTCAAAATAAGGTGTTTCCATGGGTTGTAGAATGCTTATTTTGAGCCCAAATTGTTTGAGAAATCTGACTAATTCAGTGCATAGAAATGTAGTCACTGAATATAAGATGAACCGTCTCGTGAGAGGATCAGGAAGGTGGTTTCCTTTCACCTACTTGCAGTCTTAAGTTGTTTTTTTATTCATGGTTCGTGTTTGAAAGAAAAGCGTAGTATGTCTTATATTGCACTTCAGGTTGTTTTCATATAATTAAAATGTCCTTATTTGACATTTTGTTAACATTTAATGGACAAAAAGGGTTTTAGAGAATACATGGTGCACAGCGTTTCATTTGTCTTGTCTTCTCTTTTTTTGCTGCCCTTTAAAATGATCCGATCCGTGACTCAAAATCGTGATACGATCCGAACCGGGTTCTTTTTTTTGGATACGTTGCACCCCTAATAGAACCACATTTGATGAATGTCAAAAATAAGATGGCTGACTAACAGGACAATCTTGTTTGGAGTCATTTGTTTGGAAAGCTGGCAAATAATGAGCATATTTCACAATGCTAAATTATCAGGAATTAGTAGCTCCACGGAGCTGATTCAAAGTATATAACGATCGTACATAAAAATATTGCCCTTTAGGTTGATCCAACTGAAAATGTCAATCTTTAATAAACCACATGACAATGCGAATCCATTTTGGAAAATAAATGAACTGACCTTTCTTCTTTATCCATGGCTTTCTTGTCTGTAGGACTGTTCTTCTTTGGTGGCACAGGAGGAGACACCTTTCCGCAAATGTCCTGGATGCTACGCTTGATTTGGCAGCTGCGCGTGGCCGCCTTAGTGAGGATACGCTCGATGGCTGTGATACCGTCCCCGTGAGCGTGATGGCTCATGTCCATGTTGTCTAGCCAGGACGCTGACAGAGAGTTCTGCTTGGACGACAGCTTCTGGTGCAGCTTTATGAGGAGGGACAGCATGCTTTCTCTTATCTCCAGGATCTCCGTCACCAGCTGCGGGGGTGTACCTGGCGGCACCCAGCGTGTCGAGGAGCTCTTCGGCCTGACAACCTGGTTGGCCTCCGAGCTGCTGCGGTTGATTATCTCCTGGAACTTCCTCCTGCGCTCTGCTACCAGGCTAAATACCTGGGCTTCACGCAGGTTCTGAAATGACATCGAAAAAAAATCACTTATCCACCACTTCTTTAACACAAACTGACCACAACATTATTTACAGATATATAAGAACTGTATAGTGCACCCTGAAGTATTCACATTTTTCCCCACATTTTGTTATGTTACAGCCCATCCCATCCATTTTCTACCGCTTATTCCCTTTGGGGTCGCGGGGGGCGCTGGAGCCTATCTCAGCTACAATCGGGCGGAAGGCGGGGTACACCCTGGACAAGTCGCCACCTCATCGCAGGGCCAACACAGATAGACAGACAACATTCACACTCACATCCACACACTAGGGCCAATTTAGTGTTGCCAATCAACTTATCCCCAGGTGCATGTCTTTGGAGGTGGGAGGAAGCCGGAGTACCCGGAGGGAACCCACGCAGTCACGGGGAGAACATGCAAACTCCACACAGAAAGATCCCGAGCCCGGGATTGAACCCAAGACTACTCAGGACCTTCGTATTGTGAGGCAGATGCACTAACCCCTCTGCCACCGTGAAGCCTATGTTACAGCCTTGTTCCAAAATAGATTAAATTCATTATTTTCTTAAAATTCTACAGACAACACCCCATAATCACAATGTCAAAATGTTTTTCTATATAATTTTGAAAATGTATCAAAAAATAAAAAAGGACACGTACAAAAGTATTCACAGCCTTTGCTCAATACTTTGTTGATGCACCTTTGACAGCAATTACAGCCTCAAGTGTTTTTGAATATGATGCCACAAAGTTGGCAGATCTATTTTTAGGCCGTTTCGGCAGTGCCACTATTCCCATTCCTCTTTGCAATTGCTCTCAGCTCCATCAGGTTAGATGGGAAGCGTTGGTTTTTATCCAAGATGTCTCAGTACATGGCTGCATTCATCTTAGTCTAGTGCAGTCCTTCTCAAATAGAACCAGAGTAATGCCGGGGGGTGCGTGTGACCTCGGGGAACATGCTTTTTTTGCCTTACCAGAAAATGATGAAGCATATGTAGCACTCGGCTTCACTATACCACGATTGGAGATGAGGAAATACTGGTGTGTTGTTTCCTTTAACGTTAATAAGCTTACAATGTTATGCAGAGGTATAGTTATAAGAATTTTATAGACAAATTTAACTATGTATAGTCACGGTGGAGAGTAGGGGGGCGCAAAATATTTTCTTCTTCCGATGGGGGGCGTAACAGAAAATTTTTATGAGATGCACTGGTCTAGTAAGAGAGGGGACTAAGAACCCGAAGGTCACTCTGTCAAGAGCTACAGCATTTCTCTGTGGAGAGAGGAGAACCTTTCAGAACGACGGCCATCTCTGCAGCAATCCACCATTCAGGCCGGTATTGTACAGTGGCCAGGCGGAAGTAATTTTTTACTAAAATGTTTCCAAATGCACCTGAAAGACTCCCAAACCATGAAAAACAAAATGATCTGGTCTGATGAGACAAAGATAGAGCCTCTGGTATCATGTTTGGAGGAAACCAGGCACCACTCAGCACCAGACCAATACCATCCCTACAGTGAAGCATAGTGGTGGCAGCATCATGCTGTGGGGATGTTTTTCAACGGCATTAACTGGGAGACTACATTTAGGATAGAGGGAAATTTGAATGCAGGAATATAATAATGCTTCTCATCCAACCTGATAGAGCTTGAGAGGTGCTGCAAAAATGAATGGGCAAAGAGTAATGGCAAAACTGCCCAATGATAGGTGTTCCAATTTTGTGGCTTTGTACTCAAAAATACTAGAGGCTTGTCTATGAATGTTCTCATTCATCCAGGTCATTGTCATCTCAGGGCATTCAATCGACCACAACTGGACTGTTTGGTTTGTCTTAGAAGATGTTTCGCCGCTCATCCAAGTCAGTTCGTGCTCGTAGACTTAGATTGGTCAGATCTAGTCCAGCGGCTGGTGCCAAAACTCCAAATATTTATACTCCAAAAACCAGTGAGAAAAACAACTACCGGTATTTTAATGCAAACGGGCAATCCTAACTGTCAAAGCCAACAACAGTCGTTCAAGTGTAAGGCTGTAATTGCTGTCAAAGGTGCATCAAGAAAGTATTGAGCAAACGCTGTGAAAACTTATGTACATATGATTTTTTTTTAATACATTAGCAAAATTTAAAAAATTTAAAAAAACATCACATTTTCTCTAAGGGGTAATGATTGGATTCAAAATGACGTCACGTTCGGCTCATTTAATATGTGTCTGTTCTCAGTGGGTACTAGGCGCCATTTAGTCTTTTTGAAGAAAATAAGAAGATAAACATTTCTTCAGAGTTCCTTCAGAGGTAATTCAGAATGGCGGCAGAGTGCCTGATTTTATGAGAGAAGTACAAGGGAGCAGAGCCGAAGAATGCACACCTTTGCAATGACCACTCGGTTAAAGGTTTGTTTGATATACTTTTAACTGTTTAGTGTTTTCTATTTAAGTATTATCTTGATATTATTTGTATTTCTTAAGACACATTTTTGCTACAAGTGTTCTGTAAGGCACCAACAGGAAAAGTCTAAATAAAAGAAATCAAATGTGAGCAAAACCCAAAAGAGTTAAGCTTTTACCAAAGGCAACAATCATAAATGAATAAAAGAAGCTTTCAGCACATACACAATGTTGACATCTATATTAATATTTTGATGAAGTTGGGGAAAAATAGGCGTCCTCGTAAAAGGCGCGTGCAACAGCAAAGGCAGGCAACAAACATGGCAGTCGACATGAAGTTAAATCATGAAATGCAACAAAAACAATGCATATTTATCTGGGAGAGTCTTGATACTAAATTCCTTGACCCAGCCACACACAGGGAAGTTGTAGACCGCCATGCTTTTCCAAGTTTAATTGGTTTTGTTATGTAGAATGATGTCTGGAGCAACTCCACCTATTAATAATCCTTTATCAATCAACAAAAGCTTTTATTTTGATAAATGATAGGGATCTATACAATTACATAGTTGGATATTTTGCTTATGTCTGAAGGCGGTGTACACTCTGGACAAGTTTCCACCTCATCACAGGGCCAGCACAGACAACATTCACACTCACATTCACACACTAGGGACCATTTAGTGTTGCTAATCAACCTATTCCCAGGTGCATGTCTTTGGAGGTGGGAGGAAGCCGGAGTACCCGGAGGGAACCCACACAGTCATGGGGAGAACAAGCAAACAGAAAGACACCCGAGCCTGGGGATCGGACCCACAACCTTTTAATTGTGAGGTACCAGCACTAACCCCTGTTCCAACGTAAAGAACCACCAGTACATGTTATGTATACAACACAAAGAAGTGTTGTAAATGTAGAAATTATATCCTAATATGACCCTTTCAAGTTAGCTCAAATTTAAGAAAGCCGTCTCTGTAAAAGTAATATTAAATTGATACTGCAACTTTCATAGTACATCTTTCTATTGGATCACATTGTGCAGGTGTACAGTAAATAAGAAATGTGAATCTTACAGTGCAAAATATATATGAAGAGTAAACCACTTTTTATTCCACCTGCAACTGGGTACTTTGTTAAATCACCACCTACCAACCACAACAACAATAATAAACTCCCGGACTTTGATGGATTGTAAGGATGCTTCATTACCATAGTCAAATAGGTACAACAGACATAAAAGTCAAATTAAATGTCTATTATAAAAATTCAGCCAACATTTCATTATCGCCCTTGCTGATAGCGCCTCAGACACAGCCATTTCCCAGGAAATCATCTTGAAGCGTCCAACCCATCTGAAGGATTGCCATAACCTGACCTTACAAAAAGGACCTGAGCTGCACTGTTAAATAAACATACATCATATTCTCCAGACGCAGCAACATCAATCACACTGACATGCAGTTAAAAAGCGTTTACCCAAACCGGCATTACACACATAATTAGTTTCAGCAGTTGAGAGGGAGGGGAACTGCTGAAGCGTGGCGTCATACACAAACCACGGCACAGAAGGCGAACCTTCTTTAAACGTGCAAAGGGGTACAAACAGCTACCTCTCTCCAATTGGCTGAAAGTCGCCTGGAGTTCTGTGAAGTGAGGATCACACGATGAACAATGATGGTGATATAGAGAGGTCAACCTGCCTTGGGGCTGATGGCAGTGACACTGCGGTTTCAGAAAGCAAAATGTAGCAAGGCCAAGGTGACGTCAACCTCTTACCTGGCCATAGGACGAAGCTTCCGAGCTGGTGCTGGGCGGTGCCTCTCGCTTCACTTCGGGCGCTGTCTCAGGAACTCTCACTCTCACAAAGTTGATGACATGGTGCAGATTGGAGAGAAGGTTTGTACCAGGAAACCAACTGTCATGACAGTGCTCCTCGATGCAGGGCTCCTACAAGCATGGGATTACAGAGTGTGGGTATACAAAGTATGACGTGGTTTCAAGGTACAACAGGCAGGATTAGGATAACTAAAATTGATAGTTGATTGTTAACAAAATTTGTTGACCATGTGGCAATGTTTTAATCCAATTTAGGTCTAATAGATTGGTAGAAACCAAGTAAGTGGCAGCAATAATTCAAGCCTAATTAGTTGCTGCCTAAAAGGGCTACAAGTTTGTGGTTGAGTCCATTTCAAAATAAAAATAATTAAATGTTAAAAGTTGACAAAAACAGACAAAAACTGACTGTATTTTGACACAGTTGGTCTGTGCATTTGAGTTGGCATTTAATTAAATGTCTATGATAAGTTATTGACTCTGAACGTTCTGAGCTTCAATGGTGGATTCTGCATGGCTGTGAATTAACTACCCAAAGAGTATGTCATGTTCTTCTTCTTTGGACCTAGACCACATTTTTATCCTACTACTTGTGGGTTGTAGCCAAAAGCTACATATAAAAGTAAATACTGATTAAGAACTTTTTAGCCATTCATCGATTTGTTATCCTGATTAGGGTCGCAGCCTATCCTGGCTCCTTACACTTTACACCAGGGCTAACTATCCGTCGGCTCGTGGGTTAAATCCGGCCCTGGGTGCACATCTGGCCTGGGAATGACACCAGTTCAGTTCAAAACTTGGGAGACAAACATTTTTGCAGCAAATTCCTAAAAAAAAAAACATTTGAGTGCTCCTGTTGTATATAGCTTGGACCACTGTACACACACTGGGTCCAAACTTTTGATTTACATAACTGAGGAATTCCTCAAGGCCCAATTCCAAGTACTGTCTTTTTTAGCATTTACAAATTTTTTGCTGCAATTTCCAGAACTCACTAGAGTGCTCCTTTGGTATAGAAGAACTTGGACCACTTTAAACACATTGGCAGAGACTTGCATTGACATTTTAACCTTGCTAGCAAACATAGAACACTGGGGTTCAAACCTGGGATTTACATAACTGAAGCTTTCCTCAAAGCAACCCTACAAGTCATTTCCTTTTTCAGTTACACATATTTTTCGTATTGTGATCTATGTAACTAAGATGTTGCTGTCGCTTGTTCACTTCAGATGCAGTTCAGTAGTCATTCAACTTCTTTTGTAAAACTAGTAGTGTTCCTCAAGGTTCTAGTTTAGGTCTTCTTTTTTTATCATTTAGGCTGTTACCCAGCAAGTTCAGTACAAAAAAACTTGTTAAAGACTCACGTTTTGCAGCAGATTCTTAAAAACACTAGAGTGCTGTTAAAGAAATGATCTTTGACTAGCTTTTTACAGAATGCCGTTAAAAACAGCAGAGCGCTCCAGTAACTCTGACAAAATAAATAGACCAAAATCAAATGTCTACTGTTGAGTATGCTGGTTCCCTGGAGTATAAAAAATGAAAATTGGGGACGGCGTGGCGAAGTTGGTAGAGTGGCCGTGCCAGCAATCGGAGTGTTGCTAGTTACTGGGGTTCAATCCCCACCTTCTACCATCCTAGTCACGTCCGTTGTGTCCTTGGGCAAGACACTTCACCCCTTGCTCCTGATGGCTGCTGGTTAGCGCCTTGCATGGCAGCTCCCGCCATCAGTGTGTGAATGTGTGTGTGAATGGGTGAATGTGGTAATACTGTTAAAGCGCTTTGAGTACCTTGAAGGTAGAAAAGCGCTATACAAGTATAACCCATTTATCATTTAAAATCAATAGTGAAGGAAAGGGAGAAGTCTGGTCTCAAGCTTCCTGGAAATGCGGCCTCAAAACAATTTAGTTGAATATCCCTGCTTTACACCCTATCTCGGGGTAATTGTGAATAAAGCAACAATATATAAAAGTACATCTAAATAGATTAGAAATAAGAATATCTCTTAATTAATTTTAGTAGTTCAATTCAAAAAGTAAAAGTCCTATATTTAAGCCCAGTCATTTATTTTACATTGCTGATCAATTAACAATAATCCTCATATCTTACCTCGTCTTCTTTGCTGTCTTGAACCTGGTTGTCCAAGCCCAGCTCGATTAGGTACAGCACCATGCACAGCACATGCTCAGACATATTCTGATGATCCATCCATATCTACAAAGCAAATTAAATTATAAAATATATCAATTTAGATGTTAAGCTAGTCACACAAAGTTCTTATCAACAACACTAAATAACCAATCAATGTTGATAACCCGATAATGGCTGTGGCTGTCTCCGTTAAATTAATACACATCAGCTATGCTATTTGCTTTTAAATTCTGTGTACCATCATTTGTAACCATGTTCATCATGACAATGTACCTTGCAAAAGATTAACACCAAACAGCTACACATTGCTCCAAAGCACAAATTGGGGCAAAAAAAAGGCTCACTGTTAAAGGGCTCACCTTGTAGAGGAGAGTGAAAATCACAATGTGCAGGGTCTTGCAGTGCAACAGTTTGATTAGACCTTTGTAGCATGGATGCAGGGCCGTCCTCGCTTTGTAAGGAGGCCATGGGTTACCGGTGTGAATGCCAGACTGCTTTAAACTAGGTGACATAAATCCCAAAAAGAAAAAAATACAGCACAATGGACACAGTTACTGATGCAGCCAGAATGTCACGTAATCTTCTATGCAACATAAGATTGATTATATATGTGTGAGACATGCATACAGGCATTGACATATTGTGGATTTTAGCCAGTTGTACGTAAATATAATTACATATCACACGTATAGATAACCTGTAACATCTTGCTATGTTCTAAATGTACCTGCAGCGTGACTCCAAAGATTTAACATCTTTCAAGTAGTTATATATAACAATATCTATACATTTTAATTCTATTGCTGTTGTTGGAACAGGTTCAGTAGTTGTCTGTACGATTTCTAAAAGATTAACGCACAAATTGTAAACTCTAGTGACGTGAGTTTTTTGTTTCAGAAAAGACGAGGTCTCCAAATGTTTTATAAGATTTTATAAATCAGCAGCACCAACTTGCTGTTCTTTGTTGCACATCAAAAAAATTGTATCGGACTAGTGTGTGAAATCCCTGAATGAACATGTAACTACAGATGATCCATCTGTACGTTCAGCTACATCTACACCCAAAATGGTATCTTTATACAAAGGTTATCTTCCGCCACATCATTTCAAACGCCAGGCACTACTTGAGTTACCTTTCCACAGTAATGGTATTGTCATTCATTCCAATAATCATGAAGAAGGTGAACCCCAATGATTCGCTTTCACCGCCAACTCACACATTCGTCTCTGGAGCCCAGAAGCAAACAAGGGAGATTTCCTCAATTCTATTACAATTTAGACTGAAATATTGATTTTTCTCGACAGCTATTTAATTGGAAGCAACTCTAGCACCAATAGACCTGACCTTTCTTATCAGGTTCCTTCATGAGCAGGAGAGAGGTGACCTGACAACACTTAATAGTGTGACACAGGTTTGTTTTGGAGAATACTTTGTGTGAATGCGCCCAATAAAGACTGTGTTGATTTTAGGGATAAACATGCATTGACAAATACAAATTATACAATTTTTGGGGGGACATGTACAACTTACAATGCTGAATATCTGTCCATTGCTGACTGCACATCACGTCGATAGACCGTCCTGAGAACAACCATGATGGGATCAAACTCCTTCTCCCACACCTCGGCTAGTTGAGACAAGGAAGGACATTTGCTTTGTAAGAGCTGGTTCAACGTGACATTGAATTTTAGCCTACTTAATCTGTTTGTGGTGGTGTAAGGCTGCCCCCATGTGGCCAGATGAGGGTTACCGGTAATAAATATTTTAGTTTACAAAGTAAAAAACACAAGGCTGTAAAGATTACTTGCATCATTGAAATTATTGTATATACTATCATAGTAAGACCATTAGTATACTATAATACAACTGGTAATGCCTTAGAATGGAGTACTGGTTGCTAGGAAAATGATGTTGAAGAATAGTTAGGACTTTCTTTTCTTCACAATGGTGTTGTACCCATATTTGAAATGACTCTGGGTGGCCAATGGAGGGCAGCAAGGAGAATTTAAGGTGAATGTCCTAAAAGCAGGTCAGAAAATCAACTGTATGGTCAAAAGGGCAGTGAGTCCTACCTTTGGGAGTGTACATGCCCTGCTGCATGGAGCCTCCTGGCTCAAACACAGGAGCTTTGAAATCAGCAACCGCAGAGAGCATCTCCTCAAAACTGCAGCTACCTGGTACAATACCACTCTTTGGGTTGGGATTCTCAGGAATCTGTGGAAACATGCTTAAGGAACATGTCTGTGATGGATTGAAAAGTATATATAGGCGCATGGATTTATTGAAAGGATACAAGGTCTAACAGCGAGCTGTGAGTGCGATCATTCATACACAACTGCGAGACCATCTCAGCCCGAAGGATCTCATCATCTGTCATGCCTGATGGCAGGAGTGAGGAGCAGAATGTGAGCAGTTTGTTAAATGGTTTTGTGTCAGATTCATGAAAAAGAAACTAAATATATATAGCAGGATTGACAAAATGTGTTCTATTTGACTACATTATTCAGAGACGCCCTTAGCTAAATTGGGGCCCTAAGCAGAATTCTATTTGGAGGCAGACCCTCCGTTACATTTTCCCACACTTTATTTATGTAAAACGACTTTAATAGAGTACTTTTAGACTCAAAGCTTAATTTAATTTGATGTATGTTTTATACTATGACAAAATTGTTCAATAATTTATTTTTAGTGCAAAATAACACGTTTGACATAATTAAACACAATCAAAGAAACCTCCAGGGCACAATTCCAACCAGGAATTGAACCCAGTACAAGCACTTACAAGACCAGCACTCTTGCAGCTTGCCACAGGGATCAGTGTCAATGACAAGTAAAATTTGTCATTCCAGTCATCCCTCGTTTATCGCGGTTAGTTGGTTACAGATATGGCCGCGATAAATGACATTTCCGTAAAGTAGAAAAAAATAATTTTAAATAGGGCGAGCCAGTATACAGGTATTATAGTTAATACCTGTATATTTTAGAGAGGGATATATATTTCAGATAATACCGCCATACCGATATATTTTGATGTGACTTTGTCACGTCAGTTTGCTTCTCTCTGCGGCTGACGGGCGCAGCAGAGGGCATAATCTTAGGCTCAACTCTGCCCCTTGCGTGTTTACGTAGGCTTCTCCGACGCAACAACAAACTTTTCATAAGAATATAGCTACTACAATGAAGACTTCTCGACTCCCGAGTGATGCAATGCTTTGGTCACCGACTGCATTTGGCTATGGGTGAGGGATTACAGTTTTCTCTCCTTGTAGCGACTTTATCACTTATCTGTTTATGTTGTTCAAGTTGCTGTCTGGGCTGCTCTATCACCCGAGCCACACCGCTCCGTAGTAGAGCGCCTGTGCCAGCAACCTTGACGGTTCCAGGTTCGATTGACACTTCGGCCGGCCTTCTTAATCACTGTCGTTGCGTCCTTGGGCAAGACACTTTATCCACCCTCTCCCAGTGCCACCCACACTGGTTAAATGCAACTTAAAGATGTAGATAATGGGTTTCACTATGTAAAGCGCTTTGAGTCTTTAGAGTGTGTGTGTCAACGCTCCATCTATGCCCACGCACATGGCCTCGGCAAAATTAACAAAAGCTGCTTTGACATAGTAACGGCCTAACTAATTATGTTATAATAAGCAAGACATTACTTTACTACTTAAAACAAAACATAATCGGAGTATTTTCAACACTGGTTATCCAGCCATAAAACACATATATACCGGGATATATACATATACATATTTTTAGGTTTCCTGAGGGAACTCTCCTGAAGGAATCAATAAAGTACTATCTATTTATCTATCTATCTATCTATCTACCTACCTACCTATATCAGTTTTGGTCTATATTGCTCAGCCCTAATTATAAATAGGGATGATGCTCGAACCCGGTTTTCCCGGTTGTTCGATAAGAAAAGAACTGAGTCCTCGGACTCGAATCCCTTTTTGATAACTGGTACCCGTTATCGAGACCACTATAGTAAAGAAAAATAGTTTTTTTTTTATTCGAATCCCTGGGAACGAATCCCATCCCGACAAGAAATGCCCCGTGAGACATCACAAGAAATGACGTCACGTAGCTCAGTCATTTGTCACGGTGGGGTGCAGCGTGCTGCGGTTCGTTCCCGGGACGCAAAACTGACGGCTCCGGACGAAAGCGTGCAGGTAGGAGATGATTTATTTCTCATAAATCATACACATTACAACAGACAGGAACGAAACAAAAGGAAAGCGTGCCATTCGCACGAGAAGCTAAAGCAAAAACTTACTTAGCACAGGAATACTAGAAGCTCAGGTAACTATAGCACAGGAATCATGAGCTCGAAAACCAGAATGCCAACGTAACTGTTGCAAATGCAAACAATGAAGCCACAACGAGTGACCGGAAAAGGCAGGCTTAAATAGAGTCTCTGATGAGCAACAGGTGCGCGTACAAGGCAGGTGAAAATCATAAGTAACCATGGTGACTAAAACAAACCCCCGAAGTGCACAAAACAACTAAGGAAGTCCAAAACTAACAAAACATAACTAAACAAAACATGATCCGACCACATCATAATACATCACAGTTTCATATCATTTCACTTTACAGGAGTAGGAAGAAGTAAAGCTTATTTAATCCTACCTCTTTCCCACTTCATAGCGTTTACAAATATATACATCATTTACTGACCTTTCTATAATAAAATATCTGTGAATTAGTATATACAACAGTTTTGTAAAATGTAATTAATTAATTCAGTCATTATTAATACACAGATGAAGAATATCTTATTTTCAATAAGGTTGAAAGTATTTCTCATAATTCTTCTTCTTTGTACTTTGTAAGCACTATTCATTTGAACAACCTCTTAAACTGGATCATATCAGTACAATATTTAACTTCTTTACTTAATCCATCCCATCATTCCACATCATTTTAGCTGTTTGCAATTTTACCAAATCATCGAACTTTAATATTTTTGACTCAATAAATAAAGTTTTATATGTTCTCTATATCCAACATAATGTATCAGTCTAATTGATCTTTTTTGTAACACGGTTAACGAATGTACCGCACATTTGTAGTTATTTCCCCACATTTCTGCACAATAACTCAGATATGGTAATACTATAGTAGCGAGCAGTAGAGAATGTGAAGTGATTTGTTAAACAAAATATTGTGTGTTTTTTTCCCATATACAACAACCTATCTGGACTCAATAAGAGAATCGGTTCGATAAGAGGATTCGATAATAGGCTCTAACTCGATAATTTCTTATCAAACATCATCCCTAATTATAAATCATAAATGTTCTTAGCTAGAGCATAAAAAACCTGTTAATAATCTCATAAATACATTCATTAATATTATGAGAGCCCTCTAGACATGAAATAGCACCCTTTAGTCATATTTACACTATTTGAATCCGATATAGTAATGGTGCCTCAGGCTGAGCCAATCGGTGGCCAATAGTGACCAATACTACTGTAGTATTGATATTTTTAATTTATTTGACGATGTTTATGCTTGTAAATACTTAATTTTTTAATATCCTTTGAAATATCCCAAAAAAAGTCAAGTAAAGCAGCAATATTTGGAGCGCAATGTGGCAAAGAACGACTGTATATCAATATCAAGGAACAGGTACTAGCTAGGAATACATTTCCGATCAAATTTCATATGACGCGCCGTGTCAATTCATTCATTGCCATTTTATATATGCCCCTTCAGAAAAAATTGGGTCCCCCCACGAATCGTGGGGCTCCACACAGCACATTATCTGCGTATAGAGAAGGGCGGCCCAGATGTTAGGATTATCTGTGCTTTATTTGTATAAATATTTTGTCGCTTCCAGTTTTGAACAGTGCAGTTTACAACCAAGTAAGTATCTTAATGTGTCATCAGCCTAACAAAATATGTAGCTATAGGTCAAGGAGGTAGCCACAAAGAGGGAAAAATGTCCCCAAACGGACCCTCAAGGAACAAGGACAAGATTAGATATGGGATAAATCGACGCACTTCTTTTGAGTCACTTTAACAGTGCCTGATAACCCTGCCTAATACCTGCCTCAAATAAAACGCCAATGTTCTGATGAACAAAAAAGCATAGCATTTCCTTTAATCAGCAGCCGTTACAAGGTCATTATTCACCCTGAGAGTGGCAGTGTCAGCACTATGACATACTCTGTGCTGTACCACTTACCTAAATGAATGCGAAGGCTTGTCAGTATGACTAAGAAGGTCAGAGCACCTTCTAGCATTGGTCTTTCCTGTTCAGCGTCTAACACGGCATTCTGATGCTGAGACGCCATGGTCAAAAGATCAACAACTTTAAACCTGTGTAAACAAATGGATTATATTTTTTTAAAGCCTTACTTAACACAGCTATTGCAAGTGCATTAATTGGTCCGCACCTCTCAAAAACACTTGAGATGAAGTAGTCGGGATCAAGTCTTGATGCGCAAACCTGTTAATAAAAAAAAATTAATTAATTAATTAATTAAAAAAAAGGGGTGTGGGATACTTTTATAACAAGAACCAGATTTACAGACAGTGAGCAGTCCTGACCTGGAGTAGATAGATGTCAGGGTCAATCATGGAGTTGCAAAAGTGTGACTGCACATAGGTCATAGCTTGTCCTTTTATCTGCAGCCCATTTCTGACCCACATGTTGCTGTGGATTTCCGACAGACATGCCTACAAGCAAATGTGCGTCATAATTCAAATGAAAGTAAAACATTTTTTTCACAATCAGCTTCTTGAGGAAGCCTCCGTACCTGAATTTGCAGTGGATGCACCATGATCTTCATCAGCATCTCTTGGTCAGGCAGGAGGCTGTCCAGGTCCAAACCTTGGCACTTCACAGCCTAGGAATGGTTCAAATCAAGCATCTTTTATTGTAGTGTTGTATGGTGCAATTACATTTCAACAGCGAGACTGACCTTACTGAGGAACATGGCATAGTAGCGGTGTAGCGGCAAGTGAAATGTCACTTGATTTGGCGAAGGCTAGGAGACAAATAAAAGCCATGAGAAACACCAGGATACGCGTGTTTGTGTGTACAGTATGTTCTTACTTTACCTCATCATTGAAGCTGATGGCATCAAACCAGATCTGAAGTGTCTCCAAACAGTAGCGTACCACAGTTTTAGTATAATCCTGAGTCTCCTGTGCAGGGACATTTCAACATGTTCAAAGCCCATATACTGTACAGTATGTCTACAAAGTAGGTACAGGTTTACAAGCATGACTTACTTTGACTTTGCAATGAGTTAAAAGACCCCACATTGGTTGTGCGCAGGCCTCGAGCTCAGCTGCAAAAGCTGCATAGTATGTCTGAGATTCAAATTCCACATGTTCATTCAACTCCCGCTTATTCAGGTTCATTCCTATCACAGCAGGAAATCAAAGTTTAGACAAAGCGGTAACATGCTTCGAGACCTCATATAAACATGTCACAAATGCATTTGATTCAAGTGAAGTGGAGTGAGTTATATTTATATAGCGCTTTTCTCTAGTGATTCAAAAAGGGGGCATTTCATTCTAAGAGCAGTATGTGCATGTGGAGCAACACTGTGCACCTCAGAAAGAGGATACTCAAACCCACTGAGTGTTATTTATAGTGTAATGACTGCACATGGCAAGTAAGCAGCATAAACCCACTATTCTAATTCAGTGACAAAGGCTGCATTGCTCGTAGTTCACCCACAGTCAGTACAACACATGACTACTAACAGTTTAGACTAAATGAACTACAGGAGTGCTTACTTCCAAAAAAATATATTTGAAAACAGCTATCTTAATGAAAGAGAACAATGTTTCAATTAATAATCACAATTCTAACAGAGCTAAATTAGTTTCTGGGGTTCCTCTGGGTTCCATTTAAGGACCTCTGATTTCTGATCAATATTTAAAAAAAATTGTGAGAATGTGCTGCCTTGTATGTTTGCTGTGATACCTGTCTTTTAGTATCACATTCTTATTTTGATTGCTTGACAAGAAGCAATTAGACTTAGACTTAGACAAACTTTAATGATTCACAAGGGAAATTGTTCCGTGAAGATGAAGAAATTAAGAACTGTCTAATATTTCTGAATGAATAAATTAGAAATTAAAAACTGTCTAATATTTCTGAATGAATAAATTGTCACTTACTATTGAAAAAACAAACAATGATTTTTAGTACCAAAAACAAAAGCTATGATAAAGAAGATGTGAAATTATTAATTGAGGACATCAAAATTAGCCTGGTGCCACAAACCAATTGTTAAGGAGATATTGTTGATGGAAATTTTCCTTGGGAACAACATATTGATTGAACCTGTCAGTGGCAAGATGATATGATAATAGGTATTTTGAGAAAGGCTTGCTATTTTTTAATCGTACTTGTGTGTTGACATTGTATTAATGTTTAATATATCCACTTATAATGCATTGCAAAAGTATTTGGGGTGCTACTTGTCAATCACACCTTTACAAAATATTATTAATTCAAAAGGAATTGTTGAGAATACTGAATTTTTCCAACACACTGTCTTCATCTGCTCCTCTTTTTTTCTTTCAAAAAAAAAAAAAGACACCATTTGACAATATTTAGTGTGAACACATATTGTAAATCTATTTTTATGTACATTTATCTACGGATTTGACCATTTTCCTTATTTTTTTCTTTTTTTACATATTTTGATATACTTACTCAACAAGACCCTATTGTGACTTTTGTCTACCAATAAATGTACGTTCCCTCTTTGGAATAAACTACCACCAGCTCCTCAATCCACAACGTCACTTAATTATTTTCAAAAACAATTTAAGGCTATGTTGGTCTTGAGTGAGCTATGATGACTATGTTTATTGTAAATGATATGTATTGCATTTGACTTGTCTATTCTTGCTGTTGTGATAATTGTGACATCTTGGGGGAGGTGGATTTACAAGACCTTAGGATCTTCTTAACCTTTTCCACACATGGGATTTGCTTTACATTGTATATCAATAGTATTTTTGTGTGTGTGCAAATTAATACAAAAAGGCATGTAAATAACAGAGGTACCGGTAGCTGTAATATACACGAATACATACTACAAACCCCACAAGCAGTGAAGTTGTCACGTTGTGTAAATGGTAAATAAAAACAAAATACAATGATTTGCAAATCCTTTTCAACTTATATTCAATTGAATAGACCGCAAAGACAAGATATTTAATGTTCCAACTGGAAAACTTTGGGGGTTTTTTTCAAATATTAGCTCATTTGGAACTTGATGCCTGCAACATGTTTCAAAAAGGCTGGCACAAGTGGCAAAAGGACTGAGAAAGTTGAGGAATGCTTATGAAAGACTTATTTGGAACATCCCACAGGTGAACAGGCTAATTGGGAACAGGTGGGTGCCATGATTGGGTATAAAAGCAGCTTCTATGAAATGCTCAGTCATTCACAAACAAGGATGGGGCGAGGGTCACCACTTTGTCAACAAATGCATCAAGCAAGAATGGGAAAGAATTCCACCTGAAAAGCTTCAAAAGTTGGTCTGCTTAGTTCCCAAACGTTTACTGAGTGTTGTTAAAAGGAAAGGCCATGTAACACAGTGGTAAAAATGCCCTTGTGACAACTTTTTTGCAATATGTTACTGCCATTAAATTATTTGCCCCAAAAAATGAAGTTTCTCAGTGTGAACATTAAATATATTGTCTTTGCAGTATATTCAATTGAATATAAGTTGAAAAGAATTTGCAAATCATTGTATTCTCTTTTTATTTACGAATTACACAACGTGCCAACTTCACTGCTTTTGGGTTTTGTATATAGAGCAAGAGAGGTCAATAATTACAGAAGCCATGAGCCACCTCAACAATTGTGTGCTTCCAACTTGTTCTATTACAGCATGACAAATGAGTGTGGTTAAGAATAATTAGTATACTACATAGAACATCCATCTGTATTTGGCTGCACTACCACATTGAAGTTATTCTTTATGGGAAAAAGGTCCCTGCAAGCGAGAGATGGGTTTGGAGAACAATATGCTTGTCTACTGGCAAGCTTTATGATAAGGGCAAGGCGTCAGGCATGATGAAGAAGAGCTATCTTCCAGCAAAGGCTATAAAGTGTTCCTACGTCAATAATAACTTACCTTGGAAAAAAGACACAAAGCTCATCCACAGCATCAACAACGAATGGTCTTCCAAGAACTTTTTTGCGACACTTTGGTGCGACAAGATGTTGATAAAATCGCTAACTAATGGCCAATAAGTGTTATTCTTCAACAGAGCCTCGCTGCAGTTCACCACGACATGGCGACTGTTTTCTTCATCTAAAAAAGGGTAAATGGATAAACCAGTCAAGTCGCCAAAAGAGCCCCCAAAAATATGCATTGTTTATAATCGGAACTGGAATACACACTTACCCTGAAGTTCACTTTTAATAAGGCAACTCTCCATCATGTAGAGGAGGACAGTGACCATGATGTCCAGCAGCTGACACTCCTCTGTGACGTGACGAGCCAGCTCCTCGTTGCTGAACAACTGCACGCTGATATGTACAATGCGGTTAGACATGGTATCCGACTCGTGACTTTTCATCAGGGTTTTCATGATAAATGCATAATGCTGAACAAATGTTTTTGTAAATGTGATCTGGAAAAAAAGCAGAAAAAAACTAAGTTAAATAACTATCAGAATGAAAAAAGGTGCACTGATATTTGCTAGAAAATTATACCTTATAATCTTGATCTGGCAACATGTTTAGTAAGAAGGTGACCATCTTCTGAGGAAACTCATATTTTATTGTCCAAAACAGGAACTCCTCCAAAAAACATTTATGCTTCAATGACTCTATAATACATAGGTCTAATGGGAGGAAAAAAAAACTCAATTAAAAAGAAGTTCAGGAAACAACGCATTTCCTTCATTACCTTTTGTACTGCTGCTCAGCTTAACCCTCTTTCTCTGTCCAACAGACTGTCCCGCATCTTGGTCCTCCTAGGAATATAACAAAACACATCAAACTTCATCTGCAAAAGTCACTAAAAGCATATCAGCTTACATGGTAAAGACTAGAGATGTCCGATAATATCCGCCTGCCGATATTATCGGCCGATAAATGCGTTAAAATGTAATATCGGAAATTATCAGTATCGTTTTTTTAATTATCGGTATCTTTTTTTTTTTTTTTAATTAAATCAACATAAAAAACACAAGATACACTTACAATTAGTGCACCAACCCAAAAAACCTTCCTCTCCCATTTACACTCATTCACACAAAAGGGTTGTTTCTTTCTGTTATTAATATTCTGGTTCCTACATTATATATCAATATATATCAATACAGTCTGCAAGGGATACAGTCCGTAAGCACACATGATTGTGCGTGCTGCTGGTCCACTAATAGTAATAACCTTTAACAGTTAAATTTACTAATTTCCATTAATTACTAGTTTCTATGTACCGGTAACTGTTTTTATATTGTTTTACTTTCTTTTTTATTCAAGAAAATGTTTTTGATTTATTTATCTTATTAATTTTTTTTAAAAGTACCTTATCTTCACCATACTTGGTTGTCCAAATTAGGCATAATAATGTGTTAATTCCACGACTGTATATATCGGTTGATATCGGTATCGGTTGATATCGGTATCGGTAATTAAAGAGTTGGACAATATCGGCAAAAAGCCATTATCGGACATCCTTAGTAAAGACAGATATTTACCTTCAAAAAAATCAAAAAGGAAACCACGAATGCATTATTTGTAGGGCTGTCCCATGATATCGGCATAAAAAACAAGATCAGCTCATACCCGATAAAGTATGTATTGCCTGGAGTTTCGCCAAATTAATGGAGAATACTCTGTATGTGGGGTCATGTGACCTTTACGGTTACGCGAGTGATGACCTAATTTAACTGCGCCGCGCTCCTAAAGGCAGCAATTCTTTCCAAGTTTGTAAATATCGTTACCGGTTAATATCGGAATCAGAAATTAAGTGCTGGACAGCATCGGGTAACGGTCAGGAAGCCAATATTGATAATAATTTGCAATTCATCCACACTTGTTGGAGAAAACTATACCTCTAAATTTACACAAGACGAAAATAATTATCATACACATCTCACAAGATGTCAGCTCACGATACGAGACTATCACAAATCTTATAAACACTGAGATCAGCGAGCATTGAGGGATTTAGTGTGTTTTGTTTTTGCTTAGACATTTTGCAACATTTCCCAAGGACAGGCCTCAACACAAAATGTCAGGTGAAGAACGTAAGAAGAGTATACAGTACATTAAAAGTTACTTGAGGTAAATGATGGTCCAGCTTTATCATGCGTGTTGTCGATTGTTGTCAAACTTAAGGTTTTCACACTTAACAATAATTTGTTTCAATATTATTAACATTATCAATATTGTTTACAGGTATTAATAAGTGGTTTACTTATTTTACACTTGTATATGACAATTAGGAAGTTTACTTAAAACTCTGCCTGTAAAAAGAAAACAGGTTTTATTTTCTATGCTAGCAATAAGTTGTTCCGAGAATCAATTATTTTCATTTCCAACCAGCATCCTGGACTCGATTGTGTTCGGACATTAGAGGTTGCGCTGTAATATCCTCCTGAAAACGTCTATTTTGTGGAAAAACACAAATGTCCACTGCAGAGGATGCTGTCCAGGATATTAAAAATAAGATTTGTAAATGGCTATAATTGGTTCCAGGTTTGGTACAAACCTCCTTTATCGTCTCATGTGGGCTTCCTGGTGCTGCGGATCCTGGTGCTGCGGATCCTGTGGAAACAGACCGACAGATGCATACGCCATCATTAGGAGGGTAAACAGTAGGACAGTTAACTAACATAGTTGGGTAAAAAAAATTAAGTTTTTAAAGGGGACCTATAAAGATTTTAATTTACATTTAAAACACTTCCTTGTGGTCTAGATAATATGTGCTTGATAGTACATGGTGTACATGTTACGTAAATTCTGCTCCACAGGCACATTGATGGTCGTTTGTTTTAGTCTGTCTGCAATATGTTAGATTCTCGTGGCGCTTCCAGATTGCAAATGCAACCACGTCCCACCCAACATTTTTGTTTTGAAAATATACACTGTTTGAATATATCTTGAAGTCGTCACCACTATTTTTCTTCCAGACACAGTCAAAAATAATCGTCATAAACAATAATATACCTACAGTACAGGCCAAAAGATTGGACACACCTTCTCCTCATTCAATGTGTTTTCTTTATTTTCATGACTATTTACATTGTAAATTGTCACATCAAAACTATGAATGAACACATGTGGAGTTATGTACTTAACAAAAAAAGGTGAAATAACTGAAAACATGTTTTATATTGTAGTTTCTTCAAAATAGCCACCCCTTGCTCTGATTACTGCTTTGCACACTCTTGGCATTCTCTCCACAAGCTTCAAGAGGTAGTCACCTTAAATGGTTTTCACTTCGGTGTCATAGTTTTGATGTGACAATCTGCAATGTAAATAGTCATAAAAATAAAGAAAACGCATTGAAATGAGAAGGTGTGTCCAAACGTTTGGCCTTTACTGTACCTTTACCCTGTCACAACATTAGGTACACCTGCACACCGATTGATTCAGACTTTGCATAAAAAATGCTGCTTTTAATACTTTATCCCAACCTTTTCTGAGCCAAGGAACATTTTTTTCATTTAAAAAATGCGGAGGCACACCACCAGCAGAAAACATAAAAAAATGAAACTCAGCAGCCGATATTGACAGTAAAAAGTCGTTCTCGCAATTGTTAGATATAAATTCAAACCATAACCAACCATGCATCAATATAGCTCTTGTCTCAAAGTAGGTGTACTGTCACCACCTGTCACATCACGCCCTGATTTATTTGGAGTTTTTCGGTGTTTTCCTGTGTGTCGTGTTTTAGTTCTTGTTTTGCGCTCCTATTTTGTTGTTGATTGTCATGTACAGATTACTTTGTGGACGCCGTCTGCTCCACCCGCTGTAAGTCTTTCCTGTCGTCCAGCATTATGTTTTTGTTTACTTAGCAGCCAGTTCAGTTTTAGCTTCGTTTAGTATAGCCATCCCCAAGCTTCAATGCCTTTTCTTAGCGACACTTGCCCTTTGTTTATTTTTGGTTTAAGCATTAGATACCTTTTTACCGGCACGCTGCCTCCCGCATATTGTGATTACGACAAACCATGTTCCTGACATCTACAAACCCCGTTTCCATATGAGTTGGGAAATTGTGTTCGATGTAAATATAAACGGAATACAATGATTTGCAAATCCTTTTCAACCCATATTCAATTGAATGCACTACAAAGACAAGATATTTGATGTTCAAACTCATAAACTTTATTTTTTTTTTGCAAATAATAATTAACTTAGAATTTCAAGGCTGCAACACGTGCCAAAGTAGTTGGGAAAGGGCATATTCACCACTGTGTTACATGGCCTTTCCTTTTAACAACACTCAGTAAACGTTTGGGAACTGAGGAGACACATTTTTTAAGCTTCTCAGGTGGAATTCTTTCCCATTCTTGCTTGATGTACAGCTTAGGTTGTTCAACAGTTCGGGGGTCTCCGTTGTGGTATTTTAGGCTTCATAATGCGCCACACATTTTCAATGGGAGACAGGTCTGAACTACAGGCAGGCCAGTCTAGTACCCGCACTCTTTTACGATGAAGCCACGTTGATGTAACACGTGGCTTGGCATTGTCTTGCTGAAATAAGCAGAGGTGTCCATGGTAACGTTGCTTGGATGGCAACATATGTTGCTCCAAAACCTGTATGTACCTTTCAGCATTAATGGCGCCTTCACAGATGTGTAAGTTACCCATGTCTTGGGCACTAATACACCCCCATACCATCATAGATGCTGGCTTTTACACTTTGCGCCCATAACAATCCGGATGGTTCTTTTCCTCTTTGGTCCGGAGGACACGACGTCCACAGTTTCCAAAAACAATTTGAAATGTGGACTCGTCAGACCACAGAACACTTTTCCACTTTGTATCAGTCCATCTTAGATGAGCTCAAGCCCAGCGAAGCCGTCTGCGTTTCTGGATGTTGTTGATAAACGGTTTTCGCCTTGCATAGGAGAGTTTTAACTTGCATTTACTGATGTAGCGACCAACTGTAGTTACGGACAGTGGGTTTCTGAAGTGTTCCTGAGCCCATGTGGTGATATCCTTTACACACTGATGTCGCTTGTTGATGCAGTACAGCCTGAGAGATCGAAGGTCACAGGCTTAGCTGCTTACGTGCAGTGATTTCTCCAGATTCTCTGAACCCTTTGATGATATTACAGACCGTAGATGGTGAAATCCCTAAATGCCTTGCAATAGCTGGTTGAGAAAGGTTTTTCTTAAACTGTTCAACAATTTGCTCACGCATTTGTTGACAAAGAGGTGACCCTCGCCCCATCTTTGTTTGTGAATGACTGGGCATTTCATGGAATCTACTTTTATACTCAATCATGGCACCCACCTGTTCCCAATTTGCTTGTTCACCTGTGGGATGTTCCAAATAAGTGTTTGATGAGCATTCCTCAACTTTATCAGTATTTATTGCCACCTTTCCCAACTTCTTTGTCACGTGTTGCTGGCAACAAATTCTAAAGTTAATGATTATTTGCAAAAAAAAAAAAATGTTTATCAGTTTGAACATCAAATATGTTGTCTTTGTAGCATATTCAACTGAATATTGGTTGAAAATGATTTGCAAATCATTGTATTCCGTTTATATTTACATCTACCACAATTTCCCAACTCATATGGAAACGGGGTTTGTACAAAGCAATTAGCTACCTGCTGCCACCTACTGATATGCCGAGCTCTAGACAGTACAGACACACAACAACGGCACATTTGTGGATTATAATTACTGGGTTGCAAAAAATATTTTTAACCCAAATTACATAATCTTCCACGGCACACCAGACAATTTCTCACGGTAGACTAGTGTGCCGCGGCACAGTGGTTGAAAAACACTGCTTTATCCTACCTAACCCCACAAACTAAGGCATCCAAAACTGTGTGCAAGCACTCGCCAAAATGCATGAACCTTATGATTTGACCTTGGCATTGTTTAACATGAGTATCCATCATTGTAACATTTATATAAAAAAAATAAAAAAAGATCATTAATCATAGGTTCCCCTTAAGATCGTGAGTGGAAAGATTATTTGGTGCAACAGTGTTTTACTGTCATCTTGTTCTCACCAAAATAATGTGAGCAACTCTGAAGCCGAAAGTTAAGGTAAATTATTGACCAAAAGTGAAAGTAAAAGGGCGACAGCGAGTTCATGAAGATAATTTGTGTACCAAAAATATAGTCAGTGCAGTCCTTCACCACCACTAGACATGCAAATGTGTTTATATTTCTATATTCAACCAGAGTTAACACATATTTAAAAAAATAAAAATCAAACATTTTTAATATCAACTTTTAACATTCACAGCAGTAGAATCTAGAGAATAATATGAAGGGTACCCTCTACACAACAGTAATGTACAGTACAGGCCAAAAGTTTGGACACCTTCTCATTTAATGTGTTTTCTTTATTTTCATGACTATTTACATTGTAGATTGTCACATCAAAACTATGAATGAACACATGTGGAGTTAATAACTGAAAACATGTTTATATTCTCGTTTCTTCAAAATAGCCACCCTTTGCTCTGATAACTTTTTTGCACACTCTTGGCATTCTCTCGATGAGCTTCAAGAGGTAGTCACCTGAAATGGTTTTCATTTCACAGGTGTGCTTGAAGCTCATCGAGAGAATGCCAAAAGTGTGCAAAGCAGTAATCAGGGTGGCTATTTTGAAGAAACTACAATATTTTTTCAGTTATTCCACCTTTTTTTGTTAAGTACATACCTCCACATGTGTTCATTCATACAAACCCTGTTTCCATATGAGTTGGGAAATTGTGTTAGATGTAAATATAAACGGAATACAATGATTGGCAAATCATTTTCAACCCATATTCAGTTGAATGCACTACAAAGACAAGGTATTTGATGTTCGAACTCATAAACTTTATTTTGTTTTGTAAATAATAATTAACTTAGAATTTCATGGCTGTAACACGTGCCAAAGTAGTTGGGAAAGGGCATGTTCACCACTGTGTTACATGGCCTTTCCTTTTAACAACACTCAGTAAACGTTTGGGAACTGAGGAGACACATTTTTTAAGATTCTCAGGTGGAATTATTTCCCATTCTTGCTTGATGTACAGCTTAAGTTGTTCAACAGTCCGGGGGTCTCCGTTGTGGTATTTTAGGCTTCATAATGCGCCACACATTTTCAATGGGAGACAGGTCTGGACTACAGGCAGGCCAATCTAGTACCCGCACTCTTTTACTATGAAGCCACGTTGATGTAACACGTGGCTTGACATTCTCTTGCTGAAATAAGCAGGGGCGTCCATGGTAACGTTGCTTGGATGGCAACATATGTTGCTCCAAAACCTGTATGTACCTTTCAGCATTAATGGCGCCTTCACAGATGTGTAAGTTACCCATGTCTTGGCACTAATCACCCCCATACCATCACAGATGCTGGCTTTTCAACGTTGCGCCTATAACAATCCGGATGGTTCTTTTCCTCTTTGGTCCGGAGGACACGACGTCCACAGTTTCCAAAAACAATTTGAAATGTGGACTCGTCAGACCACAGAACACTTTTCCACTTTGTATCAGTCCATCTTAGATGAGCTCAGGCCCAGCGAAGCCGACGGCGTTTCTGGGTGTTGTTGATAAACGGTTTTCGCCTTGCATAGAAGAGTTTTAACTTGCACTTACAGATGTAGCGACCAACTGTAGTTACTGACAGTGGGTTTCTGAAGTGTTCCTGAGCCCATGTGGTGATATCCTTTACACACTGATGTCGCTTGTTGATGCGGTACAGCCTGAGGGATCGAAGGTCACAGGCTTAGCTGCTTACGTGCAGTGATTTCTCCAGATTCTCTGAACCCTTTGATGATATTACGGACCGTAGATGGTGAAATCCCTAAATTCCTTGCAATAGCTGGTTGAGAAAGGTTTTTCTTAAACTGTTCAACAATTTGCTCACGCATTTGTTGACAAAGTGGTGACCCTCGCCCCATCCTTGTTTGTGAATGACTGAGCATTTCATGGAATCTACTTTAATACCCACTCATGGCACCCACCTGTTCCCAATTTGCCTGTTCACCTGTGGGATGTTCCAAATAAGTGTTTGATGAGCATTCCTCAACTTTATCAGTATTTATTGCCACCTTTCCCAACTTCTTGGTCACGTGTTGCTGGCATCAAATTCTAAAGTTAATGATTATTTGCAAAAAAAAAAAATGTTTATCAGTTTGAACATCAAATATGTTGTCTTTGTAGCATATTCAACTGAATATGGGTTGAAAATGATTTGCAAATCATTGTATTCCGTTTATATTTACATCTAACACAATTTCCCAACTCATATGGAAACGGGGTTTGTAGTTTTGATGTGACACTCCACAATGTAAATAGCCATGAAAATAAAGAAAACACATTAAATGAGGAGAAGGTGTGTCCAAACTTTTGTTCTGTACTGTAAGTAGGAAGACGATCTCACCCAGTAAGACTTCTGCGCCTCCTTCGGCACCGACGGGAGTGTCGCTGGCAGCACTTTGGGCTTTTTCCTCCATAGACACCAGACCAGAATTCTTCAATGCTGACAAATATTTGTCATAGTTGTTTTTAGCAAACAAATTCTCCTCTTGGCCTGCAGTAATATAATAAATCAGAACCATAGTTTTGAACGATTATTGATTATTACATTGTAAAGACTCAAATGAACAACGTTACCCATGCTCAGCTCCTTGAACGCTTGCTGATTGGTCAAGATCTTTGTCAATACAGTCCGCATTGCTCCGCCCATTTTAGTGAGCTCCTCCAGGAAGGAGATTTGAGGCTCCAGCTGCTGTAGTACTTTTTGTAGATCTCGCTCAGCTGAGCTATCTGGTGCAGCGAGATAACAAATTCAAGTCATGATTCTTAGCACAACACCTGATGTAAACAGAGCAATAACAGCCGGTATGCAGCTTGTGCAACACATCTATTTCTACATTTAACATGTAATAAGATATGATGTTGCTTAGCTTAGGTCATTGGTTAACTTCCTTTATGTCAAGTCGGTGGAATGACAAAACTTCTTTTCACCTGGTTCTGTGTATCCATCCCTCAGATACTGTATGACACTGAGAATAAAGCGAGGAAGAACCAACTCCGACATCAAGAGAAGATCTTGGGGTATTGACGGGATGTTCTCTCCTGTTCTCAACCGATGTCGTCTGCAAAACCTGTTCATAAGATGGGGTTTGAAGAATATAGACCACAACATAGAACACTGCAGCCTGAAGCGTTGTTTTTTTTTTTTGTGGCTGCACTTTGCAGTGGCTTAAAACTGCACAGGGGGAAATATTACAAACACCTCATTCTTTATTACTGTTCAGACAATAAACACCGCAGAGGAGCCATAAAATTCATTTTGGAAGATTACATAACAGTCGTGTGCTTTGATTTAACGTGGTGTACTTGGTGCATATTTACTTTGCCTTCAGTTATGTTGGGACATGTCAAGCACTCAAACCAATTTAGATTCTTACTATTAGTTGTTATTGTGCTCGATGGAGCTTAATGAGAGAAAACAGAGCAGGTGCATTGCATCAGTTTTTACGAGAGAACATGCATGAATACACTAGAACTATAGTGAGCGCATCTGACGTTTACACAATGTGGTAGAAGTAGCGGATAAGCAACCACCACATTTGAATAATTAACAGTAGCATTTAACAGTTGAAGCTGACCGTCCGATTATTAGGGACCGAGTCCCTTTGGGACAGAGGACCCTATTGTATTTCTAGCGTTTTATTATTATATCGCCGCCTCTTTGAGCTGTAATTTGACCCTCTTAACATGCTTCAAAACTCACCAAATTGGACACACACATCAGGACTGGCGAAAATTGCGATCTAATCAAAAAACCAAACTCCAAAACTCAAAATTGCGCTCTAACGCCCCCTAGGAAGAAAACACAGACAAAACTGCCTGTAACTCCCAGTAGGAATGTCTTAGAGACATGAAACAAAAACCTCTATGTAGGTCTCACTTAGACCTACAGTATATTTCATACACTGACAACCCCCAGCAAAAATCAACAGGAAGTTTGCAATTCCCCCTTCAAAACAAAAGTTGTGTAAATCAGTCACCTTTTTTCAAACATTATCTCCTCTGAGCGCGTTTGTCGTGACGGTTTCAAATTAGCACAGGAGAGAAATTGAACCCTTCTGATTAAAAGTTGATGAAAGAGTTTTAATTACTGCTCCGGTTTGGATTTTATGAGCCCTCAAAGTCGGTCCCGTCCATCGCTGCTTGCAGCTTTAATTGTTGTTGTTACCTTATGGCTAACGTTCAGCATAGCTGCTAAGTCAGTGCTAACCATCTCATCATAAATGACAAGAGAGGCAATCCTAAACTGTTGTTTGAAGATAAATATTTTCGGATTATATTTTGGACATATTGACAAAAAAAATACACCCTTGGTTACGAGGTTTGTATAGCTTCCCCTTCCAAACTGGACATGTCACAGGATAGCATAGTTAGCATAGCTAGGTGCTAACTTACCCGGTCTCTCGCATGACATTACTGTCTCTGGGCTAGCATAGTTAGCATAGCTAGGTGCTAACTTACCCGGTTTTTCGCATGACATTACTGTCTCCGGGCTAGCATAGTTAACATAGCTAGTTGCTAACTTACCCGGTCTCTCGCATGACATTACTGTCTCTGGGCTAGCATAGTTAGCATAGCTAGTTGCTAACTTACCCGGTCTCTCGCATGACATTACTGTCTCCGGGCTAGCATAGTTAGCATAGGCAGGTGCTAACTTACCCGGTCTCTCGCATGACATTACTGTCTCCGGGCTAGCATAGTTAGCATAGCTAGTTGCTAACTTACCCGGTCTCTTGCATGACATTACTGTCTCCGGGCTAGCATAGTTAGCATGGCTAGGTGCTAACTTACCCGGTCTCTCGCATGACATTACTGTCTCCGGGGTAGCATAGTTAGCATAGCTAGGTGCTAACTTACCCGGTCTCTCGCATGACATTACTGTCTCCGGGCTAGCATGGCTAGGTGCTAACTTACCCGGTCTCTCGCATGACATTACTGTCTCCGGGCTAGCATAGTTAGCATAGCTCGGTGCTAACTTACCCGGTCTCTCGCATGACATTACTGTCTCCGGGCTAGCATAGTTAGCATGGCTAGGTGCTAACTTACCCGGTCTCTTGCATGACATTACTGTCTCCGGGCTAGCATGGCTAGCTGCTAACTTACCCGGTCTCTCGCATGAGATTACTGTCTCCGGGCTAGCATAGTTAGCATAGGTAGGTGCTAACTTACCCGGTCTCTCGCATGACATTACTGTCTCCGGGCTAGCATAGTTAGCATAGCTAGTAGCTAGTTGCTAACTTACCCGGTCTCTCGCATGACATTACAGTCTCCGGGCTAGCATAGTTAGCATAGCTAGGTGCTAACTTACCCGGTCTCTCGCATGACATTACTGTCTCCGGGCTAGCATAGTTAGCATAGCTAGTTGCTAACTTACCCGGTCTCTCGCATGACATTACTGTCCCCGGGCTAGCATAGTTAGCATAGGCAGGTGCTAACTTACCCGGTCTCTCGCATGACATTACTGTCTCCGGGCTAACATAGTTAGCATAGCTAGGTGCTAACTTACCCGGTCTCTCGCATGACATTACTGTCTCCGGGCTAGCATAGTTAGCATAGCTAGTTGCTAACTTACCCGGTCTCTTGCATGACATTACTGTCTCCGGGCTAGCATAGTTAGCATGGCTAGGTGCTAACTTACCCGGTCTCTCGCATGACATTACTGTCTCCGGGCTAGCATAGTTAGCATAGCTAGGTGCTAACTTACCCGGTCTCTCGCATGACATTACTGTCTCCGGGCTAGCATGGCTAGGTGCTAACTTACCCGGTCTCTCGCATGAGATTACTGTCTCCGGGCTAGCATGGCTAGGTGCTAATTTACCCGGTCTCTCGCATGAGATTACTGTCTCCGGGCTAGCATAGTTAGCATAGGTAGGTGCTAACTTACCCGGTCTCTCGCATGACATTACTGTCTCCGGGCTAGCATAGTTAGCATAGCTAGTAGCTAGTTGCTAACTTACCCGGTCTCTCGCATGACATTACTGTCTCCGGGCTAGCATAGTTAGCATAGCTAGGTGCTAACTTACCCGGTCTCTCGCATGACATTACTGTCTCCGGGCTAGCATAGTTAGCATAGCTAGTTGCTAACTTACCCAGTCTCTCGCATGACATTACTGTCTCCGGGCTAGCATAGTTAGCATAGCTAGGTGCTAACTTACCCGGTCTCTCGCATGACATTACTGTCTCCACAGTCACAGGCCCCGCCAGCCTGGCTCCGAAACATGTTGAAGTCGTGGCCCGTGTGGTCTCCGTTATTGAAGCACTCTGCGCACAGTGACATGCAGGGGGAGATGCCACAGGTCCGGCATCGATACGCCACAAAGTTGGCCGTCCACACCAAGCCGCAGAGGGTGGCGTTGTCGTAAGAGCGGACCGTCTTGCAGAACTCCTCGAAACATTCTCCCCCGGTGATTAGACATTTACACCAGTCAAGCGCCTCGGTGTCCGTCGCCGGCTTTTCTGGATTTAGCTCGCCATCCAACAGTTCCTGAAGCTGGCGCAGCCCAGAGGTGTTGTCAGTCCGGTTTAAATCTGCCTTGAGCTGGGCGGCCACCGTTTTCTTGTCCCGGCGTAGCAGCGACGCCGCCATCGTTCGCTGGTTTGTTCACAGATGTATTTTTGTTGTCTTGTGCACATGTTCTCGCACTTTCTCGCGATACCTTCCGTTGTTAGCGATCAATGAAATACAAGCGTCGTACAAAGTGTTAGCGCCCAACTTCAAATAACAACATAGTCATACGTCAAATGAATATTGCTTATATTATTATACCATTAAGGACTTCACTTGATCAAGTGTAATTCTGGTCGCCTATACGTACGAGTTGTGTTTGTTTTCTTGCTTCTAGGCAACAGACAGCCTTTTTTGGGGCCATCCTATAAACACCAGACTTCTAAAATACATTATTTATAAAACAGGGGCAATATTTTATACATAAAACAATAGTCTATGTCAGGCCCAGGCAATTATTTTGACTCAGGGGCCAAATTTAGAGAAAAAAAAATGTGTCTGGGGGCCGGTATATCTATTTTTAGGAACACTAATACAAAACCTCACAATAATGTCTGATTGAATGCTAAAAACAATATGACAGCCTTAAAAAATTAAATGGAATTTTACACTTTTCTATGAACAATAAAACACTGAATATTGACAATATATGAACGTCACACCCCCTCTCTATCGACATATTTTTACAATTTAGCAAAACGCAACAAAAAAGCAACAAACAGCGAAATATGAACTCGGGGGGCCAAATTTAGAGAAAAAAAAATTTGTCTGGGGGCCGGTATATCTATTTTTAGGAACACTAATACAAAACCTCACAATAATGTCTGATTGAATGCTAAAAACAATATGACAGCCTTAAAAAATTTAATGGAATTTTACACTTTTCTATGAACGATAAAACACTGAATATTGACAATATATGAACGTCACACCCCCTCTCTATCGACATATATTACAATCAAGCGAAACGCAACAAACAGCAAAATATGAACTCGGGGGCCAAATTTAGAGAAAAAAAATGTGTCTGGGGGCCGGTATGTCTATTTTTAGGAACACTAATACAAAACCTCACAATAATGTCTGATTGAATGCTAAAAACAATATGACAGCCTTAAAAAATTAAATGGCATTTTACACTTTTCTATGAACGATAAAACACTGAATATTGACAACATATGAACGTCACACCCCCTCTCTATCGACATATTTTACAATCAAGCGAAACGCAACAAAAATGCAACAAACCGCAAAATATGAACTCGGGGGCCAAATTTAGAGGGGAAAAAATGTGTCTGGGAGCCGGTATATCTATTTTTAGGAACACTAATACAAAACCTCACAATAATGTCTGACTGAATGCTAAAAACGTTATGACAGTCTTAAAAAATTAAATGGAATTTTACACTTTTCTATGAACGATAAAACACTGAATATTGACAATATATGAACGTCACACCCCCTCTCTATCGACATATTTTACAATCAAGTGAAACGCAACAAAAATGCAACAAACAGCAGAATATGAACTCGGGGGGCCAAATTTAGAGAAAAAAAAATGTGTATGGGGGCCGGTATATATATTTTTAGGAACACTAATACAAAACCTCACAATAATGTCTGATTGAATGCTAAAAACATTATGACAGCCTTAAAAAATTAAATGGAACTTTACACTTTTCTATGACCGATAAAACACTGAATATTGACAATATATGAACGTCACACCCGCTCTCTATCGACATATTTTACAATCAAGCGAAACGCAACAAAAATGCAACAAACAGCAAAATATGAACTCGGGGCCAAATTTAGAGAGAAAAAAATGTGTCTGGGGGCCGGTATATCTATTTTTAGGAACACTAATACAAAACCTCACAATAATGTCTGATTGAATGCTAAAAACGTTATGACAGTCTTAAAAAATTAAATGTAATTTTACACTTTTCTATGAACGATAAAACACTGAATATTGGCAACATATGAACGTCACACCCTCTCTCTATCGACATATTTTACAATCAAGCGAAACGCAACAAAAATGCAACAAACAGCAAAATATGAACTCGGGGGGCCAAATTTAGAGAAAAAAAAATGTGTATGGGGGCCGGTATATATATTTTTAGGAACACTAATACAAAACCTCACAATAATGTCTGATTGAATGCTAAAAATGTTATGACAGCCTTAAAAAATTAAATGGAATTTTACACTTTTCTATGAACGATAAAACACTGAATATTGACAACATATGAACGTCACACCCCCTCTCTATCGACATATTTTACAATCAAGCAAAACGCAACAGAAATGCAACAAACAGCGAAATATGAACTCGGGGGCCAAATTTAGAGAAAAAAAATGTGTCTGGGGGCCGGTATATCTATTTTTAGGAACACTAATACAAAACCTCACAATAATGTCTGATTGAATGCTAAAAACGTTATGACAGTCTTAAAAAATTTAATGGAATTTTACACTTTTCTATGAACGATAAAACACTGAATATTGACAATATATGAACGTCACACCCCCCTCTCTATCGACATATTTTACAATCAAGCGAAACGCAACAAAAATGCAACAAACAGCAAAATATGAACTCGGGGGGCCAAATTTAGAGAAAAAAAAATGTGTATGGGGGCCGGTATATATATTTTTAGGAACACTAATGCAAAACCTCATAATAATGTCTGATTGAATGCTAAAAACGTTATGACAGCCTTAAAAAATTAAATGAAACTTTACACTTTTCTATGACCGATAAAACACTGAATATTGACAATATATGAACGTCACACCCGCTCTCTATCGACATATTTTACAATCAAGCGAAACGCAATAAAAATGCAACAAACAGCAAAATATGAACTCGGGGGCCAAATTTAGAGGGAAAAAAATGTGTCTGGGGGCCGGTATATCTATTTTTAGGAACACTAATACAAAACCTCACAATAATGTCTGATTGAATGCTAAAAACGTTATGACAGTCTTAAAAAATTAAATGTAATTTTACACTTTTCTATGAACGATAAAACACTGAATATTGACAATATATGAACGTCACACCCCCCTCTCTATCGACATATTTTACAATCAAGCAAAACGCAACAGAAATGCAACAAACAGCGAAATATGAACTCGGGGGCCAAATTTAGAGAAAAAAAATGTGTCTGGGGGCCGGTATATCTATTTTTAGGAACACTAATACAAAACCTCACAATAATGTCTGATTGAATGCTAAAAACGTTATGACAGTCTTAAAAAATTAAATGGAATTTTACACTTTTCTATGAACGATAAAACACTGAATATTGACAATATATGAACGTCACACTCCCCTCTCTATCGACATATTTTACAATCAAGCGAAACGCAACAAAAATGCAACAAACAGCAAAATATGAACTCGGGGGGCCAAATTTAGAGAAAAAAAAATGTGTATGGGGGCCGGTATATATATTTTTAGGAACACTAATGCAAAACCTCATAATAATGTCTGATTGAATGCTAAAAACGTTATGACAGCCTTAAAAAATTAAATGGAACTTTACACTTTTCTATGACCGATAAAACACTGAATATTGACAATATATGAACGTCACACCCGCTCTCTATCGACATATTTTACAATCAAGCGAAACGCAATAAAAATGCAACAAACAGCAAAATATGAACTCGGGGGCCAAATTTAGAGGGAAAAAAATGTGTCTGGGGGCCGGTATATCTATTTTTAGGAACACTAATACAAAACCTCACAATAATGTCTGATTGAATGCTAAAAACGTTATGACAGTCTTAAAAAATTAAATGTAATTTTACACTTTTCTATGAACGATAAAACACTGAATATTGACAACATATGAACGTCACACCCCCTCTCTATCGACATATTTTTACAATCAAGCGAAACGCAACAAAAATGCAACAACCAGCGAAATATGAACTCGGGGGCCAAATTTAAAGAAAAAAAATGTGTCTGGGGGCTGGTATATCTATTTTTAGAAACACGTATACAAAACCTCACAATAATGTCTGATTGAATGCTAAAAACATTATGACAGTCTTAAAAAATTAAATGGAATTTTACACTTTTCTATGAACGATAAAACACTGAATATTGACAACATATGAACGTCTATCGACATATTTTACAATCAAGCGAAACGCAACAAAAATGCAACAAACAGCAAAATATGAACTCGGGGGGCCAAATTTAGAGGAAAAAAAAAGTGTCTGGGGGCCGGTATATCTATTTTTAGGAACATTAATACAAAACCTCACAATAATGTCTGATTGAATGCTAAAAACGTTATGACAGTCTTAAAAAATTAAATGGAATTTCACACTCTTCTATGAACGATAAAACACTGGATGTTGACAACATATGAACGTCACACCCCCTCTTTATCGACATATTTTACAATCAAGCAAAACGCAACAAAAATGCAACAAACAGCGAAATATGAACTCGGGGGGCCAAATTTAGAGAAAAAAAAAAATGTGTCTGTGGGCCGGTATATCTATTTTTAGGAACACTAATACAAAACCTCACAATAATGTCTGATTGAATGCTAAAAACGTTATGACAGCCTTAAAAAATTAAATGGAATTTTACACTTTTCTATGAACGATAAAACACTGAATATTGACAACATATGAATGTCACACCCCCTCTCTATCGACATATTTTTACAATCAAGCGAAACGCAACAAAAATGCAACAACCAGCGAAATATGAACTCGGGGGCCAAATTTAGAGAAAAAAAAATGTGTCTGGGGGCTGGTATATCTATTTTTAGGAACACTAATACAAAACCTCACAATAATGTCTGATTGAATGCTAAAAACGTTATGACAGTCTTAAAAAATTCAATGGAATTTTACACTTTTCTATGAACGATAAAACACTGAATATTGACAACATATGAACGTCACACCCCCTCTCTATCGACATATTTTACAATCAAGCGAAACGCAACAAAAATGCAACAAACAGCGAAATATGAACTCGGGGGGCCACATTTAGAGAAAAAAAATGTGTCTGGGGGCCGGTATATCTATTTTTAGGAACACTAATACAAAACCTCACAATAATGTCTGATTGAATGCTAAAAACGTTATGACAGTCTTAAAATATTAAATGGAATTTTACACCTTTCTATGAACGATAAAACACTGAATATTGACAACATATGAACGTCACACCCCCTCTCTATCGACATATTTTACAACCAAGCGAAACGCAACAAAAATGCAACAAACAGCAAAATATGAACTCGGGGACCAAATTTAGAGAAAAAAAATGTGTCTGGGGGCCGGCATATCTATTTTTAGGAACACTAATACAAAACCTCACAATAATGTCTGATTGAATGCTAAAAACCTTATGACAGCCTTAAAATATTAAATGGAATTTTACATTTTTCTATGAACGATAAAACACTGAATATTGACAACATATGAACGTCACACCCCCTCTCTATCGACATATTTTACAATCAAGCGAAACGCAACAAAAATGCAACAAACAGCGAAACATGAACTCGGGGGCCAAATTTAGAGAAAAAAAATGTGTCTGGGGGCCGGTATGTCTATTTTTAGGAACACTAATACAAAACTTCACAATAATGTCTGATTGAATGCTAAAAACGTTATGACAGCCTTAAAAAATTAAATGGAATTTTATACTTTTCTATGAACGATAAAACACTGAATATTGACAATATATGAACGTCACACCCCCTCTCTATCGACATATTTTACAATCAAGCGAAACGCAACAAAAATGCAACAAACAGCGAAATATGAACTCTGGGACCAAATTTAGAGCAAACAATGTGTCTGGGGGCCGGTATATCTATTTTTAGGAACACTAATACAAAACCTCACAATAATGTCTGATTGAATGCTAAAAACAATATGACAGCCTTAAAAAATTAAATGGAATTTTACACTTTTCTATGAACGATAAAACACTGAATATTGACAATATATGAACGTCACACCCGCTCTCTATCGACATATTTTACAATCAAGCGAAACGCAACAAAAATGCAACAACCAGCAAAATATATACTTGGGGGCCAAATTTAGAGAAAAAAAATGTGTCTGGGGGCCGGTATATCTATTTTTAGGAACACTAATAAAAAACCTCACAATAATGTCTGACTGAATGCTAAAAACGTTATGACAGTCTTAAAAAATTAAATGGAATTTTACACTTTTCTATGAACGATAAAACACTGAATATTGACAATATATGAACGTCACACCCGCTCTCTATCGACATATTTTACAATCAAGCGAAACGCAACAAACAGCGAAATATGAACTCGGGGGGCCAAATTTAGAGAAAAAAATGTGTCTGGGGGCCGGTATATCTATTTTTAGGAACACTAATACAAAACCTCACAATAATGTCTGATTGAATGCTATGACAGCCTTAAAAAATTAAATGGAATTTTACACTTTTCTATGAACGATAAAACACTGAATATTGACAATATATGAACGTCACACCCCCTCTCTATCGACATATTTTACAATCAAGCGAAACGCAACAAAAATGCAACAAACAGCGAAATATGAACGCGAAGGGTAAAAAGAACCCCACCTACAATCTGATATACGGTATGTGATATATCACTAAGCTTTAGAACTTTGTTGTAAAAATCTCCTTCCGCGTCTGTCCCTGACATCCACATTTTAGGCTGGCCGCTCTGGAAACACTCTGTGGAAACGCTCCCCACCCACACTGCTTGGTGCCTCGTCTGAGCTGCCGTGACTTAGATTACCATAGTAACTAAAGTACCATAGTAACTAGTATATCTTGCAAAAGTGCAGATTCCAACCTTTGAAATACTTTGTATGGTTCAAGACTTACGGTCATTTGAAAACATCCTTGAACATCATAACGGCAGCTACAGTTTCCATCTTAAAGATCTAAAAAAATGATTTGGGAATGTCTGGCGGGCCAGATTGAAAAGCTTAACGGGCCGCATGTGGCCCCCGGGCCTTAATTTGCCCAGGTCTGGTCTATGTGGTATACTGAGTAAATACGGGGTGCTTCAAAAAGAATACGCTAAAATTATCTCTCGAGATTTCAAATATGAAAACCAATAGAGAACCTAGCTTGAACACATATGTTGGTTGCTAAGGTTATTCGATATTTCATGTAATCGATTGATTGATTGATTGAAACTTGTATTAGTAGATTGCACAGTACAGTACATATTCCGTACAATTGACCACTAAATGGTAACACCCGAATACGTTTTTCTACTTGTTTAAGTCGAGGTCCACTTAAATTGATTCATGATACAGATATATACTATCAGCATAATACAGTCATCACACAAGATAATCATCAGAGTATATATGTGATGGGACACAAGTAGGGGATTTTATTTTTTATGTTTCATTGCCATGCATGTCTTAGAGTGTTTTTATTGTTGTGGATTTTAATTGCATGTTTTATTGCTGTGGAAATTGATTGTACTTTTAATTGCATGTTTTTACACGTTGCGGACTTTGATTGTTTTTTTAATTGCATGTTTTTACACTTTGTGGACTTTGATTGTATTTTTAATTGCATGTTTTAACTCCTTGTGGACTTTGCTGGCATTTTAAGACGTTGCCCCTTTTAGTTTGTTGCCCCTGACAACCAAAGTGCCCAATCAAACGGCACCTTAAATTTACATTGAATTATTTGCTGGCAACGGTGGAACATCGACTTTATCTTTAACATAGAAACACAGAAAAGTCACACACAGTTAGGTATATAAGGATATGTCTATCAGTCTATTACAATGCTTTAGAACTGGATAGATACGTAATAATTTTGGCGTGTTTTTTTTATTCACCCTGTATAAATGCTCCGTCTAAAAAACAGATTACTGAACAATTTAAAATTAGATATTAGAAACCCTAAAATAAAAATCTTTAAAACCCTTAAACGATTTGGTATTACTAAAAATAAACCCCCCAAACATTGCAACTTCACACCGCTTAATAGTCGTCGATTTCTTTTTTTTTTTTTTTTTTTTTTTTTTTTTTTTTTTTACAGTTGTCATTATTATTGTCTACGTGTTTTTTTTAACTTTTCAACACCATGATATATTATTAATAGTTTATATTATCACATAAATCTATTTCAAAAAATGTATGTAGCTCAAAAAATGTTCTCGAGCAGAACCATGGTTTGGAGGAGTTAGTTCCCATGCGGACTGTTTTGATTGATGCACCATTACGGAGGTCGCCCACCACCAAAGAAAAGGTAACGCAAGTTCCCTCTTTGGGCATTTTATGGACAAGTTAGGAGCTCCTTAGCGATACACAATGAAACTTAAAGAGTTAGAAAGTTGCCTTCAGCAAGTGGATACATTTGAAGAGCCCAAAATCCTTCTAGAACAATACCCAACCAGCGCGCATATTGCTGGTGAGTACACGACGTCAGTTTACCTTTCTTGTGGGTGACGAGATGGACTTTGTTAAGTTAAGTTAAGTTAAGTTAAGTTAAGTTAAAGTAGCGATGATTGTCACACACACACACACACACTAGGTGTGTGAAATGTGTCCTCTGCATTTGACCCATCCCCTTGTTCACCCCCTGGGAGGTTAGGGGAGCAGTGAGCAGCAGCGGTGGCCGCGCCCGGGAATCATTGCTTTACACAATACTTTGTATGCTTTACACAATACTTTATTTGTATGCTTTACACAATACTTTGTTTGTATGCTTTACACCAGGCCTGGGCAATTATTTTTAGCCAAAGTTAGAGAAAAAAAATGTGTCTGGTGGCAGGTATATCTATTTTTAGGAACAAAACCTCACAATAATGTCTGCTTGAACGCTAAAATCGTTATAACACACCGCCTTAAAAAACAGAATTGAATTTTTAATTTATTTACTGAATGAGACACCCAGAATGTACATGAAAATAAAGAATGTGGGATTTACAATATTAACTATGAAGGATAAAACACTGAATATTGACAACATATTAACGTCACACCCCCTCTCCATCCACATATTTTACAATCAAGCGAAACGCAACAAAAATGCAACAAACACAGTGAAATATGAACACGAAGGGTAAAAATAAACCCACCTACAATGTGATATATGTGATATATCACTAAGCTTTAGAACTTTGTTGTAAAAATCTCCTTCCACGTCTGTCCCTGACACCCACATTTCAGGCTCTGGAAACACTCTGTGGAAACACTCCCCACCCACACTGCTTGGTGCCTCGTCTGAGCTGCTGTGACTTACATTACTATAGTAACTAATTAGATGACCATAGTAACTAATTAGATGACCATAGTAACTAATTAGATCAGTGGTCCCCAACCTTTTTGTAACCGCGGACCGGTCAACGCTTGAACATTTGTCCCACGGACCAGGGGGAGGGTATGTATTTATATTTTTTATTTTTTTGGTCATAAAAACATACAATCATGTGTGCTTACGGACTGTATCTCTGCAGACTGTATCGATATATATTGATATATAATCTAGGAACCAGAATATTAATAACAGAAAGAAACAACCCTTTTGTGCGAATGAGTGTGAATGGGGGAGGGAGGTCTTTTGGGTTGGTACACTAATTGTAAGAGTATATTTTGTTTATGTTGATTTAATAAAAAAAAAAAAAAATTTTTATTCTTTTTAATTTCTTGTGCGGACCGGTACCGGGCCCCGGCCCAGTGGTTGGGGACCACTGAATTAGATGACCATAGTAACTAATTAGATGACTATGTTACCATGAGTTGATTAACGTGGACCCCGACAAGTTGAAAAACTTATTTGTGTGTTACCATTTAGTGGTCAATTGTATGGAATATGTACTGTACTGTGCAATCTACTAATAAAAGTTTCAATCAATCAAACCATAGTAACTAGTATATCATGCAGATTCCAAGCATTGAAAGACTTAGTATAGTTGAAGACTTACGGTCATTAGAAAACATCACTGCACATCATAATGGCAGCGACACTTTACATCTTAAAGGCCTACAGAATTGCGATTTTCTTATTTAAATGGGGATAGCAGGTCCATTCTATGTGTCATACTTGATCATTTCGCGATATTGCCATATTTTTGCTGAAAGGATTTAGTAGAGAACATCGACGATAAAGTTCGCAACTTTTGGTCGCTGATAAAAAAGCCTTGCCTGTACCGGAAGTAGCAGACGATATGCGCGTGACGTCACAGGTTGTGGAGCTCCTCACATCCGCACATTGTTTACAATCATGGCCACCAGCAGCAAGAGCGATTTGGACTGAGAAAGCGACAATTTCCCCATTAATTTGAGCGAGGATGAAAGATTCGTGGATGAGGAAAGTGAGAGTGAAGGACTAGAGGGCAGTGGGAGCAATTCACATAGGGAAGATGCTGTGAGAGGCGGGTGGGACCTGATATTCAGCTGGGAATGACTAAAACAGTAAATAAACACAAGACATATATATACTCTATTAGCCACAACACAACCAGGCTTATATTTAATATGCCACAAATTAATCCTGCATAACAAACACCTCCCCCCTCCCGTCCATATAACCCGCCAATACAAGTCAAACACCTGCACAACACACTCAATCCCACAGCCCAAAGTACCGTTCACCTCCCCAAAGTTCATACAGCACATATATTTCCCTAAAGTCCCCAAAGTTACGTACGTGATATGCACATAGCGGCACGTACGTACGGGCAAGCGATCAAAAGTTTGGAAGCTGCGTACTCACGGTACCGCGTCTGCGTATCCAACTCAAAGTCCTCCTGGTAAGAGTCTCTGTTGTCCCAGTTCTCCACAGGCCAATGGTAAAGCTTGACTGTCATATTTCAGGAATGTAAACAATGAAATGCACAACAGTCAGGGGGTGCATTCTACGGCGGGGGTGCGTTATCCGGCACAACACCTGCCGCAATACACCGCTTCCCACCTACAGCTTTCTTCTTTGCTGTCTCCATTGTTCATTGAACAAATTGCAAAAGATTCACCAACACAGATGTCCAGAATACTGTGGAATTTTGCGATGAAAACAGACGACTTAATAGCTGGCCACCATGCTGTCCCAAAATGTCCTCTACAATCCGTGACGTCACGCGCCGACGTCATCATACCGAGACGTTTTCAGCAGGATATTTCGCGCAAAATTTAAAATTGCACTTTAGTAAGCATTTAGTGGCATGTGTTGCAATGTTAAGATTTTATCATTGATATATAAACTATCAGACTGCGTAGTCGGTAGTAGTGGGTTTCAGTAGGCCTTTAAACATCTAAAAAAATTATTCGGGAAAGTCCGGCGGGCCAGATTGAAAAGTTCAACGGGCCTTAATTTGCCCAGGTCTGCTTTACACAATTCTTTTTGTCTGCTTTACACAACACTTTGTTCCCACAGCATGCATGCTGTACACGATACACAACACATTTGATGACATCCAAGGTAAACTCGTAGCAGATCTGGGATGTGGCTGTGGAGTTCTCAGCATAGGAGCGGCGATGCTTGAAGCAGGGTGAGACTCCCCACATTCTTCTCTATTTCGCCATGATTTCAACCCCACGTGTCTTCTAAAGACTCTGCGTTGGCTTCGACGTTGACGACGATGCGCTGGACACGTTCAGAAGAAACGCGGAGGAATTTGAGGTTTCCAATGTTGATCTGGTCCAGTGTGACCTGTGTGCGGTGAGGGCAGAGGACTACAACAACACGTTTGACACTGTCATCATGAACCCACCTTTTGGAACTAAACACAACCAGGGTGAGTAGGAACGCATGCTTTATGCTTATCAGATTTTAATGTAGTTTGCATTTCCCATTAAATAGTAGACAGACTAACCCACGGGTCAGCAACCCAAAATGTTGAAAGTTAAAGTTAAAGTACCAATGATTGTCACACACACACTAGGTGTGGCAAAATTATCCTCTGCATATGACCTATCACCCTTGATCACCCCCTGGGAGGTGAGGAGAGCAGTGAGCAGCATCAGCGGTGGCCGCACCAGGTAATCATTTTTGGTGCTTTAACCCCCAATTTTAACCCTTGATGCTGAGTGCCAAGCAGGGAGGTAATGGCTCCCATTTTTATAGTCTTTGGTATGACTCGGCCGGGGTTTGAACTCACGACCTACCCATTTCAGGGCGGACACTCTAACCACTAGGCCACTGAGCAGTCGAAAGAGCCATATTGGACCAAAAATACCCAAAAAAAATCTGTCTGGAGCCTCCAACAAACAAAAGCCTTATATAAGTTTTATAATGAAGGCAACACATGTTGCAAGTGTCTATATTAGCCTACTATCAAAATAACTGTGTGTGAAATGGGACGGTATAGCTCGGTTGGTAGAGTGGCCGTACCAGCAACTTGAGGGTTGCAGTTTCGATCCCCGCTTCTGCCATTCTAGTCACTGCCGTTGTGTCCTTGGGCAAGACACTTTACCCACCTGCTCCCAGTGCCACCCACACTGGTTTAAATGTAACTTAGATATTGGGTTTCACTATGTAAAGCGCTTTGAGTCACTTGAGAAAAAGCGCTATATAAATGTAATTCACTTCACTTCACTTCACTTGAAATGTCGACAGTATTCTACACATTTTTACAACATTAGAAATATTAGGAAAACAGAGGCTTCTCAGAGGGTGAGATAACTCCTGGCATAGAATGGCCAAAGGTATAGATGTGTGTGTCCAAGTTAAAAGACACACACTGTCTTCTTCTAATGGATTTATTACAATCTTTGCAAGTTGGGTAAAGTTTGCTGTGGTCTGGAACAACATGGCACACAAACAACTATCAGAAATGCAGCCAATACTACATACACATGATGTGCAAAACTAAATCAAATACACAGAGGACATAAGTAAAGGAAATTAAATGATCTCAAATATAACTACAAATGATGCAATATGTACACACAGCTAGCCTAAATAGCATGTTAGCATCGATTAGCTTGCATTCATTGATTGATCAAATATCCATCAACAAAGCTCACCTTTGTGCATTCACGCACAGCATAAAACATTTGGTGGACAAAATGAGACAAGGAGTGTCATAAAACATGTCTTTCTGTGGGAGTATCGGAGAAAGTTGTACATGTAAACAAACTACGATGAGTTCAAGGATCGCTGAAATTAGTAGTACAAAACGGTGCTTGCCAAATACTGTCATCAGTGAAGCATGTTTAATACAAACAGTGGGATTTCTAACAATTAGGAAGGTTTGTGTCATGTTTGCTCTCCTACAGAAAATACATTAAAACAAAAAGTATATTTTTTTCTTCATCTTTTTCACACATCTCTGTCAGGGTCAGCCAAATCTAACATGTGGTGTAGGGATGTCCCGATCCGATATTTGGATCGGATCGACTGCCGATATTTGCCAAAAATTGCGTATCGGCAAGGCATGGGAAAATGCCGATCCAGTTTAAAAAAAAACTCCGGTCCGTGTTTTCCAACGCACCTATTTAAATAATACATTCCACTTTTCTGCTGCTCCGTAATTTCCGTTCTGCATTTTCCAGCACACCTTCAACACATCCACAATTCTCACGCAGTTGCCTTTAGCTGCTGGCATTACACGACAGGCTCTTCTCACTCTTTCCTGTGTCTCCCTCTCACAGACAGCGAGCGCACCTTCTTACACACGTCACATACTGTCACGTCATATACGTATACGTCCTCTCCCAGCAGAGAGGTAGCAGCATGGCTAACGTTAGCTGTGATGCTAGCGCAGCCGCTAAGGTGCGCGCCTGCTCAAGCGTCCTCTGCGCACGGCAAATCTATGCCACGCACAAAGTCAAATAAAAAAATAACCGCATAACAATTTTCGACACACGGACACGACAGAGACAACAGTTTTCGTCATCATTGTTCAAATATTGTCACGTCTGTCGAGACGCTTATCTCCATTCGGTGCCACACGTCCAGACTCCACACCATCAAAATGGCAAACATTTCCACATCAACACCGTATGAAAAAATTAGTGATTTTTTTAGTTGTGATTTCCTTCTCTGCATGAAAGTTTAAAAGTAGCATATATTAATGCAGTATGAAGAAGAATGTTTTAATGTAGACATGCAAGCTTGAAAGAACATTTTGCATTTGTACCCTATATTTTAACTTTAGATTTATTCTCATATCAAACTCTTTTGGCTGTCTTTTTGACACTTACCGGTACATCAGGCGCCCCCCTCCACACCCTGGATTATAAATAATGTAAATAATTCAATGTGATTATCTTGTGTGATGACTGTATTATGATGATAGTATATATCTGATAGTATATATCTGTATCATGAATCAATTTAAGTGGACCCCGTCTTAAACAAGTTGAAAAACTTATTCGGGTGTTACCATTTAGTGGTCAATTGTACGGAATATGTACTTCACTGTGCAACCTACTAATAAAAGTCTCAATCAATCAAAACACAGAATCATCATACTGCTGTGATTATATGCATCAAGTGTTCATTCAAGGCTAAGGCAAAATATCGAGAGATATATTGTGTATCGCAATATGGCCTTAAAATATCGCAATATTAAAAAAAAGGCCATATCGCCCAGCCCTAGTTCAATGATGCCATTTCTGTTTGTCATGTATAATTTTGTCTATTTTGTGTTTATCCTTGAATAAACAGGTCAGTTTCTTGTTACCAACCATTGTGTATTATTCAAACTCCCCTAATTCAGCTGGCTAGTTGTTATCAAGAGTACTAAAACATTTTTCAACATGATTCTGACAACTAAGTAGGCTAAATAACTTTAAACTTTAATACATGCTCGGATAGGCCAGTATCGGTCAGTATCGGTATTGGATCGGAAGTGCAAAAACCTGGATCGGGACATCCCTAATGTGGTGGTAACGTGGCATTGTGTCGTCTTATTTAGGTATGGACATGAAGTTCTTAAGAGCAGCTGTAACAATGGCAAAGACAGCTGTGTATTCACTACATAAAACATCCACACGTCAGGTAAGAACACAGAAAATTGTGAGCGTGTAAGGTTTTTAGGGATGTTCTATCAGAGTTTTTTTCTGCTGATACGATCACTCATGAGATTGGCCGATACTAATCACACTTATTAACCATAAATGTTTTTATTTATTTATGGTGAATGCTTTTGAGTTTAATATTAACACAATATTTAAATGAGTTCCTTATTAGACCCTTACTCCTTTCCTCTTAGTGCAGCGATGTCAAACTGGTTTTCATCGAGGGCCACGTCACAAATATATAAGGCAGCCAATCAGAAGACCGCTTGTAACAACTAATATGATTTTTTTCCCCCATGCATCTGAATATTACATTTTTTTTCCATACACTGTATAAAAAAATACTGTAGATTTTACAGTAAAAAACTGACAGTCACCAGAATTTTAATGTAAATATACTTTCTTTTTTTTTTTTAAGAAAGTAATACAGTAAATGGAAAACAGTAAAGCTGTTTTTTTTACTGTAAATTATAGTGTTTTTTTTTACAATATAGTGTAAATAGAAAAAGTACCACAGTATTTTTTTTATTTTGGCAACTGATCTGCCACTTTTTTACTTTAATTCCATTTACAGTAAGACAGATTGTACAGTAAAAAACTGGCAGCTCAGTTGACAGAATTTTACTGTAAAAAATAAAGTACCGGTAGTAGTTTTACAGTTACCGTATATGCTATTAAAGCCACCGTAAATTTTAATATATATATATATATATATATATATATATATATATATAAATGATAAATGGGTTGTACTTGTATAGCGCTTTTCTACTTTCAAGGTACTCAAAGCGCTTTGACACTACTTCCACATTTACCCATTCACACACACATTCACACACTGATGGAGGGAGCTGCCATGCAAGGCGCTAACCAGCACCCATCAGGAGCAAGGTTGAAGTGTCTTGCTCAGGACACAACGGACATGACAAGGTTGGTACTAGGTGGGGATTGAACCAGGTACCCTCGGGTTGCGCACGGCCACTGCGCCACGCCGTCCCCAATATATATATTGTTGTCTGTCTATCTGTGTTGGCCCTGCGATGAGGTTGCGACTTGTCCGGGTGTACTCCGCCTTCCGCCCGATTGTAGCTGAGATAGGCTCCCGCGACCCCAAAAAGGAAATAAGCGGTAGAAAATGGATATATATATATATATATATATATATATATATATATATATATATATATATATATATATATATATATATATATATATATATATATATATATGTTGTACTATTATATATATATAATAGTACAATTTAATTGATAATTTGCTTTGAAATCACAAGTCAAACAAGTATTTGTATTTTGAAAAAAAATTGTTTGGAAAGTATAATAATTGTTGCAATTTTGGATAATATTACAGTTGACAAGGTCTGCAATTTAATGCATTACCATACCTGCCAACTTTTGAAATCAGAAAAACCTAGTAGCCAGGGTCCAGGGGCCGCAGGCCCCGGTAGGTCCAGGACAAAGTCCTGGTGGGGGGTTCAGGTTCGCCCCCTGACCCAAAATGATTATTAGCATTCAGACAGGTTAAAATGTTGCTAAAACCATCACTTTTCTATCAGTCACAGTGACTTTTCAAAACAAAAATATTACAGCAAAAATCATATGGGTTGATTGACATGTTTATTCTGTAAGCTAACTTCAATAGTTTGAAATTATTTTGACAGTTAATGCCAGTTATCCTGTCAACCTTTCACAAGACTTCAATTTGTTAATTGAAAGTATAAACAGTATAAACACTTTTTACAGTAAACAAATTGTAAAACAGTACTAAACAATTCCATAAAAAAAAAAAATTGGTGTCATTAACTTTCTGTCCAAGCTTGTATAATCTACTGCCTTGTTCAATTGTAAAAACTATTCTGTGCCTAAAATTCACATTTCTATCACAATTATCATACTGTAAACATGGTAAGCTAACCTTCATTAAAATTAATAGTCCTGTCAATTGCATGGAATTACAATTCAAATGTAGTTTTTTTGTAAGCCTTTCAAAAGAATTCAAAATATGAAAAATTAATGAAAATTAATTTAAGCCATCAGACACTTGAAAAGTGGCACATCACATCTCTAATGTAATCATTTTAACTTTTCAACAGAAATAGCACTGCAAAAATATTAAGGACATACTTCTGTATTTTGGTAGTTATGCTGTCAACATTTAACAAGATTTCTTCAACTTGGACTTGAAAGCATAAATAGTATAAACACTTTTAACAGTATAACAGTACTAAACAATTCCAATAGATAACATTGGTGTCATTACCTTTTTGTGGCTAAAATCCGAAAAACGTTGAAAGTTTTCCACTTGTATCGCTAGCAAGGGCATTAGACTTGTGTTTTTTTTGTCCCAACGTGGTCTTTTACATCGCTAATTCCTCCGTGTCCGATCGAAAAATCTTGTCTGCACAAGGTGCAATTCGCGTAGTTTTCACCCTTTTTGGAACAGATAATTATTCCCGGATAGGCTTTTGAATATTCTTCACAGAATGACTGCAGTTTTCTTTTCGGTTTAAGACTCGTTTGCGATTTTTCTCCGGCTGATTCCATGATCGTTCGCTCGTTTGGAAACAATGGCAACAGGTGCCTCATGCTTGGCAGCGGTGCTATAAATAGCCTCGCGCATGGCATTCGGAATGGCTCGATAGGAAGTTACGGGAAGCAGTGTCGATTGTCATTGTTGTTACGCGATTTTGTGAATAAAACTTAAAAAAAAAAAAAAAAAAATTTTAATTAATGAAAAACCGTATTTTTAATCACTGCAAACGTAACCCGGAATAGGTTGATGAAAACCGTACTAATTACGGGAAAACCGGAGTAGTTGGCAGGTATGCATTAAATTAATTTGAAAAAAAAGCATTTAATAGGAAAATATAAGGTACTTTACTGACAAAAAAAAATTCAGGTCTCCGCGGGCCACATACAATGATGTGGCAGACCAGTTCTGGCCCCTGGGCCTTGAGTTTGACACCAGTGTCTTAGTGTAAAATGTTCCGCCTTCTACTCCAATGATACTTAAGTTACTAACATATGTAACTTAGAGCAGTGATCCTCAAACTGTGGTACGCCAAAGAAGTCTGTAAATATGTTCTGTACATCGAGTATCATTGTTTGTGCTTTGGCCCAACAGATTAAATATGCTCAATTTAAACGTCTGCCTTGTGTTTAATGAATACTTAGGACTACTACACTGTTTTTTTATTGTTGATCTTTATGGTGGTACTTGGAGAGCCAAGTGTTTTCTGAGGTTGTACAAGGTGAAACAAGTTTAACAAGCACTGACTTTTAGAGGAGTGGCTCCACACTATTGAAACACATAATTAGGTTCATTCAGCATTTATGATCAGCAATCACATACTTTTTCACAAAATTCATCCAATCGATTGGCACATCCTTAATTATCACCACAGCTGTCTGAATGCAACTCAGAAGGTTAAGGATTCTGCTTAATTTGTCCACATTTCAAAAAATTTATTCCCGTAATGGAATGTCACCATCAATATTAATGAAAGTGCAAAAAATGACCCGTTTATACTGAGAATGAAAAATCAACCATCATTCTAGACAACAAAGCATAATGGGAAGGCCATTTGTGCTGCCCCCATGGCTATTTTAACATCTTTGCCTTGTTTTTGGTATTATGAATGTTGACTTATTCTAGTTGCTTTGCAGGAAATTTATTGGAGAGCAGCAAACATCTGACCGATCTATTTACTTACTTCTATTGTGAATTCAATTCCAGCACATACAAAAGAAGGCAAATGACTGGGGAATGAAGATGGAAGTGATTGCAGGTATAAAAAAAATGCTAACAGAAGACAACCTGTTGAGTGACTTCCCTTTTTTGTCTAAACAGAACTGAGATACGACCTGCCAGCATCTTATAAATTCCACAAAAAGAAATCGGTGAGTTTATGGCCAGCTGCTCCAACAGACACATTCAAACTGTTCATTTGTTGGGCATGATTTATTTGCAATTCACACTTAAAACGTAAAAAATAAGCAATTATTTAATGTAGAGAGTCTACAGGAAAATATAGACAAACAGAATCTTGTTTGTCACACAACTAAAATGTTTGATTGAAATCAAATTACCATCAAAAAGCAGAAAGATGGTTTTAAGAGAAACATAGGTGCTTATGGCAAGAGTTTGAAAGGACTTAAGAAGTAGACAAAAGTGACACCAAACTGTTCTCTAGGTTGACATCCAGGTGGACTTCCTACGGTTCTCCAAAGCCTGAAGTGTCTTATCGGGACTTTTGTTTGCCTTTGTATAGAATAAATGTTTTGTCCAAAAGAAATATTGACTGCTTTCTTGTCTCTTACTAAGATCCATTTTCAGTTTTGGCCACTTTTGCTGCAGGACCATCAGCATCTTCAAGTTCTCTCTTGGGGGGCACTGGGGTTGGGGCTGAGAGGAAAGCAGCAACTTAGCATTGTTGTATGTAATATCAAAACATATGAGTTATGTTTACCATCTTCATCGTCGCTGTCAAATTTGGTCTTTTTTCCCTGGTAGCCTTGACTTCTGCCTTGATCTCTGCCACCTTTTCCCTTTCGAAATCCTCTTCCTCGCCCGCCAAATTTTCCTCTGCCTCCTTTTGAGGGAGAAAAGATTAACTTAAAAGTACTGATCAAGCTTCTTTGAGAAAAGGTGCTTACCTTTTCCTCTGCTTCGGTTGAAAGAATCTTGTTGTGCTTCAACAATCTTCTTCAGGACCTCCTTCTCCTCCTCTCCTTCAAGCAGCTGCCATGTAACTATGTTGTCCTTAACTTTCAGCTCCCCGTCATTCGCCTCTTTGGCTTTCTCAAATGCCTCCTTTGCATTTTTGTCAAATAGAAGGGTGCCCTTGGTAGAAGCCAAAACAAGTCTGATGAACAAATTTCTTCTTCAAGTATGAAGCTTGAGAAAAAGAAGCGCTGTAGTTATTTACCTCTTTGGCCCCTCTTGTAAAATCAACCCACTTGATTCGTCCGTGCCCTGAGAACAGTTCATGGAAGTCCTCTCTGGAAACATCTTGTAGCTCTCCAGAGAACTTTAATAAGGAACCCGAATGTTCTTCCAAGAGCACACTCTGTCAAATAAATCCTTAGCATGAAGTAGTTATCCTATCAATAATGCTTAGTCGGCATCATACCATATCCTTCTCCTCCACATTTTTCTGATGCTGCTCTTTATCCCTAAAGGAGATCATAAGATGGTTTGTAGTGTGGTTTAAAATTGGAAAATGTTCTGTAGATGTGTTATTTTGCATTTGTACTCACTGTTTTACTTTTGCTTTTGTTTCAGCTTTGTGTTGTTTTCTTTCCTCTGCTTTCTTTGCATGGTAGTCTCCTCTGAAAACAAAAATGTTTCTTTATGCGTGCCATAATTACTCTTATCAAATGCATCTACATCCAGTTAGGTAACATAGCGGGGGGTAAGCTTGTACAAATACAGTACAGGCCAAATGTTTGGATACACCTCATTTCTTTTTTTCATGACTATTTACATTGTAGATTGTCACATCAAAACTATCAATGAACACATGTGGAGTTATGTACTTAACAAAAAAAGGTGAAATAACTGATAACATGTTTTATATTGTTGTTTCTTCAAAATAGCCACCCTTTGCTCTGATTACTGCTTTGCACAATCTTGGCATTCTCTTGAGCTTCAAGAGGGAGTCACCTGATAGAGTTTTCACTTCACAGGTGTAATAGCTTTGATGTGACAATCTACAATGTAAATAGTCATGAAAATAAAGAAAACTCATTGAATGAGGAGGTGTCCCCAAACTTTTGGCCTGTACTGTATGTTCTTTCTAGACCCTGGCTCTACCCATACCTACGGTCTCAAAACCTTTTAATAGGGTAAAAAACATGCAAAAACAAGATTGTATGTGTATGTGGATGTCATTGTTTTGTTTTTCAAGTGGGTGACTATAAAATACACATGCAAAAATCCTAATTTCTCCATTGCAGATAGTGACACAATTAAGTATTTTAAAATATGTTTAATGCTACTCAAAAATGAAATAAAACAGCATGTATTTTTTACTGTAATCAGTTTACATTTGATTAATCTCACAGTTAGGACAGTGGCCTGTGTTTGTATGATTTGGTATTTGACTAAAATGTTCATCAAAATCTTGCCCTGGTTTTCGTATGCTATTTTTGGTTATCATACATCCAAACATTGTGCATAACAAAGTAATCTGTTTTCATGCGTATCAACGCAGAATCAAGTGTCCAAACAAAGAATCCGACATGAGTACGACTGCAAAATAAACCACTGTGGAGCCACAGACTAGCACTTTGATAAGGTGAGAAACACTAGTGTATGCAAAGTGAAAGAATGCAAAGTAGCTCACTGCTCTCTGTGCATTGCCATCTTAGCCAACAAAAGTCTTCAGTAAAGTTAATTTAAATGGTCATTTAGACATTTAACAGCTTTCTCTATGGAAAACTAAAACATTTTAAAAAAATGAGTTTTGTATTATTTTGGTGTCGGAAACTGATCACTCGAATTTACATTATGGGAAAAAATTATTTTGGAACCTTTTGTTTGATACACGCAATGACCGCATGCAGTCAGAGGTCAGCTATTAACAAGAGTCACTGAGTGGAGTGATGGTGTTTACATACCACCATCAACAAAACAGTCCATATGATGGAACATGCCAGTAATACCTACCTTGATAACACCAGCATCTCATTATCTTTGAAGGATTTTATATCCGTGCGTTCAAGGAACTTCTTGGATGACTCTTCGGAATCAAAACAGATGAACACTGATCCCTGCCAAAATAAGATTTTGAGATGATATCAAGCTCAGAATGATGTGAACAGATCCTACATGTATTAGTAAATGCTTTACTACCTTGAACTGCCTCTCCATGTCTCTCCTCATTTGGACATTTTCTATGTTGCCTTTTCCATTCAACCACTCCTGGATCTCATCGAGGGTCGTTGGCAAGGGAAAACCTTTCTGAAGAAGAAAAATAAATGATTGTCCAGTGAAATGCTGGGTGAGTGAGACCCATCCCAGCCGACATTGGGAGAAAGGTACACCCTAGACTGCTCGCTAGTCAATCACAAGACATACAGTAGCAGGGTTTTCCCCTAAACTGCCAAGGTGTGTATGTGTGGGTGGGGGGGTATTTGTTCTGTTGTGTTTATGTTGTGTTACGGTGCGGATGTACTCCCGAAATGTGTTTGTCATTCTTGTTTGGTGTGGATTCACAGTGTGGCGTATATTTCTAACAGTGTTAAAGTTATTTATATGGCCACCCTCAGTGTAACGTGTATCGCTGTTGATCAAGTATGCGTTGCATTCACGTGTGTGTGCATACAGAAGCCGCACATATCTTGTGACTGGGCCGGCGCGCTGTTAGAATGGATGAAAAGCGGACGTGACGACAGCTCGTAGAGGACGTTAAAGGCAGGGCCTTTAATGCACGCCCCCAAGACTGTGGTCCGGGTGGACTACGAAATATAATGACTGATGAACACCTTCGTTCGATAATGAAGGTTGCCTCAGCTCAAAGCCTGAGCCCCGACATTAATGAACTAGCATCCAAGAAAAGATGCCAGGTATCTGGCTTGGGCACATCAGATTAGATCAGTGTGTTGCAAACTGAGCAGTTTAAAGTCCTGAATGGTTGGTTTATTCATTTTTATTTTATTTTCAAATTTATTAGCCTGTGGAAAAAGTTAATGTTGATATTTACCTCAGAAGGCTGCAAATAGAAAAGAGGAATTACATTTGTATTTAAATTATATTTGATATGCCATTGATATTTTAGAATTATTATTATTTGAAACTCGATTTTGCATGTCACTATAAAGTTATATAAGCCTTGCTTGTTCAATATTCAATGCAAAACTTGTTTGGGTCCCTATTACAAGGTTAATTTGTTCAACCTTGGCCCGCGGCTTTGTTCAGTTTTAAATTTTGGCCCACTCTGTATTTGAGTTTGACACCCCTGCTTTAGCCATATTTTCAATTGTCACTGCTTTTTGTACAAGGTACTTTGTTGGGATTTTTCCAAGTGTTTACAGACTTAATGACTTATTTTGAAATTAAAAACTAGCATCTTCTTCTGGTGGTGTTGTAGAATGTACTCATGTTTAGAGACTATTCTCTCCATATCCCTGTCCAAAGAAGCTGAAGCGAGCATGACGTCACAACTGCTTAGCACGATTGCTCGAGTTGGACTTTTCTCTTTTTAAAAGCCGCCACTGTCCTTTTAATATTTGTACATTTTGAAGATGACTGTCCGCACGGGTATATCTCCAATATAAATAAAAACCACGTCCACATCAGACATGCTGACAACGCTCCAGATAGTGGCGTGCGTTTTGATTACATCCGGTTTCAGTAGCGCGATTTTTGGTGATCAGTCTTTTTTTCGGTTGACAAGTTTTCAGTACATCACTTGTCAACAGTGCGCAAATAGGTTTTATTTTTATATATATATATATATATATATATATATATATATATATCTAGTCATACTGTAACGACCAGCTAATGTTAATGTATGTGTGGTTTGTATTGGATGTCAGTTTTTCCCATAGTCACAAACACACCGTCCATGCCTTAAATTTGATTGGCAGAGAATGAGGAAGTGTTGTGTGTCGGGGGAAGCGAAGACTCAAGACAAAATTGTTTTAATGGGAGGTAAAACCTGTTGGAATTGTTGTCCATAAGGTTGGTAATTAAAGTTAAAAATAGCGTCGGATTTTTGTGTGATTTTTTTCTGGGTGCTACAATATATATATCACTTTAATTCGTTTTATTTTTTACTTATTTACAAGGTGTGGCAGTAATAAAAATGCTGTGGCGGTGCGCCACATTCAATTACATTAAGGAGAAACCCTGAGTATATAAAGCAAACATTTACACCTGTTGACAATCAATGTTATGGGAATGTGGGCGCAACAAAAACAAAGTACCTATTTCCAGCATAAGTTGGAGGGAAATGACTTTCATATTACTTTCACAAAAAACAGACAATTTAACAATTCATAAACTTACAATGTACACTGATTTGTGTTTGACAGTATCTTTGTACTCGTCGGTCAGCTCAGGTAAAGGTTTTTCTTGGGTCCTCCTTATTTTGGTCTTGTCCTCGCTGATTTCCAAGAGGCCAGTGGTAGATTTCTTGAGAGCGGAAATGATGACATCGGCATCTGAGGTAATAGATTTTAGCCTGGGAAGGAATTATGAAGAATTTGATGAGTCCATTTGGGTTTTAACATTCATATAAAACTATTAATTACAGATGGCCCATTACTACTTTTTAATGTCCGATTTAGCCACGTTGCATATGCCAATCTGAAGTGAAGTGAATTATATGTGTATACATATAGCGCTTTTCTTTAGAGACTCAAAGCGCTTTAGATAGTGAAACCCATTATCTACATCTTCAAGCAACATTTAAACTGGGAGCAGGTGGGTAAAATGTCTTGATCAAGGGCACAACGGCAGTGACTAGGATGGCATAAGCGGGGATTGAACCTGGAACCCTCAAGTTGCTGGCATGGCCGCTCTACCAACTAACCTACCGTATTTTCCGCACTATAAGGCGCACCGGATTATTAGCCGCACCTTCTATGAATTACATATTTCATAATTTTGTCCACCAATAAGCCGCCCCGGACTAAAAGCCGCGCCTACGCTGCGCTAAAGTGAATGTCAAAAAAACGCTGCGCTAAAGTGAATGTCAAAAAAACAGTCAGATAGTTCAGTCAAACTTTAATAATATATTGAAAACCAGCGTTCTAACAACTCTGTCCCAAAATGTACGCAAATGTGCAATCACAAACATAGTAAAATTCAAAATGGTGTAGAACAATAGCAACATAATGTTGCTTTAACGTTAATGTCACAACACACAAAATAAACATAGCGCTCACCTTCTGAAGTTATTCTTCATTCGTAAATCCTTCGAATTCTTCGTCTTCGGTGTCCGAATTGAAAAGTTGGGCGAATACGGGATCCAAAATGGCCGGTTCCGTCTCGTAGAAGTCATCGGGAGTCAGTGTCGCTGTTGTTCTGTGAATCCTGCCTTCCGGAAAGCTCGGACCACAGTTGTGACCGAAATATCTGCCCAAGCATTTACGATCCACTGGCAAATGTTTGCGTATGTCGTCCGAGGCTGTCTGCCCGTCTTAGTGAAGGTGTGTTCGCCTTCGGAGCTGTGTGAAAAAAGCCACCCGGCCTCTTCGCGTAAACTTCCCTTAACCACTCGCTCATCTTTTCTTCATCCATCCATCCCTTCGAGTTAGCTTTTATGATGACGCCGGCTGGAAAGGTCTCTTTTGGCAAGGTCTTCCTTTTGAATATCACCATGAGTGGAAGTTAGCATGGCAAGCTAGAACCACAGTGAAGGATGACTTCATTCCCTGTGGTGCGAATATTCACCGTACGTGCTCCCGTTCCACAGTGCGGTTCACAGGAATATCAGTTGCTGTGAAATACGGTAGTAATCCGTGTGCGGATGGAGAGATTGCGTCTTTTTATGAACCGGATCGCTTATTAGGAGCCATTTTGTGGTCTTTACAGATGTAAACAGGAAATGAAACGTACGGTGATATCCGCGCGTTTTTTCTTCTTCTTCCGGGGGCGGGTGAAGCGCTTCCTTTTCTATGGGGGCGGGTGAAGCGCTTCCTGTTCTATGGGGGCGGGTGCTTTCCTTGGCGGTTGCTTGCGTAGAAGAAGAAGCGCTTCCTGTTCTACCGGGAAAAAAGATGGCGGCTGTTTACCGAAGTTGCGAGACCGAAACTTTATGAAAATGAATCGTAATAAAGCGCACCGGGTTATTAGGCGCACTGTCAGCTTTTGAGAAAAATTGTGGTTTTTAGGTGCGCCTTATAGTGCGGAAAATACGGTACACCGCCCCCGATCTAATGAATCGTTTCACCTTTTTTGTATGCATGTACTTCATCACTAAAAAAGCAGCATGTTTAAACTGTGCTACAATTATTCTTCTACACTGAAGAAAGGAATTAAATTACAACATGACTCAAGGTATGCAATACTGCTGTTGCTTCTTTTTATTTACCGGTAAATCTAAAAAAGTACTGCCTTTAACTGCAATGTTTTAGTCAACAGACCCTTAACCCTTCAAAGATAAAAAAAATAAATAAGGTAAAACGATATAAAATGATAAATACAGTATGAGTCTCACACCTATTAATTAATAAATGACGGTTTTTCTGTAATTAAAAAATTTAACGGTATTACTGTCGGGAATTATCGCAAATTATAATTATACTGTTACATCCCTCGTCCATTAACTAGTAAAAAGTCAAGAGCGGTCATGGCATGTTCTTGCCGCAAATGTTGGTCAAATTTTCGGGCATTACAGCAAATGACGAGGGCGGTCGCGGCAAATGCCGCGGTTAAATTTGAGCGCTGTATACCTCTCGATTCACAAGCAACAATCCGATGCATCTAAGAAAGGGCTGCAACAATTAGTCGACAATAAAATCTCACAATAAAATTTGTCAACAATGTTGTCTGTGTTGGCCCTGCGATGAGGTGGTGACTTGTCCAGGGTGTACCCCGCCTTCCGCACGAATGCAGCTGAGATAGGCTCCAGCACCCCCCGGGACCCGAAAGGGATAAGCGGTAGAAAATGGGTAGCTGGATGGACAATGGTCGTGATGTCATCACTCGTGTTTTTCTGACCGGGAGTGGGTCACTTGCAAACATTGCCAGTGATAACATGTTAAGTGTGAGGATATTTTCTCTTATTCTTGTCAAAAACAGGAATATTTTTGCTCATTTTGCAAGGCAGACCTTGTTTTTATGGCAGTACATCTGTGATACGCCAGCATTTAAAGCGGAGACATTTGGAGGGAGGATGCGGACAGTAAGTACGGTTGCCTTACTAGCTAGCTAACAAGAGTAAGATGAAGTCGTGTGAAAAATAACTATAATTGTAGCCAAAATCAGCCAGTTAAACTTAGTCTACATCAATTCAATGACAGCATCAATTTGCAATGCCGTAAATAAAGGCACTTTAACAAACGCAAATCCCACAGAGGTACAGACAGGCACCAATGCGGAGGTATCATAAGATTAAACACACAATCTATTAAATAGCCAACATTTGAGGAATTAATAAAATATATAATTCTACACATTGAGTAGAATAGTGCTAAAACTGTCAGGAGTTCATCAATAGTTAATATACCGGTACCAGTCTGCAGCTTTTTAAACATCACTAAATGCTTTTCTTTTTGAGGAAGTTAGATTTTGTGTTTTGTTTGTTTTTATTGCTGCTATTTTAACTTTAATACATAAACAAGGTTAATTGTTTTCTTTAATCACTCTGCCTTTCCATTCCTTTTAAATGGACAACATTTTATCAGTCATTTTACTTTTTGTAACAGCTGAATGAGCAGCACGGTGACAATATAAATAAATATTTATGAATAAATTAGTCATCTTTGTTGTTCGTAAGCACATGCCTAAAATAACTTAAGATGCATTTTGAAGTAGATGGAAAAATTAAAGCCATTAAATATGTACGCTTCATTATCTGATTAGTCGACTAATTGTCTACCAAAATAATCGTTAGTTGCAGCCCTAATTTAAGATACCTCTTCATCAATTGAGTTTGAGTTTATTTGGAGCATGCATACAACATGATACATCACAATTTCAAGTTTCTTTTTCAACATGTTCGAAAAGGAGTAGGAAGAAGCAGAGCTTATTTAATGCTACACCTTTTCTTTTACATAACAGTTGTTAAAACTTTTGTTCACCTCCTGTTCTCAATTTATTCACAATATACTCTGTAAGTAATCACAATAAAAATAAATAAATAATACTCAGTGAAGTAAATTACATTTCATATGTTGAGATGAGTAAGATTATCTTGAAAATTAAGGGAAGATTATTTTGAAAAAGTTAACGGATGGATGGATGAAATAAATTCAGAATGTTTATCTTCTTCTTTGTACTTTGTAAACACTTTAAAGTTTGAAGAGTTTCTTGAAGTGGATCATATTAGTACATTGTTTGATGCTTTACTTAATCCATTCCATCATTTAATTCCACATACTGATATACTGAAGGTCTTAAGTGTTGTTCTCTAAGATTATATTTCTCCTCTTTTGTTAAAAAAATGGTTGTATATTCTTGGCTAGCAGGTTATAGTTTGCATTGTGTATAATTTTAGTTGTTTGCAAATTCACTATGTCGTGGAATTTCAGTATTTTTGATTCAATAAATAAAGGGTTGGAGAATAGATATAATTGACATCCTGATCACGATACAAATATCTAGTAGACGCTGATTCAATGTTGACGTTTCAAATTAGTTGTAAGAATAGTCTTGCTTCCAGTGTATTTGAAAGCAGCATGGCTGTTTTAACAAAATCCAAAGTGTTGCTGAACCTTAGATTTTAAGTGTGGAGGTGAATATGTTTTGGCTAAATCATGCTTGCTTTGTTGTTCCACATGCGGGCCGACCCACAATGCTCGTCTTGTTGACTATAGGGAAGAAGAACACAATTTGAGTGATTATTTGCTTTGTTTTTTTTAAAGACATCAAAATCGAATTTTCACCTGGAATTTTCTCCCTAAACTGCAGCGATTTAAAACTGCTCTACCGATGCATTCGTATCTTGCGTGCCCGCCGTTCAAAGTACCGTATTTTCCGCACTATAAGGCGCACCTAAAAACCACAAATTTTCTCAAAAGCTAACAGTGAGCCTTATAACCCGGTGCGCTTTATTACGATTAATTTTCATAAAGTTTCGATCTCGCAACTTCGGTAAACAGCCGCCATCTTTTTTCCCGGTAGAACAGGAAGCGCTTCTTCTTCTACGCAAGCAACCGCCAAGGAAAGCACCCGCCCCCATAGAACAGGAAGCGCTTCACCCGCCCCCATAGAACAGGAAGCGCTTCACCCGCCCCCGGAAGAAGAAGAAAAAACGCGCGGATATCACCGTACGTTTCATTTCCTGTTTACATCTGTAAAGACCACAAAATGGCTCCTACTAAACGATCCGGTTCATAAAAAGACGCAATCTCTCCATCCGCACACGGATTACTACCGTATTTCACAGCAACTGAACCGCACTGTGGAACGGGAGCACGTACGGTGAATATTCGCTCCACAGGGAATGAGAAGTCATCCTTCACTGTGGTTCTAGCTTGCCATGCTAACTTCCACTCATGGTGATATTCAAAAGGAAGACCTTGCCAAAAGAGACCTTTCCAGCCGGCGTCATCATAAAAGCTAACTCGAAGGGATGGATGGATGAAGAAAAGATGAGCGAGTGGTTAAGGGAAGTTTACGCGAAGAGGCCGGGTGGCTTTTTTCACACAGCTCCGAAGGCGAACACACCTTCACTAAGACGGGCAGACAGCCTCGGACGACATACGCCAACATTTGCCAGTGGATCGTAAATGCTTGGGCAGATATTTCGGTCACAACTGTGGTCCGAGCTTTCCGGAAGGCAGGATTCACAGAACAACAGCGACACTGACTCCCGATGACTTCTACGAGACGGAACCGGCCATTTTGGATACCACGCTTGCGCAACTTTTCAATTCGGACACCGAAGACGAAGAATTCGAAGGATTTACGAATGAAGAATAACTTCAGAAGGTGAGCGCTATGTTTATTTTGTGTGTTGTGACATTAACGTTCGACCAACATTATGTTACTATTGCTCTACACCATTTTGAATTTTACTATGTTTGTGATTGCACATTTGCGTACATTTTGGGACAGAGTTGTTAGAACGCTGGTTTTCAATATATTATTAAAGTTTGACTGAACTATCTGACTGTTTTTTTGACATTCACTTTAGCGCAGCGTTTTTTTGACATTCACTTTAGCGCAGCGTAGGCGCGGCTTATAGTCCGGGGCGGCTTATTGGTGGACAAAATTATGAAATATGTAATTCATAGAAGGTGCGGCTAATAATCCGGTGCGCCTTATAGTGCGGAAAATACGGTAACCCAGCTAACCTTCTCATCCCTAGTAAAAACTGTCGGAGTAGGAGCTCGTACTTACTTGATGCTATTGTAAATGTTTTATCAAATATGTGACGTTGAAATATCTTAAGTGGCTGCCCCGCCTCACAAATTGTAGTAAGCTGTTTTTACATTTACGTATGCCCTAAAACAAAGGCCCAACTACGGAGGGGCCCAGTGCCAACTCAAATATTAACTATGAACACTTATCATAATCACAAGTTATTTTAACAGGATACACCCTGCCAAATGGTAGGCAACCATCAAACTACAAGAAGGGACTGATGAAAAATAAATTACAATTATGCAGTGCTAAAATTAAAAAATAAACACAGCTTCACCACTTTACTCACTCATTTTTGTGCTTTTAATTCTATATAACTTTAGCCCCAGACTTCTTCTGTTTGTTTGATATTGTCATTACTGCCACAGGGTGTGAAAAAGTGTATTACGACTGAGTACCCCTGCGACCCACATGGTCCACAGCTGAGACACAGATATTTTTAACACTGCCCTAGCAAATGTGTTAGCTTGCTACTCTGCGACAATGTGTTGCATCCGCTCCATCTGTTTACTGTATGTCCTGCAACCTTAAATTGAGCATTTAAGTGATAGTTTGAGCATTTTGGATCGAATCAGAGGGGCTATACTATATAAAATTGAGGTTGGTGCGGCCTATATTAGATGCGCTCTATAGCCCAGAAATTACGGTACACACGACTGCAGAAGTGCCTATTTAGTCCAACTCCTTTTAAAGGGGAACTGCACTTTTTGGGGAATTTTGCCTATTGTTCACAATCATTATTAGAGACATGACAGATGGATTTTTTTAAAATGCATTCTAAATATTAAATAAACGTAAATAAAAATCTGCTTACAGCGGAGCCAATGAGAGGTCCTCTATTCCGCCCATAAAATCCAATAACCATTCGAAAAGCACCAACAATACTCCATTTACATGTTGTGACTTGAATATTAAAATCAAGTATTAGTAATATTGTTATTATAAGCGCTAACGCACAAAAACTATTTACAGCGGCACCGTGATCACTACCGTGTGTCCCTATGTTTACATCATCCAGTGGTCTGCTGCTTCCTCGCTTCCCTGCTTCTTGGAAGTTTATTGTAGCTCATAAATCATGCCTCACACCTGGAAAGTAGACGGCTGGGGATATAATCTGACAAGTTGGTACACATTGACAGGCATTTAAGATCTGGAACTGGCGAGAATGACATGAAAAGATGCTTGGTTCAAACACCCCACCACCCCATTTCTCCGCGATGATTATGAGACATTCTTCATCTAAATGGCAATATATTAACATCCTAGCAGTCGGCATCGTAATGACAGCAGACCTTGTACAGTAAGTGATGTTTTATTATGTTTGTTTGCTCTCATAAAGTCTGCAGTGAGTAATAATCAGTGATGAAGGAAAAAAAGAAAACGCGGTGATGCTTTTTTGAAATTAATGCGCCCGTATGCTTAAATTGATCAAAATACATAAATATTAAATGTTATTATAAATGTGCCCGTTACTACTTTACATATATACATGATGTAAGTACGTATATAAAACCCTAATGGAGGTGTTTGTATGTTTTTTTAAGGGCTTTATAGGCAGAATTGAACGGCTCAATTGGAAGCTGACTTTTGATTGCATATATTAAATATTTGTAATACATTAAAAAAAATACAATCCATCCTCATGTCTTCCATAATGATTGTGAACGGTAGGCAAAATTCCCCAAAAAAGTGCAGTTCCCCTTTAAGCCAGTAGCATCAAAACATAAGACTCTAAGAACATGCAAGTCTTCAGACAGGACTATCAATACTCTTGACCGCCTCTGTTACAGAGTTTTGTAATATCAGAAGGTCAGCACTGCAATAAAATTAGCCTTTGTTTAACTAAAATTACTATTGGATATTGTTTTTGTCATGAATCAGAACTTCTAGTTTGTTCTTTATATCATTTGCCTCAAAATGGTCCTTAAGTTGGCTTTTTGTACTGAAGAGCAACAAACCTGTTGAATTTGAGCATGGTCTCTAAAGTGACCCAACCATCATCAAGCTGCAGCTGTTCTTTGAGGAAGCGATCTCGTAGAAGATTGTGGTCTCCAAAGTAGTACTAGAGAAAACAATACACCGTAAAGAAGAAAGTTATTGATGACAGACTATGTAGAGTGGAAAAACAAGTTGACTTGCTTATTTGTGGTTCATTGTATCAATTAAATAAAATCCAATTGTATTTACAATCCACAAATTATGTGAAAATACCATCTAAACAGCCCAAAAATGCCACATATTCAGTTAGCCATTTTGAATATTCCGCTCCAAATACCTTTGGCTATTTTAGGATATTGACATCCCAGTATTGACGCTTCTGCACTCTGACAATGTTATCAGAGGCGTCATACTGGAAATACGCAAACATTGGAAAGAGATGTGCTGTTTATCATTCACAATCTTTATATAAGACAAGAACACATGCTTGGCTTTTTATGCATCCGCAATCGTAAATAAATAGCTAACAATTGGGGCAACAGATGGAGGGCCCTCCGTTGCGCTTATTCTAAAAACATCCAGAAAGCGCTAACAATACTTACACTTTACATGTCATGACCTGAAAATTAAGCAACTATGAGTGATATTGTTAATATAGAGAGACAAACTATTTTAGCAGCAAAATGATAGCAGTGTGCGGATGCTATTGTTAAAACACTACGCCAACAGCTGCTTCTGCTTTGTCTCAAACTTACTAAAAGTCAATTCCATCCAACCATCCATTTTCTACCGCTTGTCCCTTTCGGGGTGGCGGCAGTTGCTGGAGCTTATCTCAGATGCATTCGATTCTAGATTTTAATTCATGCATTTCTCACTTGGTAGTAGACAAATGTGGCCATGGATTGACAGGCTGGTCGACTTTTCTCTCCACCGGGATGGCGAAATAGACCCCAAACAGTGCTTCCTGCAGAAACTGTTTTTTCAACCCTTCATGAGGATTGTGATCGATTCTTCATCTAAAACGGAATTATGTGAGCGTCGGTCGGCATCCCAGCGAGAGTGGAAATATTACACCAAGTGTTTGTTTTATTTTTGTTTATTGTTAGTTTGTATGTTTATCAACTAGCAATGCTGCGGACGCTATAGTGTCACGATGAAACTGCATCCACAACTTATTGCTCATCCTCTGTGTTTGGGCCCAAAAATATAAGGTCCTGGATCATAATTTTTCCAAAAGTAATTCTTGTTGGCTCTCACAATGTCTGCTTGATTAGCATTGATGTTGATGGGGAAGGGATCTGTGGTTCCTAGCCCGATGTCATGTGATCACGCGACTGGCTTCCTCATTATCACTCAAAAGGGCTTGAGAATCTTTGTGAGATTTATACCATTTTGATCATATCTATTTAGCCGCAAACTTTGGAAGTCTTTTGGTGTCAAATTAGATATATATGATAGTAGCTCCAATATAGAGGCAACTTGTTTTTTCACTCTACTGGCACTTTAATAAGGACACAAATTGATGCCAGTTGAATACAAACCTCCACTTGACGTGCCACTTTCATCTCAACTGGGGACATCTCTTGACTTTCAGACATGACTGTTCTGTGGACAAAAAAAAAAATAGTAAATATAAATGTCATATATAATTGGAGGGCAAGGCTTACAAAACATATGAATAAGTGTATTCATTTCCAAAGGGCGGTATGCTGAGACATTTAGAGAACTGTACCATATAGGTGGGTTGCAATCACGTGACTTAGAGGCACATCCAGGTTTCAGTCTAAGCCCCATTAGGCTACTGTATATTAACCTGAATCTATGCAGATTTAGGGTTATTTTGAAAGGTTTAGAGGAAAATATAAAAGCGATCCTGAAAAAATATTTAAAATTGGATGGGTTGGATTTTTACACTCTTAAGAAAAATACTGCTACCTCACTTCATTTGACACTCACAGTATTTAGCAAAGAAAAGATTAGAAGCACATAATGTATTTGCATCTGGGGGTCTACAAATTAAGCATTAATCCGTGAAAGACAAAGTTGCACTTATGCGTGCATCGGTAAGTAACGTATTTGATTGACATAACGAGTGCCGTGCTGCTGTGATCGTGACGCTAATGAGAAAAAGGATACGTTTGTTTGCAGTTGATTTTCTGCTACAAATATTAGTCTCATCTACAACTAATGTCTGCAGTTATTTTAATGGTGTGAAGTTGGACTGGGCGATATGGCCTTTTTTTAATATTGCGATATTTTAAGGCCATATCGCGACACACAATATATATCTCGATATTTTGCCTTAGCCTTGAATGAACACTTGATACATATAATCACAGCAGTATGATGATTCTGTGTGTCTACATTAAAACATTCTTCTTCATACTGCATTAATATATGCTACTTTAAAACTTTCATGCAGAGAAGGAAATCACAACTAAATAAATTACTATTTTTTTCATACGGTGTTGATCTGGAAATGTTTGCCTCAGCATTTTGATGGTGTGGACGTGTGGCACCGAACGGAGATGTTGACATGCGGAGAAAGCACTCTTCATTCTCTAACAGGTGACTTTTCAAATGATGCTACATATTAGCAGTAATGCTACTTTTTATAGCAACGCTTTTTTTTTTTTACCGTATTTTCCGCACTATTAGCCGCACCTAAAAACCACAAATTTACTCAAAGGCTGACAGTGCGGCTTTTAACCCGGTGCGCTTTATATATGGATTAATATTACGATTCATTTTCATAAAGTTTCGATCTCGCAACTTCGGTAAACAGCCGCCATCTTTTTTCCCGGTAGAACAGGAAGCGCTTCTTCTTCTACGCAAGCAACCGCCAAGGTAAGCACCCGCCCCCATAGAACAGGAAGCGCTTCTTCTTCTACTGTAAGCAACCACCCGCCCGCGTAGAAGAAGAAAAAGCACGCGGATATACCGTACGTTTCATTTCCTTTGTGTGTTTACATCTGTAAAGACCACAAAATGGCTCCTACTAAGCGTCAGGGATCCGGTTCATGAAAAGACGCAATCTCTCCATCCGCACACGGATTACTATTTCACAGCAACTGATATTCCTGTGAACCGCACTGTGGATACAACGGGAGCACGTACGGTGAATATTCGCACCACAGGGAATGAGAAGTCATCCTTCACTGTGGTTCTAGCTTGCCATGCTAATGGCCAGAAACTTCCACCCATGGTGATATTCAAAAGGAAGACCTTGCCAAAAGAGACCTTTCCAGCCGGCGTCATCATAAAAGCTAACTCGAAGGGATGGATGAAGAAAAGATGAGCGAGTGGTTAAGGTAAGTTTAAGTTTACGCGAAGAGGCCGGGTGGCTTTTTTCACGCAGCTCTGTCCATGTTGATATACGTATGTTTGTGATTGCACATTTGCGTACATTTTGGGAGTGAACAGAGTTGTTAGAACGCTGGTTTTTAATATATTATTAAAGTTTGACTGACCTATCTGACTGTTTTTTTGACATTCCTTTAGCGCAGTTAGATGCGGCTTACAACACCGGGCGGCTTATAGGTGGACAAAGTTTTGAAATATGCCGTTCATTGAAGGCGCGGCTTTTAACCCAGGGCGCCTTATGGTGCGGAAAATACGGTAATTGAATTATATTTATATAGCGCTTTTCTCTAGTGACTCAAAGCGCTTTACATAGTGAAACCCAATATCTAAGTTACATTTAAACCAGTGTGGGTGGCACTGAGAGCAGGTGGGTAAAGTGTTTTGCCCAAGGACACAACGGCAGTGACTAGGATGGCGGAAGCGGGAATCGAACCTGCAACCCTGAAGTTGCTGGCACGGCCGCTCAACCAACCGAGCTATGCCGCCCCAATATAATATTTTGCCCCACACTTGACAAATTCCGGTTGTCTGTTCGACATATTCCCACTTGAAGCCAAACCACCGCCAGACGATGGACCCCCTGCTGTTTTTTGGGGGAATTAATTATTCCTTCATCTGTTACCAGATTCGCACCTTCTCTCTCTCGTATTACCACTCGCACGGCTGCGATAGCATCACAACTAACGTTACCCATGCTGCTACCTCTTTGCTGCGCGAGGGCGTATGTGACGTGTGTAAGAAGGTGCGCTTGTCTGTCTGTGTGAGAAGGAGACACAGGAAAGAGCGAGGAGAGCCTGTAGTCGTGTAATGCCAGCAGCTAAAAGCAACTGCGTGAGAACGTATACTCGAATATCACGATATAGTCATTTTCTATATCGCACAGAGACAAACCCGCGATATATCGCGTATATCTATATATCGCCCAGCCCTAGTGTGAAGCATGTCTATGAAGGTTCTCATTCATCCAGGTCACTGTCATCTCTGTGCGTTGCGTTCAATCGATCGTAACTGGTCATTTGCAGAAAAACAAACTGTCAAAGCCAGTTAGGATTGGTCGTTTGCATTACAACAGTTTTTCTCACTACGATAGGGCACAACCACCCTTGCCCTGGGACACCCTCCTGGTTTTTTGGAGTATAAATAGTTTGGGTTTTGGCACCAACCGCTGGACTAGATGTGACCAATCTAAGTCTATGAGCACAGACTGATGAAGCCTACTCGGATGAGCGGCGAAACGTCTCCCAAGACAAACCAAACAGTCCAGGTGCGATCGATTGAACGCCCTGAAATTATGATGTGAAGTTCATATTTTGTCTCATGATTTAGCTATGAACGTCCCTGTTGTTCAGCAATGTTTGCTAGCGATATCAGGATTCAGTATAAACTGTTGAGCATATGAGAGTTTCATTCATCTAGTTTATTTATAGTATGAAGGATATTTTCTTGATGCTAACAAATATCACCAAAGACGCTATAATGTGGCCATCGGTGTTGAATAAAGCACTTGGCTTTCCTGCACAACAAGGAATGCTTTAGTTTCTCCTATGAAAATCGAAAAATACGGTGGATTGGAACATCCATCCATCCATTTTCTACCGCTTATTCCCTTCGGGGTCGCGGGGGGCGCTGGAGCCTATCTCAGCTACAATCGGGCGGAAGGCGGGGTACACCCTGAACAAGTTGCCACCTCATCGCAGGGCCAACACAGATAGACAGACAACATTCACACTCACATTCACACACTAGGGCCAATTTAGTGTTGCCAATCAACCTATCCCCAGGTGCATGTCTTTGGAGGTGGGAGGAAGCCGGAGTACCCGGAGGGAACCCACGCAGATTGTTGTTCCAATCCAGGGCAGCACGGTGGAAGAGGGGTTAGTGCGTCTGCCTCACAATACGAAGGTGCTGAGTAGTCTGGGGTTCAATCCCAGGCTCGGGATCTTTCTGTGTGGAGTTTGCATGTTCTCCACAATATTTATAACTAGGACTTAATGTAACAGGGTCAACTATCCATCCATCCATTTTCTACCGCTTATTCCCTTTGGTGTCGCGGGGGGCGCTGGAGCCTATCTCAGCTACAATCGGGCGGAAGGCGGGGTACACCCTGGACAAGTCGCCACCTCATCGCAGGGCCAACACAGATAGACAGACAACATTCACACTCACATTCACACACTAGGGCCAATTTAGTGTTGCCAATCAACCTATCCCCAGGTGCATGTCTTTGGAGGTGGGAGGAAGCCGGAGTACCCGGAGGGAACCCACGCAGATTGTTGTTCCAATCCAGGGCAGCACGGTGGAAGAGGGGTTAGTGCATCTGCCTCACAATACGAAGGTGCTGAGTAGTCTGGGGTTCAATCCCAGGCTCGGGATCTTTCTGTGTGGAGTTTGCATGTTCTCCACAATATTTATAACTAGGACTTAATGTAACAGGGTCAACTATGTCAAGTAAATATAATGTATTACATAATGTTGTATTATTGTTATAATTACACAAAATGTGTAGGTTACATGAAAATACCTTAAGGTTGTTTGATGTTTTGTCAATATGTGGAACCATTGTCTCGTTGTGTCCCTCCTACTGCAATAATTGTTGTGACACATGCCTCTTTATATGTGTTGGACACGCCTTTCTACTTCCCTTTTGTCCACGATTTCAACGTGAGAGGTAGGCGTTCACGCGACAACAGAAAAGTGTATTTAATGTCTCATTAAGAACTGAAGTTCACTATTTGTTGTTCTGTATTATTGTATTTGTGTAGGGGCTCGACAATTGGCAGAAAAATATTAACTACATTTGTATTTCCTGTATAGTCAGGTATGTTTTTATTTAACTGTGTTATCGTACGTAACTTCCCTTTTGTCCACGATAAACGTGAGAGGGGCTCGACAATTGGCAGAAAAATATTGACTACATTTGTATTTCCTGTATCGTCAGGTGCATTGCCAAGAGTAAATTGCAGCTGAGCAGCAACCCCTGGTGTCGGTAGTTTATTAAACCCTACACACAACGCAGCGGAAAAGAACACCGGTTACAATAACATGACGTTAGCTGATTTGCACAACTAGGTCTTTGTAGTTATATTTAGGCATATAGCAACTACAAAAAACTAATGTGATCTATTGTCATTTATTTCTGTTTAGTTCTGCTATCAAACACTACTAATTTAAGTCGATTGCATCACAGAAAGTTTTTTAAACAAATCAAATGTTCAAACATTTTACAAAGTGATCACTGCAGAAACAAGCGGTCCGATTGTATTCCACAGGAGGATGAAAGTGATATTTTTAAAGAGCCATTTCCTTCGACGGACTTTCATTTTTCCTGACTTTATTACTTTTACGAGCCACTTCTTTAGGGACTCTATGAGAGCTATTTCCTATCTCACTATTTAAACGACTGTAACACCCAAGAATAGAACAGCAACACAGCATTTTCTGCTCAAACTTTACACTCACTTGTTTTCATCATAGACATCTTCTAAGAGTACGCAGCATCGAGCGCTACTTGCCGCCATCTTGGAGTGGTGATCCGCTCCACTCAGTGCAATTCATTTGGCAGGAGCAATGAACTGCCACCGCATTTAATTCATCTTACCTCACTGAATACCACTGATTTTCACGCGCTTTTTTGTCATACGTGTAGCTGTGATAAAGGACACGTTTTATTATTCATAGTTTGCTTAACAGTAATAGAATATTCTTATATGCTAAAAGTGACCAGACGTCCGAGATCAAAACTGGGAATATAATCCCAGAGAAGGGGGGAAAAAAACGGTCAGCTATTTTTAAATTGAAGAAACAATATGATTAGGTTATATATACATATGTGTATATCCTACATAAACAATGTATGAATACATTAGATATTTATATCGGGGCGTCACGGTGGAAGAGGGGTTAGTGCATCTGCCTCACAATACGAAGGTCCTGAGTAGTCTTGGGTTCAATCCCGGGCTCGGGATCTTTCTGTGTGGAGTTTGCATGTTCTCCCCGTGACTGCGTGGGTTCCCTCCGGGTACTTCGGCTTCCTCCCACTTCCAAAGACATGCACCTGGGGATAGGTTGATTGGCAACACTAAATTGGCCCTAGTGTGTGAATGTGAGTGTGAATGTTGTCTGTCTATCTGTGTTGGCCCTGCGATGAGGTGGCGACTTGTCCAGGGTGTACCCCGCCTTCCGCCCGATTGTAGCTGAGATAGGCTCCAGCGCCCCCCGCGACCCCAAAAGGGAATAAGCGGTAGAAAATGGATGGATGGGATGGATATCTTATAGACTGTATCTCTGTTGCTGCAGCAGCAGAGAGTTTATTCTGTTTTGACACTTTGTATTGATATTTTGTATTACATTCGTCCCTTAAATGATCTAAGGACAGCCCCAGACTGGAGAAATTGATCAGGCGGGCCGGTTCTACGATCGGAATAAAACTGGACTCACTGGTGACGGTGGCAGAAAAGAGGACTGTGGAAAAACTAGTAAGCATCATGGATGATGCCAGTCACCCTCTGCATACCGTTATCAGTAGCCAGAGGAGCCTGTTCAGTGCGAGACTGCTTCATCCCAAGTGCAGGACTAATAGACTAAAAAACTCCTTTGTCCCACACGCCATTAGACTGTACAATGGCGTGTACAGTCTAATACACATAGGGCGGTATAGCTCGGTTGGTAGAGTGGCCGTGCCAGCAACTTGAGGGTTCCAGGTTCGATTCCCGCTTCCGCCATCCTAGTCACTGCCGTTGTGTCCTTGGGCAAGACACTTTACTTACCTGCTCCCAGTGCCACCCACACTGGTTTAAATGTAACTTAGATATTGGGTTTCACTATGTAAAGCGCTTTGAGTCACTAGAGAAAAGCGCTATATAAATATAATTCACTTCACTTCACAACTCCTCTCTGAGGGGTGGGGGGAACTAGGATGACAGGGGATGCAAAACAATAACAGTGCAACACTTTTTCATAACATGGTCACTACTGCCTAGTTTCTCTTGTTATATTCTTATTTTACTGTTATATTTTTATTCTCATTGTTGATTTTTATTCTTATTGTAATATTTTTCTATTTTGTTTCCATTTATTCTCCCATTATTTACTTTTTAAATATGATCTCAATTCTGTACACTGCTGCTGGAATTTTAATTTTCCTGAGGGAACTCTCCTGAAGGAATCAATAAAGTACTATCTATCTTTACAGTGATTGTTTTATATGTATTTTTTATATATGTCGCTTTGGATAATAGCGTCTGCCAAATACTTAAACATATACTGTATAAACACCTGAAAGTCTTTATATCAACTAAAACCACCAATCTGGCTTTTACAATCTCTATCTTCATCATTTATTTCAACTTTGTTATTCAAGTATGACATTTTTAAATGTAATTCATTTAATTGACAAGCAATTCTATTATGGTCATACTCTTGTTAGCTAGCGGCTAGGATTTCAGTACTATTGAAGATCTTTGCTCCTTCTCAACTCTGTGGTAATATTCTTTTCACAAAATACAACCAATTAGGGCTGGGCGATAAATCGATATGCGCGATATATCGCGGGTTTGTCTCTGTGCGATATAGAAAATGATTATCGTGATATTCGAGTATGCGTTCTCACGCAGTTGATTTTGGCTGCGGACATTACACTACAGGTTCTCCTCGCTCTTTCCTGTCTCTCCTTCTCACAGACAGACAAGCGCAGCTTCTACACACGTCACCTACTGTCACGACATACGTCACATACGTATACGCCCTCCTTGAGCAGAGAGGTAGCAGCATGGCTAATGTTAGCTGTGATGCTAGCGGTAATACGAGAGAAAGAAGGTGCGAATCTGGTAACAAATGAAGGAATAATTAATTCCCCCAAAAAACAGCAGGGGTCCATCATCTGGCGGTGGTTTGGCTTCAAGTGGGAATATGTTGAACAGACAACCGTAATTTGTCAAGTGTGGGGCGAAAGTGTTGCTATAAAAAGTAGCATTACTGCTAATATGTAGCATCATTTGAAAAGTCACCTGTTAAAGTACCAATGATTGTCACACACACACTAGCTAGAGAATGAACAGTGCTTACTCCACATGTCAGTTTCAACATCTCCGTTCGGTGCCACGCGCCCACACCATCAAAATGCAGAGGCAAACATTTCCAGATCAACACCGTATGAATTTTTTTTGGATTTTTTTAGTTGTGATTTCCTTCTCTGCATGAAAGTTTTAAAGTAGCATATATTAATGCAGTATGAAGAAGAATGTTTTAATGTAGACACATAGAAACATCATACTGCTGTGATTATATGCATCAAGTGTTCATTCAAGGCTAAGGCAAAATATTGCAATATATATCGTGTATCGCAATATGGCCTTAAAATATCGCGATATATTTAAAAAAGGCCATATCGCGCAGCCCTACAACCAATAGTATGTTAATGTTAAATCTTACTTGTGAAAAGTAATCCCCCGATTCCTATTTTCAACAGGAAAACGCTGAACACCATCTTTGTTTTCTACCTGTCAACTGTCAGTGTAGGCTGCCCGCCGGCTCCTCATCACCACTTCAAGATGGCGGCCCAATTTCTCGCGTCACATCAGCCAATGCTGCGTCTACTTATAACATGTCTATGGTTTTAATGCTAGGCTCTCGCTGCTTGACCACCGTGTGAATTAAGCCGCGTAGAAGAAAAACGGAAGTGACGTCATATACAAACCTCCTATACAGGAATCAAATAGTTGAATTATGAAGAAACAAAACAAATGCGTGTAAACATTCAAAAACCACAGGTAGCAAAGATAACATGTTAAGTCCATTTATAAGTAGGTCGTATAACCGGACTGAGAAGTCTTTGGCGTTTACTGTCGTGTTAACATGTTAGCTAGCATGCTAACATGTCGCAGTTGCACACCGGGCGTGCTCACGCAAACACAATTAGCTGCCTTTAAGTTGATTCATTATATCTTTATTAACAACATTACGTGAAGTATTTAAGCAGATTCATTACTTTTCGTCACAATATTAATTCGTAAGTCGGTGACATTAGAGCGAGGACAGCATGCTCCCTAAATAGGCACAAAGGCAACGTTGCATGGTTTTATCAGTCAATAAATAATTCCAGGAGAGCATAATTCAATGACATTAATATATTGTTTGAAGTCAAATGGTTACGCTGTACTTACACCGAAGACGCACCGGCAGCAACTTTAAGCGTTCGAACCGAAATACTTCACTCTGACGCCAGACTGACCATGTGGGAGGGCGTGCTACGGGAAACCCCGAGGGTCAAAACACATAACTTCGCAGCAATTTTAAACACGTGTAGTTACTTCAAAAAGCCGTTAGATGTCGCTGCCGCCCAATTGCTGTCACCGGGTTCTACGGTGTCATCACACGTCACATACAGAAGCTTGGTAGATGAGAGAATGAATCAGCAACTCAATACCCGACCTGTTTTTTGTGCCTTTAAAAAAGAATTAGAACTCTACGTTAAAACACTCTTTACCTCTAACAACTAAAAAGCTGTGAAAACAATGATGCTGTGTTCCAAATTTAAATTATTTACTGAACTTGTGTGAGCCTATGGCTTTGCTCTTTGTTATGTACAAACCCCGTTTCCATATGAGTTGGGAAATTGTGTTAGATGTAAATATAAACGGAATACAATGATTTGCAAATCATTTTCAACCCATATTCAATTGAATGCACTACAAAGACAAGATATTTGATGTTCAAACTCATAAACTTTTTTTTTTTTTTGCAAATAATAATGAACTTAGAATTTCATGGCTGCAACACGTGCCAAAGTAGTTGGGGAAGGGCATGTTCACCACTGTGTTACATGGCTTTTCCTTTTAACAAGACTCAGTAAATGTTTGGGAACTGAGGAGACACATTTTTTAAGCTTCTCAGGTGGAATTCTTTCCCATTCTTGCTTGATGTACAGCTTAAGTTGTTCAACAGTCCGGGGGTCTCCGTTATAAGTTGATTGATGCGTGTTTATCTGTGTGATGACAAATTGAACCGGAAGCAGTATTTTAGCTTTTCCTTTGCGTTTAGCATCTTTGTTCAGCAGGAGTCCTTTAAAAAAAGTGTCATTAAAATAGTTGTCCAACTTTTGTTTCAGAAATGAAAATGGAAAAAATGGCCCGAAATGTGTTTTTTGATTTGCAATTAAAGAATTTGAAATAGAATGAACGGAATGTACACGGACCATAAATATCCACTTTAACCGATTTTTGGTTTGAAAAAAAAAAAAAAAAACGGAAAACGTATCATTATCCATCATCTGTTGTCCGATTTTATTTATGTTTTTTAAAATCAAAAAATGAGAATTAAAACAAAGAGTGGAGAAGTCATTTATTTATGATTTATATTTTATCAGTCAATAAATAATTCCGTATTATCGTCAAAAGGTCCAGAGAATCTGGAGAAATCACTGCACGTAAGTGGCATGGACGTGACCTTGGATCCATCAGGCGGTACTGCATCAAAAAGCGACACCAGTGTGTAAAAGATATCACCACATGGGCTCAGGAACACTTCAGAAAACCACTGTCAGTAACAACAGTTGGTCGCTACATCTGTAAGTGCAAGTTAAAACTCTACTATGCAAAGGGAACGCCATTTATCAACAACACCCAGAAACGCCGCCGGCTTTGCTGGGCCCGAGTTCATCTAAGATGGACTGATGCAAAGTGTAAAAGTGTTCTGTGGTCTGACGAGTCCACATTTCAAATTGTTTTTGGAAACTGTGGACGTGGTGTCCTCCGGAACAAAGAGGAAAGAACCATCCGGGTTGTTCTAGGCACAAAGTGTAGAAGGCAGCATCTGTGATGGTATGGGGGTGTATTAGTGCCCAAGGCAAGGGTAACTTACACATCTGTGAAGGCACCATTAATGTTGAAAGGTACATACAGGTTTTGAAGCAACATATGTTGACATCCAAGCAACGTTATCATGGACGCCCCTGCTTATTTCAGCAAGACAATGCCAAGCCCCGTGTTACAACAGCGTGGCTTGATAGTAAAAGAGTGCGGGTACTAGACTGCAGACATTGAAAATGTGTGGTGCAATATGAAGGCTAAAATAGCAGAAGAGAGACTGTTGAACAACTTAAGCTGTACATCAATCAAGAATGGTAAATAATTCCACTTCAAAATTGTGTCTCCTCAGTTTTCAGTGTTATTAAAAGGAAAGGCCATGTAACACAGTGGTAAAAATGCATTTTTTGCATTGTGTTGCTTCCATTAAATTCTAAGTTTGTGATTATTTGCAAAAAAAAGGAAGTTTCTCAGTGTGAACACGAAATATCTTGTCTTTGCAGTCTATTCAATTGAACATAAGTTGAAAACGATTTGCAAATCATTGTATTCTCTTTTTATTTACCATTTACACAACCTGACAACTTCACTGCTTTTGGCTTTTGTATATATGACAGGAGAGATCTTCTTGTGTATACTACAGCAACATTGTTAATCAAAGAGCCTCTCTCTATGTGACAGGAACACTTTGGATTTAATACAAAACAGTCAAAGATCTTCTATATGACGAGAGCTCTGCTCTTCATGAATCTACTGCAAAAAAAGTCTGCCACTGAAAGGCGGGATTCAGCCCCGCGGGCCACGTGTTGAATAGCCCAGCTTAGAGGTATGGCAAGAGGTAGTTGTTTGTCTACTTTGAGACAACAGAGGGCTCTCTGGTCCTAAACCTAGTCTGGTACTTAGTTCCTAACAAGCATGTGTAATTTGTTGGATTACTGAGGAGTCCACATTTCAAATTGTTTTTGGAAACTGTGGACGTCGTGTCCTGCGGACCAAAGAGGAAAATAACCTGTTCTGGGGGCAAAGTGTAAAAGGCAGCATGTGTGATGGTATGGGGGTGTATTAGTGCCCAAAACATGGGTAACTTACACATCTGTGAAGGCACCATTAATGCTGAAAGGTACATACAGGTTTTGGAGCAACATATGTTGCTATCCAAGCAACGTTATCATGGATGCCCCTGCTTATTTCAGCAAGACAATGCCAAGTCACGTGTTACAACAGCATGGCTTCATAGTAAAATAGTGCGGGTACTAGACTGGCCTGCCTGTAGTCCAGACATTGAAAATGTGTGGTGCAATATGAAGGCTAAAATATCAGAAGGGAGACTGTAAGTAATCAAAATGACAAGAATTGCTGAGGACATTACAGACTGTAAACACAGACACATCCGTGTGATCTAGAAGGTCCTGGAAGAGCCCCGACGATTTCCCAAGTGTCCAGCTGTGGATCGTATTTCTCAATGCTCTGCAGATAAGTCCCTTTAGAGTAGGAATATCCTCCCGTCACGTAGACACAACTATTGATCATGGCAGCACCGCACTCCATTCTCCTCTCCTTCATCAGCGATATGGAGCTCCACTCCTCCCTCTCTGTGTCGAAGCAGTCGGCAATCGTCGTCTGCCCACCCACCAAGAAAAGTTTCTTACCCAGAGACACAGAACAAAGTCCATATTCTGGAAAAAAGAGGAGGGTAAATTAGAAAACAAGTCGTGCGTTTCTACTCCTGTCTAAAAGTCGTACCTGGATGAGGGCTGACAGTCAAGATGCTCCATTCATTGATATCTGGCGTGTACACTTGGATTTTCTCATACGTGCAGCTCCCTCTAAAGCCATAGTGGCCTCCAGTTACATAGATCTTATCTCCTACGACACAAGCGGTGGCATTTCCTACACCTTTAAAAGAAAGAAAAGAGAGCAAGTGGTCACCTACCAAAGGTAAGTAAAGTGTGGCGTCGTCCTCTCACGTCGTCAAGCTTCAAATATTAAAGCTAGGTTAAACGGCTCCACCACATCGCAGATTGGTCCTAAATAAGCATTTTCAAGCAAAAACATGGCTAAATAAATTAAAATGAGTAATATTTTAGTAGCATGGGCCGCTAGAGGAGACCACACCAATCAGAGCGCGCTCTTCAGTACCGTGGCCACAGATTGGTTCAGCCTCGGTCAGCATTACTATATATATATATATATATATATATATATATATATACATATAATAAATACATATATACTGTACATATATATACCTATATATATATGTGTGTATATTATAAATAAAGTTGATTTGATTTGATTTGATATATAAATATATATATATACACACATATATACACACACACATATACATATACTGTATGCACATACATATGCATACATTCATATATACAGTATGCATATAAATGTATACTGTATGTATACGTTAGGTCAGGAAAAAACACAGAGGCTATATCATCCCAACAAGCCTGTTTCACCCTGGTATTGAGCACTGTATAACGGATAAACCACAGAAACCTCGACTATACATATGTGTGTATACATATAAATATACACACATATACATATAAATATACATACTGTATATACAGTACACACACACACACACACACACACATATATATATATATATATATATATATATATATATATATATATATATATATATATATATATATATATATATATATATAAAATCATTTGAATTGATTATGATCCTGTGCAGGGTCCCCAAACTTTATGACTCGGGGGGCCACTTTAGGTTAAAATAATTTGCAAGTTTGGGGACCCTGCACAGGATATATATACAGGTAAAAGCCAGTAAATTAGAATATTTTGAAAAACTTGATTTATTTCAGTAATTGCATTCAAAAGGTGTAACTTGTACATTATATTTATTCATTGCACACAGACTGATGCATTCAAATGTTTATTTCATTTAATTTTGATGATTTGAAGTGGCAACAAATGAAAATCCAAAATTCCGTGTGTCACAAAATTAGAATATTGTGTAAGGCTAATACAAAAAAGGGATTTTTAGAAATGTTGGCCAACTGAAAAGTATGAAAATGAAAAATATGAGCATGTACAATACTCAATACTTGGTTGGAGCTCCTTTTGCCTCAATTACTGCGTTAATGCGGCGTGGCATGGAGTCGATGAGTTTCTGGCACTGCTCAGGTGTTATGAGAGCCCAGGTTGCTCTGATAGTGGCCTTCAACTCTTCTGCGTTTTTGGGTCTGGCATTCTGCATCTTCCTTTTCACAATACCCCACAGATTTTCTATGGGGCTAAGGTCAGGGGAGTTGGCGGGCCAATTTAGAACAGAAATACCATGGTCCGTAAACCAGGCACGGGTAGATTTTGCGCTGTGTGCAGGCGCCAAGTCCTTGGAACTTGAAATCTCCATCTCCATAGAGCAGGTCAGCAGCAGGAAGCATGAAGTGCTCTAAAACTTGCTGGTAGACGGCTGCGTTGACCCTGGATCTCAGGAAACAGAGTGGACCGACACCAGCAGATGACATGGCACCCCAAACCATCACCCAACCATGCAAATTTTGCATTTCCTTTGGAAATCGAGGTCCCAGAGTCTGGAGGAAGACAGGAGAGGCACAGGATCCACGTTGCCTGAAGTCTAGTGTAAAGTTTCAACCATCAGTGATGGTTTGGGGTGCCATGTCATCTGCTGGTGTCGGTCCACTCTGTTTCCTGAGATCCAGGGTCAACGCAGCCGTCTACCAGCAAGTTTTAGAGCACTTCATGCTTCCTGCTGCTGACCTGCTCTATGGAGATGGAGATTTCAAGTTCCAACAGGACTTGGCGCCTGCACACAGCGCAAAATCTACTCGTGCCTGGTTTACGGACCATGGTATTTCTGTTCTAAATTGGCCCGCCAACTCCCCTGACCTTAGCCCCATAGAAAATCTGTGGGGTATTGTGAAAAGGAAGATGCAGAATGCCAGACCCAAAAACGCAGAAGAGTTGAAGGCCACTATCAGAACAACCTGGGCTCTCATAACACCTGAGCAGTGCCAGAAACTCATCGACTCCATGCCACGCCGCATTAACACAGTAATTGAGGCAAAAGGAGCTCCAACCAAGTATTGAGTATTGGACATGCTCATATTTTTCATTTTCATACTTTTCAGTTGGCCAACATTTCTAAAAATCCCTTTTTTGTATTAGCCTTACACAATATTCTAATTTTGTGACACACGGAATTTTGGATTTTCATTTGTTGCCACTTCAAATCATCAAAATTAAATGAAATAAACATTTGAATGCATCAGTCTGTGTGCAATGAATAAATATAATGTACAAGTTACACCTTTTGAATGCAATTACTGAAATAAATCAAGTTTTTCAAAATATTCTAATTTACTGGCTTTTACCTGTATATATCAGTGACGTGCGGTCACTAGAGGCAGGTGAGGCCCATCATGGAAAGAAAAAAATGTAAAAAGAAAAAATATATATTAAATTGTTATATGTATCCAGTGATTATACTATAAAGTTATTTTCCATTTAACTTCACCAGTTTTAGATTATTTTTATTCAAAATCGCTGAATTTTCACATTTGCCGTTCAAATACTGAGAAGAGACGGTGCGGTGAACAGCAGCCAGTCGAGGCGCGTCACTCAGTGTCTCAACATGGACGGACTCGGCTAACTGCTGGTCTGCTGTGCAGTGAGACTGTATTGCTATATGAATTATATTATACATTTCCATAGTTTAGTTAGCTGAGGTATATAATGTACAGTGAATTTTGTCAACAACTGTATGTGTGTAAAGTATTTCTTGTGCTGAGCGATCATAAAACTGCTGCGAAGACTCACTGGCTGAGGCACGCGTAACCACGCCTCCTGGTGCTTAAGACACGTTCGCCGCAGACTGCACCCACCGACGGGAACGCCACACCAACCAAAGCCCACACCCAAACCCTCCACGTGCAAGACCGAATCCACCCAAAAAAAGTCACTTAACAAGAAGCCAAAAAGTGCAAAAACAACATTGCTCGCGCCGGAGGAGCCGTGAACAACTGCTGGTACACTACATTAGGTACACCTGCAGACTGCAGCACGGATTTCATATTTCATTCGTTCACAACTCCTCCACACCGAACACCACTGTACCCGCACTTATAAGTAAAGGTAAGACCATAATAACGTTTTTTTTTATTAAATGTGCTTTTTTGTGTGCTACAGTTTGTATGTGTAAAGTTATAGTTAAGTTAAAGCAGGGGCGTCACTAGCTTTTAAGGACAGGGGGGGCTTTGCCCCCAGGAGATGCACAGGATGCGAGCGAATGTTACGCACGAGCACAAAACTTCACAAACGGCTAACAAAGACTTAGAAATTATTCATTGTTATTATTATTATTTAAAAAAAATGCATGGGACGAAATGAAATGCTCCCCGGGACGATGGCTTTTAACCATATATTTTCTTTTTCTTTTTATGTATTTATTCATTTTACATTTGATATTAAATGTCTTGGTTTTTCCTCCCTCTGAAAATCCTATTAAATGTTTAACAAGCCATCCTATAATAATAATAAAACAGCTATTAATGCAGTGGTTCTCAAACTTTTTTTGTTATCCCCCACTTTGGACAAGGGGGAGTTTTCAAGCCCCACCTGCCCCCATCGCCCCAACAGAGCGCTAATGCCAAGCTTTAACATTTTAAAATTTATTGAACATCAAGTTGTATACATTCGAACTCAATAACATAAAATAACATTAAGTTCAATAATAAATAAAATAACTGTGCAGCTGTGGTATAACTTGCATCAAGTTCAATAATAAATAAAATAACTTCCATCAAGTTCAATAATAAATAAAACAAAAGTATTATAACTTGCATCAAGTTCAATAATAAATCAAAAAAAGTGTTATAACTTGCATCACGTTCAATAATAAATCAAAAAAACTGTTATAACTTGCATCAAGTTCAATAATAAATCAAAAAAAGTGTTATAACTTGCATCACGTTCAATAATAAATCAAGAAAAGTGTTATAACTTGCATCAAGTTCAATAATAAATCAAATAAAAGTGTTATAACTTGCATCAAGTTCAATAATAAATCAAAAAAAGTGTTATAACTTGCATCAAGTTCAATAATAAATCAAAAAGTGTTATAACTTGCATCAAGTTCAATAATAAATCAAAAAGTGTTATAACTTGCATCAAGTTCAATAATAAATCAAATAACTTGCATCAAGTTCAATAATAAATCAAAAAAAGTGTTATAACTTGCATCAAGTTCAATAATAAATCACATAAAAATGTTATAACTTGCATCAAGTTCAATAATACATCAAATAACTTGCATCAAGTTCAATAATAAGTAAAAAAAAAGTGTTATAACTTGCATCAAGTTCAATAATAAATAAAACAAAAGTGTTATAACTTGCATCAAGTTCAATAATAAATCAAAAAAAGTGTTATAACTTGCATCAAGTTCAATAATAAATCAAAAAAAGTGTTATAACTTGCATCAAGTTCAATAATAAATAAAACAAAAGTGTTATAACTTATGGCGACTTGTCCAGGGTGTACCACGCCTTCCGCCCGATTGTAGCTGAGATAGGCTCCAGCGCCCCCCGCGACCCCAAAGGGAATAAGCGGTAGAAAATGGATGGATGGATGGATGTTATAACTTGCATCAAGTTCAATAATAAATCAAAAAAAGTGTTATAACTTGCATCAAGTTCAATAATAAATCAAATAACTTGCATCAAGTTCAATAATAAATACAATAAAAGTGCCACTTTGCAATCTTTGCAAAAAAAAAAGGAGGAGCTATGCATTTGGCAAGACAGGGCAAGTGACAGCACTTTCCCCCAGGAGAGCCACCTTGCTTCACTGTGAAACAGCACGGCTGTATGATCAGCTCCCATTTCCTCACACAGTGCAGAGAACAGTCGCGCTTTCAGTGGTCGTGTTTTGATCAAATTTACCGCGCTCACAACATCTGTTAAAACCTCATTGAGTTCGGGGCTGAGCTGCCTTGACGCGAGTGCTTCCCGGTGAATGACACACTGTGTGCCCGTCAGATTTTTGTTTCTCTGCAGGCGCTTGCTCTGGTTCGACGACATTTGAGGTGCGAGTCACAAATGTATATATTTGTGTAATTGTGATCCACACATTAGCCTGCTATCCATCCGCGCGAAAGTTTGTTCCGCTTAGCCCCGCCCCCATTAGTTACTGTTGCTATGTCTGTCAAACTTTCGCTCGTACCGAGAAATATAAAGCCTACGGTAAAAATAAGTACCGGTAATTTCCATTTATTTATATAGCGGATTTCACAGACAGAATCACAAAGTGATTTACAGTGTGTATAGAAAATGAAAGCATAGTAAAAAAATAATCTAAGAATATAATAATTAAAAAAAAATTTTTAAAGTGAAATTTCCTCCCGTTCCTCGCGCCCCACCTGTCATGTCTCTATTCCCCACCAGTGGGGCGCGCCCCACACTTTGAGAAACACTGTATTAATGTAACAATACAATAAAACAAATATATTTAATGATGTTTTTTTCATTATTTTAACAATAGGCTTATGTATATTACTTTATATAGATTCTACAAGAAACACAAAACTTAAAAAATAAATGATTTACAATTGCACACACAAGGTTTTGTGCAGCTTCACTTCAGGACCGCAAGCAAGGTCGCAGAGAAAATGCGGGCTGGAATTTGAGTGATGTGGGCATTTTCTATATGAACAAGTGGAATGGATTGGATACCGATGTACGAAAGGGGCTCTCTACCTTACGCTACGAAGTGGGGGGAAACTGAGTGAATAATAACAGGTTATATGAATATTTATTTAAACTCATATTTGGGCCACTTTATAATGAATATGTCGGCATTTATTTGTAAAAAAAAACAAAAAAACACCAAATTATTTAGGGGGGCTTAAGAATATTTTAGGGGGGCTTGAGCCCCCCTAAAATAGGCCTAACAACGCCAATGAGTTAAAGTACCAATGATTGTCACACACACTAGGTGTGGTGAAATATGTCCTCTGCATTTGACCCATCCCCTTGATCACCCCCTGTGATGTGAGGGGAGCAGTGGGCAGCAGCGGCGCCGCGCCCGGGAATAATTGTTGGTGATTTAACCCCCAATTCCAACCCTTGATGCTGAGTGCCAAGCAGGGAAGAATGCTGGTATGAGCTTTTAAACATAACCCGTTAACTGCTGCCAATCAAATGGTGAATAAGATACTCTTTAGGGTTCATATATTTGTAAATCTGACTGTGATGAAGTCAGTGCCTCACCAGTCATGAACCTCACCGCACGTCACTGATATACACATATATATACATATATACATATATATATATATATATATATATATATATATACAGTATATATATGCATATCTCTCTCTACATATATATATATATATATATATATATATATATATATATATATATATATATACATATATATATACATATATATATATATATATATATATATATACATATATATATATATATATATATATATATATATATATATATATATATACAATATATATATGTATCTCTCTCTCTCTCTCTCTCTCTCTCTCTCTCTCTCTCTCTATATATATATACACACACACACGTTTGTATATGCCCCCGGCCAAATTCTTTTACCCAAAGTGGCCCCCCGAGTCATATAGTTTGGGGACCCTGCACAGGATCACAATCAATTCTGTTTGTTTTATTCTATAATGTATATAATCCATTCATATTAACCTATACTATTTTAACCACACAACATTCATGTAAATTATGAAATAAAGTGTTACTACTTTGCGGGAATTCACCCACCACAGGAAATCTGGAACCTGCTGCGATAATCGAGGGAACGAATCAACAAGCAAAAAAAAACAACCCATCTTTACTTGACAGGCGGCAGGATGCAAAAGGTCTTTGGTCACACTCCAGTTCCCCACTTGAAAATCAGCTGTGGTTGCCAAACAACAAAGCCTCCATTGTGCTTGAGGGACACATGCATGTGACATCTACATGATACAAGCTTCCTCACGCCATAATCCACATATCAAAAAGCACATCCACAATAAAACCAAAGCCCTCCTTTGCATACCTTGGATCATTCTTGCACCGGGGAACCATTTCTTCTTGAGTGGGTCATAACATTCTGTCTCCTGCTCTGAAGCTCCGGCCCTGTAGCCTCCTAAGGCATAAATGCAGCCATGCAGAGCCACAGAGCAGTGGTAGTACCGAGCTGTGATCATGGGGCAGCCTTCTGTCCACTCATCACAGTCACAGTTGTAAATAAAAACCGTGTCCAGGGCTTCTACCGTGTTGGTCCTGTAGCCTCCCGTCACAAAGACGTCCGCCCCCAGTAACGACACACTGTAGCTCTCTCTCCCGTGATCCGGCATGTCTTTACCTCGCAGCCATGTGTCACTTGCGGGGTCCCAGATGTGGACTTCACAAAGAGGGTGCCAGTAGTATCCTCCAATGATGTACATGCTTGATGGGTTTTTTCCACCGGTGCATGGCTCCTTTGGTCGTGAAGCCTTCATGATCATGGATTTGAAGTCTCCATCGCTCCCCACCAAGCACTGCCTTTGCGCCTCCAAGCTGGCCTTGAACTCGGTCTCATCCAGGTCCAGATGGATGGACTGGAGCAGGTCCACAGCATGATGAAGACGCTTCTCCAAGTCATGCGTCACCCACTTGGCCACGGCGTCTATCAACACTTCATCCTTCAGCGCACCGAGCTTCTGATTAGCCACGACTGTTCGGATTGATTTTGGCTCTAGCTCAAGGAACTCCTCCTGATGGATGAGCTCTGGGAACCTGCTCAGCATCAACCTCCTGGCCTCACGCTCCAGCTGGGGACACAGGTGGAGCTGAGCAAAGGCGTGCATACCCAAGCAGTTGTCCACATCCAGGAAGCGAACCAGGAATCTCTCGCACGCTTGCTTGACCGCGGCGAACTGCAGCAGGTCGGCAGCCTCCAGCAGACTTTGCACGTTCTTGGTCGTGATGCTCACCTGGGCCGTGTACACGTAGTCCACCAGAGCCGCCAGCTCGCCGCAGTGCACCCCGGTCAGCGTGATGACACTGTCGGACCTCTCCCTCATGTCAGCCGTGAACATGACTTGGAAGTAGGAGCTGCGCGCGGCGAGCAGCGCCTTGTGGCAGTGGAACACCCGGCCGGAGTCGCCACACCGCAGGGCCACGTCGGCAAACAGGCCGCGGAGGTAGAAATGCCTCAGAGCGTCCAGCAGCTCAGTCGGATGGGCTGCATGGCGGAAGCGGTAAGTGTAGACGTCGTTCATGATACGTGCAGCAGGACAACGGACCATCCCCGTGAAATGACACCAGCAGCTGGTTCTCATCTATTATTGACACAATGTTGCTGCACAATCGCACAGACTGACCTCAGTACTACTCCGTGACTGCTGCTTGCTCTTCTCCATGAAAAATAAAAAGCACGGCAGCCTCGATTTAGCCCACACAGGACGTCACGGCCATGCCTATTTTGGTGATGGAGTGCAATGCAACAGTGGCCATCCCCCACCCACACGTCCTTGGCAAATCCATGCAGAGGACTCCCCCCCCCCACTTCAACAGCGCTGTGGTCCTAAAAATAACTCTCTACGATCCCGTGACCAAGTTGTGCATTGGTGTGCACGGAGACATCGCTCTCACTCTCTGGGAATACAAACCTTTGACCGTCGAGCATGCCTCTTTGAAAAGATACCCCCACCCTCCGCCGTGTTTCCCCCTCATTCCTATCGTTGCTATGGCGTTTTCAACCTGATTCCACTCTGACCACGCCTTGACTGTTAATCCCAATTGAGATGAACATGCGCTGTGCACAAGACTGTAGGGGTGGTATAGCTCGGTTGGTAGAGCGGCCGTGCCAGCGACTTGAGGGTTGCAGGTTCGATCCCCGCTTCCGCCATCCTAGTCACTGCCGTTGTGTCCTCGGGCAAGACACTTTACCCACCTGCTCTCAGTGCCACCCACACTGGTTTGAATGTAACTTAGATATTGGGTTTCACAATGTAAAGCGCTTTGAGTCACTTCAGAAAAAGCGCTATATAAGTGTAAGTCACTTCACTTCACTAGGGACGGCAAAAAAAAAAATGGCATACCGTATTTTTCGGACCATAAGGCACACTTAAAATCCTTTAATTTTTCTCAAAAATCGACAGTGCGCCTTATAACCCGGTGCGCCTAACGTACGGAATAATTCTGGTTGTGCTTACCGTCTTTGAAGTCATTTCATTTGGTACATGGTGAAATGATAAGTGTGATCAGTAGATGGCAGTCACACATAAGAGATATGTGTAGACTGCAATATGACGCAAGTAAACAACATCAAAACTTTAAAGGCCTACTGAAACCCACAACTACCGACCACGCAGTCTGATAGTTTATATATCAATGATGAAATCTTAACATTGCAACACATGCCAATACAGCCGGGTTAGTTTACTAAAGTGCAATTTTAAATTTCGCGCGACATATCCTGCTGTAAACGTCTCGGTATGATGACGCCTGCGCGTGACGTCACGGATTGTAGAGGACATTTTGGGACAGCATGGTGGCCAGCTATTAAGTCGTCTGTTTTCATCGCAAAATTCCACAGCATTCTGGACATCTGTGTTGGTGAATCTTTTGCAATTTGTTCAATGAACAATGGAGACAGCAAAGAAGAAAGCTGTAAGTGGGAAGCGGTGTATTGCGGCAGGTGTTGTGCCGGATAACGCACCCCCGCCGTAGAATGCACCCCCTTACTGTTGTGCCGGATAACACAGCCGGTGTTTCATTGTTTACATTCCCGGAAGATGACAGTCAAGCTTTACCATTGGCCTGTGGAGAACTGGGACAACGGAGACTCTTACCAGGAGAACTTTGAGTTGGATGCGCAGACGCGGTACCGTGAGTACGCATGCAGCTGCGGCTTCCAAACATTTGATCGCTTGCCCGTACGTGCGTGCCGCTATGTGCATGTCACGTACGTAACTTTGGGGACTTTAGGGAAATATATGTGCTGTATGAACTTTGGGGAGGTGAACGGTACTTTGGGCTGTGGGATTGAGTGTGTTGTGCAGGTGTTTGAGTTGTATTGGCGGGTTATATGGACGGGAGGGGAGAGGTGTTTGTTATGCGGGATTAATTTGTGGCATATTAAATATAAGCCTGGTTGTGTTGTGGCTAATAGAGTATATATATGTCTTGTGTTTATTTACTGTTTTAGTCATTCCCAGCTGAATATCAGGTCCCACCCGCCTCTCACAGCATCTTCCCTATCTGAATCGCTCCCACTGCCCTCTAGTCCTTCACTCTCACTTTCCTCATCCACGAATCTTTCATCCTCGCTCAAATTAATGGTGAAATCGTCGCTTTCTCGGTCCGAATCGCTCTCGCTGCTGGTGGCCATGATTGTAAACAATGTGCGGATGTGAGGAGCTCCACAACCTGTGACGTCACGCTACTCGTCTGCTACTTCCGGTACAGGCAAGGCTTTTTTATCAGCGACCAAAAGTTGCAAACTTTATCGTCGATGTTCTCTACTAAATCCTTTCAGCAAAAATATGGCAATATCGCGAAATGATCAAGTATGACACATAGAATGGACCTGCTATCTCTGTTTAAATAAGAAAATCACATTTCAGTAGGCCTTTAAATGTTACATGGAAAATAAAGAACATTACACACGACGCTCAGAAATCGTTCAAAATGTTTTAGTATGACTTTGAAGTCGCACCGTTTGATGGATTGCTGGCCCATTACGGCTGCCATAGTCAGAGATACGAGTATTACTATGGTGTGTGTATAAGGACCGCACAATGGCACCCATTAGCAGACATATTATCTGGCGTTTTGTTTTGCAATATTAAGCAAAATCAACTTTTCTTACCTTCTGGTACCTGCTGATCTGTATTTGGGATCTGTATAAGTCCTGGAAATTTGCGTGCGTCCGCCTTTGTAGTCCGTGCCGACCCCGTAATCGATAAGCTTCTTCTTTTTCTCTATCTTCTTGTTATGTGACATTCATCCTCCACTGTTGCCATTTCTAATATAAAGTAGTGTAAAGTTCTTACTTATATCTGTCAGTAAACTCACCATGAAAGCACTAAAACATACCGGTGTAGTGAGTTGACATTATTCACCCAAGGAACCTTAGTTATTAGAAAGTTCCGGTCGGACACATTTGGGGTGTTGTTGTTGCACTAGTGAGCCACGGATGAGGAGATGCTGCTCCGTTATTGATTGAAGTAAAGTCTGAATGTCATTAAAACAGTTAGCTCCATCTTTTGACACTTCTTCCACTCCCATCCTTGCACGCTACACCGCTACAACAAAGATGACGGGGAGAAGACGCTGTCCAAGTCATTTACTGCATGACTTTTGACAAGAACAAGAACATTTTATTCTGGCTCACCTGCACTGGCAGATGGGACTTTAAGGTTTTACTCCATACGTATAAAATACTTAACGTGTCAAACTCAAGGCTTCAAGAAGTAGTCACCTGAAATGGTTTTCACTTCACAGGTGTGCTTGAAGCTCATGGAGAGAATGCTAAGAGTGTGCAAAGCAGTAATCAGAGCAAAGGGTGGCTTCTTTGAAGAAACTAGAATATAAAACATGTTTCAGTTATTTTACCTTTTTTTGTTAAGTACATAACTCCACATGTGTTCATTCATAGTTTTGATGTGACAATCTACAATGTAAATAGTCATGAAAATAAAGAAAACGCATTGAATGAGGAGGATGTGTCTCCAAACTTTTGGCCTGTACTATAATAAATAATAAATAGTATATAGAGCGAGGTGTCCAAAGTGTACCCCAGGGCCTCTTTTCTTGCCCTGCAGCACATTATAGATGTACAAACGCCGTTTCCATATGAGTTGGGAAATTGTGTTAGATGTAAATATAAACGGAATACAATGATTTGCAAATCATTTTCAACCCATATTCAGTTGAATATGCTACAAAGACAACATATTTGATGTTCAAACTCAAACTTTTTTTTTTTTTGCAAATAATCATTAACTTTAGAATTTGATGCCAGCAACACGTGACAAAGAAGTTGGGAAAGGTGGCAATAAATACTGATAAAGTTGAGGAATGCTCATCAAACACTTATTTGAAACGTCCCACAGGTGAACAGGCAAATTAGGAACAGGTGGGTGCCATGATTGTGTATAAAAGTAGATTCCATGAATTGCTCAGTCATTCACAAACAAGGACGGGGTGAGGGTCACCACTTTGTCAACAAATGCATGAGCAAATTGTTGAACAGTTTCAGAAAAACCTTTCTCAACCAGCTATTGCAAGGAATTTAAGGATTTCACCATCTACGGTCCGTAGTATCATCAAAGGGTTCAGAGAATCTGGAGAAATCACTGCACGTAAGCAGCTAAGCCCGTGACCTTCGATCCCTCAGGCTGTACTGCATCAACAAGTGACATCAGTGTGTAAAGGATATCACCACATGGGCTCAGGAACACTTCAGAAACCCACTGTCAGTAACTACAGTTGGTCGCTACATCTGTAAGTGCAAGTTAAAACTCTCCTATGCAAGGCGAAAACCGTTTATCAACAACACCCAGAAACGCCGTCGGCTTCGCTGGGCCTGAGCTCATCTAAGACGGACTGATACAAAGTGGAAAAGTATTCTGTGGTCTGACGAGTCCACATTTCAAATAGTTTTTGGAAACGTGTTACATCAACGTGGCTTCATGGTAAAAGAGTGCGGGTACTAGACTGGCCTGCCTGTAGTCCAGACCTGTCTCCCATTGAAAATGTGTGGCGCATTATGAAGCCTAAAATACCACAACGGAGAACCCCGGACTGTTGAACAACTTAAGCTGTACATCAAGCAAGAATGGGAAAGAATTCCACCTGAGAAGCTTAAAAAATGTGTCTCCTCAGATCCCAAACGTTTACTGAGTGTTGTTAAAAGGAAAGGCCATGTAACATAGTGGTGAACATGCCCTTTCCCAACTACTTTGGCACGTGTTGCAGCGATGAAATTCTAAGTTAATTATTATTTGCAAAAAAAAAAAAGTTTATGTATCTTGTCTTTGTAGTGCATTCAATTGAATATGGGTTGAAAAGGATTTGCAAATCATTGTATTCCGTTTATATTTACATCTAACACAATTCCCCAACTCATAAGGAAACGGGGTTTGTACAATTACTTATTTCTTTCAATTTTATTTTGCAGTTTGCATCACATCCAGAATTGTTTCTAATATTTTGTCTCTTTCATGGAGTTACCGTAAAGAAAAAATTAATGCAAAATGTTAGTAACAAATGTCAGTATGTTTGCAAATTGCAACCACAATCATTGTACACATGATCAGATTGTAAAACGTATTTTGGTAAACATTTTGCAAAGTGTCTTAAACCCTATTCGCATACCTGTCTTGAAACATTATGCATATTTTGAGTAAACAGCAGAAATGTTTGTAGAAAAGAAATCAGAGCAAAAAATCCACAACATGACAACTTTTTCATCCATTTTAGTGACAAACCATGAAAAAGCTTCCTAACAATGGAATGTAAGTTGAAAATAACTCTTAGTTGTACATGCTGAGGCAAAGATGGACCAGTAAGACACAGGAATCCAAGATTGTAATGGTCATGGCGGCTCTGTGCTGTAATCAAGCGCGGAGCTGAGCTGCTTCCTGAACCAAAGGCTTCAAGGCACGGAGGTCTGTTAGCAGAGAAGACACACCAACACAGTACCACATATCTCCACAGGTCTCCACAGGAGCACTGAAGGACTCAACTTGCACTCCCTCTGCAGCTAGAAGCCCTAAAATGAGGGAACATTGGAAGAAAGACAGGAGGATAAAATGAGTGTATAATTAAAGAAAAAGACTAGAATTTACCTCTTTGACATCATTACTACTTTTCCCAAAAAGAGCATAATTTCTACATCACATATGTCATTTATGATAGAAAATGCAGCACAATCAAATAGATTATTAGGGACCGCAATGTCCCTTTGGGACAGAGGACCCTATTGTAATTGTAACGTTTTATTATTATTATACCGGCCGCCTCTTTGAGCTGTAATTTGACCATATTTGACACACGCATCAGGACTGGCGAAAATTGCCATCTAATAAAAACAAACAAACCCCAAAACTCAAAATTGCGCTCTAGCGCCCCCTAGGAAAAACACAGACAAAACTGCTCGTAACTCCCAGTAGGAATGTCATAGAGACATGAAACAAAAACCTCTATGTAGGTCTCACTTAGACCTAGATTTTATACGCTGACATCTTTCAGCAAAAATCAACTGACGTCACGCTACTCGTCTGCTACTTCCGGTAGAGGCAAGGCTATTTTATCAGCGACCAAAAGTTGCGAACTTTATCGTCGATGTTCTCTACTAAATCCTTTCAGCAAAAATATGGCAATATCGCAAAATGATCAAGTATGACACATAGAATGGACCTGCTATCCCCGTTTAAATAAGAAAATCGCATTTCAGTAGGCCTTTAAAAAAAATATTATATGGCTCTCACGGAAATACATTTTTAAATATTTGGCTTTCATGGCTCTCTCAGCCAAAAAGGTTCCCGACCCCTGCACTAAAACATCAAAAAAACTAACAAAAAAAACAAGATTTCAGGTAAAAAAACAAACTGGCAGCTCTGTTGGTTGAATTTTACTGCTGAAAACTTGTATTATTTTTCTATTGCCTTCCATTAATTTTTTTATATCTTGTAGAAAAAACACTGCTTTTACTGTAAAATTCTGGTGACTGAGCTGCCAGTTTTTAAAAGTAAAATTGTAATTTTTTTTTGCAGCTTAAGTAAAATAATATATTCTTAATGTATTACATATATACATGTATATTTATATATTACCGCATTTTTCGGAGTATAAGTCGCACCGGAGTATAAGTCGCACCTGCCGAAAATGCATAATAAAGAAGGAAAAAAACATATATAAATCGCACTGGAGCCCGGCCAAACTATGAAAAAAACTGTGACTTATAGTCCGAAAAATACGGTACTCGTTGTTAAAAGTGGCCTTCTGAGGGCAGCCATAACTGCATTGTGGCCCTCAATGAACAGCCGTGTCCGAGAGAGTTTCCTAGCAGGATAAGCCTCAGTGTCTTCTTCTAAGTGTGTTTGGCTGCAAAGATGATGCTGCACCATCTTCACAACTCAGTTGTCGATGTTGTGTGGTCATCCTCACCGGCCACTGATGGGAGAAGCTGAGGACTTGCCGAGGCCTTAAAGAAGAGCAGGTTCCCAGTGAGTGCCACTGGTTGTCTGAACACACTCCCACTCAGCTCCAGCAGCACCGGCAGACCCCCTTGAACGGCACCGGTGGCTTTGTAGCTGCAGCCGTCGGTCAGGACTTCCACAGCACACGCGCTCTGTGAAGCTTCCTCCGACACGTCGTGGCTTTGCTTGATCTTGAGAAGTGAGGGAAAGACATTTGACAATATTTGCACCGTGTGTGCTATTATTTCAATGCTGTACCATGATTCCAGATTCTTTGGCCAGGCTCAGTACGTTGATGAGGTTGGGACAAAAGGCAGATCCTCCGTTTAAAAGTCCGACCAGAACAGCAGCCGTCATGTAACCAGAGGAGGACTTCATGTTGTCGCCTGGTAGAAGAAAAACATGGGCAAAGTTAAGTGATGCTGCTCATTGCATTAATGCAATAGTGTACATTTTTAGCCAGGGAAATGGAGTAAATTACTCAGCAGTTCCTACTTGAAGTTTTTCCATCTCAAACTCATATTGTGTTGCCCTCGACTTAACTTTAGTTGTGTGGAATTACAGCCGGCATAGTCTGAGCTGCTACAAACCCCGTTTCCATATGAGTTGGGAAATTGTGTTAAATGTAAATATAAACGGAATACAATGATTTGCAAATCATTTTCAACCCATACTCAGTTGAATATGCTACAAAGACAACATATTTGATCAAACTTTTTTGCAAATAATCATTAACTTTAGAATTTGATGCCAGCAACACGTGACAAAGAAGTTGGGAAAGGTGGCAATAAATACTGATAAAGTTGAGGAATGCCCATCAAAAACTTATTTGAACATCCCACAGGTGAATAGGCAAATTGGGAACAGGTGGGTGCCATGATTGGGTATGAAAGTAGATTCCATGAAATGCTCAGTCATTCACAAACAAGGATGGGGCGAGGGTCACCACTTTGTCAACAAATGCGTGAGCAAGTTGTTGAACAGTTTAAGAAAAACCTTTCTCAACCAGCTATTGCAAGGAATTTAGGGATTTCACCATCTATGGTTCGTAATATCATCAAAGGGTTCAGAGAATCTGGAGAAATCACTGCACGTAAGTAGCTAAGCCCGTGACCTCCGATCCCTCAGGCTGTACTGCATCAACAAGCGACATCAGTGTGTAAAGGATATCACCACATGGGCTCAGGAACACTTCAGAAACCCACTGTCAGTAACTACAGTTGGTCGCTACATCTGTAAGCGACCAACTGGGGCGGCATGGCGTAGTGGGTAGAGCAACCGTGCCAGAAACCTGAGGGTTGTATGTTCGCTCCCCGCCTCGTACCATCCAAAAATCGCTGCCGTTGTGTCCTTGGGCGGGACACTTCACCCTTTGCCCCCGGTGCCACTCACACCGGTGAATTGAATGATGAATGATAGGTGGTGGTCGGAGGGGCCATTGGCGCAAAATTGCAGCCACGCTTCCGTCAGTCTACCCCAGGGCAGCTGTGGCTATGAAAGTAGCTTACCACCACCAGGTGTGAATGATTGATGGGTTCTACATGTAAAGCGACTTTGGGTACTTAGAAAAGCGCTATATAAATCCCAGTTATTATCTGTAAGTGCAAGTTAAAAACTCTCCTATGCAAGGCGAAAACCGTTTATCAACAACACCCGGAAACGCCGTCGGCTTCTCTGGGCCTGAGCTCATCTAAGATGGACTGATACAAAGTGGAAAAGTGTTCTGTGGTCTGACGAGTCCACATTTCAAGTTGTTTTTGGAAACTGTGGACGTCGTGTCCTCCGGACCAAAGAGGAAAAGAACCATCCGGATTGTTATAGGCGCAAAGTGTAAAAGGCAGCATGTGTGATAGTATGGGGGTGTATTAGTGCCCAAGACATGAGTAACTTACACATCTGTGAAGGCACCATTAATGCTGAAAGGTACATACAGCTTTTGGAGCAACATACGTATGTTGCCATCCAAGCAACGTTACCATGGACGCCCCTGCTTATTTCAGCAAGACAATGCCAAGCCACGTGTTACATCAACGTGGCTTCATAGTAAAAGAGTGCGGATACTAGACTGGCCTACCTGTAGTCCAGACCTGTCTCCCATTGAAAATGTGTGGCGCATTATGAAGCCTAAAATACCACAGCGGAGACCCCCGGACTGTTGAACAACTTAAGCTGTACATCAAGCAAGAATGGGAAATAATTCCACCTGAGAAGCTTAAAAAATGTGTCTCCTCAGTTCCCAAACGTTTACGGAGTGTTGTTAAAAGGAAAGGCCATGTAACACCGTGGTGAACATGCCCTTTCCCAACTACTTTGGCACGTGTTGCAGCCATGAAATTCTAAGTTAATTATTATTTGCAAAAAAATAATAAAGTTTATGAGTTTGAACATCAAATATCTTGTCTTTGTAGTGCATTCAATTGAATATGGGTTGAAAAGCATTTGCAAATCATTGTATTCCGTTTATATTTACATCTAACACAATTTCTCAACTCATATGGAAATGGGGTTTGTATGTATGTATATATGTATGTGTATGCTTGCTTTTGTGCTCCTAGTTTGCTTGTCATATCGCGTTTTTGTGCTTGCCACCATGTCTCAGCATTCCATGCATACATTGACCTCTTGGCCCCCTGCCAGAAGCTTCTTCTAGCTAATTTGGGGGACCCTTTCACTTACCAACATCCTTAAATGGATATTCACTACTGTTGTAATTTGTAACATGGTATTGTGAATAAACTTGATTGAATTAAGTGTGACTTTTGGGCCATGCATTTCCCCAAGAGTAAGGTCATATTCTGAACTGTACAACTTCAGCGTAATGTTACCTTGAGAAGTGATTTGAACTTGGCTCAGTGGTTTCTTGGAGGCCCTGCAGGACTGCAGGACAGATCCCATGGCCTCTCCAAGTTTGATCAATGGAGAAGAGTCGGAGGAAAAGGTGCTCACCAAAACCTGTGCATTTACCTGTGCGGATTTTTTAAATACAACGTTACATTTTGGGAGAAAAACAAATGCTAATCTTAACTGGATTGAAATTGAAATAAAAAACTATACACTAAATACTTGGTGTTTATCATTCTAGTTACTATGGTCATCTAATTAGTTACTATGGTCATATAATGAGTTACTATGGTCATGTAATGAGTTACTTTGGTCATGTAATTAGTTACTATGGTCATCTAATTAGTTACTATGGTCGTATAGTGAGTTACTATGGTCATGTAATGAGTTACTATGGTCTTGTAATGAGTTACTATGGTCATGTAAGGAGTTACTATGGTCTTGTAATTAGTTACTATGGTCTTGTAATTAGTTACTATGGACATCTAATGAGTTACTATGGTCATCTAATGAGTTACTATGGTCATGTAATGAGTTACTATGGTCATGTAATGAGTTACTTTGGTCATGTAATTAGTTACTATGGTCATCTAATTAGTTACTATGGTCGTATAGTGAGTTACTATGGTCATGTAATGAGTTACTATGGTCTTGTAATGAGTTACTATGGTCATCTAATGAGTTACTATGGTCATGTAATTAGTTACTATGGTCATCTAATGAGTTACTATGGTCATCTAATTAGTTACTATGGTAATGTAAGTCACAGCAGCTCAGACGAGGCACCAAGCAGTGTGGGTGGAGAGTGTTTCCACAGAGTGTTTCCAGAGCCTGAAATGTGGGTGTCAGGGACAGACGTGAAAGGTGATTTTTACAACAAAGTTCTAAAGCTTAGTGATATATCACATACATCAGATTGTAGCTGGGTTTATTTTTACCCTTCGCGTTCATTATTCACTGTGTTTGTTGCGTTTCACTTGATTGTAAAATATGTGGATGGAGAGGGGGTGTGACGTTCATATGTTGTCAATATTCAGTGTTTTATCCTTCATAGTTAATATTGTAAATCCCACATTCTTTATTTTCATGTACATTCTGGGTGTCTCATTCAGTAAATTTTTTTTTAATTCCAGTCCGTTTTTTAAGGCGGTCTGTCATAACGTTTTTAGCTTTCAATCAGACATTGTGAGGTTTTGTGTTAGTGTTCCTAAAAATAGCTATACCAGCCCCCAGACACATTTTTTTTCTCTAAATTTGGCCCCCCGAGTCAAAATAATTGCTCAGGCCTGCACTAAACTCCTTATTTTCCAGCCTATAATAGCTACATTACATAATTAGTTTTGATATCTGTGTGCTGAGCGAGAGTAGGTCAGGTGACCTGGTGAGCCATCTTTGAACTGGAAGCACACTGGATCTTTTTTATCATAGTAACTAATTAGATGACCATAGTAACTAATTAGATGGCCATAGTAACTTACATTACCGTAGTAACTAATTAGATGACCATAGTAACTAATTAGATGACCATAGTAACTAATTACAAGACCATAGTAACTCATTAAATTACCATAGTAACTCATTAGATTACCATAGTAACTCATTAGATTACCATAGTAACTCATTATATGACCATAGTACCTCATTAGATGACCATAGTAACTCATTATATGACCATAGTAACTCATTATATGACCATAGTAACTCATTATATGACCATAGAAACTAATTAGATGACCATAGTAACTCATATTACCATAGTAACTCATTAGATGACCATAGTAACTTACATTACCATAGTAACTCATTATATGACCATAGTAACTCATTATATGACCATAGTAACTAATTAGATAACCATAGTAACTCATATTACCATAGTAACTCATTAGATGACCCTAGTAACTCATTAGATGACCATAGTAACTATTTAGATGACCATAGTAACTAGTTAGATGACCATAGTAACTCATTAGATGACCCTAGTAACTCATTAGATGACCATAGTAACTAATTAGATGGCCATAGTAACTCATTAGATGACCATAGTAACTTACATTACCATAGTAACTAATTAGATGACCATAGTAACTAATTAGATGACCATAGTAACTAATTGCAAGACCATAGTAACTCATTAAATGACCATAGTAACTCATTAGATTACCATAGTAACTCATTATATGACCATAGTACCTCATTATATGACCATAGTAACTCATTATATGACGATAGAAACAAATTAGATGACCATAGTAACTCATATTACCATAGTAACTCATTAGATGACCATAGTAACTTACATTACCATAGTAACTCATTATATGACCATAGTAACTCATTATATGACCATAGTAACTAATTAGTAGGGTTGTGAACGATAAACCGATGCGACCGAGTATTCGATTCAACAAGTGAGCGATTAGGCTGCATCGGTAGCAGACTCCTCAATCAATGCGAATAATTCATGAATTCCTAGCTGAATCGGTTATAGAGTCATGGATCGGTTATCGCGAGACTTTGCATGGGTTGGCTAGATTACAATATGCGCCAGCGTCTCTAAAACAACGCGAGAGCTGAAGCTACTCGCCAAACGCGGTAGCCGCCTAGCTAGTATTAGCACGAGTGATAAACAAGAGACAACACGGAAAATGAAGGAGGAGAACGAAAGCGTCAGTCTGACCGAAGGTGATAATGGACCGAGAAAGATTTTCAACGCATCGGGGAGACAGAAATCCAAAGTGTGGAAAGTTTTTGGGTTTTATAAGAAGGAAGGGAAGCTCGACAGAAGCCATGCTATTTGTAAATTGTGTCGAGCATCGTTGACGTACACTGGCAGCAGGTTGAAATATTGAATCTTTGTTACCTACCTCTAGTGTTCAAAACTATGCTCAGGCTGAAATATTGCACTTTGTTGTTACTATTCTGTGCTACTTTTACCTCTGGAGTTCCCATCCTACAATTCAGCCAGACTTTTTTTGGTCCATGTCTAAAAATGAATACATTGACATGTGATTTTGTTGTTCTGTTTTTTTTTTGCCAGTGCCATAAAGCCATAATGCTTGGGGATTTGGAGTCTTGAATATTAACCGTCAAATCGAATCGTATCGTTCGGAATCGAATCCAATCGAATCGGTCTGTAATAAAAGGATATCGTTTTTGAATCGAATCATAACCTGTGTATCTAGATGCATATCGAATCGTTTATCAGAGAGAGATGTGCAACCCTACTAATTAGATGACCATAGTAACTCATATTACCATAGTAACTCATTAGATGACCCTAGTAACTCATTATATGACCCTAGTAACTCATTATATGACCCTAGTAACTCATTAGATGACCATAGTAACTCATTATATGACCCTAGTAACTCATTAGATGACCATAGTAACTAATTAGATGACCATGGTAACTAGTTAGATGACCATAGTAACTCATTAGATGACCCTAGTAACTCATTAGATGACCCTAGTAACTCATTAGATGACCATAGTAACTCATTAGATGACCATAGTAACTAGTTAGATGACCATAGTAACTAGTTAGATGACCCTAGTAACTCATTAGATGACCCTAGTAACTCATTAGATGACCATAGTAACTCATTAAATGACCATAGTAACTAGTATATGATGCAGATTCCAAGCATTGAAAGACTTAGTATAGTTGAAGACTTACGGTCGTTAGAAAACATGACTGCACATCATAATGGCAGCTACACTTTACATCTTAAACATCTAAATAAATGATTTAGGAATGTCCGGCGGGCCAGATTGAAAAGTTTAAAGGGCCGCATGTGGCCCCCGGGCCTTAATTTGCCCAGGGCTGGTTTAGTGGATATAAGAGTTGTGTAATTAGGTTCCACATGAGCACCACATCACTGTCACATGACCACTTGTGGAATTTAAGATTCCACTAGCACATGACACTTAGAGCTAGAATGTTACAGGTGTGTGTCATCAGACAGAGTGGAACTTACAGCGCCAACCAGCTTGTTGCCCTTCACCATGTCCACGATCTGCAGAGCAATGTCCTCGCCACACCGCACCTGGGCTTCCTTGGTGCTGGCGCCCAGATGTGGACAGCTGATCACATTGGGATGGTTGACTAAGGCGCGGTTCTGAGGTGGCTCCTGTGGCACACAACATTGGACATTTATATCTTATACAGAACGAAATTCATCCGTTCCAATATTTTCTTGTCATCGACGACACGTGACAAAATAAGGTGAGGCCTGTCAAACAGACAATGGATGTTATGTACAAGATTTGTTAGGAATAGGACGATCAAACTCGCAGTCCAATCGTCTGGTAGTATTTCCCCCGCCCCCGTTGTGCTCCTTCCATTGGTTAACGTACAGATACATTTTGACATCCTCTATTTCACAGGTGTCAAAGTGGTCTTCATTGAGGGCCATGTTGCCGTTTTGGCTGCCCTCGACGCAAATCCCATAGGGGTGATGAAAGGATGGTCAGCGCCTGAGAGCTGCAGCCTTCCACCACGACCCCGCACTCCCTTCCCTCTGTTGCTAGACATCTCCAGATGTATGTTGTAATTAGGGATGTCCGATATCATCCTACCGATATTATCGGCCGATAAATGCATTAAAATGTAATATCGGAAATTATCGGTATCGTTTTTTTTATTATCTGTATCGTTTTTTTTTTGTTTTTTTTTTATTAAATCAACATAAAAAAAACACGAGATACATTTACAATTAGTGCACCAACCCAAAAAACCTCCCTCCCACAAAAGGGTTGTTTCTTTCTGTTATTAATATTCTGGTTCCTACATTATATATCAATATATATCAATACAGTCTGCAAGGGATACAGTCCGTAAGCACACATGATTGTGCGTGCTGCTGGTCCACTAATAGTACTAACCTTTAACAGTTAATTTTTTACTCATTTTCATTACTTACTAGGTTCTATGTAGCTGTTTTTATATTGTTTTACTTTCTTTTTTATTCAAGAAAATGTTTTTAATTTATTTATCTTATTTTATAATTTTTTTTAAAAAGTACCTTATCTTCACCATACCTGGTTGTCCAAATTAGGCATAATAATGTGTTAATTCCACGACTGCATATATCGGTTGATATCGGTATCGGTATTGGTAATTAAAGAGTTAGACAATATCAGAATATCGGATATTGGACGAAGTGGCTGGGGAGAGGGAAGTCTGGGCTTCCCTGCTTAGGCTGCTGCCTCCGCGACCCGACCTCGGATAAGCGGAAGAAGATGGATGGATGGATTCTTACATTCACTGTTACAAGCGGCCCTCTGAGGGCAGCCATGACTGCCATGTGGCCCTCCATGAAAACAAGTTCTACATAAAGGAATGTGCAGTCTCCTAACGCTTACATTGCTGTTTTTGAAGTCATTTCCTGAGTGCGTGTCTGACTTCCTTTTCCTGCTTTCTGCACTATGCAGTCCAAAAGGCATGACTGGCAAATTCCACTTATGTAACAAATATGACTGACTCATGATTAAAGCGGTCAAAATGAACGTGTTAACTGATGTGATTAATCACAAAAAATGATCGCCTTCATCATAAACAAACTTAGATTAATCACACAATTTATTTTGACGCTCTGCGATGAGGTGGCGACTTGTCCAGCGTGTACCCCGCCTTCGGCCCGAGTGCAGTTGGGATAGGCTCCAGCACCCCGCGCGACCCAGAGACGGACAAGCGGTAGAAAATGGATGGAATTATTTTGACAGTAGAAGTCATTAATGGTCAGTGATGAGATCAATGTATTTATCGCTACAAAAACGAGTGTGGAGACTGCGCCTGGCAAATTTCCCTCCAAAATACATCCTAAAACAGGGGTAGGGAACCTGTGGCTCTTTTGATGACTGCATCTGGCTCTCAGATAAATCTTAGCTGACATTGCTTAACACGATAAGTAACGAATAATTCCGCTGGTAATCACAGTGTTAAAAATAACGTTCAGAATTAAAAACATTCTCATGCATTTTAATCCATCCATCCGTTTTCTAGCGCACCTGTTCAAGAAGTCGCATTAATGGTAAGAAATATTTTATTTATTTTTGGTTAGCTTCAGAATAACAATGTTATTAAAAAGAATAAGAGACTTATTATACTCTAAAAATGTTAGTCTTCGTTAAAAATGCACGCATTTAGTTGTATTCAGTGTTAAAAAATATTGGTAACACTTTAGTATGGGGAACATATTCTCAGTAACAAAGACTTAACAAAGAGTTATTTGGACACCAGGGGAACATATAAGGGTTAGGGTTAGGGTTACTAATAAGCAATAATTCTGAGGTTATTGAGGGAATACTTTTAGTTAATGGCTTACTGGTTGTATAATAAGGCCATGCAGAATAAGGCATTAATAAGTACTTAAAGGCATACTGAAACCCACTACTACCGACCACGCAGTCTGATAGTTTATATATCAATGATGAAATCTTAACATTGCCAATACGGCCGGGTTAGCTTACTAAAGTGCAATTTTAAATTTTGCGCAAAATATCCTGCTGAAAACGTCTCGGTATGATGACGTCAGCGCGTGACGTCACGGATTGTGGAGGACATTTTGGGACAGCATGGTGGCCAGCTATTAAGTCGTCTGTTTTCATCACAAAATTCCACAGTTTTCTGGACATCTGTGTTGGTGAATCTTTTGCAATTTGTTCAATGAACGATGGAGACAGCAAAGAAGAAAGCTGTAGGTGGGAAGCGGTGTATTGCGGCCGGCTGCGGCAGCAACACAAACACAGCCGGTGTTTCATTGTTTACATTCCCGGAAGATGACAGTCAAGCTTTACCATTGGCCTGTGGAGAACTGGGACAACAGAGACTCTTACCAGGAGGACTTTGAGTTGGATGCGCAGACATGGTACCGTGAGTACGCATGCAGCTGCGGCTTCCAAACATTTGATCGCTTGCCCGTACGTGCATGTCACGTACGTAACTTTGGGGACTTTGGGGAAATATATGTGCTGTATGAACTTTGGGGAGGTGAACGGTACTTTGGGCTGTGGGATTGAGTGTGTTGTGCAGGTGTTTGAGTTGTATTGGCGGGTTATATGGACGGGAGGGGGGAGGTGTTTGTTATGCGGGATTAATTTGTGGCATATTAAATATAAGCCTGGTTGTGTCGTGGCTAATAGAGTATATATGTATGTCTTGTGTTTATTTACTGTTTTAGTCATTCCCAGCTGAATATCAGGTCCCACCCGCCTTTCACAGCATCTTCCCTATCTGAATCGCTCCCACTTCACTCTCACTTTCCTCATCCACGAATCTTTCATCATCGCTCAAATTAATGGGGAAATCGTCGCTTTCTCGATCCGAATCGCTCTCGCTGCTGGTGGCCATGATTGTAAACAATGTACGGATGTGAGGAGCTCCACAGCCTGTGACGTCACGCTACTCGTCTGCTACTTCCGGTACAGGCAAGGCTTTTTTATCAGCGACCAAAAGTTGTGAACTTTATCGTCGATGTTCTCTACTAAATCCTTTCTGCAAAAATATGGCAATATCGCGAAATGATCAAGTATGACACATAGAATGGACCTGCTATCCCCGTTTAAATAAGAAAATCGCATTTCAGTAGGCCTTTAATAATGACTAATTAAGAGCCAATATCTTACTAATTTGCATGTTAATAAGCAACTAATTAATGGTGAATATATTCCCCATACTAAAGTGTTACCAAAATATTATATGGCTCTCACGGAAATACATTTTAAAATATTTGGCTTTCATGGCTCTCTCAGCCAAAAAAGTTCCCGACCCCTGTCCTAAAAGATCTTTAGATAAAACTGTTACCAAATGCTGTGCATTCAAATAAAACATTTTAAAATGTTCTTGAATGACATTCTGACAAAATTGCATTTGGGTACAAATATAGGGACTTTTTCCCCCCAGAAAATGTGAATGATGCTAGTGAGTAATCATTCAGCATTATTAATTCAAAGTCCAAAATGTCATTAATCTGATGAATTAAATATTCATTTGGCAGCCCGACTTGTTATTTACTCCACCTGGCATGTCACATGACCAACAAATGGAATCTCAGCATTTCTGGTGAGTACAGTGGATAATAAAACACAAACTGTTCAAGCTTAAGAAAAAAGTCTTGCCTCCACAAAGACGTCGAGGCCGGCGCCTCCACACTGTCCCAACTCCAACGCTCTGAGGAGGGCGTCTTCATCGATGATGCCGCCGCGTGCACAGTTGACTACTTTCACTCCTCTCTTGCACTTAGCAAAGGTTTCATCGTTTAGTAGACCTTGGACAGACAAATAATAATAGTCAAAACAATTCAATTCCAATTGATTAATTTGGTGTACAATCGCTCCTCGCCACTTTGTGCCTGGCAGCTTCACCACATTTGAGCCTTTTAAATGACACATTTTTAGAGAATATTCTACAAAATGTTGCCCTAAATCAGAGCTGGGCAAATATTTTGACTTGGGAGCCACATTGAGAGAAAAAACGTGTCTGTGGGGCCAAGGTGTATGTGTGTATGAATGATTATATACACATTTAGCTGTAACGTACAGTATGTGTGTTTGGCTCCCTTTTTTTTTCAGGAACACTAACACCAAAAGTCACAATGTCCCATAAAGTTTGGAATGGATTAAGCAAAGAAGTTAAACATTGTACTTGATATGATCCAATTGTTCAAAGGAATAGTGCTTACAAAGTACAAAGAAGAAGAATTATGAGTAGAGATGTCCGATGATATCGGCCTGCCGATTTTATCGGCCGATAAATGCTTTAGAATGTAATATCGGAAATTATCGGTATCCTTTTTTTTTATTATCGGTATCGTTTTTTTAATTTTTTTAATAAATCAACATAAAAAACACAAGACAATTAGTACACCAACCCAAAAAACCTCCCTCCCCCATTCACACAAAAGGGTTGTTTCTTTCTGTTATTAATATTCTGGTTCCTAAATTATATATCAATATATATCAATACAGTCTGCAAGGGATACAGTCCGTAAGCACACATGATTGTGCGTGCTGCTGCTCCACTAATACAGTGTTTTTCAACCTTTTTTGAGCCAAGGCACATTTTTAGTGTTGAAAAAATGCGGAGGCACACCACCAGCAGAAATCATTAAAAAAACGAGTTGACAGTAAAGAGTCGTTGTCGCAATTGTTGGATATGACTTTAAACTATAACCAAGCATGCATCACTATAGCTCTTGTCTCAAAATAGGTGTACTGTCACCACCTGTCACATCACACCCTGACTTATTTGGAGTTGTTTGCTGTTTTCCTGTGTGTAGTGTTTTACTTCTTGTCTTACGCTCCTATTTTGGTGGCTTTTTCTCTTTTTTTTGGTGCTTTCCTGTAGCAGTTTCATGTCTTCCTTTGAGCGATATTTCCCGCATCTACTTTGTTTTAGCAATCAAGAATATTTCAGTTGTTTTTATCCTTCTTTGTGGGGACATTGTTGATTGTCATGTCATGTTTGGATGTACTTTGTGGACGCTGTCTTTGCTCCGCAGTAAGTCTCTGCTGTCGTCCAGCATTCTGTTTTTGTTTACTTTGTAGCCAGTTCAGTTTTAGTTTCGTTCTGCATAGCCTTCCCTAAGCTTCAATGTCTTTTCTTAGGGGCACTCACCTTTTGTTTATTTTTGGTTTAAGCATTAGACACCTTTTTACCTGCACACTGCCTCCCGCTGTTTCCGACATCTACAAAGCAATTAGCTAGCGGCTGCCACCTACTGATATGGAAGAGTATTACACGGTTACTCTGCCGAGCTCTAGATAGCACAGACACTCAACAACAACACATCATTTGCAGACTATAATTACTGGTTTGTAAAAAATATTTTTAACCCAAATCGGTGAAATTAGATAATCTCCCACGGCACACCAGACTGTATCTCACAGCACACTGGTTTGCCGCGGCTCAGTGGTTGAAAAACACTGCACTAATAGTACTAACCTTTAACTGTTAATTTTACTAATTTTCATTAATTACTAGTTTCTATGTAACTGTTTTTATACTGTTTTACTTTCTTTTTGTATCAAGAAAATGTTTTTAATGTATTTATCTTATTTTTTTAATTTTTTTTAAGTACCTTATCTTCACCATACCTGGTTGTCCAAATTAGGCATAATAATGTGTTAATTCCACGACTGTATATATTGGTATCGGTTGATATCGGTATCAGTAATTAAGGGTTTGGTCAATATCGGAAACATCGGATATCGGCAAAAAGCCATTATCGGACATCCCTAATTATGAGAAATACTTTCAACTTTATTGAAAATAACATTCTTCATCTCAGTATGTTAATAATGACTGACTTCATTATATATTACAAAACGGTTGTATTACTCGTTCATGGATGTCATTTTACTATAAAAAAGTCAGTAAATGAATGCACCGGTATGTATTTGTGAACGCTCTGATGTTCCAAATAAGTGTTTGATGAGTATTCCTCAACTTTATCAGTATTTATTGCCACCTTTCCCAACTTCTTTGTCACTTGTTGCTGGCATCAAATTCTAAAGTTAATGATTATTTGCAAAAAAAAAAGTTTGAACATCAAATATGTTGTCTTTGTAGCATATTCAATTGAATATGGGTTGAAAATGATTTGCAAATCATTGTATTCCGTTTATATTTACATCTAACACAATTTCCTAACTCATATGGAAACGGGGTTTGTACATTGAGGAACTCGAGAAAGCGGTACAAGTGACTCACCCACAGTGGAGGGCATCAATGGAGTGTGGACAGTGATGTAGTCACACAGGGGCCAAAGCTGCTCCAAAGACATCTGCTGGACCCCCCAGCTGGCCGACACCTCGGGTGGAGTAATTGGATCGTAGCCGATAGTCTGATAGGAAACATATTTGCAAGTGAATATTCCAGAACGTACTGTACCATGTGACGTGCAGGCCAACCTTCATGCCAAACGACTGCATTCTGTGGGCCACTTCCTTCCCGATTCTTCCCAGTCCGACTATCCCGAGCACTTTGCCATAAATCTCCCTGCCCATAAACTGCAATATTTGAAAATTAGACAATGAACCCTGCCTAGTAGAACAAAAGCCACACAGAGCCAAGCGTCACATCTCATCACGGACAATGAAGCCGACCATGCGACTGTAATCTCTTGGCGGGCTCACCTTTTTGCGATCCCAGTTGCCAGCTCTCATCGACATTGCAGCTTGAGGCACATTTCTGCAAGCGAACACACGTTAGTAAACACTTGCACTGCAAAAACTGAAATCTAAGTACAAACCCTGTTTCCATATGAGTTGGGAAATTGTGTTAGATGTAAATATAAACGGAATACAATGATTTGCAAATCATTTTCAACCCATATTCAGTTGAATATGCTACAAAGACAACATATTTGATGTTCAAACTGATAAACATTTTTTTTTCAAATAATCATTAACTTTAGAATTTGATGCCAGTCACACGTGACAAAGAAGTTGGGAAAGGTGGCAATAAATACTGATAAAGTTGAGGAATGCTCAGCAAACACTTATTTGGAACATCCCGCAGGTGTGCAGGCTAATTGGGAACAGGTGGGTGCCATGATTGGGTATAAAAGTAGATTCCATGAAATGCTCAGTCATTCACAAACAAGGATGGGGCGAGGGTCACCACTTTGTCAACAAATGCGTGAGCAAATTGTTGAACAGTTTAAGAAAAACCTTTCTCAACCAGCTATTGCAAGGAATATCATCAAAGGGTTCAGAAAATCTGGAGAAATCACTGCACATAAGCAGCTAAGCCCGTGACCTTTGATCCCTCATGCTGTACTGCATCAACAAGCGACATCAGTGTGTAAAGGATATCACCACATGGGCTCAGGAACACTTCAGAAACCCACTGTCAGTAACTACAGTTGGTCGCTACATCTGTAAGTGCAAGTTAAAACTCTCCTATGCAAGGCGAAAACCGTTTATCAACAACACCCGGAAACGCCATCGGCTTCGCTGGGCCTGAGCTCATCTAAGATGGACTGATACAAAGTGGAAAAGTGTTCTGTGGTCTGACGAGTCCACATTTCATATTGTTTTTGGAAACTGTAGACGTCATGTCCTCCGGACCAAAGAGGAAAAGAACCATCCGGATTGTTATAGGCGAGCCAGCATCTGTGATGGTATGGGGGTGTATTAGTGCCCAAGACATGGGTAATTTACACATCTGTGAAGGCGCCATTAATGCTGAAAGGTACATACAGGTTTTGGAGCAACATATGTTGTCATCCAAGCAACGTTACCATGGACGCCCCTGCTTATTTCAGCAAGACAATGCCAAGCCACGTGTTACATCAACGGGGCTTCATAGTAAAAGAGTGCGGGTACGAGACTGGCCTGCCTGTAGTCCAGACCTGTCTCCCATTGAAAATGTGTGGCGCATTATGAAGCCTAAAATACCACAACGGAGTCCCCCGGACTGTTGAACAACTTAAGCTGTACATCAAGCAAGAATGGGAAAGAATTCCACCTCAGAAGCTTAAAAAATGTGTCTCCTCAGTTCCCAAATGTTTACTGAGTGTTGTTAAAAGGAAAGGCCATGTAACACAGTGGTGAACATGCCCTTTCCCAACTACTTTGGCACGTGTTGCAGCCATGAAATTCTAAGTTAGTTATTATTTGCAAAAAAAATTAAAGTTTATGAGTTTGAACATCAAATATGTTGTCTTTGTAGTGCATTCAATTGAATATGGTTTGAAAAGGATTTGCAAATCATTGTATTCCATTCATATTTACATCCAACACAATTTCCCAACTCATATGGAAACGGGGTTTGTAAGATGAAATATCTCAAATAAGGGTGATATTTGTTTATTTTCTGTCTGATAAGATAATTCTTCTCACTAAGCAGATTTTATGTTAGAGCCTTTTACTTGTTTTAAGTGTTTTGGTCCTAAATGATCTCAGTAAGATATTACAGCTTGTTGCTGAGATTTGATGACCTATATTGAGTAAAACATGCTTGAAACTAGAATATCAACTGTTGCAAAGCTGTGTCATCAACACTCACAAGTATACAACTACTTTTTTAAAGTAACCATTTCTTATTTCAAGCATGAAATAAAAAATCATGACTTTGACACAATTGTGTCTCATAGTTAAAACAGATGACAGCCAAATGGACTTTGCTGTTTTATTTTCAATGAAAGAAGAGAAAATAGGTACTCATATAATAGTACAGTTGGCACAGTACAGTAAACTGACAGTTAATATTGAAAGATTTAACATGTGACAATTCTAACAATTTTGAACAGAAATAGTTCATGCACATTCAAGATTCAAGATTCAACATGCTTTATTGTTGTCCATTCTTTAACATGTAAAAGACACATAAGAACTGAAATTTCATTTTAGGCACAGTACCACTAAGAGCAGACATACGTTACAAGGGGACAAGACGGGACCGCCAACGGATCAGCCACTTACGGCGCTCCTTAAAAAAGGTAGGAGTCTGGACCCTCAGGTGGGGTCCAGACTGAGTCCGAGAAAAAAACCTCACATAGCATGTCACACATAAACATGATACATGTAATCACAACAACTCGCAACAGGGGGGGGGGGTTTGGGGCCCTGGAGACCGGCTGCCGCTATAAAGCTCTACTCAGCCATCCACAACCCTGGAGGAATTAAGCAGTGGTGAAGGCATTCAGATTAATTATTCAAAATTACAATTAAAACATTTTTGGCCGGGGGCCGGGCTGTATATATGCGCACTAATTGACTGAAAGAGCACGCACTTGGCGCGATGATGTCATGTTATCGATGGAAAAATGCATTTTTAGACAATATGATTTGCCTGAGCGGCTAGTAGACCCAGAGAGCAACGTTCCCTCTAAGGTGCGCACCTGCGCAATTGCGCACTGCTCACGCGTCCTCTGCGCACAGCAAATCTATGCCGTGCAAAAAATCAAATCCCACTCAACAAAATAAACAAATTGTTTGTTTTGTATGATTTTGCAATGCAACTGGGAGTAACAGGTGACGAAAGGCGGCCACAACAGATAAAACAATGTTTGTCAACACTTAAATTATTCTAACGTCTGTGGAGACACTTTAAGGAGGACAGGAATTCCATCGGTCCCTTTATTTAGCGAAATTGTCTGTCGGCCATAACCACACCAAAACAATGTGTAAAATACTTTTATCTAGCAAAACTGGTCGTTGTCTACCGTACAAACCAAGCCAAAAGCAACTCTTTGTCATCTGTTATATGAACAGCAGCCGCTTGCTCTCTCTCTCTCCTGCACCAACACATACACTATGGCAGGGGTCACCAAAGCGGTGCCCGTGGGCACCAGGTCGCCCGTAAGGACCAGATGAGTCGCCTGCTGGCCTGTTCTAAAAATAGCTCAAATAGCAGCACTTAGCAGTGAGTTGCCTCTATTTTTAAAATTGTATTTACTTACTCGCAAGCTGGTACGGAGACCCTAAAGGGACATGGGGGAATTTGTTTTTTTAGATATGTATCTCGTGCGCACAAGAAACTTTTTATAAAAAAAAAAATATTAAATTTTTTTTTATTATTATTATTATTATTTATTTATTTTTATAAAAAGTTTCTCGTGGGTACGAGAAACTTTCTCATGGGCACGAGAAATGCGTGCGCGTGGTTTGAGGTGTGTGTTAAAATGGCAGTTTAGGAGTTAATTTGGCTGTATTTCCAACTAGGACTTTCCCCCATGTGTGTTGTGGCAAAATGTGAATGCCTGATTACTAGGTGTGAGACAAACACTTTATCTTCCTGGTTTATTGTAACGCTACGTGTTTGACATTATTTAAGACTTCATCGTGCCTGGAAAAGGACAGTTTTCCTCTTCTGTGGCTGTGGGGGGTGGGCGTGGCTTGCGGACCTGCAGCGAAGCGGGGTGTGCCAGTTAGCCCCATGTTGATGTAATAAAACTTATTTCTTGTTTGGAAGATACACACACAATTGTAACTGTTATTTCTTCCTGCACATAATAAATATGTACAACGTGTTTGGATGTATTCATTTATGTAAAATTGTCATTAAATGTAATATTGCCTGACAAAAAGTGATTCGACGTATTATAAATGATAAATAAATGGGTTGTACTTGTATAGCGCTTTTCTACCTTCAAGGTACTCAAAGCGCTTTGACACTACTTCCACATTTACCCATTCACACACACATTCACACACTGATGGAGGGAGCTGCCATGCAAGGCGCTAACCAGCACCCATCAGGAGCAAGGGTGAAGTGTCTTGCTCAGGACACAACGGACATGACGAGGTTGGTTCTAGGTGGGGATTGAACCAGGGACCCTCGGGTTGCGCACGGCCACTCTTCCACTGCGCCACGCCGTCCCTATTATCGCATATTTACACACGCGCATTTGACTAGAATACCCTTATGAGCATTACATATATCAACATCAAGTACCTACTTTTTAGAGCAAATATCTACCCAAATGGCCACTTTGTTGCTGCCAAAAATGTATTTCTAGTAATATTTTGACACATCTTATCTCTGCATATCCTACTAGAATACTCTTATTAGCATTACATATACTGTATATAAATCAAGTACCTACTGTACTGTTTACTTGTAGAAATTACCCTTTTTGGAGCAAATATCTACCCATATAATTTATATGTGTATATACAGTATATAGAGAGAGAGATAAGATGAGTCAAAATATTACGAGAAATACATTTTTGGCAGCAACAAAGTGGCCATTTGGGTAGATATTTGCTCTAAAAAGGGTATTTCAACAAGTAAACAGTACGAGAAAGTTTCTCGTGGCCACGAGAAAGTGTCTCGTGCGCACAAGAACTTTTTATTAAAATAAAAAAAAAATAAAACCTTTTTTTTAATTTTTTTAAAAAAAAAAAAGTTTCTCGTGCGCACAAGGTAGTTTCTCGTGCGCAAGAGATACATGTCTAAAAAAAAAAAAATTGCCCATGTCCCTTTAGGGCAGTGGTCCCCAACCACCGGGCCGCGGCCCGGTACAGTTTCGCGGACCGATTGGTACCGAGACGCACAAGAGAAAAAAAAAAAGAAAAAAAAAAAAAGTTTTTTTTTTTTTTTTAATCAACATAAAAACACAATATATACACTATATATCAATGTATATCAATACAGTGTGCAGGGATACAGTCCGTAAGCACACTTGATTGTATTTCTTTATATATATATAAAAAAAAAAAAAAAAAAATCACCCCCCCAAATTTTTAAGCGTTGACCGGTCCGCAGCTACAAAAAGGTTGGGGACCACTGCTTTAGGGGATCCGTAAGCTGGTCTCGCTTTACTCGACATTTTTAATTCTAAGAGAGACAAAACTCAAATAGAATTTGAAAATCCAAGAAAATATTTTAAAGACTTGGTCTTCCATCCATCCATCCATCCATCTTCTTCCGCTTATCCGAGGTCGGGTCGCGGGGGCAGCAGCCTAAGCAGGGAAGCCCAGACTTCCCTCTCCCTAGCCACTTCGTCCAGCTCTTCCCGGGGGATCCCGAGGCGTTCCCATGCCAGCCGGGAGACATAGTCTTCCCAACGTGTCCTGGGTCTTCCCCGTGGCCTCCTACCAGTTGGACGTGCCCTAAACACCTCCTTAGGGAGGTGTTCGGGTGGAATCCTGACCAGATGCCCGAACCACCTCATCTGGCTCCTCTCCATGTGGAGGAGCAGCGGCTTTACTTTGAGCTCCCCCCGGATGACAGAGCTTCTCACCCTATCTCTAAGGGAGAGACCCGCCACCCGGCGGAGGAAACTCATGTGGGCCGCTTGTACCCGTGATCTTGTCCTTTCGGTCATAACCCAAAGCTCATGACCATAGGTGAGGATGGGAACGTAGATCGACCGGTAAATTGAGAGCTTTGCCTTTGGTCTTTCACTTGTTTAAATAAATTAATTTTTTTTTTTTACTTTGCTTCTTATAACTTTAAGAAAGACAATTTTAGAGAAAAAATACAACCTTAAAAATGATTTTAGGATTTTTAAACACATATACCTTTTTTACCTTTTAAATTCCTTCCTCTTCTTTCCTGACAATTTTGCAACGTTTTTTTGTCACTTTTGGGTGAAATCAAAGAGTTCATGCAGTCCAGGGGTGAGGACACCGTGCATTTTTAAAACGGACATTACTGGAAAACTGAACAGTTTGAACTGTGAGCTGCAAGGCAAAGGTAAAACTGTCGCCGATATGATAAGTGCTTTAAATGCATTTCAAGCTAAGATGAACCTTTTCTCTGTGCATTTACAGAGAAAAAAAGTGCTGCACTTTCCCTCTGTGCAGATGGTGCTGAAAGACAATGCTTCTGCATCTGAGGTAGGGATGTCCCGATCCAGGTTTTTGCACTTCCGATCTGATACCGATATTGTTTTTGCACTTCCGATCCGATACCGATACTGACCAATACCGATACTGACCGATAATGGCCTATCCGAGCATGTATTAAAGTTTAAAGTTATTTAGCCTACTTAGTTGTCAGAATCATGTTGAAAAGGGTTTTAGTACTCTTGATAACAACTAACCAGCTGAATTAGGTGAGTTTGAATAATACACAATGGTTGGTAACAAGAAACTGACCTGTTTATTCAAGGATAAACACAAAATAGACAAAATTATACATGACAAACAGAAATGGCATCATTGAAACAAGGGCTGAGCGATATGGCCTTTTTTTTAATATTGCGATATTTTAAGGCCATATTGCGATACACGATATATATCTCGATATTTTGCCTTAGCCTTGAATGAACACTTGATGCATATAATCACAGCAGTATGATGATTCTATGTGTTTTGATTGATTGATTGAGACTTTTATTAGTAGGTTGCACAGTGAAGTACATATTCCGTACAATTGACCACTAAATGGTAACACCCGAATAAGTTTTTCAATTTGTTTAAGTCGGGGTCCACTTAAATTGATTCATGATCAGATATATACTATCAGATATATACTATCATCATAATACAGCCATCACACAAGATAATCACATTGAATTATTTACATTATTTATAATCCAGGGTGTGGAGGGGGGCGCCTGATGTAAGTGTCAAAAAGACAGCCAAAAGAGTTTGATATGAGAATAAATCTAAAGTTAAAATATAGGGTAGAAATGCACCCATTTGCAGGAAATGTAGTCTTGATTTTCAACATTTTCTTTCAAGGCTTGCATGTCTACATTAAAACATTCTTCTTCATACTGCATTAATATATGCTACTTTTAAACTTTCATGCAGAGAAGGAAATCACAACTAAACAAATCACTAATTTTTTCATACGGTGTTGATCTGGAAATTTTTGCCTCGGCATTTTGATGGTGTGGGCGTGTGGCACCGAACGGAGATAAGCGTCTCGACAGACGTCACAATATTTGAACAATGATGACGAAAACTGTTTTCTCTGTCGTGTCCGTGTGTCGAAAATTGTTATGCGCTTATTTTTTTATTTGATTTTGTGCGTGGCATATAATTGCTATGCGCAGAGGACGTTTAAACAGTGCGCGCACCTTAGAGGGAGCGTTGCTCGCACGGCTGCGCTAGCATCACAGCTAACGTTAGCCATGCCGCTACCTCTCTGCTCGGGGAGGACGTATACGTATGTGACGTATGACGTGACAGTATGTGACGTATGACGTGACAGTATGTGACGTGTGTAAGAAGGTGCGCTTTCTGTCTGTGAGAAGCACAGACACAGAAAAGAGTGAGAAGAGCCTGTCGTGTAATGCCAGCAGCTAAAAGCAACTGCGTGAGAATCCACAGACCTGTGGATGTGTTGAAGGTGTGCTGGAAAATGCGGAACGGAACTTAGGGAGCAGCAGAAAAGTGGAATGTACTATTTAAATCTGTGCGTTGGAAAACACACAGATTTTTTTTAACTGGATCTGGATCGGCATTTTCCCATGCCTTGCCGACACGCATTTTTTTTGCAAATATCGGCGGGCGATCCGATCCAAATATCGGATCGGGACATCCCTAATCTGAGGCTTTTGACAAAGTTGCAGAAAAGTACTATCAGGTCATAAACAGAGTTGGGCAAGAGTTTGAGAACAGGTTTTGTGACCTGGATCAGCTGGAGCCATGTGTGTTGTTCATTTCTATTCCTTTCATGAACGCATATCGCATATCATGCATTGCTGAGCAGTTAAGTGCAACATTCAGCCTGGATACTGAACAGGTGGAGATTGAAATTGTAACACTGCAAAATGACCTCCACCTCAAAGCCCACCAGGTTGCATCAAACTTGTGGTGCCTTGTTGACACAGAAAAGTACAGTGGTGTATGCGCCATACTTGCCAACCTTGAGACCTCCGATTTCGGGAGGTGGGGGAGGGGGTGGGGGTGGGCGTGGTCGGGGGTGTGGCTAAAAGGGTAGGAGTATATTTACAGCTAGAATTCACCAAGTCAAGTATTTCATATATATATATACATATATATATATATATATATATATATAACAAATACTTGACGATCAGTGAAATCTAGCTATATATACATATAAACATTTTATTATATATATATATATATATATATATATATATATATATATATATATATATATAAAAAATACTTGAATTTCAGTGTTCATTTATTTACACATATACACACACATACCACTCATCTACTCATTGTTGAGTTAAGGGTTGAATTGTCCATCCTTGTTCTATTCTCTGTCACTATTTTTCTAACCATTCTGAACTCTGATGATGCATTGATGTGTGGCACGCACAAAAGTGCTTTCATCAAATGCACTAGATGGCAGTATTGTCCTGTTTAAGAGTGTCACAACATTGCTGTTTACGGCAGACGAACTGCTTTACGGTATATAAAAACGTGACTGCTGTTGTTGTGTGTTGTTGCCGCGCTGGGAGGACGTTAATGAAACTGCCTAACAATAAACCCACATAAGAAACCAAGAAATCGCCCTCCATCATTCTACAGTTATAACGTGATTGGGCAGGTATGCTGGTTATATTGTGGGTTAGCGGACTCAGGTCCTCATGGACCGGAGTCCGCCTGAATTTCGGGAGAAAATTTGTCCCGGGAGGTTTTCTGGAGAGGCGCTGAATTTCGGGAGTCTCCCGGAAAATCCGGGAGGGTTGGCAAGTATGGTATGCGCAGCAGCTATGAAGGTTGCAAGCCTGTTTGGTTCAACTTATCTTTGTGAATCAGCCTTTTCTGACATGAACTTCATCAAGAACAAACACAGAACACGCCTCACTGATGCACGTCTGCAAGACTCACTCAGAGTTGCAGTGTCAAGTTACACACCAGAGTACAACACACTAGTTAACAGCATGCAATGCCAGGCTTCCCACCAACTGACAAAGAAACAGATAACAGATTTGGTGTCCAGTTCAAATTGTGACATGATTTATTTAAAAATTTGAGAGTTGACTTTTGTATTTTAGATGAGTTATTATTTGTACAGTGGCTAGCTAGTTAAAATGGGATATTGTGATTTCACAAGACTGTCTTAGAAGTGATCATTTGAAAATGTTCAATTTGAAAAATGTGCACTTAGAGAAAATATAAAAATTAAGTGTTGCATATTGATATTTATCCGTTTCTATATATATTTATTGTGAGAAATCATTAAGATGACCAGTGTTTCCACAAAGATAAATATAATTAATTATTAATAATAACATAGAGTTAAAGATAAATTGAGCAAATTGGCTATTTCTGGCAATTTATCTAAGTGTGTATCAAACTGGTAGCCCTTCGCATTAATCAGTACCCAAGAAGTAGCTCTTGGTTTCAAAAAGGTTGGTGACCCCTGCACTATGGCAATTAGCCACTGGTGCGTTTATGGCCACACAAAAAGTTGGACAACTCCAACACTACACGTCGTTTTACTATGACTCCTCAATCAGTGTGCTTATTGTACTGTCATTTGTTAAGAATGTTATTTTTTGGATATTAATCATGAAATGATGTTACAGGACTACATAATTGCTAATAAAAACATTTTTATTTTTCGGACAGAAAGTTAATTAACACTTCATCTCATGCAACATGTGAATGTTTTAAGGGGAACAAAATGTGATCTCTGAAAGGGGTACACAATCTTTCCAAAGCAGGCCCCCCATCCAGCCATAAAATACTATAGTGTAGTGATTTTCAACCACTGTGCCGCGGTGTGTGAGATACAGTCTGGTGTGCCGTGGGAGATTATCTAATTTCACCTATTTGGGTTAAAAATATTTTTTGCAAACCAGTAATTATAGTCTGCAAATGATGTGTTGTTGTTGAGTGTCGGTGCTGTCTAGAGCTCGGCAGAGTAACCGTGTAATACTCTTCCATATCAGTAGGTGGCAGCCGGTGGCTAATTGCTTTGTAGATGTCGGCAACAGCGGGAGGCAGGGTGCAGGTAAAAAGGTGTCTAATGCTTGAACCAAAAATGAATAAAAAGGTGAGTGCCTTCAAAAGGATTTGAAGCTTAGGTAAGGCAATGCAGGACAAAACTAAAACTGAACTGGCTACAAAGTAAACAAAAACAGAATACTGGACGACAGCAAAGACTTACTGCGGAGCAACGACGGCGTCCACAATGTACATCCGAACATGACATGACAATCAACAATGTCCCAACATATTCTTGATCATTAAAACAAAGTAGATGTGGGAAATATCGCTCAAGGGAGACATGAAACTGCTACAGGAAAATACCAAAAAAAGAGAAAAAGCCACCAAAATAGGAGCGCAAGACAATAAGTAAAACACTACACACAGGAAAACAGCAAAAAAAGTCCAAATAAGTCAGGGCGTGATGTGACAGGTGGTGACAGTACACCTACTTTGAGACAAGAGCTATAGTGACGCATGCTTGGTTATGCTTTAAAGTCATATCCAACAATTGCGACAACGACTTTTTACTGTCAACCTAGTTTCGTTTTTTAATTATTTCCGCTGGTGGTGTGCCTCCGGATTTTTTCAACGCAAAAAAATGTGCCTTCGCTCAAAAAAGGTTGAAAAATACTGCTTTAGTGCATAGCTGATTTAAAAAAAAAAAACAATATCTAAGTGGGCCAAATCACATATATTAGAAAATAATCTCTTGATATTGACTAGTCACTTGATTATAATACGAAGACATTTAAATTGTTATGTCAGGTTTGAGACAAATGTGCAGCTGGTATGGCCACAGTGTGCACGTCTGTATTCCACTGAATGCTCAGGGTATTTGTGCATTTGCTCACACATGAAAAATTAGAGGGAACATGAGAGTAACAAGCGGTTGCCTTGTTGCCTTTCCATTAAGAACAATAAATTACTTTTTAGTGTAAGTTTGCTGGTTTCAAGAAATGTAATGCCGAGCGCATATCATTATGTCAAGATAATGGCACTAGCGTTTACTTAATTTAAGAATATTTTTCAACATATTGAGCAATATGGTCTCTTTTTTTGTTTGTTTCTACCAAGAAAAGTGCACTTGTTATTAGTGAGAATATTTTAAGGTATTTTTGGGTTCATTGAAGTTAGCTCATTTTTACTTGTTTTGGAAAGTCTTGACAAACCAAATTTTCTTGTTCTATTGGCAGATAATTCTGCTTAGTTCAAATAAAATACTCCTCATTTTTTGTATTTTTTTGTCTTGTTTTTCAACACTGACTTTTTGCAGTGTGGAGACACACGTTAGTAAACGGCCACGGACAATCTGGACGAGTGTACGGACACTTGGGTTGTGAAAACAATAGTATGGTGTCAAGATCAACTTGCCTTGACAGGCTCATCAGGAGAGTGCAGGTCAGTTCGGCTGCACTGATGGTGTTGCCGCTGGGCGTGCTGCACCACACATTAGGTTAGCTGCTATTGACAGTACAATCCCATGTTGCACCAATCATGCACCCTTACTTCATGACTATTACCCCCATTTTGGTGGCGGCCTCCACGTCCACGTTGTCCACACCGGTCCCGGCTCTCCCGATGATTTTAAGATTGGCGGCCGCGTTGATGACGTCGGCCGTCACCTTGGTAGCGGATCGCACCACCAGGCCGTCGTAGTCCTGAGATGTTGAGAGAGCAAACATGTAAATGCATGGCTGGGTCATCAATGTGGCAAACACACCTGCACAAGGCACTTAAGCACCACCGTGGAAGACTTTTACTAAGTGTAGTACTTCTATAAATGCTTGTTTGCACCCAAGTACCTGCACAGCCATCTGTTTATTAACAACCAACACCATGCCTCAACTACACTTTAAATTAGTGCTGTCAAACTATTTTTATGTATAGTAGAAGCTGCACAAAACTTCCTCTATATTGTCTTCCATTATAGTGCTGTAAATGCACCAATACTTTTGATACACACACACACACACACACACACACACACACACACACACACACACACACACACACACACACACACACACACACACACACACACACACACACACACACACACACACAAACACAAACACACACACACACACACACACACACACACACACACACACATTCACACATATACAAACCCCGTTTCCAGATGAGCTGGGAAATTGTGTTAGATGTAAATATAAACGGAATACAATGAGTTGCAAATCCTTTTCAACCCATATTCAGTTGAATGCACTACAAAGACAAGATATTTGATGTTCAAACTCATAAACTTTATTTTTTTTTGCAAATAATTAACTTAGAATTTCATGGCTGCAACACGTGCCAAAGTAGTTGGGAAAGGGCATGTTCACCACTGTGTTACATGGCCTTTCCTTTTAACAACACTCAGTAAACGTTTGGGAACTGAGGAGACACATTTTTTAAGCTTCTCAGGTGGAATTCTTCAGGCGGTACTGCATCAAAAAACAATATCGACGTGTAAAGGATATCACCACATGGACTCAGTAACACTTCAGAAAACCACTGTCAGTAACTACAGTTGGTCGCTACATCTGTAAGTGCAAGTTAAAACTCTACTCAGTGGCCTAGTGGTTAGAGTGTCCGCCCTGAGATCGGTAGGTTGTGAGTTCAAACCCCGGCCGAGTCATACCAAAGACTATAAAAATGGGACCCATTACCTTCCTGATTGGCACTCAGCATCAAGGGTTGGAATTGGGGTTTAAATCACCAAAAATGATTCCCGGGCGCGGCACCGCTGCTGCCCACTGCTCCCCTCACCTCCCAGGGGGTGAACAAGGGGATGGGTCAAATGCAGAGGACAAATTTCACCACACCTAGTGTGTGCGTGATAATCATTGGTACTTTAACTTTAACTATGCAAAGCCAAAGCCATTTCTCAACAACACCCAGAAACGCTGCCGGCATCGTTGGGCCCAAGCTAATCTAAGATGGACAAGGCATGGGTAATTTACACTTCTGTGAAGGCACCATTAATGCTGAAAGGTACGTACAGGTTTTGGAGCAACATATGTCGCCATCCAAGCAACGTTATCATGGACGCCCCTGCTTATTTCAGCAAGACAATGCCAAGCCACGTGTTACATCAACGTGGCTTCATAGTAAAAGAGTGCGGGTACTAGACTGGCCTGCCTGTAGTCCAGACATTGAAAATGTGTGGTGCAATATGAAGGCTAAAATATCACAAGGGAGACTGTTGAACAACTTAAGCTGTACATCAAGCTAGAATGGGAAAGAATTCCACTTCAAAAATGTGTCTCCTCAGTTCCCAAACCTTTACTGAGTGTTGTTAAAAGGAAAGGCCATGTAACACAGTGGTAAAAATGCCTTTTTTTTGCAATGTGTTGCTGCCATTCAATTCTAAGTTCATGATTATTTGCAACAACAAAAAAGTATTAAAAATCTTGTCTTTGCAGTCTATTCAATTGAATATAAGTTGAAAAGGATTTGCAAATCATTGTATTCTCTTTTTATTTACCATTTACACAACCTGACAACTTCACTGCTTTTGGCTTTTTGTCGTTTAATCCCCTGGTTCAGATACATGACAAAGTCTAAATATTGGACATTATATAGAAAAAAAGTGTGTGACGGTCACGTGGTTCTGGCTGCTAGAAAGTGATGGGCTGCATTGCATCATCCAGTCAAGGCAGGGGGCGGGGCTTATACTCACAAATCACACTTGAAGAGCGACAACTCAAACCCACTATTTCACCTACAATGCGGTTAAATAAGTGGATTAACTTTGACTACATATGATACAAAAATGCGCCGAAAGGGAGAAAAGAGGCGGTGGAAGGCGAGTAAAGATGGGAGTTACGCAATGCAGACTTCATGCCGATCTTACCTTGATCTCCGCGATCAAGTCCTCCTTCCTCATGTTCTGCTTCTCCGTTACTCGGATGCCATTTTCTTCCAAGATGTTCCTGCAGCGAGGGTCCACGCTCTCGCTGATGAGGACGCTGCGGATGCAGATGGGCGCCATGTCGACGTGGTTGCCTCCTGCGTGATGAATGAGCGAGTGAGTCGTGATGGCCGCACGTTGCCAGGCTCGTACTTCTGGGGGCGGGCGGATCGACACAGGCGTCGACCCCCGAGGGGGTATCACAGCAATAGCAGTGTGGAGACGTCGATATTTGTTAATTCTTCCAAGTTGAATATTACACACAAATATAAGATCTGGGTATTTGTGTTTGTTTTCCGTCATTGTTTTGAAAAAAATAAGTTTGTGTATACATGAGAGCAGGGCCGGCCCGTGGCATAGGCCGTATAGGCAAATGCTAAGGGCGCCGTCCATCAGGGGGCGCCACGCCAGTGCCACAAATGTTGGAGAAAAAAAAAAAAGGTTGATACTATTATTTCTAAATACAAAAAATAATCCCACGTTAATTAAAATGCAAAGTAAAGCCTATTTAATAGAAATATTATTTGTTACAACATTACACCCCCCACCCCCCCACCCCCGCACGGTGCGCCCCCTCCCTTCCCGTATCATGACTCTTTTTGGACGTCACCACATCAAAAAATCAACATAAGATGTCAAAACGGCCAAAACTGTCAGGTGCCCAGGGAAGAAAAAAGAGAAAAGAAGAGGAGGAGAAACGAGAAAAGACAGAGGTAGCAGGTAGGTAACGTTAGCCTACATGAAATTATTTGTCTGTTACAGAATGTGATAGTAACCTGGCTTTTTAGCATTAAGCTAATGTTACATGATTCGGCAATTGCTAATCAATAAATAGCTAGTTCTGTTTTAACGTCGGGTTAATATTGTGGAGGGGGCTAAATTGTTATGGAAAATAATAATGTAACGTTAGGTAATTACAGTACTCCCACCTTACATTCCTCAGGGACATTTGTATTAGATCTTTTAAGCAGGTGTTTTTTGTTTACATTGTTATTGCCTTCTGGTTAGCTAATGTTTGCCCTGCAGGTAATAGTCACTTTTCCACCCCTTATATATTAGGTATAGTTGTAAGTAAAAAAAAAAAAAGGTCAAAGACAAAGCTATTCGGTTTCTTGTGAGTATATACACTTCAATGCCGATGTGGGGGGGCGCCACCTAAAATCTTGCCTAGGGTGCCAGATTGGTTAGGGCCGGGCCTGCATGAGAGCATCGGCTCAAGAGAAGCCGAATGATATAAAAGCAAGCCAGATTGGTTATTTTGCACTTTTGACTTTATTTGATGTAATAAAGAGAATTAGAGCATCATTGTATTGTTTGTTGATCACTTACCTGGTCTCATATGATTGTGTTTGCAAAACCCATGAAGTTGTCACGTTGTGTAAATGGTAAATAAAAAGAGAATGCAATTATTTGCAAATCCTTTTCAACTTATATTCAATTTAATAGACTGCAAAGACAAGATATTTCATGTTCACACTGAGAAACTTTGTCTTTTTTTTTTTTGCAAATGATCATGAACTTAGAATTTATTGGCAGCAACACATTGAAAGAAAGTTGTCAAAGAGGCATTTTTACCACTGTGTTACATGGCCTTTCCTTTTAACAATACTCAGTAAAGGTTTGGGAACTAAGGAGACACATTTTTGAAGTGGAATTATTTCCCATTCTTGCTTGATGTACAGCTTAAGTTGTTCAACAGTCTCCCTTCTGATATTTTAGTCTTCATATTTTCAATGGGAGACAGGTCTGGACTACAGGCAGGCCAGTCTAGTACCCGCACTCTTTTACTATGAAGCCACACTGTTGTAACACGTGGCTTGGCATTGTCTTGCTGAAATAAGCAGGGGCGTCCATGATAACGTTGCTTGGATGGCAACATATGTTGCTCCAAAACCTGTATGTACCTTTCAGCATTAATGGTGCCTTCACAGATGTGTAAGTTACCCATGCCTCGGCCACTAGTACAACCCCATACCATCACACATGCTGCCTTTTACACTTTGTGCCTAGAACAGTCCGGATGGTTCTTTTCCTCTTTGGTCCGGAGGACACGACGACCACAGTTTCCAAAAACAAATTGAAATGTAGACTCGTCAGACCACTGAACACTTTTACACTTTGCATCAGTCCATCTTAGATGAGCTCAGGCCCAGCGAAGCCGGCGGTGTTTCTGGGTGTTGTTGATAAATGGCTTTGGCTTTGCATAGAGTTTTAACTTGCACTTACAGATGTAGCGACCAACTGTAGTTACTGACAGTGGTTTTCTGAAGTGTTCCTGAGCCCATGTGGTGATATCCTTTACACACCGATGTCGCTTTTTGATGCAGATTAATAATCAAATTTTACAGTTTGTCCCTCATAATGTTGACAAAATAATAGGTAGATATATGACACAATATCTTAATGCATACCTCAGCAGACTAATTAGGAGTCTTTGTTTGTTTACTTACTACTAAAAGACAAGTTGTCTAGTATGTTCACTATTTTATTCAAGGACTAAATTGCAATAATAAACATATGTTTCATGTATCCTAAGATTTTTTTGTTGAAAGAAAGCCAATAATGACATTGTTTGTGGTCCCCTTTATTTAGAAAAGTATCGAAATACATTTTGATGTCAGGACAACCCGAGTTGTGTCCAAAAATAAAAAAGGCAAACAATGAAACAAAATACGTTTTCATACTATATATGTGCAGTCAGACAAATGTTGTCCAACAATGTATCGAATTTGAATGATCTGAATTTAACACCGACTGTTGATCACGTGACCTGCCTCTCTACCATTGAAAGTTCACTTTTGTTAACTGTGTCTAGATTACAACAAATTAAGGTGCAAATCTTTATTGCGTGTTGCATTCGCTGATTAGTTTCCAATATTCAACTAGATCCTGAACCATTACTCCCCCTTCTCTACATGGCGAAATAATCCCATCAAAATAATAATCATGGTAACATTTTTCTTAGTGTGAATAAAAATGTATTTGAACTTGTAAACATCTCATTCAAATATTGGTACATCTAAATTAGGTTTTAGAATTACAAATATGTTTAATTTTATTACCAAAAGACAAGATTGAATCGTTGGCAACAGCACCCTCTTGTGTCGAAGAGCCGGAACTGTGTTGCTAAGCAACAATACAACACAGAGTGGAAGGTGGCAAAAAGCCAGCAACAGTTGTGTGTTGGATTTATGACGAATTGTATGGAATAATAGCAGTAAGCTGCTAAACCGGAAACATGTCGTCGGTAGTTCAACATGGACGACGGAGAGGATCCAGTAAAAGTGGTGAGTTGATATACTTTTTTTTTAGATTTAGAATTTCACGACTTTTAATAGACACAGAACAATATATACAAACCCCGTTTCATTATGAGTTGGGAAATTGTGTTAGATGTAAATATAAACGAAATACAATGATTTGCAAATCATTTTCAACCCATATTCAGTTGAATGCACTACAAAGACAACATATTTGATGTTCAAACTCATAAACTTTTTTTTTTTTTGCAAAAAAATAATTAACTTAGAATTAAATGGCTGCAACAAGTGCCAAAGTAGTTGGGAACGGGCATGTTCACCACTGTGTTACATGGCCTTTCCTTTTAACAACACTCAGTAAACGTTTTGGGAACTGAGGAGACTCATTTTTTAAGCTTCTCAGGAGGAATTCTTTCCCATTCTTGCTTGATGTACAGCTTAAGTTGTTCAACAGTCCGGGGGTCTCCGTTGTGGTATTTTAGGCTTCATAATGCGCCACACATTTTCAATGGGAGACAGGTCTGGACAACAGGCAGACCAGTCTAGTACCCGCACTCTTTTACTATGAAGGCACGTTGATGTAACTCGTGGCTTGGCATTGTCTTGCTGAAATAAGCAGGGGCGTCCATGGTAACGTTGCTTGGATGGCAACATATGTTGCTCCAAAACCTGTATGTACCTTTCAGCATTAATGGCGCCTTCACAGATGTGTAAGTTACCCATGTCTTGGGCACTAATACACCCCCATACCATCACAGATGCTGGCTTTTCAACTTTGCGCCTATAACAATCCGGATGGTTATTTTCCTCTTTGGTCCGGAGGACACGACGTCCACAGTTTCCAAAAACAATTTGAAATGTGGACTTGTCAGACCACAGAACACTTTTCCACTTTGTATCAGTCCATCTTAGGTGAGCTCAGGCCCAGCGAAGCCGACGGCGTTTCTGGGTGTTGTTCATAAACGGTTTTCGCCTTGCACAGGAGAGTTTTAACTTGCACTTACAGATGTAGCGACCAACTGTAGTTACTGACAATGGGTTTCTGAAGTGTTCCTCAGCCCATGTGGTGATATCCTTTACACACTGATGTCGCTTGTTGATGCAGTACAGCCTGAGGGATCGAAGGTCACGGGCTTAGCTGCTTACGTGCAGTGATTTCTCCAGATTCTCTGAACCCTTTGATGATATTACAGACCGTAGATGGTGAAATCCCTAAATTCCTTGCAATAGCTGGTTGAGAAAGGTTTTTCTTAAACTGTTCAACAATTTGCTCACGCATTTGTTGACAAAGTGGTGACCCTCGCCCCATCCTTGTTTGTGAATGACTGAGCATTTCATGGAATCTACTTTTATACCCAATCATGGCACCCACCTGTTCCCAATTTGCCTGTTCACCTGTGGGTGTCAAGACTTGGTCCTGGGTGTTTACTTTTCCGGGATGCAACGGAAAGTTAGCATGGGCGAGACGGGAATGAAGGTACATGATTTATTTATATTTATCAAAAAAAAGGAATAAACAAAAAGCGCGCACAGAGGCGGAGAATAAACTATGAAACCAAAAGACTATAGCAAAAAAGTACAAACAAAAAACACGCACAATGGCGGAGAACAAACTATGAAACCAAAAAGACTATAAACATGGAACAAAAACTTACTTGGCTTGGCATGAAGTGCGCAGAGGTACATAGAGTGTGACAGGGGTAAGTATGCAGGGATGTCGTCAGGACGAACAACAGAAAATGAAAAGCTTAAATAACACAGACATGATTAACGAAAACAGGTGCGTGACTCAAAACGTGAAACAGGTGCGTGACGTGACAGGTGAAAACTAATGATTGCTATGGTGACAAACAAGAGTGCACAATGAGTCCAAACGTGGAACAGGTGAAACTAATGGGTAATCATGCAAACAAGACAAGGGAGTGAAAAGCCAGAAACTAAACAAAACATGACTTAAAACAAAACATGATTACACAGACATGACAGAGCCCCTCCCTTAAGGACAGATACCAGATGTCCATAAAAAAATTAACAAGAGTCATGGGAGGGCGGGAGGGGGACATGGCGGTGTGTCGCCAGACCACGTGTCCCCGTATCCACCGGGGCAGAGTTAGGTGGCGGCGGCGAGTGGAACGCCGCTGCAGCAGGCGAGGCGGGCGCCCAGGGAATGGCCACATTCGTGGCCGACTGGGAGGTGGGCGCACTTGGCGTGGCGGGCGACCAGGTAGCGGCCATATCCGTGGCCGACGAGGAGGAAGGCGCGTCGTCACCTTTGCAGGCGTGGCAGCTCGGCGTGGCAAGTCAGGCGGCGAAGCTCGGCGTGGCGCGTCCGGCGGCAAAGCTCGGCGTGGGTCTTGGTCTTGGTCTAGGTGTGGGTCTTGGTCTTGGTCTAGGCGTGGGTCTTGGTCTTGGTCTAGGCGTGGGTCTTGGTCTAGGCGTGGGTCTTGGTCTTGGCATGGCGGAGCTGCGACTGGCGGCACTTGGCGTCGTGGAGCTGCGACTGGCGGCACTTGGCGTCGTGGAGCTGCGACTGGCGGCACTTGGCGTCGTGGAGCTGCGACTGGCGGCACTTGGCGTCGTGGAGCTGCGACTGGCGGCACTTGGCGTCTTGGAGCTGCGACTGGCGGCACTTGGCGTCTTGGAGCTGCGACTGGCGGCACTTGGCGTCTCGGAGCTGCGACTGGCGGCACTTGGCGTCTCGGAGCTGCGACTGGCGGCACTTGGCGTCTCGGAGCTGCGACTGGCGGCACTTGGCGTCGTGGAGCTGCGACTGGCGGAACTTGGCGTGGTGGGTCTTGGTCTTGGACTTGGCGTGGAGGGTCTTGGTCTTGGACTTGGCGTGGAGGGTCTTGGTCTTGGACTTGGCGTGGAGGGTCTTGGTCTTGGTCTTGGCGTGGAGGGTCTTGGTCTTGGACTTGGCGTGGAGGGTCTTGGTCTTGGACTTGGCGTGGAGGGTCTTGGTCTTGGACTTGGCGTGGAGGGTCTTGGTCTTGGACTTGGCGTGGAGGGTCTTGGTCTTGGATTTGGCGTGGAGGGTCTTGGTCTTGGACTTGGCGTGGAGGGTCTTGGTCTTGGACTTGGCGTGGAGGGTCTTGGTCTTGGAGTGGAGGGTCTTGGTCTTGGTCTTGGCGTGGAGGGTCTTGGTCTTGGACTTGGCGTGGAGGGTCTTGGTCTTGGACTTGGCGTGGAGGGTCTTGGTCTTGGACTTGGCGTGGAGGGTCTTGGTCTTGGTCTTGGCGTGGAGGGTCTGGTGCTAGCCGTGGAGCAGCGACAGGTGCTAGCCTTGGAGCAGCGACAGGTGCTAGCCTTGGAGCAGCTAGCCGTGGTGCTAGCCTTGGAGCAGGTGGAGGTGGCCTAGCTGGGGGTTGCGGCTTGGCAGGTCGGAAGACTGGTGAGGGCGGTCGTGCTGGAGGCTGTGGCTTGACGGGTCGGAAGACTGGTGAGGGCGGTCGTGCTGGAGGCTGTGGCTTGACAGGTCGGAAGACTGGTGGTGGCGGCCGTGCTGGAGGCTGTGGCTTGACATGGTGATGCAGAGCCACCCCACCTACACAGCTCCCGACCCCAGCCCCCCCCTCAAGGGGCGGATACCAGACGCGCTCTCTGCGGTCTGGAACTCTCTCTAGGGGTGGGCGGGGGGAGGCAGAAACGTCCCCTTTAAATTGTTCAAAATGTCTATTTTCTACCTGTGATATTGTGGGTGAAAAAATTTTTTTTGTGACTTGGGCGTGACTTGAGTCCTGGGGGGCGGGGAATCAAAAGAAAAAGAATTCAGGAAAAAAAAATCCTGGTTTTTGACGTCATCAGGGCGAAGCCGGGCTGGCTGCTGCTTGCTTCCGCCCGGAGGGGGAGGGGCATGTGGGAGCGGCGTGTCCTGCAGGCTCGCGGAAGTTCTTCCTGACGTCCTTCGTCTTTGGCGGCGCTTCCGTGGCTGAGGTGACGCTGTGTCGTCCTGGGACCAAATGAAGTCTCTGTACTCCACGGAGGAGTAGCGCAGAGTTTCCTCCTCCATCGCGCACAGGACCGCCCAAGAAGCCTCGTCCAAAATGTCCAACTCGGCCAACTTAGGTGCGGAAAAGCGGGTCTGCTGACGACCTACTGTCAAGACTTGGTCCTGGGTGTTTGCTTTTCCGGGATGCAACGGAAAGTTGGCACGGGCGAGACGGGAATGAAGGTACATGATTTATTTATATTTATCAAAAAAAAGGAATAAACAAAAAGCGCGCACAGAGGCGGAGAATAAACTATGAAACCAAAAGACTATAGCAAAAAAGTACAAACAAAAAACACGCACAATGGCGGAGAACAAACTATGAAACCAAAAAGACTATAAACATGGAACAAAAACTTACTTGCCTTGGCATGAAGTGCGCAGAGGTACATAGAGTGTGACAGGGGTAAGTATGCGGGGATGTCGTCAGGACGAACAACAGAAAATGAAAAGCTTAAATAACACAGACATGATTAACGAAAACAGGTGCGTGACTCAAAACGTGAAACAGGTGCGTGACGTGACAGGTGAAAACTAATGGTTGCTATGGTGACAAACAAGAGTGCACAATGAGTCCAAACGTGGAACAGGTGAAACTAATGGGTAATCATGCAAACAAGACAAGGGAGTGAAAAGCCAGAAACTAAACAAAACATGACTTAAAACAAAACATGATTACACAGACATGACAGTGGGATGTTCCAAATAAGTGTTTGATGAGCATTCCTCAACTTTATCAGTGTTTTTTGCCACCTTTCCCAACTTCACGTGTTGCTGGCATCAAATTCTAAAGTTAATGATTATTTGCAAAAAAAAAATGTTTATCAGTTTGAACATCAAATATGTTGTCTTTGTAGCATATTCAATTGAATATGGGTTGAAAATAATTTGCAAATCATTGTATTCCGTTTATATTTACATCTAACACAATTTCCCAACTCATATGGAAACGGGGTTTGTACATCAATTTACACGACCGTATGAATTTAACTTTCAGCAAGCTACTTGTTTTACTTCTTTGCAATTCAGCACATGTGTCTTACCATTTCTGGATAAATGAATAAACTGCAAAAGGAAAAAGAATATATGCATAACATTACAATATTTTCCTGCAAATACTGAAATGTGCATTAAACATTGACGGCCATTGTAGGATGTTTGCGATCACAAATAAAACAGATGTTTGTTGATTTATTAACTCCAGCAGAAGACATCACTCAGCTTCCAGATCTCCATCAGATCACCGTTTTAAGCAAAGCCGACTGGCTAAGGATCCAGGACCAGACGAACCGTGTGGACAAGGAGAAGGAGCGCCTGATGGAGGCCAAAAGGCAAAGAGAGTTTCTCCACCACAAATCCAAAGAGATGGCCAAACTGTGGCCCAACACCCTCGCTGTAAGTCCACTGTGCTCGCAACGTCAAACAACTAGGTCACAAACACGTGTTTCTTCTTCAAGGGTCAAAGGCAGAAAAAGCTGGAAGCAAAGAAAATCCGCGACCAGATGGAGGAGGACAAAAGGAAACTGATTGATAAGGAAGAGGCCAAATACAGAGAGGAAATGCGCAGAGAGGCCCTTGCAAAGGCAAAGAAGCAGCTGTACTACCAGACAGAGCGAGTGACAGGACTTCACGTTAGTATGACACATTTCTACTTTAAGACCTCAGGGATTGTGCGAGTTTTGAAACATGCTTAGACAAGAAGTAAATACAAACCCCGTTTCCATATGAGTTAGGAAATTGTGTTAGATGTAAATATAAACGGAATACAATGATTTGCAAATCATTTTCAACCCATATTCAATTGAATGCACTACAAAGACAAGATATTTGATGTTCAAACTCATTAACTTTATTTTTTTTTGCAAATAATAATTAACTTAGAATTTCATGGCTGCAACACGTGCCCAAGTAGTTGGGAAAGGGCATGTTCACCACTGTGTTACATGGCCTTTCCTTTTAACAACACTCAGTAAACGTTTGGGAACTGAGACACATTTTTTAAGCTTCTCAGGTGGAATTCTTTCCCATTCTTGCTTGATGTACAGCTTAAGTTGTTCAACAGTCCGGGGGTCTCCATTGTGGTATTTTAGGCTTCATAATGCACCACACATTTTCAATGGGAGACAGGTCTGGACAACAGGCAGACCAGTCTAGTACCCGCACTCTTGAACTATGAAGCCAAGTTGATGTAACACGTGGCTTGGCATTGTCTTGCTGAAATAAGCAGGGGCGTCCATGGTTACGTTGCTTGGATGGCAACATATGTTGCTCCAAAACCTGTATGTACCTTTCAGCATTAATGGCGCCTTCACAGATGTGTAAGTTACCCATGTCTTGGGCACTAATACACCTCCATACCATCACAGATGCTGGCTTTTACACTTTGCGCCTATAACAATCCGGATGGTTCTTTTCCTCTTTTATTCGGAGGACACGACGTCCACAGTTTCCAAAAAACAATTTGAAATGTGGACTCGTCAGACCACAGAACACTTTTCCACTTTGTATCAGTCCATCTTAGATGAGCTCAGGCCCAGCGAAGCCGACGGCGTTTCTGGGTGTTGTTGATAAACGATTTTCGCCTTGCATAGGAGAGTTTTAACTTGCACTTACAGATGTAGCGACCAACTGTAGTTACTGACAGTGGGTTTCTGAAGTGTTTCTGAGCCCATGTGGCGATATCCTTTACACACTGATGTCGCTTGTTGATGCAGTACAGCCTGAGGGATCGAAGGTCACGGGCTTAGCTGCTTACGTGCAGTGATTTCTCCAGATTCTCGGAACCCTTTGATGATATTACAGACCGTAGATGGTGAAATCCCTAAATTCCTTGCAATAGCTGGTTGAGAAAGGTTTTTCTTAAACTGTTCAACAATTTGCTCACGCATTTGTTGACAAAGTGGTGACCCTCGCCCCATCCTTGTTTGTGAATGACTGAGCATTTCATGGAATCTACTTTTATACCCAATCATGGCACCCACCTGTTCCCAATTTGCCTGTTCACCTGTGGGATGTTCCAAATAAGTGTTTGATGAGCATTCCTCAACTTTATCAGTATTTGTTGCCACCTTTCCCAACTTTTTTGTCATGTCTTGCTGGCATCAAATTCCAAAGTTAATGATTATTTGCACAAAAAAAAATGTTTATCAGTTTGAACATCAAATATGTTGTATTTGTAGCATATTCAACTGAATATGGCTTGAAAAGGATTTGCAAATCATTGTATTCCATTTATATTTACATCTAACACAATTTCCCAACTCATATGGAAACGGGGTTTGTAATTCAAGGCGCTGGTTTATATTGTATGCACTATTTCCAGATACTACGAATGTACAGTATATGAGCATCAGAGAAATGTGTCTAAATGGATAGTTTTCCCCAAAAGTAAGGACATCCCTCACGTTTTCAGCATACTGTACATCTTAATGTGACAGAAATCAAACTTGCGTCTACAGTCAGTTTTCTTGCTCCCTCATTTTCATACGACTGTTTTTTCAACAAAAATAATTGCCAAAAATAGGTCCAGGGTTTTGTAGATGGTCTCTGCTATGAATAAACACTGGATTCACGCCGTGGTGACTCGGTCCGCGCTTTTTTTCTTTTTAAGTGCGGCTCCAAAGTAAGTCATCACGAGGCCAGGCGAAGTTGCAAGTTGTAGCTTACTGCTGTGTAGTAGCGGATTCTCTACAGTGTTGTGCGATTAAACAAAGTGGTATGCACACATGATCTATGAGTTCCTGAATGGTCTATGCCAGGGGTCGGCAACCCAAAAATGTTGAAAGAGCCATATTGGACCAAAAATACAAAAACAAATCTGTCTGGAGCCGCAAAAAATTAAAAGCCATATTACATACAGATAGTGTGTCATGAAATATAAATTGAATTAATAGGACTTAAAGGAAACTAAATGAGCTCAAATATACCTACAAATGAGGCATAACGATGCAATATGTACATATAGCTAGCCTAAATAGCATGTTAGCATCGATTAGCTTGCAGTCATGCAGTGACCAAATATGTCTGATTAGCACTACACACAAGTCAATAACATCGACAAAACTCACCTCTGTGGAAAGTTTGGTGGACAAAATGAGACAGAAAAAGAAGTGGCATAAAACATGTCCTATAAAGTCGGAGAAAGTTATACATGTAAACAAACTAAGGTGAGTTCAAGGACCGCCAAAATTAGTAGGACAAAACGGCGCTCGCCAAATACTCGAATCAGTGAAGCATGTTCAATATAAACAGTGTGCTTTGTAACAATTAGGGAGGCTTGTGTCATGTTTGTCCTCCTACAGAAACCATATTAAAACAAAAAATAGATTTTTTTCCCCTCATCTTTTTCCATTTTTCATACATTTTTTAAAAAGCTCCAGAGAGCCACTAATGCGGCGCTAAAGAGCCGCATGCGGCTCTAGAGCCGCGGGTTGCCGACCCCTGGTCTATGCAAACACGTCTTCACTAAAGGTAAAATTGACTTAAATGTTAATTTGCATCTTTTGTTGTCATTTGTATGTATCTCACATTGGTTTTTTTTGCATGTATTTGTTCTATATTGAAAGAGACTTTAGGGGACAATAGTGCTATACACAAACCACTGCCCTTTGTCACCGATTCTGTTCATAACTTTTATGGACAGAATTTCTAGGCGCAGTCAAGGCGTTGAGGGGATCCGGTTTGGTGGCTGCAGGATTAGGTCTCTGCTTTATGCAGATGATGTGGTCCTGATGGCTTCATCTGGCCAGGATCTTCAGCTCTCACTGGATCAGTTCGCAGCCGAGTGTGAAGTGACTGGGATGAGAATCAGCACCTCCAAGTCCGAGTCCATGGTTCTCGCCCGGAAAAGGGTGGAGTGCCATCTCCGGGTTGAGGAGGAGATCTTGCCCCAGGTGGAGGAGTTCAAGTACCTCGGAGTCTTGTTCACGAGTGAGGGAAGAGTGGATCGTGAGATCGACAGGCGGATCGGTGCGGCGTCTTCAGTAATGCGGACGCTGTATTGATCTGTTGTGGTGAAGAAGGAGTTGAGCCGGAAGGCAAAGCTCTCAATTTACCAGTCGATCTACGTTCCCATCCTCACCAACGGCATACTTGCCAACCCTCCCGGATTTTCCGGGAGACTCCCGAAATTCAGCGGCTCTCCCGAAAACCTCCCGGGACAAATTTTCTCCCGAAATTCTCCCGAGATTCAGGTGGAAATTCAGACCGCTAACCAACAATATAAACAGCGTACCTGCCCAATCACGTTATAACTGTAGAATGATCGAGGGCGAGTTCTTGGTTTCTTATGTGGGTTTATTGTTAGGCAGTTTCATTAACGTCCTCCCAGCGCGGTAACAACACACAACAACAGCAGTCACGTTTTTGTCTACCGTAAAGCAGTTCGTCTGCCGTAAACAGCAATGTTGTGACACTCTTAAACAGGACAATACTGCCATCTAGTGCATTTGATGAAAGCACTTTTGTGCGTGCCACACAGCAATGCATCATCAGAGAGGGTGTTCAGCATGGTTCGAAAAATAGTGACAAAAAATAGAACAAGGATGAACAATTCAACCCTTAACTCAACAATGAGTAGATGAGTGTTATGTGTGTATATGTGTAAATAAATGAACACTGAAATTCAAGTATTTATTTTATATATATAATAAAATAAATATATATTTAGCTAGAATTCACTGAAAGTCAAGTATTTCATATATATATATATATATATATATATATATATATATATATATATATATATATATATATGAAATACTTGACTTAGTATTTCGTCAATTATTTCTTATATATACTGCATATATATATATATATATATGAAATACTTGACTTGGTGAATTCTAGCTGTAAATATACTCCTCCCCTCTTAACCACGCCCCCCCCCCCCCCCGAAATCGGAGGTCTCAAGGTTGGCAAGTATGACCTACGGTCATGAGCTTTGAGTTATGACCGAAAGGACAAGATCACGGGTACAAGCGGCCGAAATTAGTTTCCTCCGCCGGGTGGCGGTGCTCTCCCTTAGAGATAGGGTGAGAAGCTCTGTCATCCGGGAGGAGATCAAAATAAAGCCGCTGCTCCTCCACATGGAGAGGAGCCAGATGAGGTGGTTCAGGCATCTGCTCCGGATGCCACCCGAACGCCTCCCTAGGGAGGTGTTTAGGGCACGTCCGACCGGTAGGAGGCCACGGGGAAGACCCAGAACATGTTGGGAAGACTATGTCTCCCGGCTGGCCTGGGAACGCCTCGAGATCCCCCGGGAAGAGCTGGACGAAGTGGCTGGGGAGAGGGAAGTCTGGGCTTCCCTGCTTAGGCTGCTGCCCCCGGGACCCGACCTCGGATAAGCGGAAGAATATGGTTGGATGGAAACTACTGTAAAGTACAGTACAGGCCAAAAGTTTGGACACACCTTCTCATTCACAACACAACTGAAGGTCCCAACCCCATTGATAAAGCAAGAAATTCCACTAATCAACCCTGATAAGGCACACCTGTGAAGTGAAAACCATGTCAGGTGACTACCTCTTGAAGCTCACGGAGAGAATGCCAAGAGTGTGCAAAGCAGTAATCAGAACAAAGGGTGGCTATTTTGAAGAAACTAGAATATAAAACATGTTTTCAGTTATTTCATCTTTTTTTCCACGTGTTCATTCTTAATTTTGTAAATAGTCATGAAAATAAAGAAAACGCATTGAATGAGAAGGTGGCCTGTACTGTATATCTAAGTTTAATTTCTACAGTGTTGGCCCTTAATTTAAAAAATTGGTTGCGTTATTGTGAGGGGTGTACTCATTTTTTGAGCTCCTTTATGAGGCGATATCATGAAAAAGAATGAATCGATAACTAAGTGGGATAAGGACAAGAAAGAACTGCGTTTGAGTGTGAATGCAAAAAACAGTTCTACACTATTACACATTTTCAGAATTCGATTGCGCCAAAGATGATACAATTTGAAAATTTAGCCACCTTTTGGGGAAAAACCTCCGCTGCACATAAATGCATCATTTCCACCAGTTTATTGCCACATCAATTTGATCTTGGGCATATTATCATGAAAGAGTATTCACTAGAGTGCAGACAATCATTCATGCTCTTGGCAATAGTGATTTGTACTTCAGATTTCTATGTGGAGCTCCATCTGTTGGATGTGGTTGTTCACTACTGCCCCACTTGGCCCCAATGCATGTGGGCTCTAACAGTGGAAATATTTTACTGATTCCAAAGTTACTTGGGCCTCATAAGGAATTTGTTGTTAGTATTTGCATAATGCTGACAAAGCAACACAATGAGGATCACAACTGTGTGCCTTTTATTAGTGTTTGATCATTTAGAGCATGGGTGTCAAACTCTGGCCTGCTGGCCAAATTTGGCCCGCCGTGTAATTTCACTTGGCCCGTGAGGGGATATCAAATTAACACTAGAGCTGGCCCGCCGATTATATACAGCGGAGGTGCCGCGGTACACCGCTAATTCTCATACTTGCCAAACCTCCCGGGAGACTACCAAACTTTAGTACCCCTCCCGAGAATTGTAACGTCCCCTTTCCGTCCAGTCCAATGACTGCTGGCTCAGTTACATATGTGCGGCTTCACAGAAGTGAATGCAACGCATACTTGATCTTCAGCGATACAGGTCACACATATTTTTGTCCTCAAAATTCCACAGATTACTACACCCCATAATGACAATGTGAAAAGGTTTTTTGAAATTTTTTTTTTTTGCCAGTATAAAAACCTTTAACATTGTTAGAAATATACGCCACACTGTGAATCCACACCAAACAAGAATGACAAACACATTTTTGGAGAACATCCGCACAGTAACACGACATAAACACAACAGAACAAATACCCAGAATCCTTTGCAGCACTAACTTTTCCGGGATGCTACAATATAAACCCCCGCTACCTCCAACCCCCCCCCCCCCCCCACACACACACACATACACACCGGATAATGCACCCCCGGCCTAGAATGCAACCCGACGGGAGTGTTATATCAACTAAAGCCCACACTTAAAGTTTCCACGTGCAAGATTGAATGTATTTGAAAAAGTTATTTAATAAGAAGCCAAAAGTGCAAAAACAATAATGTTCGTGTTGGAGGAGTTGTGAATGAATGAAATATGAAATCCGTGCTCCAGTCTGCAGGTGTACCTAATGTTGTGGCCCAGCAGTGACTGCAGCACAGATTTTGGAGGTAGCGGGGGTGTATATTGTAGCGTCCCGGAAAAGTTAGTGCTGCATGGGATTCTGGGTATTTGTTCTGTTGTGTTTATGTTGTGTTACTGTGCGGATGTTCTCCGAAAATGTGTTCGTCATTCTTGTTTGGTGTGGATTCACAGTGTGGCGTATATTTCTAACAATGTTAAAGGCCTACTGAAATGCGATTTTCTTATTTAAACGGGGATAGCAGGTCCATTCTATGTGTCATACTTGATCATTTCGCGATATTGCCATCTTTTTGCTGAAAGGATTTAGTAGAGAACATCGACGATAAAGTTCGCAACTTTTGGTCGCTGATAAAAAAGCCTTGCCTGTACCGGAAGTAGCAGACGAGTAGCGTGACGTCACAGGTTGTGGAGCTCCTCACATCCGCACATTGTTTACAATCATGGCCACCAGCGGCGAAAGGGATTCGGACCGAGAAAGCCATTTCCCCATTAATTTGAGCGAGGATGAAAGATTCGTGGATGAGGAAAGTGAGAGTGAAGGACTAGAGGGCAGTGGGAGCGATTCAGATAGGGAAGATGCTGTGAGAGGCGGGTGGGACCTGATATTAAGCTGGGAATGACTAAAACAGTAAATAAACACAAGACATATATATATACTCTATTAGCCACAACACAACCAGGCTTATATTTAATATGCCACAAAATTAATCCCGCATAACAAACACCTCCCCCCTCCCGTCCATATAACCCGCCAATACAACTCAAACACCCGCACAACACTCAATCCCACAGCCCAAATACCGTTCACCTCCCCAAAATTCATACAGCACATATATTTCCCTAAAGTCCCCAAAGTTACGTACGTGAGACTTTTATGAGTAGGTTGCACAGTGAAGTACATATTCCGTACAATTGACCACTAAATGGTAACACCCGAATAAGTTTTTCAACTTGTTTAAGTTGATTCATGATACAGATATATATTATCATATATACTATCATCATAATACAGTCATCACACAAGATAATCATCAGGGTGTATACATTGAATTATTTACGTGACATGCACATAGCGGCACGCACGTACGGCAAGTGATCAAATGTTTGGAAGCGTACTCACAGTACCGTGTCTGTGTATCCAACTCAAAGTCCTCCTGGTAAGAGTCTCTGTTGTCCCAGTTCTCCACAGGCCAATGGTAAAGATTGACTGTCATCTTCCGGGAATGTAAACAATGAAACACCCACCGGCTGTGTTTGTGTTGCTAAAGTCGGCCGCAATACACCGCTTCCCTCCTACAGCTTTCTTCTTTGCGGTCTCCATTGTTCATTGAACAAATTGCAAAAGATTCACCAACACAGATGTCCAGAATACTGTGGAATTTTGCGATGAAACAGACGACTTAATAGCTGGCCATCATGCTGTCTCAAAATGTCCTCCACAATCCACCACGTCACGTGCTGACGTCATACCGAGACGTTTTCAGCAGGATATGTCGCACGAAATTTAAAATTGCACTTTAGTAAACTAACCCGGCCGTATTGGCATGTGTTGCAATGTTAAGATTTCATCATTGATGTATAAACTATCAGACTGCGTGGTCGGTAGTAGTTGGTTTCAGTAGGCCTTTAAAGTTGCTTATACTGGCACTCTCAGTGTAAACTGTATCGCTGTTGATGAAGTATGCTTTGCATTTACGTGTGTGTGCGTACAGGAGCCGCTCACATCTTGTGACTGGGCGGGCACATTTTTAGAAGGGATGAAAAGCGGACATGACGTCAGCTCGTAGAGAACGTTAAAAGCAGTGCCTGTAAGGCATGCCCCCAAGACTTCGGAATACGAGATATAATGACCGATGAACACCTTCGTTCGATAATGAAGGTTGCCTCAGCTCAAAGCCTGAGCCCCGACATTAATGAACTAGCATCCAAGAAAAGATGGCAGGTATCTGCCCTGGGCACATCAGATTAGATCAGTGTGTTGCAAACTGAGCAGTTTAAAGTTCTGAATGGTTGGTTTATTCATTATTTTACCGGTATTTTCAAATTTATTAGCCTGTGGAAAAAGTTAATGTTGATATTTACCTTAGAAGGCTGCACAATTTTTATTTAAATTGTATTTGGTATGCCATTGATATCTTACTTTGTTCAGTTTTAAATTTCGGCCCACTCTGTATTTGATTTTGACACCCCTAATTTAGAGCCATGGTGGGTTTTGTCCTCTATTCTTCTTGCAGCGTGCACTCTTGCTAACAGAAGTTCTGAAGGAAAGGGAGGCCCAAATGGAGCTAAAGCAAAGAAGAACAAGTGCTTCCAAAGAGATGGACAAAGAATATGTGGAGATGATGAAGGCCAGAGATGCTGAGGATTATAAAAGAGAGCAGGAGAAAGTACAACGGAGAAGATTGGAAAGGCAGGCTGTTGCAGAGAACCTAAAGAAGCAGTGGGTTTTAACATGGAACTTAATGCCTAGCAGCCTTCAACAGGATTGGAAATGGATTAAACACTATTCAATGTCTTGCAGGATTGAGGAAAATCAGTTGGCAAAAGAGCGGCAGAAGCTCGAGACCAAAAAGGATGGCGAAGAAATCCAACGCCATCAAGAGCTTTATCAGTGGGAGCTGAAAATGGAGGAAGAGACGCAAGCCAAGCAGAAGAGTGACTTCATGCTAACTCAGCTGGTAGGAAGGCCAGCGAGCACATTGACAACCAATCGTTCTGCTCCATGTATGACCTGCAAATGTGCGTTTTCAGGAGCACCTCACTCAGAGGGACATCTCAAAAGCGGAAGATATAGAAAAAACAGAGGCAGAAGAGGCCCAAAGAAAACTTTTCCTGTCTGCAAAGGAGAAAATGGTGAAGTTGAGGAGAGAGAAAGAAAAGGAGTTGCTCAAGTAAGAACCAGTGAGTGGTGTTTATCTACAAACCCCGTTTCCATATGATTTGGGAAATTGTGTTAGATTTATATATATATATAATATAAACGGAATACAATGATTTGCAAATCCTTTTCAACCCATATTCAATTGAATGCACTACAAAGACAAGATATTTGATGTTCAAACTCATAAACTTTATTTTTTTTTTGCAAATAATAACTTAGAATTTCATGACTGCAACACGTGCCAAGGTAGTTGGGAAAGGGCATGTTCACCACTGTGTTACATGGCCTTTCCTTTTAACAACACTCAGTAAACGTTTGGGAACTGAGGAGACACATTTTTTAAGTTTCTCAGGTGGAATTCTTTCCCATTCTTGCTTGATGTACAGCTTAAGTTGTTCAACAGTCCGGGGATCTCAGTTGTGGTATTTTAGGCTTCATAATGCACCACACATTTTCAATGGGAGACAGGTCTGAACTACAGGCAGGCCAGTCTAGTACCCGCACTCTTTTACTATGAAGCCACGTTGATGTAACACGTGGCTTGGCATTGTCTTGCTGAAATAAGCAGGGGCGTCCTTGGTAACGTTGCTTGGATGGCAACATATGTTGCTCCAAAAGCTGTATGTACCTTTCAGCATTAATGGCGCTTTCACAGATGTGTAAATTACCCATGTCTTGGGCACTAATACACCCCCATACCATCACACATGCTGGCTTTTCATCTTTGCGCCTATAACAATCCGGATGGTTCTTTTCCTCTTTGGTCCGGAGGACACGACGTTTACAGTTTCCAAAAACAATTTGAAATGTGGACTCGTCAGACCACAGAACACTTTTCCACTTTGTATCAGTCCATCTTAGATGAGCTCAGGCCCAGCGAAGCAGACGGCGTTTCTGGGTGTTGTTGATAAACGGTTTTCGCCTTGCATAGGAGTTTTAACTTGCACTTACAGATGTAGCGACCAACTGTAGTTACTGACAGTGGTTTTCTGAAGTGTTCCGGAGTCCATGTGGTGATATCCTTTACACACTGATGTCGCTTGTTGATGCAGTACAGCCTGAGGGATCGAAGGTCACGGGCTTAGCTGCTTACGTGCAGTGATTTCTCCAGATTCTCTGTCGGACTGTAGATGGTCAAATCCCTAAATTCCTTGCAATAGCTGGTTGAGAAAGGTTTTTCTTAAACTGTTCAACAATTTGCTCACGCATTTGTTGACAAAGTGGTGACCCTCGCCCCATCCTTGTTTGTGAATGACTGAGCATTTCATGGAATCTACTTTTATACCCAATCATGGCACCCACCAATTTGCCTGTTCAATGGTGGGATGTTCCAAATAAGTGTTTGATGAGCATTCCTCAATTTATCAGTATTTATTGCCACCTTTCCCAACTTCTTTGTCACGTGTTGCTGGCATCAAATTCTAAAGTTAATGATTATTTGAAAAAAAAAAGAAAAAGTTTATCATTTGAACATCAAATATGTTGTCTTTGTAGCATATTCAACTGAATATGGGTTGAAAATGATTTGCAAATCATTGTATTCCGTTTATATTTACATCTAACACAATTTCCCAACTCATATGGTTTGTACAATGGGTTATACTTGTATAGCGCTTTTCTACCTACAAGGTACTCAAAGCGCTTTGACAGTATTTCCACATTCACCCATTCACACACTGATGGCGGGAGCTGCCATGCAAGGCGCTAACCAGCAGCCATCAGGAGCAGGGGTGAAGTGTCTTGCCCAAGGGCACAACGGATGTGACTCGGATGGTAGAAGGTGGGGATTGAACCCAAGTAACCAGCAACCCTTTGATTGCTGGCACGGCCACTCTACCAAATGGTGACTCACCATTAGCGCTTTGTAGCAAAGGATTTTTTACAATGCAGAAAAAAAGCAAGGATTCATCTTCTCTTGGTTCTAGTCAGCACTTGTGCAGCAGCAGCAGAAGCATTGAGACTACAGAGTCAAAGTATAATATTTGTTTTTGTCCTTTTTTGCTCAGAGAAGTCCAGAATCACAGAGAGAAGATCATGGACAAACTGATAGTGGCTCAGCAGGAGCAGACGGATCAGAAGGAGCAGAAGGTGGCCGAGGCGGTCGCAGAGCAGGATTCAAAGAAAATGCAGCAAAAGTGGGAGGAGGATGAGAGACGGACGGCAATGATGAAGTCAATTACATCACATAGGGAACACATGGTAGCAAGTGTTGAACTGCTTTGAGAAAAGCCAAATGTCTCTATTGTCACACAAGTTGTGTTCCAACAGGTCCAAGAAATGGAGCAACATTACTTAATGAGAAAGGAGGAGGAAAGAGAATCGCTGGAGGCAAAGAAAAAAGATGACAGAATGTTCTCAGAGGAACAGAAACTGAAAATGAAGAACATCCAGCATGATCTTCAAAAGTTACAAGACTTCAATGCAAGCCAGATGGTAAATTATGATTAGAACTGTCATTATTATTCAGATTGGTACTACAGTGCATCTGGAAAGTATTCACAGCGCTTCACTTTTTCCATGTTACAGACCTTTTTCCAAAATGGAATAAATTCATTTTTGCCCTCAAAATTCTACAAATAATACCTCATAATGACAATGTGAAAAATATTTCTAGAAATGATAGTAAATGTATTAAAAATAAAAAACTAAGATATCACATGCACTTTGCTGATGCACCTTTGGCATCAATTACAGCCTCAAGTCTTTTTGAATACTCTACCACAAGCTTGGCACACCTACCTTTGGCAGTTTTACCCATTCCTCTTTGCGGCACCTCAAATTTTATTAGGTTGGATGGGAGGCGTCGATGCACAGCAACTTTCAGATTTTTAAAGTCATTTACAGAGTTGTCCTGAAGCCATTCCTTTGATATCTTGGCTGTGTGCTAAAGGTCGTCGTCCTGCTGAAAGAAGCGGCCTAGTCTGACTACAAGAGCACTCTGGTGCGGGTTATCATCCAGGATGTCTCTATTCTTTGCTGCATTCATCTTTGCCTCTATCCTGAGTAGTATCCCAGTTCCTGCCACTGTAAAACATACCCACAGCATGATGTTGCCACCACCATGCTTTACTGTAGGAATGGTATTGGCCTGGTGAAGAGTGGCGCTTGGTTTCCTCCAAACATGCTTGGCATTCACGCCAAAGAGTTCAATCTTTGTCTCATTAGGCCAAATAATGTTCCTCATGGTCCGACAGTCTTTTAGGTGCAATGCGGAAAACTTTTACAAAGAAATGGCTTCCATCTGGCCACTTACAGGTCTGATTGGTGGAATCCTGCAGAGATGGTTGTCCTTTAAGGTTCTTCACAGAGGAATGCTACAGCTGACAGAGCGACCATCGTGTTCTTGGTCATCTCTTTGAATAGGGCACTTCTCCTCCGAGTACTCAGTTAAGATGTCGGTCCAACTCTAGGAAGAGACCTGGTAGTTACAAACTTCTTCCATTTACGGATGATGAAAGCCACTGTGCTCATTGGGACCTTCGAGGCAGCAGATCATTTTTTTGTACCCTTTCCCAGATTTGTGCCTTGATACAACCCCGTCACACATGTCTACAGACTATTCCTTTGACTCAAGTGCGGGACTTTATGTATAAAGAGGTGTGCGCTTTCCCAAAACAAGTCCAACCAACTGAATTTACCACAGGTGGACTTCAATTAGGCTGTAGGAACATCGAGGGTGATCAGTTGAAACAGGATGCCCCTGAACTCTCTTTTGAGCCTCATGGCAAAAGCTCCGAATTAGGTATAAAAATAAAATGTATATCAATTTTGGAATTAATTGCGATTCTTGTTTGTAACAATTCCTAATCGATAAAAAAAAAAATCAAGAGCAGTGGTCAAAAATTCAACCAGAAGCTTGTAGATGGCTACCAAAAGCGCCTTATTGCAGTGAAACTTGCCAAGGGACACATTTTCAGTAGACCCATAATAAAATCATAAAAGAACCAAACAAGTATGTGCTCCAATCACCATCACAAAAAAATAAGAGTTGTAGAAATTATTGGAAACTCAAGACAGCCATGACAATATGTTCTTCACAAGTGTATGTAAACTTTTGACCACGACTGTATATTAAATTTAATCTGTATTTTCCAGCCAGGCAAATCATATTGTTGGTGTAGATGGCCATATTTGCTGTACAGATAAGTATGGAATACAAAAATGGATCAAAGCTGTTTGTCTATTTTATGGAGGAATGTAGTTAATCACAGAACTGGCACCCAATTTTATTATACAAGTATTCATTCTGAATCGAGAATCGATTCTTAATCGTATCATTATCTTCAAGAATCATATCGAATCATGTGGGGCCCAAAGATTCACAGCACTACTGTTAATACTTTTTAGTAAGATAGCAAAAAAATCTAAAAAAATAACACTTTCACATTGTTACTATGGTATAACAATGTGGAAAAAGTGAAGCGTTGAGAATACTTTCCGGATGCACTGTACATGTCCCTTACAGAAAATAATAACTTTACTTGCAAGTATGGTTTATCTTTAACTTGCTTAAGAAGAACTAAAATTAACTGCTTCCTTTAAAATGCAGGTAGAAAAACAGGCCAGGCAGCATCAATTAAAGAGAGCAGAACACAAATTTGAAGCAGAGAACCTACAGCTCTTTGCCGAAGAAGAAGAAGTGTTTAAGAAGTACTCATTGGAGGTGGTCCAAGCAGCAGCTGACGCTCAGCGCAAAGTCCTTCCACTTTACAAGGCTGTGAGGGATGGGGCCGCATGCGGTCCCAGTTTTACCCGGGCAAGACCTCGCTACCTTGTTCAGGATATGAGTGGAGCTGAAATGCCTAAATACGTCTCAGACAGCACCCGGAACATCAAGAAAATCCATGATGTTGTAAATATTGAAGAAGCAAAGAAAAGACTTGGGTTTACATGGTGACATAGGACCTTGTGATATCCTTTTTATCCAAGCAAGAACTGAATTTTCTTTAAAGATGTGAATTACTGGAATGCAATAATTATCACCTTAAGTGCTAGTAATTGCTGGAGATCTCACATTTGTGTTTTTTAATACCTTTTTAAAAGGAGAAGGGAGCTCCTAAAACAGCTTGTACAATAAAGACAATTCCAACAAGATTTCATGTTGTACTTGCAGCATTAGGTTTTTTTTCCATTTCAAAACACACAGGGGGCATCACTCGGTTGACAACAAGACGAACTGGCAAGAGATCATTAAAACGATTAAAACCTCTAGATCGGAGATAACCGTACAATAAAGTTTTATCAATTCTCATATTTGGCGGCCTCAAAACGATGTTAAATAACAATGAACTCAGTATAAAAAGATATTTTGCCGGTTGCGCCAAAAAAACAAAACTAAGCAAAAACCGAACTGTAGTCATACCGTTTAAAAGAGCAGCCTCAGATTGTTAACTTATAGGGGTGCTGGTTTTCAGTCCTCTATAGTGCACTTTAGCTTACCCTCTGTCTACCACCCACTAGTTGCTTCGGCTCAGGACTGCAACTAAGCCTAAGATCTACATTTTCAGCTTTTAAAGTTGTATTTTTATTACATGGGTTTCTTATTCTTTCCATTTTCTCAGTAGACAAATTCAGGTTTATTAACAGGAGCAAAGCTCACAAGACTGGTCTGTTGTTTCTGCTGCTTTAGTCCAGATCTTCCTGTTTTCAAGCATTGCATTCATACGGTGCAGCCTCTTGTGTATTGTTCAGCAATTTAAGGTTGCCAGATGTTATGGATGAACTGAGGAGGTGTGTGAGGAATGTCAGCAATTAGGTTGACAAATAGCTGCATGCTGAATGCGCACCGAGCTTTAGATAACAGATCTCAGTGGCTATCAGAGCTGGAACTAGAGCTTGAGCGATTCTTCTTGCGGTCATTCTTGCCTTTAGTGTTGCCTCTTTTCCTGTCTTTGGAGGTGCTTTTGGATCTTCTCCGTTTGGAATCTGAGCTCTTGCGGCGCTTGCGTCTATCGTCTCTATCGCTGTCAGAGCTGCTGCTGCTCCTGCTGCTGCTACTGCTGCTCCTTCTTCTTCTTCTCCTCTGGCTGTCTTTACGGAGCATTGAGCGATCTTTGCTCCGCCCTCTCCTACTGCTCTTGCTTCTAGAGCGCCTGCTCTTATGCAAATCTCTGGTCTTGCTTCGGTCTGGACTTTTCCCACGCTCCCTACTCCGGGATCTCCGTCTTTTGTCTTCCTTTTCATCGGTATGTCTTCTGTGTGTGCTCCTACTGCTTTCTCTGCCCCTCGCTCTGTCTTTTTCTCGTTTTTCCTCTTTATCCTTGGAAGTGGCACGTCCACCCTTCTCTCGGTTTCTGCTGCTGGATCTGTGCACATCCTTTGCATTTCTGTCTTTGCTTGGGGACTTGGTCCTTGGTTTCTCCCCATTGCTTGTTTTTGAATCCGCTTTCTGCTTATCATTAGACTCTTTCTCCTTAATTTTTTCCTTGCTCTGATCAGATTCAGACTGCTTTTCTTTCTTAGTCACAATTCGATCTTTGCTCCTTGAGCGATCTTTTTTGTCGCTACTTTTATGTCTGTGACTCTTTTCTTTACTTTTTGATCTCCTCTTTTCTCTGCTTTTTGACCTCTTACTTTTACTGTGGCTTTTAGATCTGGCTCTTTTCCTGTCCTTCTGCTTGCTTTTCTTTTCACCCTTTTCCACAGAGTCTTCCTTGCTTTTGGATCGCTGAGGCCGAGCTTTCTTGTCTTTTTTACCCTCATGTGCGTATTCCAGCTTGGTACCAGATGTTTGCCGTTCTCTCCTCTGTGAATTAGTAGCCTCGTCCTTCTCCTCGCTCATGTCACCTCTGGAAAAGAAAAGGATGAGATTGTCATTTACAGAACATTTCAACTAACTATTTATTCAGGCAACTTAGCAAGAATCAATCATGTTTTTGAAGGACATTTAGGAAGTGTTTCCATTTCGAGTGAAAGAAAATCAAATGAGAGCTGACAGTTTGACATTAAAGGGAAACTGCACTTTTTCCAATCTCTATGTAAGACAAGCACACAATTTGTCTTTTCTCGTCATCACATATCTTTTTGTTTATACAATAGCTAGTAAATAAAGGCAAGCAAAAATCTGCTTACACTGTAGCCTATGAGAGTTGTTCTATCCTGCCTATAAAGCACTTAAAAAAACATCCAAACACTTCCATCAATGCTTTATATACACACTGTAAGTATATATGTAATGTAGTAACATAATAACATTTAATATTTACGTATTTTGATCATTTAAAGCAGGGGTGCAAAAACTAATTTTAGCTCAGGGGTCACAGAGGAAAATCTGTTCCCAAGTGGGCCAGATTGGTAAAACCATGGCACGATAATTTAAGAATAAAGACAACTTCAGATTGTTTTCTTTGTTTAAAACTAGAACAAGCACAATCTGAAAACATACACATCATAATGTCTGTTTTTTTACTCTTAAGTGTTGCTGTTAATAGTATTATATCTTCATTTGTCGTGATTTATCATTTCTGAATAAATGATGTGATAATATTCACCAGTCAAATAGGTGGACTTGAGTCTGACAAAGTTTTAAAATGCTCCCATTGGTGTTAATTTTTAATATATCAAATTTCATAAATAGTAATATCAAAATCTAATTACAGGATGTTATTAATGTAATTTACTCATTTTCCTCAACTGATGTACTAACGCCTTCTCTTGCGGCAAGGAATACAAAAATTGGCATTGTGACATCCAAGTTGGCTCATCTAAGACATTTCCATGACGTGCTGTAATAAAAAAAGCTGTTGGAGGGGGATGAAAAATACTTTGAATGTCTTTGAGTTTCTCTGTTGCTCAGACAGCGCCTGCGCATACATGCTGCATCTGACGAGTTAAGATGCAGGGGAAGAAGGAAAAAATGGCACTTAAAAAGGTGCCATATGTAATAATGTCATGTAAAGTCGTCATTAAATGGCCCTGATATGTCAAAAGGCATTAATAAATCATGTTCTTTTCCAATACCTTTATAACTAATAACTGTAGTTCAGCCGGGATATGCTCATTTCAAAATTAGATTTACAGCCCCAAAATATTGTTATTGTTTTCATTTTGATGCACCGCCCTCCCCCGTTTGACCAGTTAAAAAGTCTGAGTGTGTCACATCCTAGTTACCAGTTACGCACCGCCCTCTTTGTCTGGCTACTGCCACTGGTAAAGTTACTAAATGTCAGACCTTAGTCAATTTAAAAGGCGTTGTTACGATTCTCAACTTATTCATTACAAAGCCAGGAACAAAACGAGGATTTGTATCGGGATGCCTTTGAAAGATTGAGACGATTGAAAGCGGAGATTTTTTCATCTGATGCCAAACTTGCTAATTTCCTCCTTGATAGGTAAGTCAGGCATTTACGTTTTCTTATTACTTGTAACAAATGGAATTGGACATTTGGTATGTAAACTATATTGTCCAATACAGTCTATGATCTTGTCTAACAAAGCTAGTATGTTCGTGCAATGAATGCTTTTAGCAAGCGAGCCCGGTCAATGACACATCGACATATAGGCTAACGGGGGGAAATATATGCCCTTTAGCCTATATGTCGATGTGTCTTCCAACTGAAAGGGCAAAGTATATTTTCGACAAATAAAGCCTATGTGGATATGGGTAGTGTCAGTCCCTATTTCATTCTCAATATGCTAGGGTTAACCCTACTACGTACATTGAGTGTTTTTAGTAAAATTGTGTCATTTAGGACATTTCTTAATTATTGCTCCTGTTTTCTTCTGTGCGACTAAATTATTTAATTTAATAGTATTTTACATAACATTCTGACTTAGGCTAGGCAAACAGCATAGTTTATATTTTGCATTCATGCTAAAAAAGTCCCACAGCACCAACATGATTCCATTTAATTCAAATTAGAATCTTATTTATGACATAGATTGGATCTGTACACTGGATATTATACCCGATTCAAACTGTCTGCATAATTATGCTAATTCTTTGCCGATCAGATAGGTTATGCTGTTGCAAAGCGCATTAGAGGGCCTTTTGATCACTAACACAATAATGAAGTTGCCATGACGACAACCAGCTCTGGCCTTTTTTCCACGCACTCTGATCAATGACAAACACTTTAAAAGTCAAGCATATTACCTGTCACCCTTAATCCAACGTTCTCCTGTGACTGCTCTCGTTCTCTGGCGCTGCAACTCTAAACGCCAGTGGGGAGGAGTTTCACTACGCCGAAAACGACCCCTCGATCTTGAAGTAGACCGGGAAGGAGTTCTGTACCTCTGGACAGTGGGAAACACAGATTAAGTTATCATGTGTGCTGATGGACAGGGGGGAAATGAATACAACGTTTTGCACATTTTGTAGGGCACAGTACTCACCCTGGGGCCCCTGCCTTTTATCTTTCTGCCAGATCGTGTCATAACCAGTCTTCTGTTGTAGGTTGACTGAGAATTGTGTCTCACACCAAAGCTGCAAAGAGGAAAAATGTTTAATAATAAGTTACTTTTTTATACTTGTAGGGAGATTAAGAAGGTTAATTAAACCTTTTTAACAGAGCTCCCGACAAAATAAGCGCAATGGAAGATACAGCAATTAGCCCTATAAAAATGTGTCGGACAGTGAATATTGCTTTCAACAAAATGGGGCATGGAAAGCCAGTTTTGGGTGTGAAATGTCAAAACCCTTTCTGAAGTATTTTAGCATTACCTTTAAAAAGGTCAGAAGAGCAACCTGGAAAGAAGTATTTTTGCCCAGTTAGTTGGCTGCCAATTTAGCAGGATCTTGGTGTAAACGGGGCTACAAATGTGTATGAATTAGAAATAATGTATGGTGGGGTCCGAAATTGGCTGCCACGTATCCATCGGTCTACCCCAGGGCATCTCTGGCTACAGATGTTGCTTACCGCCATATTTGTGTGAATGTAGAGTGAATAAAAAAAAATGGGTCTCACTTAAGGCTGGATGACTATGGCAAAAATAATAATCACAACTATTTTGATTGATATTGTAGTTACGATTAATAACATGATCATTCATTAATTTGAAAACATGAGTACCGTATTTTCCGCACTATAAGGCGCACCTAAAAACCTCAAATTTTCTCAAAAGCTGACAGTGCGCCTTATAATCCAGTGCGCCTTGAGCCACAACAGGTCTCGCAACTACGGTAAGCAGCCGCCGACTTCATTTTCCCCCGTAGAAGAAGAAGCGCGCGGTGCATGCTGAGATATATGACTGCGCGAGGCGTGCCGTTTCATTTCCATTTGTGTGTTTATGTAAAGACCCCAAAATGGCTCCTATTAAAGGGGAACATTATCACAATTTCAGAAGGGTTAAAACCATTAAAAATCAGTTCCCAGTGGCTTATTTTATTTTTCGAAGTTTTTTTCTAAATTTTACCTATCACGCAATATCCCTAAAAAAGCTTCAAAGTGCCTGATTTTAACCATCGTTATATACACCCGTCCATTTTCCTGTGATGTCACACAGTGATGCCAATGCAAACAAACATGGTGGATAGAACAGCAAGGTATAGCGACATTAGCTCGGATTCAGACTCGGATTTCAGCGGCTTAAGCGATTCAACAGATTACGCATGTATTGAAACGGATGGTTGTAGTGTGGAGGCAGGTAGCGAAAACGAAATTGAAGAAGAAACTGAAGCTATTGAGCCATATCGGTTTGAACCGTATGCAAGCGAAACCGACGAAAACGACACGACAGCCAGCGACACGGGAGAAAGCGAGGACGAATTCGGCGATCGCCTTCTAACCAACGATTGGTATGTGTTTGTTTGGCATTAAAGGAAACTAACAACTATGAACTAGGTTTACAGCATATGAAATACATTTGGCAACAACATGCACTTTGAGAGTGCAGACAGCCCATTTCAGGCACGCTAAGAACATATATTTTTCCACGATTTCAGCACTCAGGTTAACCATACCTAAATAGACACAAAATACTGCATTACACAAGACTAGGGATGTCCCGATCCGATATTTGGATCGGATCGGCCGCCGATATTTGCAAAGAAATGCGTATCGGCAAGGCATGGGAAAATGCCGATCCAGATCCAGTTTAAAAAAAAAACTCCGGTCCGTGTTTTCCAACGCACCGATTTAAATAATACATTCCACTTTTCTGCTGCTCCCTAATTTCCGTTCCGCATTTTCCAGCACACCTTCAACACATCCACAGGTCTGTGGATTCTCACGCAGTTGCTTTTAGCTGCTGGCATTACCGTATTTTCCGCACTATAAGGCGCACCTAAAAACCACAATTTTTCTCAAAAGCTGACAGTGCGCCTAATAACCCGGTGCGCTTTATTACGATTCATTTTCATAAAGTTTCGGTCTCGCAACTTCGGTAAACAGCCGCCATCTTTTTTCCCGGTAGAACAGGAAGCGCTTCTTCTTCTACGCAAGCAACCGCCAAGGAAAGCACCCGCCCCCATAGAACAGGAAGCGCTTCACCCGCCCCCATAGAACAGGAAGCGCTTCACCCGCCCCCGGAAGAAGAAGAAAAAACGCGCGGATATCACCGTACGTTTCATTTCCTGTTTACATCTGTAAAGACCACAAAATGGCTCCTACTAAACGATCCGGGTCATAAAAAGACGCAATCTCTCCATCCGCACACGGATTACTACCGTATTTCACAGCAACTGAACCGCACTGTGGAACGGGAGCACGTACGGTGAATATTCGCTCCACAGGGAATGAGAAGTCATCCTTCACTGTGGTTCTAGCTTGCCATGCTAACTTCCACTCATGGTGATATTCAAAAGGAAGACCTTGCCAAAAGAGACCTTTCCAGCCGGCGTCATCATAAAAGCTAACTCGAAGGGATGGATGGATGAAGAAAAGATGAGCGAGTGGTTAAGGGAAGTTTACGCGAAGAGGCCGGGTGGCTTTTTTCACACAGCTCCGAAGGCGAACACACCTTCACTAAGACGGGCAGACAGCCTCGGACGACATACGCCAACATCTGCCAGTGGATCGTAAATGCTTGGGCAGATATTTCGGTCACAACTGTGGTCCGAGCTTTCCGGAAGGCAGGATTCACAGAACAACAGCGACACTGACTCCCGATGACTTCTACGAGACGGAACCGGCCATTTTGGATCCCACGCTAGCGCAACTTTTCAATTCGGACACCGAAGACGAAGAATTCGAAGGATTTACGAATGAAGAATAACTTCAGAAGGTGAGCGCTATGTTTATTTTGTGTGTTGTGACATTAACGTTCGAGCAACATTACCGGTATGTTGCTATTGCTCTACACCATTTTGAATTTTACTATGTTTGTGATTGCACATTTGTACATTTTGGGACAGAGTTGTTAGAACGCTGGTTTTCAATATATTATTAAAGTTTGACTGAACTATCTGACTGTTTTTTTGACATTCACTTTAGCGCAGCGTTTTTTTGACATTCACTTTAGCGCAGCGTAGGCGCGGCTTTTAGTCCGGGGCGGCTTATTGGTGGACAAAATTATGAAATATGTAATTCATAGAAGGTGCGGCTAATAATCCGGTGCGCCTTATAGTGCGGAAAATACGGTACACGACAGGCTCTTCTCACTCTTTCCTGTGTCTCCCTCTTACAGACAGCGAGCGCACCTTCTTACACACGTGACATACTGTCACGTCACATGTCACATACGTATACGCCCTCTCCCAGCAGAGAGCGAGGTAGCAGCATGGCTAACGTTAGCTGTGATGCTAGCAAAGCCGCTAAGGTACGCGCCTGCTCAAGCGTCCTCTGCGCACGGCAAATCTATGCCACGCACAAAATCAAATAAAAAAATAAGCGCATAACAATTTTCGACACACGGACACGACAGAGAAAACAGTTTTCGTCATCATTGTTCAAATATTGTAACGTCTGTCGATACGCATATCTCCATTCGGTGCCACACGCCCACACCATCAAAATGCCGAGGCAAACATTTCCACATCAACACCGTATGAAAAATGTTTTGATTTTTTTTAGTTGTGATTTCCCTCTCTGCATGAAAGTTTAAAAGTAGCATATATTAATGCAGTATGAAGAAGAATGTTTTAATGTAGACACATAGAATCATCATACTGCTGTGATTATATGCATCAAGTGTTCATTCAAGGCTAAGGCAAAATATCGAGATATATATCGTGTATCGCAATATGGCCTTAAAATATCGCAATATTAAAAAAAGGCCATATCGCCCAGCCCTAGTTCAATGATGCCATTTCTGATTGTCATGTATAATTTTGTCTATTTTGTGTTTATCCTTGAATAAACAGGTCAGTTTCTTGTTACCAACCATTGAGTATTATTCAAACTCCCCTCATTCAGCTGGCTAGTTGTTATCAAGAGTACTAAAACCCTTTTCAACATGATTCTGACAACTAAATAACTTTAAACTTTAATACATGCTCGGATAGGCCAGTATCGGTATCGGTCAGTATCGGTATCGGATCGGAAGTGCAAAAACAATATCGGTATCGGATCGGAAGTGCAAAAACCTGGATCGGGACATCCCTAGTAAAAGGTAAAAAACAGGATTGTATTTGTTTTTATATTGCTATTTATTTTTATTAATATCGGATCGGGACATCCCTACCTTTTACACTTATTTTACCACCATAGAGTGCATGCTTTTTAAGCCAAATAACATTTTATAAAATCTTTGTTACCGTATTTTCCGCACTATAAGGCGCACCGGATTATTAGCCGCACCTTCTATGAATTACATATTTCATAATTTTGTCCACCAATAAGCCGCCCCGGACTAAAAGCCGCGCCTACGCTGCGCTAAAGTGAATGTCAAAAAAACGCTGCGCTAAAGTGAATGTCAAAAAAACAGTCAGATAGTTCAGTCAAACTTTAATAATATATTGAAAACCAGCGTTCTAACAACTCTGTCCCAAAATGTACAAATGTGCAATCACAAACATAGTAAAATTCAAAATGGTGTAGAGCAATAGCAACATACCGGTAATGTTGCTCGAACGTTAATGTCACAACACACAACACACAAAATAAACATAGCGCTCACTTTCTGAAGTTATTCTTCATTCGTACCGGTAAATCCTTCGAATTCTTCGTCTTCGGTGTCCGAATTGAAAAGTTGCGCTAGCGTGGCTTCCAAAATGGCGGGCTCCGTCTCTTCGAAATCATCGGATTCAGTGTCGCTGTTGTTGTGCAGCAGTTCTGTGAATCCTGCCTTCCGGAAAGCTCGGACCACAGTTGTGACCGAAATATCTGCCCAGGCATTTACAATCCACTGGCAGATGTTGGCGTATGTTGTCCGGCGTTGTCTGCCCGTCTTAGTGAAGGTGTGTTCGCCTTCGGTCATCCATTTTTCCCACGCAGTTCGCAGTCGTGATTTGAATGCCCTGTTGACACCAATATCCAGCGGTTGGAGTTCTTTGGTTAATCCACCCGGAATGACGGCGAGTGTTGTATTTGTGTGCTTCACTTGTTTTTTGACACCATCTGTGATGTGGGCGCGCATAGAGTCATATATCAACATGGACGGAGCAGCGTGAAAAAAGCCACCCGGCCGCTTCGCGTAAACTTCCCTTAACCACTCGCTCATCTTTTCTTCATCCATCCATCCCTTCGAGTTAGCTTTTATGATGACGCCGGCTGGAAAGGTCTCTTTTGGCAAGGTCTTCCTTTTGAATATCACCATGAGTGGAAGTTAGCATGGCAAGCTAGAACCACAGTGAAGGATGACTTCTCATTCCCTGTGGAGCGAATATTCACCGTACGTGCTCGCGTTCCACAGTGCGGTTCAGTTGCTGTGAAATACGGTAGTAATCCGTGTGCGGATGGAGAGATTGCGTCTTTTTATGACCCGGATCGTTTAGTAGGAGCCATTTTGTGGTCTTTACAGATGTAAACAGGAAATGAAACGTACGGTGATATCCGCGCGTTTTTTCTTCTTCTTCCGGGGGCGGGTGAAGCGCTTCCTGTTCTATGGGGGCGGGTGAAGCGCTTCCTGTTCTATGGGGGCGGGTGCTTTCCTTGGCGGTTGCTTGCGTAGAAGAAGAAGCGCTTCCTGTTCTACCGGGAAAAAAGATGGCGGCTGTTTACCGAAGTTGCGAGACCGAAACTTTATGAAAATGAATCGTAATAAAGCGCACCGGGTTATTAGGCGCACTGTCAGCTTTTGAGAAAAATTGTGGTTTTTAGGTGCGCCTTATAGTGCGGAAAATACGGTAATTAAATGCAAAAATCGACATTTATTGGTGCAAAACATTTTGGCCAGTATTTTAAGTCAAAGCATAATACCGGTAATTGTGCAAATGTATCAATAAGTGCTTTACATACCGTATTTTCCGCACTATAAGCCGCACCTAAAAACCACAAATTTTCTCAAAAGCTGACAGTGCGGCTTATAACCCGGTGCGCCTTATATATGGATTAATATTAATATTAATTTTCATAAAGTTTAGGTCTCGCAACTACGGTAAACAGCCGCCATCTTTTTTCCCCGTAGAAGAGGAAGCGCTTCTTCTACGGTAAGCAACCGCCAAGGTAAGCACCCGCCCCCATAGAAGAGGAAACGCTTCTTCTTCTACTGTAAGCAACCACCAAGGTAAGCACCCGCCCCCGTAGAAGAAGAAGCGCGCGGATATTACGTTTCATTTCATTTGTGTGTTTACATCTGTAAAGACCACAAAATGGCTCCTATTAAGAGACACGCGTACAACGCAGAATTCAAACTCAAGGCAATAAGTCACGCAGTAGAACACGGAAATAGAGCAGCAGCGAGAGAATTGAACATAAATGAATCAATGGTGCGTAGGTAGAGGAAGCAACAAGATGACCTGCGCCACTAAGACGTGGAGACAGCGCCGGACGACATACGCCAACATTTGCCAGTGGATTGTAAATGCCTGGGCGGATATATCGGTCTCAACTGTGGTCCGAGCTTTACGGAAGGCAGGATTCACGGAACTGCTGGACAACAACAGCAACATTGACTCTGATGACTTCGACGAGACGGAGCCGGCCATTTTGGATGCCGTTTTCGCCCAACTTTTTAATTCAGACACTGAAGAAGAATTTGAGGGATTTATGGATGAGGAATAACTTCAGAAAGTGGGCTTTAAATGTTTATTTTGTGTGTTGTGTGACATTAACGTTCGAGCAACTTTGAGTTATTGATGTTGCTATTGCTCTGCACTAATTTGAGTGTTACTATTTTTGTGATTGCACATTTGCACATTACATTTTGGGGGTGAACAGAGTTGTTAGAACGCTGGTTTGTAATATATTATTAAAGTTTGACTGACCCTATCTGACTGTTTTTTTGACATTCCCTTTAGCGCAGCGTAGGCGCGGCTTATAACCCGGGGCGGCTTATAGGTGAACAAAATTTTGAAATATGCCATTCATTGAAGGTGCGGCTAATAACCCGGGGCGGCTTACAGTGCGGAAAATACGGTACATTATGCTTGTGTAAGGTACTTTTTTAAACCTTTATTTTGTTGGCGCAGTAAGACCGGAGGTGGCGCACCACGCTATTATTGTGAAGGGAGGAAGTGTGCTGTGCTGTTGTTCTTAGCTTTACTCTGGAGACAATTTGAGACTGTAAAAAAATAAATAAAGAGTGCCTCTCTAATTATGACTGCTGGTCTGTTTGTACATTGATGTTACATCTATGATGTTATTCACAACAACACAAGCAGATGCGATGTGTTGCTATCGATTGTTCTAGCTAGCTTTAGCTTTATAGTTTCAAGGGGCCGTCTCGACACTGTTTAGTTGAGGAAAGGGTGGTGGAACGTGTCAGGGATAAATGAGCGGTCCGGACACATAATTTTCTCAAACAAATGTTCCTTGCCCTGACAACATTTAACTGACATTTATGTCAATTTCCCTGATATTCTGCGTTTGACCGTGGATTTCGTTTTAATTGGCCAAATTATGTGACTTCGCCCACGGTTGAGTGAAAGCAGAAATCATATGCTTTACTTCTTTTTGTTGAGTTTAGTGATTATTGATTACCGTATTTTTCAGACTATAAGTCGCAGTTTTTTTCATAGTTTGGCCGGGGGTGCGACTTATACTCAGGAGCGACTTATGTGTGAAATTATTAACACATTACCGTAAAATATCAAATAATAATATTTAGCTCATTCACGTAAGAGACTAGACGTATAAGATTTCATGGGATTTAGCGATTAGGAGTGACAGATTGTTTGGTAAACTATAGCATGTTCTATATGTTATAGTTATTTGAATGACTCTTACCATAATATGTTACGTTAACATACCAGGCACGTTCTCAGTTGGTTATTTATGCGTCATATAACGCAGTTGTCCCCAACCACCGGTCCAAATGTATTTGGAGCAGGCCACCATGAATAAATAAATGTAGTGTGAAACACTGCTCATAAGCCCAGGTCTATTTTTGAGGACCAACCTGTCTCTGGGTCGTTCTTTATTACGCTGTTCCTTCTCCAGGTTCTCTTTTTCCGGCTCGACAATCGATGGACTTCTCCTCATAAGGAATCGATTCTCAGGGACTGGAGGTATTTCTTCAGGACGCACTGTAGATGTGACCACCTCTTCCTGTTCTTTCTCTTCAATAGTTTCAGGTTCTGGCCTGCAAAAACAATGATACTTTAGAAAAAAAACAAATTATTAATTGAAAGTTCATGTTGTAAGAATAAGTCAAATACTTTTTCTCCTTTTTCTTCTGCTTCTTCTTTAGCTTTTTGGCTCTCTTTTTCTGCTTCTTAGACACTTTGTCAGATTCATCAGTGTCGGAAGAGGATTCTGAGGAGGTGCCAGAGTCACTGGAACTGGAACCCGACAGGGCCTTCTCTTTCTTTTTGCTGTGTTTCTTGGCTAAAAAATGTAACATTTTATTAAAAACTGATAGCAGCAGTAATAGAACAAAAACAAACTGGAGATTACTTTACAAAATGCTAAAATTAATTCAAACCTTTTGATTTGGGGACAAGTTCCCCACAGTTCATAACTTTAACTTCTGCATAAGGTCTGCTATTAGGATCGGCTTTCTGGCTCTCCATAGTTTGTACAACCTCTTGACCGGAAATCACATGGCCAAAAACCACATGAACCCTGAAAAAAACAAATTATAGTTGAAATACAGCACGTGTGTAAAGTATGCAATGTGCAGACTATTGCAGTTGAGCACAGCTTACCCATCCAAATGTGGAGTTGGTTTTGTTGTTCTGAGATAAGGGAGTCATAAAGAACATAAATATGCATTACCTTTAGAAGAAATTATTTACACATCAATTCAGTAAGAGACGAAACCAGTGTATACTTACATGAAAAATTGTGACCCATTTGTATCCTTTCCCCTGTTTGCCATAGACAGCATATACTCCTTGTTGTGTTTCACAGCAAAGCTTTCATCTGGGAGGTGAAAAGGAGAATATTGTGTTGCCATCTTGGAAACAATTTTGGTTTGTTAAAACAGCCAAAAGTATCTTTACCTTCAAAAAATCCCCCGTAGATGGATTCACCTCCTCTTCCATTGCCTAAAATTGCAGAATATAAATGCGGACATTTCTGATCATCCCAATCATTTCCTCTCATTTGTATTTCTACCTTATAACAACAAAAGTAACACATATAATCACCTTCACTGAAGTCCCCTCCTTGGATCATGAAGTCTTTCACAATGCGATGGAACAGACATCCTTTGTAGTGGAGAGGTTTCTGTGTTCCCTTACCAATGCCTTTCTCACCTGTACATGCGAGGACAGTTTTCATGCATGTTCGGTGGGAATGAAACATTATTTTTACAAAAAAGTAATCATAATTAACCTGTGCAAAGGCATCGGAAGTTTTCACACGTTTTGGGACAGACATCTGAAAACAGCTCAATGACAATGCGGCCGACTGCAAGGCAAAAATAATGACTTTATAATAATGAAACACATGTGGCTACAAACATATAGATACTGTTATACTTACCAAGTACATTTCCAATTCCGATGTCAAGAAAGCACCGAGAACGTTGGATCTTGACCCCCATGGTGACAAAAACGGCTAGACCACCTGCTGGAGCAAACTCACTCAGTCACACAGGTAGAAATGTTCCAATACAGCCAACCTAAGCCAGTGTTTTTCAACCTTTTTTGAGCCAAGGCGCATTTTTTTCATTGAAAAAATCCGGAGGCACACCACCAGCAGAAATCATTTTTAAAAATGAAACTCAGTAGACAATAATAAGTCATCGCAAATGTTGGATATTAATTTAAACCATAACCAAACATGCATCACTATAACTCTTGTCTCAAAGTAGGTGTACTGTCACCACCTGTCACATCACACCCTGACTTATTTTGAGTTTTTTGCCGTTTTCCCGTGCGTAGTGTTTTAGGTCTTGTCTTGCGCTCATATTTCCTGTTTTGTCTGTATTTTCCTGTTGCAGTTTCATGTCTTCCTTTGAGCGATATTCCCCGCATCTACTTTGTTTTAGCAATCAAGGCTATTTCAGTTGCTTCTAGCCTTCTTTGTGTGGACATTGTTGATTGTCATGTGATGTTCGGATGTACATTGTGGACGCCGTCTCTGCTCCACAGTAAGTCTTTGCAGTTGTCCAGCATTCTGTTTTTGTTTACTTTGTAGCCAGTTCAGTTTTAGTTTCGTTCTGCATAGCCATCCTTAATCTTTTAATGCCTTTTCTTAAGGGCACTCACCTTTTGTTTATTTTTGGATTAAGCATTTGACACCTTTTTACCTGCACGCTGCCTCCCGCTGTCGTCTGCATATTATGATCACGACAAACCATCGTCGTGAGACGACGTGTTCCCTACATCTACAAAGCAATTAGCTACCTGATGCCACCTACTGATATGGAAGAGTATTACACGGTTACTCTGCCGAGATCTAGACAGCATCGACACTCAACAACAACACATTATTTGCGGATTATAATTTTATAATTATATTTTTAACCCAAATAGGTGAAATTAGATAATGTCCCACGGCACACCAGACTGTATCGCGGCACAGTGGTTGAAAAACCCTGACCTAAGCAATGAAGCGAACACGACAGTAGACATTGCTATACACAGTGTTGGGACTAACGTGTTACAAAGTAACTACTACTTACTACTATTACTGTAACGCCGTTACTTTCGGCGGAAAATAGCAATCTAACGCGTTATTTTTGATATTCAGTAACTCAGTTACCGTTACTACATGATGCTTTACAGCGTTATTTTACGTTATTTTTTATGTGGTATCGGCTAGAAACTGAGAAGATCTGAGTGTTTTATTGCAGCGCTGCGGAAGAGGCGACAAGAAAGAGGCGCGCCGTCTGTGTGTGGGTGTGTGTGGGAGGGGGCGTGACTGTGTTTATTAACAAGACGTCATGGCGAAGCCCGAAGCTGAGTTTCTTAAAATTTAGATATTTTCAATACTTTTCTTTTGTCGACAACTAAGAAAAGAACATTTTAGTTGAATGTAAGTTGTGTCTTGGATCAAAGATCCTATCCTAGCAATTCAAATCTGCTGAAACCGCTACAAAAACATGCTTCGACGAAGCTAGTAAAGAGACACACACTTCACCTCCACCAGCGGCTGGATTTTAACGAGGCACTGCAAACTGAAGGTACACACACACTGTCAATTCTCTTATATACTCTTTCATTCTAGACTTCTAGAGTGTTTGATAATCACATCACTCTAAATGTTAAGACTATTAAGTTCACAAACATAAAGAGGGATGCTAGTGGGCCAAGCCAATCTTTCCTTTTCTCTAAACTAAAAGTGGGGAAATGTGTAGTGTTCTGGGCTTCAGACATGATTTTATTTCAGAATTCCTTGAGATAAAAAAAAGGCCTGGTTAGGCTTTGTGTATGTAGTGTGTGCCTTCCTTGGTTTACAGCTGGGGTCCTCAAATTACGGCCCGCGGGCCGGATACGGCCCCCAGCGTCCAAAATTCGGCCCGCGGGAAGTCCCAAGTTAAAAAAATATATATATATTTTTTTTTGGTATTATTTTCCATCTTCTTCCGCTTATTCGAGTTCTATTATTATTATTTTTTAATTTGTCCTTACTAGTCCATTTTCTACCATCTCCTAGCCACTCAGGCAAATCATATTGTCTAAAAATGCATTTTACCATCGATAACGTGACATGCAGCAAGTGCGCTCTTTAAGTCAATTAGTGCGCGAGGAATATACGTGTATTAATACACATTGGCGTTGTTAGGCCTATTTTAGGGGGGCTCTAGCCCCCCTAAAATATTCTTAAGCCCCCCTAAATAATTTGGTGTTATATATAAATAAATGATAAATGGGTTGTACTTGTATAGCGCTTTTCTACCTTCAAGGTACTCAAAGCGCTTTGACACTACTTCCACATTTACCCATTCACACACACATTCACACACTGATGGAGAGAGCTGCCATGCAAGGCGCTAACCAGCACCCATCAGGAGCAAGGGTGAAGTGTCTTGCTCAGGACACAACGGACATGACGAGGTTGGTACTAGGTGGGGATTGAACCAGGGACCCTCAGGTTGCGCACGGCCACTCTCCCACTGCGCCACGCCGTCCCATATATATATATATATTTTTTCTTTTCTTTTTTTTAACAAATACATGCAGACATATTCATTATAAAGTGGCCCGAGTATGAGTTTAAATAAATAATCATATAACCTGTCATTATTCACTCAGTTTCCCCTCACTTCATAGCGTAAGGTAGAGAGCCACCTTAGCGCGTCGGTATCCAATCCATTCCACTTGTTCATACAGAAAATGCCCACATCACTCAAAATCCAGTCCACATTTTCTCTGCGACCTTGCTTGCTTTGAAGCACGCAGCGCTGCAGAACAAACACGTGAACGGATGCAAAGTGGACATAATAAACTTTTTCAAGAAAGTAAGTATTCATCACTGCTTGCAGAGGTGTGGACTCGAGTCACATGACTTGGACTGGAGTCAGACTTGAGTTATGAATTTGATGACTTTAGACTCGACTTGATAAAATGTAAAAATACTTGCAACTCGACTTAGACTTTAACATCAATGACTTGTGACTTCACTTGGACTTGAGCCTTTTGACTTGACAAGACTTGCTACTTTCCCCAAAACCCAACGATTAAAACGTTCAGGAGCACTCCGTATCTTCCATTGTGTATGCATGTGTGTGAGATCGTGTGCGCTACCTGTCAGTACAACAGCCAATCAAATTACATCCACGTTATTTTCGTCCCACAGCATTCATCCAATCAAATTGCAGGAAACCCAATGAAGAAGAGCTCTCAAACAACGCGCCAGTGAGGAAACATGATGCTAAAAATAGTTTTGTTCGGTATTAAAACTACAACTTGGTCAACAAAAAACGAATTGCAGTATGCAAAACATGCGGTTCAAAGATTACAGACGGAGACGCAACAGCTTCCAACTTCGTTCGACATTTGAAGTTGTACAAAGAAGGGTACGTTTTGAATGTAAGCTAAAGTTTATTGGCTGAGTAACGTAACTTTTATTTGCTGTGTAGTTAAATCAGCGAGGCTGTAAACTCACTGCTAACGTTATAACCATAGACATGTTATAAGTAGACGCAGCATCGACCACTACTGCCTACTGGAGCTGATGAGACGAGAAGAGACGCGCGGCCGCCATCTTGGAGTGGTGATCCACTCCACTCAGTGCAATTCATTTGGCAGGAGCAATGAACTGTCAGCGCATTTTACCTCACTGAATACCACTGATTTTCACGCGCTTTTTTGTCATACGTGTAACTATGATAAAGGACACGTTTTATTATTCATAATTTGCTTAACAGTAATAGAATATTCTTATATGCTATAAGTGACCAGACGTCCAAGATCAAAACTAGGAATATAATCCCAGAGAAGGTGGAAAAAACGGTCAGTTATTTTTAAGTTGAAGAAACAATATGATTAGGTTATATATACAGGTGTACATCCTACATAAACAATGTATGAATATATTAGATATCTATATATCTTACAGACCAATAGACTTTATCTCTGTTGCTGCAACAGCAGAGAGTTTATTCTGTCTTGACACTTTGTATTGATATTTTGTATTACATTTTTCCCTTAAATGATCAAGTTTACAGTGATTGTTTTATATGTATTTTTCATGTATGTTGCTTTGGATAAAAGTGTCTGCCAAATACTTAAACATATATAAACACCTGAAAGTCTTTTTATCAGCTAAAACCACCAATCTGCTTCACTGGATTCAGAATAAAACCAAGTCTGTCTTACCCAACAATGCTAGTATTTGAATATTGTTACTTGAAGACTTATTCCTGGTTACAATGATACTGTTAAGAGAGTATTGTGTTATATTTTGCCTAAAATTAGAATGCATCATAATCAGTAGTGGCTGGTGAATTTTGTTTTAGGTGGGGCTGAAAGTTTGTAAACCAAATACTTGTAGGGGCGTCATCTTCCCCCAGAAGATTTGTTTGTGATTTTCACATACAAATGTGAACATTTTCAAAAACCAAGACATTTAATATAAAATGTAAAATGAATAAATACATAAAAAGAAAAAGAAAAAAAATGGTTAAAAGCTATCGTCCCGTGCATTTATTTTACCGTCCCCGGGACGACGCGACTACATTAATATCAAGCCCTGGAAGTTATATTTTATTGTTTGCATTATTTGTTTCAGCATTGCACTTTGAAGATGGTCCCTCAGCTCTTTGACAGCTTTGGCTCTTTTTCAGATCAGCAGACGGACTAAGTCTTTCTTATTTACAGTATACATAAACGTTTCTCATTTCTATTCAGACTTCCATATATATTTAATTTCCTTAACCGACTGAAATAATAATAACAACAATGAATCATTTCTAAGTCTTTGTTAGCCGTTTGTGAAGTTTTGTACTCGTGCGCTATGTTCGCTCACATCCTGTTCATCTCCTGGGGGCAAAGCCCCCCCTGTCCTTAAAAGCTAGTGACGCCCCTGTTAATACATACATACATACATATATATATATATATATACACACACACACACATATAGACACACATTTTCTTATGCCTTCTGATCTCTCTCTCTCTCTCTATGTCCACTACTTGCTGTACATATCCTACCAAGTCAGACCTACACTGTTTCAATATCCATTTCTCTGTTCTCAATTGTTGATGACTGATGATGATAACAACCAAATCTACCCCCCCCCCCCCCCCCCCACACCCCGAATTGTAAATGATGTAAATAATTCAATGTATACACCCTGATAATTATCTTGTGTGATGACTGTATTATGATGATAGTATATATCTGTATCATCAATCAATTTAAGTGGAACCCGACTTAAACAAGTTGAAAAACTTATTCGGGTGTTACCATTTAGTGGTCAATTGTACGGAATATGTACTTCACTGTGCAACCTACTAATAAAAGTCTCAATCAATCAATCAATCATATACACATATATATATATATATATATACACAATATATATATATACATGGACATATACATATATACACACACACACACACATTTACATATAATATATATATATATATATATATATATATATAGCGCGGCCCCCAGCCAAATTGTTTTACCCCAATGCGGCCCCGGAGTCAAAAAGTTTGGGGACCCCTGGTTTACAGCTATGTTGTTATTATGCTGTTTGTTACTTATGTATGTTATGTTGCAGCCATTTAAAATAGTTTTGTCAATTTGTTCTGGCCTGAAACAAAATTGGCCCTTTGAAACATATATTAGTCTTTGAGTGTTGTATGTAGACCATGTTGCTTAGCAGAGTTCAGTGATGCAAATGCATGTCAAGTTGATCAACAGATTGTATTATTCTCCAGTGCAATAACAGTACTGAAATGAAGGCTAAAAGGGCATTAAATGGGGCCTTAAAAAAATAAAAACATATATATAAGTAATTAAATAGTTACTTTTCACAGTAACGCATTACTTTTTTGGATTAAGTAACTGAGTTAGTAACTGAGTTACTTTTGAAATAAAGTTACTAGTAACTGTAACTAGTTACTGGTTTTCAGTAACTAACCCAACACTGGCTATAAATACCATTACATTGATTGACAAGGCGTTTAAAAAGTGTGAACAATACGTTTTAGAGATCTGTGTTTGAAGGCATAGTTTATTCATCGTCCAATTCAAAGCTGTGCTTAACGTTAAGTTCCCGTGCCCACTTTTTTGCCAACTGACAAGCTAACGTTAGCCTAGCAAGCATGTATGGTCAAACGGCGCTTATAAATAAGTACAAGGACGTCTAAAATGATGTGTGTTTAAAAAAAACCATACAAGTCAACAGAGTCATTAATAACGAATTTTAAGCGACATAATTCACACTGGTCATCGTTATTATCAGTTTGTACTCATCGGGCCTTCGTTTTAGCATTAGCCTACTTAGCCAGACAACACGGCACGATTCCCGGCCACTCTCACATCACCGCAACATGTACACCTCCACGCTTTGACTCTGTAATACACAGAGTCAAAGCGTGTAACGTCGTATCACCTCGAAAAGCAAGAGAATCACTCCATGTAGGAACTGTTTCTTTCAGAAGACACGGCTATCATTCAACGTCCACACTTCTCTTGTATTATGAAGATGGCGCGGTCCCGCCGCGGTGACGTCAGTGCAGTTTGGGCATCGTGCTCCAGTTGTTCGGTATTTCCGACAGACGACGACTGCTTTACGGCACTTCGCTGCGGTTCCCATAGACATAATCTAAGGGTACGCAGCATGGAGCGCTACTGCCTACTGGCGCTGACGAGACGCGGGGCCGCCATCTTGGAGTGGTGATCCGCTCCACTCGGTGCAATTCATTTGGCAGGAGCAATGAACTGTCAGCGCATTTCACTCACTGAATACCACTGATTTTCACGCGCTTTTTCGTCATACGTGTAGCTAGGATAAAGGACACATGTTTTATTATTCATAGTTTGCTTAACAGTAATAGAATATTCTTATATGCTATATATTTCTCTGATGATACAATTGTTGATGACTGAAGTGATGATAACAACCAAGCCTAAACCCCCCCGTCCCCCACATCCCACACCCCGGATTGTAAATAATGTAAATAATTCAATGTATATACTCTGATGATGATTATCTTGTGTGATGACTGTATTATGATGATAGTATATATCTGATAGTATATATCTGTATCATGAATCAATTTAAGTGAACCCTGACTTAAAAAAGTTGAAAAACTTATTCGGGTGTTACCATTTAGTGGTCAATTGTACAGCATATGTACTTCACTGTGCAATCTACTAATAAAAGTCTCAATCAATCAATCAATCAAGTGACCAGACGTCCGAGATCAAAACCATCCATCCATCCATCTTCTTCCGCTTATCCGAGGTCGGGTCGCGGGGGCAGCAGCCTAAGCAGGGAAGCCCAGACTTCCCTCTCCCCAGCCACTTCGTCCAGCTCCTCCCGGGGGATCCCGAGGCGTTCCCAGGCCAGCCGGGAGACATAGTCTTCCCAACGTGTCCTGGGTCTTCCTCGTGGCCTCCTACCGGTCGGACATGCCCTAAACACCTCCTTAGGGAGGCGCTCGGGTGGCATCCTGACCAGATGCCCGAACCACCTCATCTGGCTCCTCTCGATGCGGAGGAGCAGCGGCTTTACTTTGAGCTCCCCCCGGATGACAGAGCTTCTCACCCTATCTCTAAGGGAGAGCCCCGCCACCCGGCGGAGGAAACTCATTTCGGCCGCTTGTACCCGTGATCTTGTCCTTTCGGTCATAACCCAAAGCTCATGACCATAGGTGAGGATGGGAACGTAGATCGACCGGTAAATTGAGAGCTTTGCCTTCCGGCTCAGCTCCTTCTTCACCACAACGGATCGATACAGCGTCCGCATTACTGAAGACGCCGCACCGATCCGCCTGTCGATCGCACGATCCACTCTTCCCTCACTCGTGAACAAGACTCCGAGGTACTTGAACTCCTCCACTTGGGGCAAGATCTCCTCCCCAACCCGGAGATGGCACTCCACCCTTTTCCGGGCGAGAACCATGGACTCGGACTTGGAGGTGCTGATTCTCATCCCAGTCGCTTCACACTCAGCTGCGAACCGATCCAGTGAGAGCTGAAGATCCTGGCCAGATGAAGCCATCAGGACCAAATCATCTGCAAAAAGCAGAGACCTAATCCTGCAGCCACCAAACCGGATCCCCTCAACGCCTTGACTGCGCCTAGAAATTCTGTCCATAAAAGTTATGAACAGAATCGGTGACAAAGGGCAGCCTTGGCGGAGTCCAACCCTCACCGGAAACGTGTCCGACTTACTGCCGGCAATGCGAACCAAGCTCTGACACTGATCATACAGGGAGCGGACCGCCACAATCAGACAGTCCGAAACCCCATACTCTCTGAGCACTCCCCACAGGACTTCCCGAGGGACACGGTCGAATGCCTTCTCCAAGTCCACAAAGCACATGTAGACTGGTTGGGCAAACTCCCATGCACCCTCAAGGACCCTGCCGAGAGTATAGAGCTGGTCCACAGTTCCACGACCAGGACGAAAACCACACTGTTCCTCCTGAATCCGAGGTTCGACTATCCGGCGTAGCCTCCTCTCCAGTACACCTGAATAGACCTTACCGGGAAGGCTGAGGAGTGTGATCCCACGATAGTTAGAACACACCCTCCGGTTCCCCTTTTTAAAGAGAGGAACCACCACCCCGGTCTGCCAATCCAGAGGTACTGCCCCCGATGTCCACGCGATGCTGCAGAGTCTTGTCAACCAAGACAGCCCTACAGCATCCAGAGCCTTAAGGAACTCCGGGCGGATCTCATCCACCCCCGGGGCCTTGCCACCGAGGAGCTTTTTAACTACCTCAGCAACCTCAGCCCCAGAAATAGGAGAGCCCACCACAGATTCCTCAGGCACTGCTTCCTCATAGGAAGACGTGTTGGTGGGATTGAGGAGGTCTTTGAAGTATTCCCTCCACCGATCCACAACTTCCACAGTCGAGGTCAGCAGAACACCATCCGCACCATACACGGTGTTGGTAGTGCACTGCTTCCCCTTCCTGAGGCGGTGGATGGTGGTCCAGAATCGCTTCGAAGCCGCCCGGAAGTCGTTTTCCATGGCATCCCCGAACTCCTCCCATGTCCGAGTTTTTGCCTCCGCGACCGCTGAAGCCGCACACCGCTTGGCCTGTCGGTACCTGTCCGCTGCCTCAGGAGTCCCATGAGCCAAAAGAACCCGATAGGACTCCTTCTTCAGCTTGACGGCATCCCTCACCGCCGGTGTCCACCAACGGGTTCTAGGATTACCGCCACGACAGGCACCAACTACCTTGCGGCCACAGCTCCAATCAGCCGCCTCGACAATAGAGGTGCGGAACATGGTCCACTCGGACTCAATGTCCAGCACCTCCCTCGTGACATGTTCAAAGTTCTTCCGGAGGTGGGAATTGAAACTCTCTCTGACAGGAGACTCTGCCAGACGTTCCCAGCAAACCCTCACAATGCGTTTGGGCCTGCCAGGTCTGTCCGGCATCCTCCCCCACCATCGCAGCCAACTCACCACCAGGTGGTGATCGGTAGAAAGCTCCGCCCCTCTCTTCACCCGAGTGTCCAAAACATGAGGCCGCAAATCCGATGACACAACTACAAAGTCGATCATAGAACTGCGGCCTAGGGTGTCCTGGTGCCAAGTGCACATATGGACACCCTTATGCTTGAACATGGTGTTCGCTATGGACAATCCGTGACGGGCACAAAAGTCCAATAACAAAACACCACTTGGGTTCAGATCCGGGCGGCCATTCTTCCCAATCACGCCTCTCCAGGTTTCACTGTCGTTGCCAATATGAGCGTTGAAGTCCCCCAGTAGAACGAGGGAATCACCCGGGGGAGCACTCTCAAGTACTCCCTCGAGTGAATCCAAAAAGGGTGGGTACTCTGAGCTGCTGTTTGGCGCGTAAGCGCAAACAACAGTCAGGACCCGTCCCCCCACCCGAAGGCGGAGGGAAGCCACCCTCTCGTCCACCGGGTTGAACTCCAACATGCAGGCTCTGAGCCGGGGGGCAACAAGAATTGCCACCCCAGCCCGTCGCCTCTCACTGCTGGCAACGCCAGAGTGGAAGAGAGTCCAGCCCCTCTCGAGAGAACTGGTTCCAGAGCCCTTGCTGTGCGTCGAGGTGAGTCCGACTATATCCAACCGGAACTTCTCTACCTCGCGCACTAGCTCAGGCTCCTTCCCCCCCAGCGAGGTGACGTTCCACGTCCCAAGAGCTAGCTTCTGTAGCCGAGGATTGGACCGCCAAGTGCCCTGCCTTCGGCTACCGCCCAGCTCACATTGCACCCGACCTCTATGGCCCCTGCTATGGGTGGTGAGCCCATTGGAGGGGGGACCCACGTTGCCTCTTCGGGCTGTGCCCGGCCGGGCCCCATGGGGACAGGCCCGGCCACCAGGCGCTCGCCATCGTGCCCCAACTCCGGGCCTGGCTCCGGAGGGGGGCCCCGGTGACCCGCGTCCGGGCGAGGGAAATCTGAGTCTCGGTTCTTGCATTTCCATAGAAGTCTTCGAGCTGCTCTTTGTCTGATCCCTCACCTAGGACCTGTTTGTCTTGGGAGACCCTACCAGGGGGCATGGAAGCCCCCGGACAACATAGCTCCTAGGATCATTGGGACACGCAAACTCCTCTACCACGTTAAGGTGGCAGCTCAGAGAGGAGACGTCCGAGATCAAAACTGGGAATATAATACCAGAGAAGGGTCAGCTATTTTTAAGTTGAAGAAACAATATGATTAGGTTATATACAGTGTTGGGACTAACGCGTTACAAAGTAACGTTACTGTAACGCCGTTAGTTTCGGCGGTAACTAGTAATCTAACGCGTTATTTTTTATATTCAGTAACTCAGTTACCGTTACTACATGATGCGTTACTGCGTTATTTTACGTTACTTTTGATGTAGTATCGGCTAGAAACAGAAGCGCTGCGGTGTCGTTCTTCTGAATCTTCCTCTGTCACAAGCCGGAGATAAGAAAAGAGGCGCGCTCTGGGTGTGTGTGTGTGGGGAGGGGAGGGGAGGCACACACGTGATACGCGGTTTGATATAGGAAACAAAAAAAAAAAGAGTTGTTGTCACGTTCAGTCCACACACAGCGTGGTCATGGCGAGCGCAGTAACGGAGGAGCTTGAACGCCCCGCGCCATTGAATCGGTGTGTTTATAGGTGCAGACTCGGTTGTGCAAAACGAGGGTTTTAAACACATGCTGAACGTGCTTGAGCCACGTTACGACATCCCGTCGCACACCCACTTCAGCGATAAGATTGTGCCAGATCTTTATGAGCAGGAGAAGAAAAAAGTTGTGAATGAACTATCCCGAGCATCATCTGTTGCGCTCATGACAGACGGCTGGACGTCCAGGGGAACTATAAGCGCTCACTTCATCACAGCAGACTGGGAGATGAGAAGACACGCCCCCTCTACGAGAGTCACCTTGCGCAGGTACTGACACAAGCAGTGGAGGAATGGAAGATAAAGATATCCCAGTCACACGTGATAATGCCAAAAATCAAATAATTACAGTGAATGAGGCAGGACTGGGACCACAGATAGGTGCTTTGCACATGTAGTGAATTTGGCATCACAGAAGGGAATCTCAGTCAATAGGATGGAGTGCCTCCTTGGGAGGATCAGGAAGGAGGTTTCCTACTTCCACCCAAGCACAACAGCTGCTCATGTGCTTAAGACAAAGCAAGAAATGCTAAAGCTGCCTAATCATAAGCTCATACATGATGTCCCAACGAGGTGGAACTCCACTTATGGTATGTTGGAGCAGCAGGCAGCTGTATACTCTGCATTGACCCACAACACCCTGAAGACAAATGTCACCCTGTCTGATGATGATGTGAGAGTGGCAGATGAGGTCCTCCAGGTGCTTAAACCCCTCAAAAGTGTTACATCTCTACTGAGCACTAAAACTTCACCATCTGTGTCAATGATCCTGCCACTGAAAACAAGGATTCTACAATCCATGGCTCCAAGTGTGGAAGACAGCAGCATCACTCCAGATGTCAGGCTTAATGTGCCTTCTTATGTTGCACTTTAACTTGTTTTTTATTAATGGTCATTGGTCCAAGTTTAAAGAAAGGAGGAATGCCTTTTTATGTTGCACTGTTTTTCATTAATTATGTTAAAAGGGAAATAAAAATGCATGTCAAGTTGATCAACAGATTGTATTATTCTCCAGTGCAATAACAGTACTGAAATGAAGGCTAAAAGGGCATTAATGGGAGCTTTAAAAAAAAAAAAAAAAAAAAAATAAGTAACTAAATAGTTACTTTTCACAGTAACACATTACTTTTTGGTGTAAGTAACTGAGTTAGTAACTGAGTTACTTTTGAAATAAAGTAACTAGTAACTGTAACTAGTTACTGGTTTTCAGTAACTAACCCAACACTGGTTATATATACATGCGTATATCCTACATAAACAATGTATGAATACATTAGATATCTATATATCTTATAGACTGTATCTCTGTTGCTGCAGCAGCAGAGAGTTCTGTCTTGACACTTTGTATTGATATTTTGTCTTACATTCTTCCCTTAAATCAAGGGTGTCAAACTCTGGCCCGCGGGCCAAATTTGGCCCGCTATGTAATTTCACTTGGCCGTTGAGTCGATATCAAATTAACACTAAATCTGGCCTACCAATTATATATTGCGGTGGTACCGCGGTGACACTGCTAATTCTCATACTTGACCAACCCTCCCGGGAGATTTCCAAACTTCAGTGCCCCTCCCGAAAATCGTCACGTCTGCTTTTCAGCCAATCCAATGAGAGCTGGCCCAGTCACATAACATGTGCAGCTTCTGCATGCACACATAATTGAATGCAATGCATACTTCATCAACAGCGGTACAGGTTGCACTGATGGTGGCCGAATTAAAAAACTTTAACACTGTTGAAATATACGCCACACTGTGAACCCACACCAAACAAGAATGACAAACACATTTCGGGAGAACATCCGCACCGTAACATAACATAAACACAACAAAACAAATACCCAGAACCCTTTGCAGCACTAACGCTTCCGGGATGCAAAAAGGTGCGTATGTGTGTGTGTGGGGGAGGTTTGGTGGTAGCGGGGGTGTATTTTGTAGCGTCCCGGAAGAGTTAGTGCTGCAAAGGAGTCTGGGTATTTGTTCTGTTGTGACATGTTGTGTTACGGTGCGGATGTTCTCCCGAAATGTGTTTGTCATTGTTGTTTGGTGTGGATTCACAGTGTGGCATATATTTCTAACAGTGTTAAAGTTTGTTATACCGTCACTCTCAGTGTAACCTGTATCGCTGTTGATGAAGTATGTGTTGCATTCACGTGTGTGTGTACAGAAGCTGCACATATCTTGTGACTGAGCCGACACGTTGTTAGAATGGATGAAAAACGGAAGTGACGACAGCTCGTAAAGGACGTTAAAGGCAGTGCCTTTAAGGCATGCCCCCAAAACTGTGGTCCGTGTGGACGACGAGATATAATGACCGATGAACACCTTTGTTTGATAATGAAGGTTGCCTCAGCTCAAAGCTTGAGCCCCGACATTAATGAACTAGCATCCAAGAAAAGATGCCAGGTATCTGGCTTTGGCACATCAGATTAGATCAGTGTGTTGCAAACTGAGCAGTTTAAAGTCCTTTGTTATTTTATTTTCAAATTTATTAGCCTGTGGAAAAAGTTAATGTTGATATTTACCTCAGAAGGCTGCAAATAGAAAAGAGAAATTGTATTTGATATCCCATTGATATTTTTTTATTATTACTATTACTATTTGAAACTCGATTTTGCATGTCACTATAAAGTTATATAAGCCTTGCTTGTTCAATATTCAATGCAAAACTTGTTTGGGTCCCTATTAAAATGTTAATTTGTTCAACCTTGGCCCGCGGCTTTGTTCAGTTTCAAATTTTGGCCCACTCTGTATTTGAGTTTGACACCTACCGCCCGAATGCAGCTGAGATAGGCTCCAGCGACCGCCCCGACCCCAAAAGGGACAAGTGGTAGAAAATGGATGGATGGATGGACCCCTGCCTTAAATTATCATGTTTACAGTGATTGTTTTATATGTATTTTTTATGTATGTCGATTTGGATAAAAGCTTCTGCCAAATACTTCAACATAAACATGTATAAACACCTGAAAGTCTTTATATCCCCCACCCCCTGCCCCGCCCCCCTACACAATCTGGACTGTGGTCCTAACTTTTACCCCTGTTGGCTTTTACAATCTTTATCTTCATCATTTATTTCAACTTTATGTTATTCAAGTATGACATTTTTAAATGTAATTAATTTCATTGACAAGCAATTCTATTATGGTCATACTCTTGTTTGCTAGCGGCTAGGAATGCAGTACTACTGAAGATCTTTGCTCCTTCTCAACTCTGTGCTAATATTATTTTCTCAAAATACAACCATAGTACGTTAATGTTAAATCTTACTTGTGAAAAGTAATCCCCCGATTCCTATTTTCAACAGTCCGCTCATTTGAGCAGGAAAACGCTGAACACCATCTTTGTTTTCTACCTGTCAACTGTCAGTTTAGGCTGCTCGCCGGCTCCTCGTCACCACTTCAAGATGGCGGCCCAATTTCTCGCGTTAGCAGGCAATGCTGCGTCTACCTATAACATGTCTATGGTTGGTAACCCTCGTCATTTTACACGGGCAATCGTGTGGCGTACTTGTAAAGTACTTTGAATGAAACAACTTAATTAATTGCCACACTTATTTTTGCTTAAGAGCAGACCAGAACCAGGAAACCAAAACTTTAAACGCCAACAAATGTTACACAATACTGGAAAGTAAGTTAGCGAAAGAGAAGATTAGGTTAGCTGTGGAAGATATTTTAGGATTGCACTCAGAACACATAGGTTATAAAGCATTATACATATATTAAAAAACACTGGGTTAAATAAAATAATATAGAGTCGCGATCCACCTCAGTCCACACTCCATTTCAGTAGGTGGCGGTAATTCACACCAGAAGGTTGCTTGACAATGTAACACAATTACGTCACTACCGAAAGCAGAAGTGGAGCCACACTGCAAATGCTAGGTGAGTTTGACTTTCAAATGATGAATGTAATGTGTGATTTTCATTGTGGTTTGCTATTAACCATGTTAGTTTATACATGGCGCACATTTATTGCTAAAAGTTGGGACAGTCGGGCGAGTTTAAGGTTGTTTGATTGTTGGCAATTGGTATTACGACCAAATGATACCACGGTGTTACCAACACGATCGAGTGGATGATGGTGTTCTCTTTAATATGACTATATTAGATATGTCATCCATCCATCCATTTTCTACTGCTTATCCCTTCGGGGTCGCGGGGGGCGCTGGAGCCTATCTAAGCTACAATCGGGCAGAAGGCGGGTACACCCTGGACAAGTCGCCATCTCATCGCAGGGCCAACACAGATAGACAGACAACATTCACACTGACATTCACACACTAGGGCCAATTTAGTGTTGCCAATCAACCTATCCCCAGGTGCATGTTTTTGGAAGTGGGAGGAATGTTAAAATGATTTTTATTCATGCATGTATAATGTAATGACGTTTTTTTTTCCACCCAGGAATCTCATCTTTCTTCAGACTGCAATGATGTGGTGGGTGTGAACCTTCAACCTTTACATCACTGACATTGTGCTTGACAATAATAGCCTTGCAAGTGCAATAAGATCAAGTCAACGTCAAATTTGAGCCGAAGGGATGTTTCGGCTGCGGGGTGTGAGTTCCCGATTCCACAGACTCATTCACAATGTCTCTGTGAACCGAGACCAGGTTATGGAGCAATTGCAGGCCTGTTCTGCTGAAGACCATGTGTATGATGTTGTGGGTAAGAACAAGGCCAAGCTCACAGCGGACCATGTAGGCATGGCTGTGACTACACTGTGGCGCTTCCAGGCAGGAAGACCAACGTTGCTAAGAACAGTTGCGTTAAACAAGAATCACCCGCAGTTCCTTACGCTGCGGGTTCTGGCAGAGGACAAATTTGCGCTCTTCGATGATGCAATGTTGGTAGACTTGCTGTACTGTTTCGTCAGGTATGTTTGTGACTGTGATGGTAGATGGTAAACACAACAGGAGCGGACTCAACACACTGACCTTAAGCTGTTTTTCAGGCTGGAAGTTGACAGTCATGACCCTCTTATTCAGCAGTTAGTTTCAGAGGCTTGGAAAAGATTAGACAAGTATGATTTTCCTCTTTTTGTTCTTTTGAGCTCACAATTAATCAACTGTTGTTATCCTAATATTTTTATTGTAACATGTTTGTATATTTACAGACTTCCCATGACATCCCTATCCAAATTTTCAGTCTGTCTGAATGATCAGGGCATGTTCGACACTCGTCTTTTGGGCCGCATCGCCAATATTGTGCATCAGAATTTGTCATCCATTGATAATGGCAGGTGGGTGGAGAAATATGAACCCATTACACCCACACAATCTTAAGAGATCTGATCAATGAACGGTACAGTCTTTTTTGTTTATCTGTTTTGAATTGGTTCCAGACAAGTCCGGGATAAATGAACTACCGCAAATTTATCATTATAAATCTAATATTTTCATAGCTAGAGCATATACAACTGATTACGACCTCCTAAATATGTTTTTCAATATTATGAGAGGCCCCTAAACATGAACTTACACCATTTAGTCACTCTACACTTTTTTAATTGAATACAGTAATGCTGCTTGATCAGTGGCCAAAAAACCTAACAGCTTTCCCTGATTGGGTTGTTCTACTCTAGCGGCCAATACTACTGTAATATTGATATATATTTTTTAAATTTAGTCATTTTTATGTTTGAGAATTCTCAATTTAAGACCAAGTAATTGTAGACTATTGTTTAAGAAAAGAAAAAATGCCCCCCAAAAAATCTGCAACGTGGTAAGGTATGACTGTATTACAAATGTACAAAGATAATGATGCCCAAGTTTTGAAGTGCTATTTAAAGGGGAACATTATCACGTATTTCATATGCTGTAAACCAGGTCATAGTTGTTAGTTTCCTTTAATGCCAAACAAACACATACCAATCGTTGGTTAGAAGGCGATCGCCGAATTCGTCCTCGCTTTCTCCCGTGTCGCTGGCTGTCGTGTTGTTTTCGTCGGTTTCGCTTGCATACGGTTCAAACCGATATGGCTCAATAGCTTCAGTTTCTTCTTCAATTTCGTTTTCGCTACCTGCCTCCACACTACAGCCATCCGTTTCAATACATGCGTAATCTGTTGAATTGCTTAAGCCGCTGAAATCCGAGTCTGAATCCGAGCTAGTGTCGCTATAGCTTGCTGTTCTTTCCGCCATGTTTGTTTGTATTCACTATGTGACGTCACAGGAAAATGGACGGGTGTATATAACGATGGTTAAAATCAGGCACTTTGAAGCTTTTTTTAGGGATATTGCGTGATGGGTAAAATTTAGAAAAAAACTTCGAAAAATAAAATAAGCCACTGGGAACTGATTTTTAATGGTTTTAACCATTCTGAAATTGTGATAATGTTCCCCTTTAACAATATGTTGTTTTAGTTTTATACATTTTATACTTCATAAGAGAAATATAAATACATCTGTATATGATGTTGTACAGCAGTGCAAAGTACAATCACAAAAACACATGGTTATGGTTTGACTTTATTTTGAACATGCATACAATTACAACATAATACATCACAAATTCCAGTTTCTCTTTTCAACATATTTGCAAAGGAGTAAGAAGAAGCAGATCTTATTTAATCCTACCCCTTTTATATTACGGTACATAGCAATTGCTACCACTTTTGTTCACTCCATCCATCCATCCATTTTCTACCGCTTATTCCCTTTGGGGTCGCGGGGGGCGCTGGAGCCTATCTCAGCTACAATCGGGCGGAAGGCGGGGTACACCCTGGACAAGTCGCCACCTCATCGCAGGGCCAACACAGATAGACAGACAACATTCACACTCACATTCACACACTAGGGCCACTTAACTCAATTTATTTATACAATATACTCCATATATAATATCATAAAAAAACAATTTTAAATAAATAATAATTAGTGAAGTAAGTTGTATTTAAAATGGTGAGATAAATAAGATCAGTAAATTCAGAATATTTATCACGGTTCTTCTTCTTTGTACATTGTAAACACTTGAGTTTTAACTGTTTGTTAAACTGCATCATATTAGTACACTATTTTGATTTATGTACTAATTCCATTCCATAATTAAATTCCACATACAGATATACTCAAGGTTTTAAGTGTTGTACGTGCATACACATGTTTTAAATGTCATTTTTCTCTATGGTTATAGTGTTATTATTATATTGTTGTACATTCTTGGGTAGCAGGTTATAGTTTGTTTTGTGCATAAGTTTAGCTGTTGGCAAATTCAGTATATTGTGGAATTTCAATATCTTCGATTCAATAAATATAGTTTGAGTGTTCTCTATATCCAACATTATGTATTATTCTAACTGAGCTTTTTTGTAACACAGTTAGTGACTGAAGTGTACTTTTGTAGTATTTCCTAATATTTCTGCACAATAACTCAAATATGGTAACACTAGCGAGCAGTAAAGAATATGAAATTATTTTTGCTCCAATACATATTTAGCAAAATATCATATAATAATATAATATATCAGTATATATTATATTGTAGCGGTTGCTTTAAGGACCTAATTCACCACACCTGTTTACTTGAATGTGTCATCATTATTCACTGTCATTGTTTGATTGTGCACATAACAATGTTCTGGTTTAGCATTCATATATGCAGTTAAGAGTGAGTCATTCGGAGCGGCCCCTTTAAGTGACCGTCAGGAGATTTTCCCAAAGGTGGGGGTTTGTTGTTATTACCGCCATTTTGAGTTGTGTGATGTAAGCAGTCATTCATTCTCGTCTTTTATGAACAAATGACGCACACGTTTTTGTGTGTCAAAAGATACTTAAAGTTGTCTTGCTTTTGCATTACAAGCGCAACAATATACTGTATATCCATCCATCCATTTTCTACCGCTTGTTCCCTTCGGGGTCGCGGGGGGTGCTGGAGCCTATCTCAGCTGCATTCGGGCGGAAGGCGGTGGTGACAAGTCACCACCTCATCACAGGGCTAACAGACAACATTCACACTCTAGGGACCATTTAGTGTTGCCAATCAACCTATCCCCAGGTGCATGTCTTTGGAGGTGGGAGGAGCCGATCCCCAGGTGCATGTCTTTGGAGGTGGGAGGGGCCTTTCCCCAGCTGCATGTCTTTGGAGGTGGGAGGGGCCTATCCCCAGGTGCATGTCTTTGGAGGTGGGAGGGGCCTATCCCCAGGTGCATGTCTTTGGAGGTGGGAGGAAGCCGGAGTACCCGGATGGAACCCACGCAGTCACGGGGAGAACATGCACACTCCACACAGAAAGATCCCGAGCCCGGGATTGAACTGTATATATTATATGTAAATATGACATATATGTTATATTTTATATTGCTACTATGGTACATTTATAGTTTACTTTAGACCTGCATTATCCTTTCTATCCCTTGTAACTGAGCCACTGTGTGGAACAATTTCCCTTGTGGATCACTAATATCTGTCTATTACCTGACCGCTTCTATGTTAGCTTCCTCTATTTGTTTATAATGTCTATTTTCTGCTTCCCTTTTTTTGCTGCAGCTGTTACATATACTCTAATATTGTACATGGTAATTGGGATTTGTTCTATATTGTATATATTATATAAAAATATAATAATATGTCAGCATATAGTATATACTGTGTCTATATATAATATGTAAATATTACATATGTTATATTTTATATTGCTGCTGCGACCCGCGGTAAAAAATGGATAGAGGGATACTATTGTATATTTTTAGTCTACTTTATACCTGCCTTATCCATTGCATCCTTACCCTTTCTATCCTTTGTAACTGAGCTACTGTGTGGAACAATTTCCCATGTGGATCATTAAAGTTTGTCTAAGTCTTCTAATCCAGTTTAACCCCCACCCTCTGATGCCATACCGTTCTATTTTTTTGGATTAAAATATTGTGATTAATTGTGTGAAATGTTTTAGTTAGAGCCATAAACACTGCCACTGCACACAGTTGACCATCTATTGCATTTGTAATTTCCTCTGATTTTTCCGATTAGAGCCATCAATGTTGAAATATTGGTTCTCAGCGAGTAGTTTGTTTATGAAACTGTCCAATCTGTTATTGAACAGTTTTTCAATGATTTTAGAAAATTGTGAAAGTAAAGAAACAGGTCTATAGTTTGTAAATTGGTGTTTGTCTCCAGTCTTACAAATCGGTACCACCTTAGCTATTTTCATTTTGTTTGGGAATTTGCCTGTTTGAAATGATAGATTATTGATACATATTAATGGTCCAGAGATGTCTTCAATAACCTTTTTTGTCATTTCCATTACAATCAATTGAAGTCTTGGATTTGCATTTTTCCACGATTTTAACTGTTTCCTCTTGCGTCACTTTGGTGAGAAACATGAAGTTGGGATTTCTATGTATGGTGTCACTGAAGTCTTCAGTTGAGACTGTCTGTCTGGAATCCTTTCCTCCAATTTTGGTCCAATATTTACAGACTAATTGTTGAAGCTTTCAGCTACTTTTTTTCCACGTTGTCATTATTTAGGTTTCCGTCTGAGAAGTATTGGGGTAATCTCTCTTAGTAACATTTTGAATAATGCGTTTGAGGACGCCCCATGTTGCTCTCATATTGTTTTTGATCCTGTCTTAATAATCGACTGTAATTATTTTCTACATGTTTGTATGCTAGTTAGCTTGTTTTTATACTTTTTTTGTACCGTATTTTTCGGACTATAAGTCGCAGTTTTTTTCATAGTTTGGCCGGGCTCCAGTGCAACTTATATATGTTTTTTTCCTTTTTTATTATGCATTTTGGGCAGGTGCGACTTATACTCCGGTGCGACTTATACTCCGAAAAATAAGGTACTTATTTTCTGCCTCAGTACATTTTCTATATAATGTATTCTTCTTATTACAAGCATTTTGTTAATCCTTTTGTCATTCATGGTTGATTGTTCGTTCACTGCTTTCTACTGAGTTGTTTCCATTGATATGTCATGTGAATACTTATCTGTGATGATAATGTTGGTCACATTAGTTATAAAGCAGAATTACCCCAACAAGTTCTGTATAACTGCATATGCCTCAGAATGCAGGTTTACACCCTATCGAGGGACATTCTGATTATCGGCCCTTTTTTTGGGCTGGTGCGCCTAATGCATTGTCCACTGAGTATTTAAACACATGCTCGTGTGGTGTATTCAACGTGACTGCTGGTATTTTTTGACTTTCATTTAATTTTTTTATTTAATTCATTGAAAAACAAATGCAGCAACAGCATTTAGCATGAACGAAAAAGAGCAGAAAGAAGTAAAACTTATAATATCTGCACCCTATCAACACAAAGTCACAAGCAACAGTTCCAGTTCTTTTACCAATTTCAGGATATCAAAACACAAAATACCTTTTAATAAAGTTGACTCTGCAGTTTCATATTTTTGTAATGTTGATAATTTGACAGTCTTCTTAAACAAGGTAAATGGAGGCAGAAGTTTTGATTTCACAATCAAGACCGTTCCACACACTGACTCCTTTGATTGAGACACACCTTTCCTTTACAGTTGACTGAAACCTGGGTTTTATTAAAACCATTTAGTTCATATCTACTATCTCTCTTGGTAAATCTATTTTGCAAATTGTTTGGTAAATTTTCCATATGAGCTTTATACATGTTTTTTTAGAAGGTTATAATCTAATAATTCATTACATTTCAGTGTTTTTAATTGTATAAGTAAAGGATTGGTTGGGTCTCTGTATTTACTTCCACTGGCAACTCTAATCACACTTTTCTGTAAAAGAAAAATTGGATTTACGTATGTTTTGCAGGCACTTCCCCATACTTTAACGCAATAGGTCAGATATGGAGCAGTCAATGAGTTATACAACAAAATAAATGCACTCTTATTTAGAAAATCTTTGACTTTATACAGTACAGCTATTATTTGGCATACTTTTACTTTGACATTATCAATATGTGATTTCCATGTTCCAAGTGTTCATCAATCATAAAACCTAGAATCATAATCTCATTTGTCCTTTCAATTTCCAATTCATTAATAACTAATGTCGCGTCAGCGTATTTCCTTTTTCTACAAAAAATCTTACATTTAGTTTTGCTTTTATTTAAGGACAATTTATTGGCGTTGAACCACATCATAATTTTCTGGAATTTATTTTCTACAATTTGTAGGACGTCGTTTATATTTTTGACTATAGTTGTGTCATCCGCAAATAGAATGCACCTGAGTAAATGAGACATGATCACAATGTCATTTATATACAAAAGAAATTGTATCGGTTCTCGGACCGATCCTTGAGGTACTAAGCAAGTTCTATTACAACTTTTAGACTTTATGTTGTTGATTTCAACAAACGGATTTCTGTTTTTTTATATAGCTTTTATCCAATTGGTGTGCCACACCTCTTATACCATCCATCCATCCATCCATTTTCTACCGCTTGTCCCTTTCGGGGTGGCGGCGGGTGCTGGAGCCTATCTCAGCTGCATTTGGGCGGTAGGCGGGGTAGACCCTGGACAAGTCGCCACCTCATCACAGACCTCTTATACCATATTTATATAATTTATGCAACAATGTATTGTGGTCCAGCGTGTCAAACGCTTTTTAAAGATCTACAAAGATGCTTACTAAGTAGTGCTTTTTGTGTTTGCATTGGCGATTTCTGCAGTTAGTTCCATAATTGCTGTAGCAGTTAAAAGATTAGGACAAAACAAGAGATGTCCGATAATATAGGCCTGCCGATATTATCGGCCGATAAATGCGTTAAAATGTAATATCGGAAATTATCGGTATCGTTTTTTTTATTATCGGTATCTTTTTTTAATTTTTTTTTAATTTTAATTAAATCAACATAAAAAACACAAGCTACACTTACAATTAGTGCACCAACCCAAAAAACCTTCCTCCCCCATTTACACTCATTCACACAAAAGGGTTGTTTCTTTCTGTTATTAATATTCTGGTTCCTACATTATATATCAATATATATCAATACAGTCTGCAGGGATACAGTCCGTAAGCACACATGATTGTGCGTGCTGCTGGTCCACTAATAGTACTAACCTTTAACAGTTCATTTTAAAGTTAAAGTTAAAGTACCAATGATTGTCACACACACACTAGGTGTGGCGAAATTATTCTCTGCATTTGACCCATCACCCTTGATCACCCCCTGGGAGGTGAGGGGAGCAGTGGGCAGCAGCGGTGGCCGCGCCCGGGAATCATTTTTGGTGATTTAACCCCCAATTCCAACCCTTGATACTGAGTGCCAAGCAGGGAGGTAATGGGTCCCATTTTTATAGTCTTTGGTATGACTCGACCGGGGTTTTGAACCCACAACCTACCGATCTCAGGGCGGACACTCTAACCACTAGGCCACTGAGTAGGTGGTTTACTAATTTTCATCAATTGCTAGTTTCTATGTAACTGTTTTTTATATTGTTTTACTTTCTTTTTTTATTCAAGAAAATGTTTTTAATTTATTTATCTTATTTTATACATTTTAAAAAAAAGTACCTTATCTTCACCATATCTGGTTGTCCAAGTTAGGCATAATAATGTGTTAATTCCACAACTGCACATATCAGTTGGTATCGGTTGATATCGGTATCGGTAATTAAAGAGTTGGACAATATCGGATATCGGCAAAAAGCCATTATCGGACATCCATAGGCAAAACCCATATTGGCTGTTACTTAAAATCTTAAATTCATTAAGAAAGTATTCAGTCTTCTCTAGAATTTTAGAGAACTGCGGAAGTAATTTTAGTCTATAATTAGAGAATTCCGATTTGTTTCCTTTCTTAAAGAGTGGAATGACTTTAGCTATTTTCATGCAGTCTGGAAATATTCCTGAATTATAAGACACATTACAAATATATGTAAAAGGCTCACTAATTACATCTATAATTTGCTTTATCAATATCATATTGTCAGTATAGCCATTTGATTTTTTTTATTGGCACACGTCTGGTACTGTTCCACCATCGATGTTTCCATCTGGAATTTGTTGTGACAAGGTAGGGCCAATATTTACAAAGTAATTATTGAGCTTATTTACAATTTCAGTTGCACTGTAAATGTCAACATGATTCTTTGTAAAACAATCCTTAACTTCAGCATCTTTTATTCCAGGATCCTCTCTACGTTTCTAAATACTGTGTCGAACTTGGTGTCCCCTCGTTTACGAGATGCCCTCATTAGCAAGGTGGACCACCTCCTGGACGAAACGGATTGGCCCCAAGTCAGCAACGCTCGCAGAGTGATGCAGTTCCTGCGCACCACCAAGTGCACCGACAGGGCATTGCTGGAGAAGTGCAACCGGATTATCATATGCAAAATTCCCACGATGGATGTGGACCACATCTGTATGATCATGGCGATGTTTCGGTCACTGCACAGCCTTGACTTCAAGCTGGCTGTGAAACAACGGCTGACAGAAGAGATTGATTCAAGCACTGACCCGCCTGCATTTACTAAACTGTTTATGTCTCTGGCACCCATTGCCAGTCCAGAGATTAGAGACCGGTTAGTATCAGTAAATGATGAAACACACATGGTTTAAATCGCTTAATGCTTTGTGATTTTATATTGCTTTCAGATTGGAGAGCACAGCCTACATATTGGCTGATGAGTTTGAAGCATGGCAGGTGATTGATATTGCTGAAACACTGCAAGAGATTCAGAGCAGGAACTTTATCTTGATAAAGAAGTGAGTTAATATCACCTTGCTCTGACATCAATTCTTTTTTTATTGTATTTTTTGTAAAGTTACAGATACAAATTATTACAGTATACAGACAGAACTACAATGGTACCTCAGCTTAACAGTGTTTTGAGATAAGCGGTGTCTTTTGGGTAATTGTTCAACTTTAAGTTGCAAGCAAAAATGTAAGCTACAAGCATCCCCGCCATTAGCCACATTGAACCCTGTAAGATCCGCCCAAAACATCTGGTCTTAATCACTAGCAATAGCTTATCGGTCGACATAGCTTATATTTTTCCATCCATTGGAACAAAGAACGTGAGTGTGAAGGACAGTGCTAACTTTGCAATTCGGGCATATCACTGCTAGTCGGATCCCGACTGAAGCAGGAAGAGTCTAAAGCCAGCCAAGGATGTTAAAATCATATCGAAACCGTGGATATTAATTAGGCAGGCCGATATTATCGGCCGATAAATGCGTTAAAATCTAATATCGGAAATTATCGGTATGGTTTTTTTAAAATTATCGGTATGTTTTTTAAAAAAAAAATTAAATCAACACAAAAAACACAAGATACACTTACAATTAGTGCACCAACCCAAAAAACCTCCCTCTCCCATTTACACTCATTCACACTCATTCACACAAAAGGGTTGTTTCTTTCTGTTATTAATATTCTGGTTCCTACATTATATATCAATACAGTCTGCAGGGATACAGTCCGTAAGCACACACGATTGTGCGTGCTGCTGGTCCACTAATAGTACTAACCTTTAACAGTTCATTTTACTCATTTTCATTAATTACTAGTTTCTATGTAACTGTTTTTATATTGTTTTACTTTCTTTTTTATTCAAGGAAATGTTTTTAATTTATTTATCTTATTCTATTATTTTTTTTAAAAAGGACCTTATCTTCACCATACCTGGTTGTCCAAATTAGGCATAATAATGTGTTAATTCCACAGCTGCATATATCAGTTGATATCGGTATCGGTAATTAAAGAGTTGGACAATATCGGAATATCGGATATCGGCAAAAAGTCGTTATCGGACATCCCTAATATTAATCCATTAAATAATGGAGAAGCTGCTCAAATGAGGTACCACAGAGGTCCGCTTTCCAAGATGAATACTGTGTATTATCATATTATTTCATCAAACTACTGTAGCGGTTTGTAGAATGGTATTGTTTTTCATACAGTATTTCTTATCTAAAAGTTGTTTTTAAAGGCATTTTATATGTTAAAATGACAAGATACAGGTTTTGAGTTAAGAGCTCTGTCACAGAACCAATTAAGCTTATAAGTTGAGGTACTACTGTATTTAAATACCATTTTCCTGTGACCTCTAGCCTAATAGATGCCGTATTGGAATTAGTGTATTGAGCGGAAATCAAAAGACAATCCTGTATTTACCTTTTATTATAACTGATACCACCACACTGCTTGAACATGGCATCAGTAAAGCTGGAACTGAAAGAGTCAGTGCAGCCTGAAGCATTCTAGGCCAAAAGTCATAATGTTTGCTGACAAAGTAGACTGCAACTTGTTGATGAAGGAGAAATAAAATTGACGGAAAATTTGTATAAAGTAACCAGATCAGAGATACAATGTAGATATCATTCATCATTTTGGTGCTGAATGAATGCTGACTCATCCATTTGCTTGAAGGTGAGATATTCTATACATTTTTAAACTTTATCTTCAACCTTTACATACCAACAGCAGCCCTCTGATCCAACACCTTACACACATTTTGCTGTAGCGCTACCCACAATAATAACACAACACTTCCTCGTTATGCATCAATCACAATCACGGCCAGCAAGGTTTAGGGACGGGCAAAGCGCAGAAAATCAAAAATCCCATCTGAACTTTAAACAAAATAAACACATTACAATTGATTCTGTATGATTTTGCAATGCAACTCTGTGAGTGACCGGTGACAACAAGAGTGGCCCCAATGAATAAAACAATCTTTGTCTACACAGTTAAATTATCGTCTGTCGAGACACTTTACGGACAGGAATTCCATCAATCACTTTATTGAGCAAAACTGTTTGTAACCAAACAAAAAACATGAGTAAAAAAACTTTTATCTATAAAAACTGGTAATTTTCTGCCATACAAACCAGGCTTAAACCAACTTTGTCATCCGTCGTTTCAACAGAAGCCGCTCGCTCTGTCTCACCTGCACCAACACACGCACTCATGGCACTTAGCGAGTGTTGCGTTTATGGCCACACAAAAAGTCGGACAACCCCAACGCCACACAACGTGTAAATGCCAGGTTGTAACACTCTGACTCCTCAATCAGATGTGTGCTTATTTTACTGCCATTTATTAAGAATGTTAATCTAAGGATATTATACATGAAATATTGTCACTAGATTTCATAAATGCTAATAAAAAGATGTATTTTACAGACAGAAAGTAACAGGAACTAAATGTAATCTCTGAAAGGGGTAACATTTCTTTTAAAGGCAGGACCCGCAGCCGGACATGCAATACTAGCACATAGGTCATGAAAAACATGCTTTTTTGTTATTGTCGTTGTAAGAGGGCAAAATCACTTATATCAGAAAATTATTTTAATAAAACATTTAAATTGTTATGATGTCAGGTTTGGGACAGGTGTGACGCTGGTGTGGCCACAGTGTGCACGTCTGATGTTGCTCACATGTGCCCCACTGAATGCTCAGGGAGTTTGTGCGTTTGCTAACAAACATTAAAAATTAGAGGGAACATTGGGGACGGGTATCGTTTATATTTTTAACGATATTAGTATCAAATCGGTACTTGAAAAACCCAAAAGCAGTGAAGTTGTCATGTTGTGTAAATGGTAAATAAAAAGACAATACAATGATTTGCAAATCCTTTTCAACTTATATTCAATTGAATAGACTGCAAAGACAAGATATTTAACGTTCAAACTGAGAAACCTATTTTTTGCAAATATTGGCTTATTTGGAATTTGATGCCTGCAACATGTTTCGAAAAAGCTGGCACAAGTGGCAAAAAAGACTGAGAAAGTTGAGGAATGCTCATCAAACACTTATTTGGAACATACGTATTACCGTTCTCACGGACACATCTTACGGAAAGACTTTCCAGAAGAGTGACAGCTGCAAAAATAGACCTAATGCATATTTCTTCTATTTGCACTTTTTGGCTAGGTGTCACAGTACCCTTATCCCTTTTTTCACGTGTGTTCTATGTGTGCGTGTCTTTTTCAGAATTGCATCAGTAATCCAAAGGAACCTTGACGGTTACAGGCCAGTGGATGTCTGTAGAGTCACAAAGGCATTTCTTATGTTGCATTATTGTGATCAAGAACTCTTTACCAAACTAACAAACATTATGTTCAGGTAAGTTAATATCAACTAAATAACAGGTTGTAATAACTAAACCTGTTGGAAGTCGAGACTTAATTCACGTTGACTTTGCAGATTTTTACAGCGCAGCTTCCTCCCCAGAGAAGTGACCATGTTGACCAGTATGCTGTCCATGTTACCTTGTCCGCGACTTCAGGAGGGTGTGATCTCCCGGCTCAACGCAGTGGTGTCCCAATGCCATTTTAAAGACCTCTTAGCCATTACCTTTGTTGTCGCCAAGTGGATGCATAACGACCCGTCATACCACCACCACAGCACCACTAGCGAGTACGTGCGTCTGCTGCAGACACTTAGCTGCCGCTGTCTCGAGAGCCTGCAGACGGCTGACCGACTGAACTTGCTTCTTGAGGATCTCAAGTATGTTTCGGGGGAGTGGTTTGATGAAATGATTCTGGAAGAGACCATAGCCACGATGCACAGAATGATAGATCAAATCAATTGGAAAAACTTGCCGGAAATGTCCTACTTCCTATTAAGGACACATTGGCTCTGCCCTCCCTTGATGGACCGTATTGCCAGTGTGGCCATTAAAGACATTGATAAGGTAATTTTAAACGACTGGTTTGTAGAATTTTAGTGGTGCTGAATAGGGCTGGGCGATTACATTGTCTGCATTGAGGATCGCGATTAATTTGAGTTCGATCAGTGATCAGCTGTTAGCATTTTACCTCGATCAACCATGGCAGAAATGTCTCAAGATACTGCAGTAGTAAACTGTATGGAAGCAACGATAATCTGTGCAATCCTGCATGCAACAATCCACCTTTTTTGACCGTGATCCTGTGTGCGTGTGTGTGTGTGTGTGTGTGTGTGCGCGACCATCTCGGGCTCTTCACGATGTTATTAATGTTCAATCAGCGTTTTGCCTCTTCCCCTTACACAGCTTGAAGTGCAGACCAGAAGAATAAAATAAATTAAAGCTGCAAGCAGCGATGGACGAGACCAACTTTGACGGCACATAAAATCCAAACCGGAGCAGTAATTAAAACTCTTTGGTCAACTTTTAATCAGAAGGGTTCAATCTCTCTCCTGTGCTAGTTTGAAGCCGACACGACAAATGCACTCAGAGGAGATAATGTTTGAAAAAAGGTGACCGGTTTTTACAAAACTTTTGTTTTGAAGGGGGAATTGCAATCTTCCTGTTGATTTTTGCTGGGGGTTGTCAATATATGAAATGTATGTCTAAGTGAGACCTACATAGAGGTTTTTGTTTCATGTCTCTTAAGACATTCCTACTGGAAGTTACAGGCAGTTTTGTCTGAGTTTTCTTCCTAGGAGCAGTTGTGTCTGTGTTTTCTTCCTCGGGGGCGCAAGAGCACAATTTTGAGTTTTGGGGTTGGTTTTTTTTATTAGATCGCAATTTTTGCCAGTTTGTGTGTCCAGTTTGGAGAGTTTTGAAGCATGTTAAGGGGGTCAAATTACAGCTCAAAGAGGCAAAATTGACTGTTTTTAGTAAACGTTTGTATTTAAGGGGGAATTGCCAACTTCCTGTTGATTTTTGCTGAAGGATGTCAATGTATGAAATCTAGGTCTAAGTCAGACTTACACAGAGGTTTTTGTTTCATGTCTCTACGACATTCCTACCGGAAGTTACAAGCAGTTTTGTCTGTGTTTTTTCCTAGGGGGCGCTAGAGCGCAATTTTGAGTTTTGGGGTTTGGTTTTTTGATTAGATGGCAATTATTGCCAGTCCTGATGTGTGTGTCAAATATGGTGAGTTTTTAAGCATGTTAAGGGGGTCAAATTACAGCTCAAAGAGGCGGCGAAATAATAATGATAATAATAAAACGCACAAAATACAATAGTGTCCTCTGTCCCAAAGGGACATTGCGGTCCCTAATAGTTATGACTAACACGAGCATATATGTTAAAACACAATATAGAAAAGGAGCAGCGACTCTTGTGACAGACTCCAGTTTTACTATCTGCTGCAGGTCTCCACCTGTTTCCCCCCGATGAATAGGGGCTGAGTGTCTGTTTTGGTTGTCCTCCTGAAGTCTATGACCAGCTCCTTGGTCTTCAGGACAAGGTTATTGTCTGAACACCACATTGACAGCTGCTCCACCTCGTCCCGGTAAGCCGACTCATCTCCCCCAGAGATGAGCCCCACAACTGTGGTATCATCAGAAAACTTGATGATGGCATTGCTGGAGTGTGCAGTGGTGCAGTCATGTGTGTAGAGGGTGTAGAGTAGGGGGCTCAGCACACAGCCCTGAGGCGAGCCGATGTTTAGGCTAAGGGCTGTGGAGATGTGGGGGCCTACCTTCACCCTCTGGGAGCGGTCCGACAAGAAGTCCTTGATCCGAAGGCAGACGGAGTTGGATATTCCCAGTTGTAAAAGTCTGGTCATTAGTCTGTTGGGGAGTATGGTATTAAATGCTGAGCTGAAGTCCACAAATGGTAGCCGCGTGTAACTCCCCTGCAGCTCCAGGTGGGACAAAGCAGTGTGGAGAGCTGTGGCGATAGCATCCTCTGCACCTGTTGGTTCTGTAGGCAAACTGGTGAGGGTCAAACCTGGGTGGAAGATTTGAAATGATGTGTGCCCGTACCAGTTTTTCAAAGCACTTCATGATGAGTGGGGTAAGTGCTACTGGACATTAGTCATTAAGGCTGCTAATGGAAGTCTTTTTTGGGATTGGAATGATGGTTGAGGACTTGAGACAGGGAGGGACGGCACCCTGGGACAGTGACTGGTTAAAAATGGTGGTAAAAACCCCAGCCAGCTGGTCTGCACAGTCCTGGAGCACCTGTCCCGAGATGCCGTCAGACCCTGTCGCTTTCCTCGGCTTCACCGCCCTCAGCGTGCGTCTCAACTCATGCTTCTCCACTGTGAGAATGTGACTGCTGTGGGCTGAAAGATGTGGTGTGACTGTCCTGTGAGGATACCTCGAAGCGGGTGAAGAAGTGGTTCAGCTCCTCCACCAGTGAGATGTCACTGGCATCAGCCGAGGTGTTGCTAGGTCGATAGTTGGTGTGCTGAACCACCTACCACACCTGCCTGGAGTTGTTGCTCTCGAAGCAGTCCTCAATCTTCCTCCTGTAGTCAGCTTTGGCCGCCCTAATGCCTCTCTTCAGGTTGGATCTGGACGTGCTGTATAGCGCTGTATCACCAGCTCTGAAAGCGATGTTTCTCTTCCAGAGCAGGCACTGCACTTCTTTTGTAATCCATGGCTTCCTGTTCGGGTAGACCCGGATGGGCTTTTCCTCTGTGACATTGGCTGTGCAGTATTTTATATAGTCCAGGACAGATGTTGTGTACTGCTCTAGATCTTGGTGTTTAAAGATGTCCCAGTCTGTTGACTCAAAACAGTCCTGAAGGTGTTCAGGAGCACCTTCAGGCCATGTATTAACAGTTCTGGTTGTGGTAGAAGCACTTTTCCTGCAAGGGGGATGGTATTAAATGCAGGGTCATGTAGTCTGACTGACCAAGGTGAGGAAGTGGTTTAGCCCTGAAGCCTTGTTTAATGTTCGAATAAACCTTGTCTAGTGTGTTGTCTCCCCTGATAGCACATTTAACGTGCTGATGGAGTTTGGGGAGTGCAGTCTTAAAATCTACATGATTAAAGGCCTACTGAAACCCTCATGCAGTCTGATAGTTTATATATCAATGATGAAATCTTAACATTGCAACACATGCCAATACGGCCGGGTTAGCTTACTAAAGTGCAATTTTAAATTTTGCGCAAAATATCCTGCTGAAAACGTCTCGGTATGATGACGTCTGCTCGTGACGTCACGGATTGTAGAGGATATTTTGGGACAGCATGGTGGCCAGCTATTAAGTCGTCTGTTTTCATCGCAAAATTCCACAGTATTCTGGACATCTGTGTTGGTGAATCTTTTGCAATTTGTTCAATGAACAATGGAGACAGCAAAGAAGAAAGCTGTAGGTGGGAAGCGGTATATTGCGGACGGCTGCAGCAACACAAACACAGCCGGTGTTTCATTGTTTACATTCCCGAAAGATGACAGTCAAGCTTTACCATTGGCCTGTGGAGAACTGGGACAACAGAGACTCTTACCAGGAGGACTTTGAGTTGGATGCGCAGACGCGGTAGCGTGAGTACGCATGCAGCTGCGACTTCCAAACATTTGATCGCTTGCCCGTACGTGCGTGCAGCTATGTGCATGTCACGTACGTAACTTTGGGGACTTTGGGGAAATATATGTGCTGTATGAACTTTGGGGAGGTGAACGGTACTTTGGGCTGTGGGATTGAGTGTGTTGTGCAGGTGTTTGAGTTGTATTGGCGGGTTATATGGACGGGAGGGGGGAGGTGTTTGTTATGCGGGATTAATTTGTGGCATATTAAATATAAGCCTGGTTGTGTTGTGGCTAATAGAGTATATTTATGTCTTGTGTTTATTTACTGTTTTAGTCATTCCCAGCTGAATATCAGGTCCCACCCGCCTCTCACAGCATCTTCCCTATCTGAATCGCTCCCACTGCCCTCTAGTCCTTTACTCTCACTTTCCTCATGCACGAATCTTTCATCCTCGCTCAAATTATTGGGGAAATCGTCGCTTTCTCGGTCCGAATCGCTCTCGCTGCTGGTGGCCATGATTGTAAACAATGTGCGGATGTGAGGAGCTCCACAACCTGTGACGTCACGCTACTCGTCTGCTACTTCCGGTAGAGGCAAGGCTTTTTTTATCAGCGACCAAAAGTTGCGAACTTTATCGTCGATGTTCTCTACTAAATCCTTTCAGCAAAAATATGGCATTATCGCGAAATGATCAAGTATGACACATAAAATGGACCTGCTATCCCCGTTTAAATAAGAAAATCGCAATTCAGTAGGCCTTTAAAGTCCCCAGCAATGATCTGTGCAGCCTCAGGATACAGACTCCGCTGGCTGCTGATAGTGTCATATAAATGTCCGAGTGCCACGTTGGCATTAGCATCCGGAGGAATGTACACAGCTGTTAGCATCACAACGTGGAAGGAATGGAAGGATTAAGCCAAGTCTCTGTGATGAGCAGCATGCAGCAATCCTTCACAATTTTATTTGCAGCCTGTAGTCTTAGTTTGTCCATTTTGTTCGCCAGTGATTTTGCGTTTGTGAGGAAGATACTCTGAAGCAGAAGCTTGTGTGGCCGCTTCCTTAGCCTTAGCAACAGGCCAGTTATGCATCCCCGCTTTTGATTTCCATCCCGGCGCCGCCTCCGTCGCCTCCCTGCTGTGATGGTAATCCAGGCTGAGCCGGGGCGCCTAGCTATAGCCACGTGTATTTCATGCGAGCAAATAAAGTCAGTTGTAGCAGACCGCTCGCTGTGTAAACCTATTCCTAAGAGATCCTACCGACTATAGATGATGTTTGCCGAGAAGATTTTTAACGCAAATAGTATAAATTGACACACTAGTAAATAAACAAAACACCGAATACGAGAGCATTCAGCCGCTGCGTCTGAATGCGCTGCCATTTTGCCATCTCCATGGGTTTGGTCTTTAAGTTATGAAGATGGTGCACCACTCATTATTTAAATCTGAAGGGTTCATTATAAGCATAGCTAAAACGGTTTATTATCATATGATGATAAGATTATTATACAGTTTGGTCTCTAGATCATTCTTACTGGACTGGCTGGGTTTATCCTTGACTGAAATATATATTTTTGTTTTTGTTTTAGATTCACCCCTCAGCAATTCCTAACATCCTGCGTCCCTTTTCGATGTTAAATTATGATCACGAAGGAGCAGACGGGTTGTTCGACACTTGTATAAAGCGCATCATTCCTCATATCAGTAAGTAAGTTTGTTTTCTCGATGACAGTGTAGCCTTAACAACTGTTTGTGTGTATGTACGTAGGCTCCCTTGACCCTGAAGTACTGGTTATGCTGGCATCCACCTTGGCGGTTGCAAATTATTTTCCTGAGGAACTTGTCAAACACATCTTTAAAATAGATTTCCTTGGAAAGCTGGACACCAATCTGGAAAGTATGTGCACTAGTTTAGAAGCAGTCCTCTTAGGACGTACATGTTCAACTTGGTTCAAATGTTACTTTTGCAACTACACAGTTTTAACTGATACCCGCAGCACGCTGATCCGACAACGTCTCATGCAGCTTAATCGTGCCGTGTGTCTTCAGTGTCCTGAATTTCAGGTCCCATGGATTCATGATCGCTACTGCAGGGCTACGCAAGGCCAAGGTACACAGAATGGATTAAATGGGAGCAGATGTTTGAATAAAAAACAATATGTCACATTTGTCTTCAGGGAAGGCTTCTCGCAGTTCTGTCAAGCAGCAAATCCATACAATGTTGGCTGAAGTGCTTGGTGGCATTGACTATGTTAGGACAGCAGTGGTCACGCACTATTTTTACACTCTTAGTAAGTAATATGGTCACTTAGCTTTGGACAGCTTAAACACAATCCATTTGACTATAAATTCATTTTTCTATGTAATATTTTTTCCACAGGAAATGATACAAATGGAAATTAGTTTTTGGATTTGAATAATAATAATAATAATAAAGTTACAATTGAGCTATCGGTTGGTGCTCTCGCCCTATTGTTTGTCAAAGATAAAGAGTTAACTCATGTGATTAAAAATATTGCATTCGTCATGTAAATAGCTTGTATTCAGTCACGTGACTTTTTCACGGAAGTGAACGAAGTGGTGGTCAACCAAACCCAACATGGCTACTGTGCAGCAAACAGTACGCAAGGGGCCTAGCTCTTATCTATATTTGTGTGTGTGTGTGTGTGTGTGTGTGTGTGTGTGTGTGTGTGTGTGTGTGTGTGTGTGTGTGTGTGTGTGTGTGTGTGTGTGTGTGTGTGTGTGTGTGTGTGTGTGTGTGTGTGTGTGTGTGTATAGGGGCGGTATAGCTCGGTTGGTAGAGCGGCCGTGCCAGCAACTTGAGGGTTGCAGGTTCTATTCCCGCTTCCGTCATCTTTGTCACTGCCGTTGTGTCCTTGGGCAAGACACTTTACCCACCTGCTCCCAGTGCCACCCACACTGGTTTAAATGTAACTTAGATATTGGGTTTCACTATGTAAAGCGCTTTGAGTCACTTGAGAAAAAGTGCTATATAAATGTAATTCACTTCATATATATATATATATATATATATATATATATATATATATATATATATATATATATATATATGTATGTATGTATGTATGTACCGGTATATGTATATATATATATATATATATATATATATATACATATATATATGTGTGTGTATATGTATATATATATGTGTGTATATGTATATATATATGTGTATATTAGGGCTGTGAATCTTTGTGTGTCCCACGATTCGATTCTATATCGATTCTTGGGGTCACGAGTCGATTCAAAATCGATTTTTTTTTTTCAATTCAACACGATTCTCAATTCAAAAACGATTTTTTCCCGCAGGATTCTCTATTCATTCAGTACATAGGATTTCAGCAGGATCTACCCGTCTGCTGACAAGCAGGCAGAGTAGTAGATTTTTGTAAAAAGCTTTTATAATTGTAAAGGACAATGTTTTATCAACTGATTGCAATAATGTAATTTTGTTTTAACTATTAAATGAACCAAAAATATGACTTATTTTATCTTTGTGAAAATATTGGACACAGTGTGTTGTCAAGCTTATGAGATGAGATGCAAGTGTAAGCCACTGTGACTATTGTTCTTTTTTTTTAATTTTTTATAAATGTCTAATGATAATGTCAATGAGGGATTTTTAATGACTGTTATGTTGAAATTGTAACTAATATTGATACTGTTGTCGTGTTTGTGTCTCCTCTGTTTATTGCAGTTCTGAGTGTTGCTGGGTCGGGTTTGGTTTTGGAATTGGTTTGCATTGTTATGGTATTGCTGTGTATTGTTTAGTTGGATAAATAAATACATTTAAAAAAATCGATTTAAAAAAAATGAGAATCGTTAGCATGCTAGCATGCCGGTAACGGGCTACAATAGACTGACCATACGTCCTTTTTTCACCGGACATGTCCTCTTTTGCGGAGCTGTCAGGGCGGAGTTTCTTAAATGCCTCAAATGTCCGGCATTTTGAATAAACAATGCACACCGAGGCACAACACACGGCTGTTGTATGTTGTGCCTCGGTGTGCATTGTTTACACAACGTGCGTTACGCTAGTTAATATGTCCGTGTGGAAACTCGTTCGGTACACCTCCGAACCGAACAGGAACCCCCGTACCGAAACGGTTCAATACAAATACACGTACCGTTACACCCCTAATGTTCGTACTTCGTTGAGGCTGGACGTAAAATATGCCGTACGTGCAAAAAGTTCAAATTGAAACCAAATCGGTCACATTTTGAATTCCTTACAAGCTCACTAAACTTTTGTGCAACTTTAGAGGCGTAGTTATCCCCAAAGTTGTGGTTGACTTTGAACCAGTACAACTTGTGGTCCAACAAGTTGGGGATAAAAAATAATAATAATGAAATATTACAATACTTTTTTGTTCCCCTTCTCCAGATTTTGAATTCATTTTGGACAAGCACCTGAAGCCGTTGCCCTACAGCAAGCCAGGTTTTCTGCAGACGTCAGATGAAGGCAAGATTCACTGGAGTCGAAACTCATTGGAGAACATCCGGAAGGAGCTTCCACCAGGGGCACAGCGGTAGGAATAAAAACTATTTTTTGTTAGTTTGATTTCTAACCAAAGACTTGACTCGATACTTTTCTGTCAACTCTCACGCAGTGTTTGTATAGACTTCCTCGCCTCCGGTCGTTTCTGCAAAAATTCCCAACATATGAAAGCCGAACCGCTGATAAGGAAGCGGCACTTTGAAATTCTGGGATATCGTGTTGTTCAGGTATGTTTTATCACGTATTGCACGCTTCTCGTCGGTTTTAAACTCGCATGCTTTCCTCATATCATGCAACAATGCCTTCTTGTGGCTGTGAACACGACATACAGCGGAGGACATTCTAGTACAGGTGGTTACGAACAGGTGGAGTTTTAGCGTTAGTCAGAACTTATACATAAACTGATACCAAAGTCACAGTAAAATTGGAACAACTCCCAGCGTTTAATCTCTGTGGTTGTCTTGCACACTGGAAGGGAGAGAGCAGCTTATTGGGAGGAGGAAGTATCAATATTGAGACCACTACGCTGCTGAGTTATTTTTATTTCATAGTGGAAGATCCCTTCACATGTTCAAAGATCATACTTGCCAACCCTCCCGGATTTTCCGGGAGACTCCCGTAATTCAGCGCCTCTCCCGAAAACCTCCCGGGACAAATTTTCTCCCGAAAATCTCCCGAAATTCAGGCGCACCTGGAGGCCACGCCCCCTCCAGCTCCATGCGGACCTGGAGGGTCTGCATGGAGCAATGTTGTTGTAATATATTGAGTTGGAGGCAATAAACAGGCGAGGGGATGAAGTACGTCTCTTTACTGTAGACTTCAGAACAGACTCACACACTTGACGTCAGGTGCGCAACACCACGTAAATCGTTGGCCAACCAAAAAGTAACCCCAGTACGCTATAGCCAACATTCACCAGGAGATGGCAACAGACAAACATAGATCACTCTATTACATTCCTCCCCTTTTAGAATTGTAGAAGTTACTCAAAAGAAATAAACAACCCAACCAAAAAATTCAGCAGCTCAATTAAAAAACTGTACTTAAGCCACATTCTTTTTTTTTTTTAGTACTGAACTCTTAACCCTCATTTGTAAACAATAACATGCTTATTATACAAACAGTATTTGTACATCTTTAACACAGATTTTTATACCGGTACTGTCTTCAGAGATTCAGTTTTTTTGGTGGTACTCGAAACCTTTCTGGGTACCTGCGGATCACTGGAGGGTTTTTGTTGTGGGTGATCTGGGTTCTGATGATGGCAACTCAGCAGCCCTTGAATCTGGTTCAATGATAAGACTAGTTTGTGTCTGACTCACTGATGGTCCTGGTGATGGAACTGAAACACCACTGTCCAGTTGTACTGATGGAACATTTTCTGCAACTGGTGGAGACTAGATAACTGGCAGTCTCTCCATGTTTTCTCGCCATGGTAACATGTGATCCACATGCACTGTGCGCTGTCTCTGTCCCTCTTGATAGATAGATAGATTGATATATATATATATATATATATATATATATATATATATATATATATATAAGAAAATACTTCACTTTCAGTGAATTCTAGCTATATATATATATATATATATATATATATATATATATATATATATATATATATATATATATATATATATATATATATATGATGGCAGGTGAGGCGGGGCCTCACCTGCCATCATGGAAAGAAAAAAAATGTAAAAAGAAAAAAAATTAAATAAATTGTTATATGTATCCAGTGATTATACTATAAAGTTATTTTCCATTTAACTTCACCAGTTTTAGATTATTTTTATTCAAAATCGCTGAATTTTCACAATTGCCGTTCAAATACTGAGAAGAGATGGTGCGGTGATCAGCAGCCAGTTGAGGCACGTCACTCAGTGCCGCAACATGGATTGCGCAATGACTCGGCTAACTGCTGGCCTGCTGTGCAGTGAGACCGTATTGCTATATGAACTATATTATACATTTCCATAGTTTAGTTAGCTGAGGTATATAATGTACAGTGTATTTTGTCAACAACTGTATGTGTGTAACGTATTTCTTGTGCTGAGCGATCATAAAACGGCTGCGATGACGCACTGGCTGAATCTCGCAGTAATCCCGCCTCCTTGTGCCGGTTAATGCACCCCCCGACGGGAGCGCCACACCAACCAAAGCCCACACCCAAACCCTCCACGTGCAAGACCGAACCCACTCAAAAAAGTCACTCAACAAGAAGCCAAAAAGTGCAAAAACAACAATGCTCGCGCCGGAGGAGCCGCGAACGACCGCAGGGCCTCAACATTAGGTACACCTGCAGACTGCAGCACGGATTTCATATTTCATTCATTCACAACTCCTCCAACACCAACACCACTGTTCCCGCACTTATAAGTAAAGGTAAAACCATAATAATGTTTTTTTTATGAAATGTGCTTTTTTGTGTGCTACGGTTTGTATGTGTAAAGTTAAAGTTAAGTCACACACACACTAGGTGTAATGAAATTTGTCCTCTGCATTTGACCCATCCCTTGTTCACCCCCTGGGAGGTGAGGGGAGCAGTGGGCAGCAGCGGCGCCGCGCCCGGGAATCATTTTTGGTGATTTAACCCCCAATTCCAACCCTTGATGCTGAGTGCCAAGCAAGGAAGAATCCTGGTATGAGCTTTTAAACATAACCCGTTAACTGCTGCCAATCAAATGGTGAGTAAGATACTCTTTAGGGTTCATATGTTTGTAAATCTGACTGTGATGAAGTCAGTGCCTCACCAGCCATCAACCTCACCGCACGTCACTGCTGTATATATATATATATATATATATGAGATACTTGACTTGGTGAATTCTAGCTGTAAATATACTCCTCCCCTCTTAGCCACGCCCCCAACCACGCCCCACCCCGGCCACGCCCCCACCCCCCACCTCCCGAAATCGGAGGTCTCAAGGTTGGCAAGTATGTCAAAGATACCATCTTTATCCTTAATGATGGTTGCAGCGTCACTCTTCTTTTTCTGGCGCACTGCCACCAGAGTCTGCTTCAGGCTTGGGAAACATTATTAAAAGCAGTTCACTAATAAGGGCCTGATTTACTAAGTTCCAAACACCATGCGGTAAACAGAGTGTGCAAACTATAAAATGTATACAGTGCGTATGTTGCCTTATATTTAAAGAGGATTTTGCTTGTACTATACGGGGCATCACCACGGAGACATTCATTTACTGCACATTCATCTTATCATGCTCCTACCTGTGGTGATTTGCTATGTTTTAAACAAGCAGGAAACATGCAGTCCTGCAGTGCATCTACAGCTGACGGTGCGCCAATTGGAGAGAGGCTGCACTTAGTCCGCTCAAGGCATGAATAGAAAAAAGTTTTTTTTCCCATATAAGAAATATTTGAATAATACATATACAAACCCCGTGTTCATATGAGTTTGGAAATTGTGTTAGATGTAAATATAAACGGAATACAATGATTTGCAAATCCTTTTCAACCCATATTCAATTGAATGCACTACAAAGACAACATATTGATGTTCAAACTCATAAACTTTATTTTTTATTTGCAAATAATAATTAACTTAGAATTTCATGGCTGCAACACGTGCCAAAGTAGTTGGGCATGTTCACCACTGTGTTACATGGCCTTTCCTTTTAACAACACTCAGTAAACGTTTGGGAACTGAGGAGACACATTTTTTAATCTACTCAGATGGAATTCTTTCCCATTCTTGCTTGATGTACAGCTTAAGTTGTTCAACAGTCCGGGGGTCTCCGTTGTGGTATTTTAGGCTTCATAATGCGCCACACATTTTCAATGGGAGACAGGTCTGGATTACAGGCAGGCCAGTCTAGTACCCGCACTCTTTTACTATGAAGCCACGTTGATGTAACATATGGCTTGGCATTGTCTTGCTGAAATAAGCAGGGGCGTCCATGGTAACGTTGCTTGGATAGCAACATATGTTGCTCCAAAACCTGTATGTACCTTTCAGCATTTATGGCGCCTTCATAGATGTGTAAGTTACCCATGACTTGGCGACTAATACACCCCCATACCATCACATATGCTGGCTTTTACACTTTGCGCCTATAACAATTCGGATGGTTCTTTTTCTCTTTGGTCCGGAGGACACGACGTCCACAGTTTCCAAAAAAAATTTGAAATGTGCACTCGTCAGACCACAGAACACTTTTCCACTTTGTATCAGTCCATCTTAGATGAGCTCAGGCCCAGCGAAGCCGACGGCGTTTCTGGGTGTTGTTGATAAACGGTTTTCGCCTTGCATAGGAGAGTTTTAACTTGCACTTACAGATGTAGCGACCAACTGTAGTTACTGACAGTGGGTTTCTGAAGTGTTCCTGAGCCCATGTGGTGATATCCTTTACACACTGATGTCGCTTGTTGATGCAGTACAGCCTGAGGGATCGAAGGTCACGGGCTTAGCTGCTTACGTGCAGTGATTTCTCCAGATTTTCTGAACCCTTTGATGATATTACGGACTGTAGAAGGTGAAATCCCTAAATTCCTTGCAATAGCTGGTTGAGAAAGGTTTTTCTTAAACTGTTCAACAATTTGCTCACGCATTTGTTGACAAAGTGGTGACTCTCGCCCCATCCTTGTTTGTGAATGACTGAGCATTTCATGGAATCTACTTTTATACCCAATCATGGCACCCACTTGTTCCCAATTTGCTTGTTCACCTGTGGGATGTTCCAAATAACTGTTTGATGAGCATTCCTCAACTTTATCAGTATTTATTGCCACCTTTCCCAACTTCTTTGCCACGTGTTGCTGGCATCAAATTCTAAAGTTAATGATTATTTGCAAAAAAAAAACAGTTGATCAGTTTGAACATCAAATATGTTGTCTTTGTAGCATATTCAACTGAATATGGGTTGAAAATGATTTGCAAATCATTGTATTCCGTTTACCGTATTTTCCGCACCATTAGCCGCACCTACAAACCACAAATTTACTCAAAAGCTGACAGTGCGGCTTTTAACCCGGTGCGCTTTATATATGGATAAATATTAAGATTCATTTTCATAAAGTTTCGTTCTCGCAACTTCGGTAAACAGCCGCCATCTTTTTTCCCGGTAGAGCAGGAAGCGCTTCTTCTTCTACGCAAGCAACCGCCAAGGTAAGCACCCGCCCCCATAGAACAGGAAGCGCTTCTTCTTGTACTGTAAGCAACCACCCGCCCCCGGAAGAAGAAGGAGCGCGGTGCATGCTGGGATATGTGACGTTTCATTTCCATTTGTGTGTTTATGTAAAGACCCCAAAATGGCTCCTATTAAGTGTGTTGTCTGTCTAATTATAAATAATGCAGACGAGGCGTGTTAACTGAGTTCTCAACGTTTACTCACAGCGTGCTCATAACCACATTCTAACTCCCAGCATACAACAACGCTTCTCAGGGCTACCGCGCATGCTGGTAACTATCGTTGCATGCTGGGTAGTGTAGTTGTTATATTTACTAGCTCATAACATCACATTGAGAGACACGCTTACGCGCTTAATTCAATACTCGCCGTCATTCCGGGTGGATTGACAAAAGACCTCCAGCCGCTAGATATTGGTGTCAACAGGGCATTCGAAGCTAGACTGCTAACTGCGTGGGAACAGTGGATGACGAAGAAGCGCGCGGTGCATGCTGGGATATGTGACGTTTAATTTCCATTTGTGTGTTTATGTAAAGACCCCAAAATGGCTCCTATTAAGTGTGTTGTCTGTCTAATTATAAATAATGCAGACGAGGCGTGTTAACTGAGTTCTCAACGTTTACTCACAGCGTGCTCATAACCACATTCTAACTGCCAGCATACAACGCTTCTCAGGGCTACCGCGCATGCTCGTAACTATCGTTGCATGCTGGGTAGTGTAGTTGTTATATTTGCTAGCTCATAACATCACTTTAAGAGACACGCTTACGCGCTTAATTCAATACTCGCCGTCATTCCGGGTGGATTGACAAAAGACCTCCAGCCGCTAGATATTGGTGTCAACAGGGCATTCGAAGCTAGACTGCTAACTGCGTGGGAACAATGGATGACAGAAGGCGAACACACATTCACTAAGACGGAGGCAGCGCCAGACGACGCCAACATCTGCCAGTGGATCGTAAATGCCTGGGCAGATATTTCGGTCACAACTGTGGTCCGAGCTTTCCGGAAGGCAGGATTCACAGAACTGCTGGATAACAGTGACACTGACTCCGATGACTTCGACGAGACGGAACCGTCCATTTTGGATCTCACATTTGCCCAACTTTTCACTTCGGACACCGAAGACGAAGGATTTACGAATGAAGAATAACTTCAGAAAGTGAGCGCTATGTTTATTTTGTGTGTTGTGACATTAACGTTCGAGCAACATTATGTTGCTATTGCTCTGCACTATTTTGAATTTTACTATGTTTGTGATTGCACATTTGCGTACATTTTGGGACAGAGTTGTTAGAACGCTGGTTTTCAATATATTATTAAAGTTTGACTGACCTATCTGACTGTTTTTTTGACATTCCCTTTAGCGCAGCGTAGGCGCGGCTTATAGTCCGGGGCGGCTTATTGGTGGACAAAGTTATGAAATATGCCATTCATTGAAGGTGCGGCTAATAATCCGGTGCGCCTTATAGTGCGGAAAATACGGTATATTTAAATTTAACACAATTTCCCAACTCACATGGAAACGGGGTTTGTAATAAAAAATTCTAAAGGACACCAAAACGTTGAATTTGTTTTAATCAACCTCTTTAAGGTGCTGTTTGCAACTTTCTCACAATAACATTTTTCAAAGCAAGAAATATAACAAGAATACCACCGGCTATCTTATTAGTGCTTTCACACAACACTTTTGTTTGATACTTGTCTATATTTTTCACAATTACAAAGTTTATGTAATAACAATTTTTACCAACTGGAATAAAAGGATTGGTGGTCACTGGCCCGGTGTTGTCAACACGTACGTGCAAAGAGCGCGTGCACACATACAAAAGCAGTCCAACAAACAGTTGCAGTCATGTTGTTGTTGTTATGATGGAATATTCAATTTAATTTAGCTATCCAAATTGCTATTATTAGCTAACATACCTAAAACTAATGTGTGCGTATGTGTTACGTACATACGTAATTACATCATTACATACAAGAGGGCGCGATATTGTGCGTCAAATACATTGGAAAGTTGGCGCCCTCTAGGCATCTGTGGAAATATTGCAAACAGCCCCTTTAAAAGAAACTGCACTTTTTGGGGAATGAAAGATTATGAAGGACATGACGACGGATGGATTTTTTAAAATGCATTCTAATTTGTAACTAAACGTATTTAAAGTCCGCTTACTGCGTAGCCAATGGGAGATCCTCTATTTCGCTCATAAAATCCAATAAATAACCATTCAAAAACCGTAATACTTTATTTACATTTCGCGATTTTAATATTGAGCAAGTATTGGTGATATTGTTATCAAACGCTAAAGCAAGCTATTTATAGCTGCGCTGTGATCACAAGCCTGTGTACAATGTCGACATGATCAACTGGCGAGGTGTTTCCTTGCTCCCTGGAAGTTTATTGTAAATCATAAATCATGCACCTCACCTGGACTGAAGAAGTCTGAAGACATATTCAGACAAGTTGGTACACTTTGACAGCCATACAAAAAGACCCTTGGGCCCCCCCATCCCCATTATATGAACATCCTAGCAGTTTGCATCCTAATGACAGCAGACCTTGCACTGTAAGTGATGTTTTATTATAGTTGATGGCTCTCATGAAGTCTGCACTGAGCAGTAATCAGTGATGAAGTAAAAAAAAAAAGCAAACGTGATGCGTTTTTTAAATGAATGTGCCGCGTATGCTTGGAATGATCAAAATACGTAAATATGAAATATTATAAATGTGCCTGTTACTGCATTACGTATCCTAATCAATCAATCTTTATTGCAGACCTTAAGATCCATTACACACACAGAAACACAATACAAAACATTAAACATGAAAAAAAAAGCCCAAATGTCAGTTACTGACATACAAATAGAATAGATAGAATAGAATAGAAAGTACTTTATTGATCCCTGGGGGAAATTCAGCACCACAGTTCGCTCACAATAGACAGTAATAATAATAAATAATATAATATATATAATATATTATATATACAAACCCCGTTTCCATATGAGTTGGGAAATTCTGTTAGATGTAAATATAAACAGAATACAATGATTTGCGAATCCTTTTCAACCCATATTCAATTGAATATGCTACAAAGACAACATATTTGATGTTCAAACTGATAAACTTTTTTTTTTTTGCAAATAATCATTAACTTTAGAATTTGATGCCAGCAACACGTGACAAAGAAGTTGGGAAAGGTGGCAATAAATACTGATAAAGTTGAGGAATGCTCATCAAACACTTATTTGGAACATCCCACAGGTGAACAGGCAAATTGGGAACAGGTGGGTGCCATGATTGGGTATAAAAGTACATTCCATGAAATGCTCAGTCATTCACAAACAAGGATGGGGCGAGGGTCACCACTTTGTCAACAAATGCGTGAGCAAATTGTTGAACAGTTTAAGAAAAACCTTTCTCAACCAGCTATTGCAAGGAATTTAGGGATTTTATCATCAAAGGGTTCAGAGAATCTGGAGAAATCACTGCACGTGAGCAGCTAAGCCCGTGACCTTCGATCCCTCAGGCTGTACTGCAGCAACAAGTGACATCAGTGTGTAAAGGATATCACCACATGGGCTCAGGAACACTTCAGAAACCCACTGTCAGTAACTACAGTTGGTCGCTACATCTGTAAGTGCAAGTTAAAACTCTCCTATGCAAGACGAAAACCGTTGATCAACAACACCCAGAAACGCCGTCGGCTTCGCTGGGCCTGAGCTCATCTAAGATGGACTGATACAAAGTGGAAAAGTGACTCTCACAATATTATGTCAGACCCACTCGACATCCATTGCTTTCGGTCTCCCCTAGAGGGGGGGGGTTACCCACATATGCGGTCCTCTCCAAGGTTTCTCATAGTCATTCACATCGACGTCCCACTGGGGTGAGTTTTTCTTTGCCCGTATGTGGGCTTTGTACCGAGGATGTCGTTGTGGCTTGTGCAGCCCTTTGAGACACTTGTGATTTAGGGCTATATAAATAAAGATTGATTGATTGATTGAAGTGTTCCGTGGTCTGACGAGTCCACATTTCAAATTGTTTTTGGAAACTGGGCGTCGTGTCCTTCGGACCAAAGAGGAAAAGAACCATCCGGATTGTTATAGGCGCAAAGTTGAAAAGCCAGCATCTGTGATGGTATGGGGGTGTATTAGTGCCCAAGACATGGGTAACTTACACATCTGTGAAGGCGCCATTAATGCTGAAAGGTACATACAGGTTTTGGAGCAACATATGTTGCCATCCAAGCAACGTTACCATGAACGCCCCTGCTTATTTCAGCAAGACAATGCCAAGCCACGTGTTACATCTATGTGGCTTCATAGTAAAAGAGTGCGGGTACTAGACTGGCCTCCCTGTAGTCCAGATCTGTCTCCCGTTGAAAATGTGTGGCGCATTATGAAGCCTAAAATACCACAACAGAGACCCCCGGACTGTTGAACAACTTAAGCTGTACATCATGCAAGAATGGGAAAGAATTCCACCTGAGAAGCTTAAAAAATGTGTCTCCTCAGTTCTCAAACGTTTACTGAGTGTTGTTAAAAGGAAAGGCCATGTAACACAGTGGTGAACATGCTCTTTCCCAACTACTTGGCACGTGTTGCAGCCATGAAATTCTAAGTTAATTATTATTTGCAAAAAAAAAAAAGTTTGAGTTTGAACATCAAATATCTTGTCTTTGTAGCATATTCAACTAAATATGGGTTGAAAAGGATTTGCAAATAATTGTATTCCGTTTATATTTATATCTAACACAATTTCCCAACTCGTATGGAAACGTGGTTTGTATATAATATATAAATAATATAAATCTACATATACTCTACATTTAAGTGCAGTGAAGAAGGAACATATGCATTATACAGTCTGATGGCTGTCGGTATGAAGGACCTCCTGTGTCGTTCCGTGTTGTATTTTGGGAGTCTGAGCCTTCCACTGAACGTGCTCATTCTCTCTGCAAGGTCCGAGTGTAGTGGGTGGGAGGTGTTGTCCATAATGGCTAGGAGCTTTTCTAGACTTCTCCTCTCTGACACCACCGCCAGAGAGTCTAGCTCCACTCCCACCACAACATGTGTGTCAATGGTTCCACAGTCCAGATGAGTACCTAACAGAACTGCGGTCCGTTATCACAGTGATTGTCAATTTCACACTCAGATGCCCTACACATGAACTTATACATAAGGTTGCGTAGCAACGCGGAGAAAGTTGCCACTCCAACACTTAACAAACACCTGGCTTGCACTGGAGCTTCTTGGAATTCCCAGGAGCAGCCTCATACAATCATGAGGCTGCACGCCTTATTCTGCTTCCTGAACAGACGCCATCCACTTTGCACACGGTTAGTAGATCAACTTTGCACGTGCTATCAGGTTTGCACACGTTTTAGTACAAGCAAACCTTTAGTAAATCAGGTCCTAAGTGTCGTTATTACTCCTCAGTGTAGCTGTAACTACTTCTTAAGCAACTTGTGTTGACAGAAATGACATGCAACATAGCAAGGCAAAGATTTCTAAATAAATGTGATTCTTATTTAAGCTTTCAGGCAATGTGCAATACTTACCAGACATTACACTTGTTGACATTTTGCACAAAAAAATGTGCCTATTCTGCATCCATTACTGATGAAACTGCTATTAAAAATGCTGAAGAAAAACAACACCTTTTGACTCCCAACATTACCACAATCATGACTATCTTTTCATTGTTGTCATCTTTCCAGATCCCCCACTTCGAATGGAACTCTATGGAGCTTTCTACACCAGACGCTCGGAAGGAATACCTAAAGAAGAAAATCTTTCTTAGCGCTAGCCCCTGAAGGCCTCAATGATTGCTCTGACAAATTAATGAACATTATTTTTGATTTCCCTGCAGTTTTTGTACAGAAATGAATGTATTAATACATTTCTGTTTGTATTAAGCCTTCAAAACCCAAGACTCTGTTTTAGACCAGTTTTTAAACCGTACGTACAAACCCTGTTTCCATATGAGTTGGGAAATTGTGTTAGATGTAAATATAAACGGAATACAATGACTTGAAAATCCTTTTCAATCCATATTCAATTGAATGCACTACAAAGACAAGATATTTGATGTTCAAACTCATAAACTTTATTTATTTTTTTGCAAATAATAATTAACTTAGAATTTCATGGCTGCAACACATGCCAAAGTAGTTGGGAAAGGGCATGTTCACCACTGTTACATGGCCTTTCCTTTTAACAACACTCAGTAAACGTTTGGGAACTGAGGAGACACATTTTTTAAGCTTCTCAGGTGGAATTCTTTCCCATTCTTGCTTGATGTACAGCTTAAGTTGTTCAACAGTCCGGGGGTCTCCGTTGTGGTATTTTAGGCTTCATAATGCGCCACACATTTTCAATGGGAGACAGGTCTGGACTACAGGCAGGCCAGTCTAGTACCCGCACTCTTTTACTATGAAGCCACGTTGATTCAACACGTGGCTTGGCATTGTTTTGCTGAAATAAGCAGGGGCGTCCATGGTAACGTTGCTGGGATGGCAACATATGTTGCTCCAAAACCTGTATGTACCTTTCAGCATTAATGGCGCCTTCACAGATGTGTAAGTTACCCATGTCTTGGGCACTAATACACCCCCATACCATCACAGATGCTGGCTTTTCAACGTTGCGCCTATAACAATCCGGATGGTTCTTTTCCTCTTTGGTCCGGAGGACACGGCGTCCACAGTTTCCAAAAACAATTTGAAATGTGGACTCGTCAGACCACAGAACACTTTACCACTTTGTATCAGTCCATCTTAGATGAGCTCAGGCCCAGCGAAACCAGCAAAGTTGACGGCGTTTCTGGGTGTTGTTGATAAACGGTTTTCGCCTTACATAGGAGATTTTTTACTTGCACTTACAGATGTAGCGACCAACTGTAGTTACTGACAGTGGGTTTCTGAAGTGTTCCTGAGCCCATGTGGTGATATCCTTTACACACTGATGTCACTTGTTGATGCAGTACAGCCTGAGGGATCGAATGTTACGTGCAGTGATTTCTCCAGATTCTCTGAACCCTTTGATGATATTACGGACCGTAGATGGTGAAATCCCTAAATTCCTTTCAATAGCTGGTTGAGAAAGGTCTTTCTTAAACTGTTCAACAATTTGCTCACGCATTTGTTGACAAAGTGGTGACCCTCGCCCCATCCTTGTTTGTGAATGACTGAGCATTTCATGGAATCTACTTTTATACCCAATCATGGCACCCACCTGTTCCTAATTAGCCTGCACATATGTGGGATGTTCCAAATAAGTGTTTGATGAGCATTCCTCAACTTTATCAGTTTTCATTGCCACCTTTCCCAACTTCTTTGTCACGTGTTGCTGGCATCAAATTCTAAAGTTAATGATTATTTGCAACAAAAAAAAAATGTTTATCAGTTTGAACATCAAATATGTTGTCTTTGTAGCATATTCAACTGAATATGGGTTGAAAATTATTTGCAAATCATTGTATTCCGTTTATATTTACATCTAACACAATTTCCCAACTCATATGGAAACGGGGTTTGTACTTGGCATCCATTGCAGCCGGTCACCCAGGATGTGGGTTCAGACCATTAAAGTCACTGGGATGTGTGCAGCCCTTGGAGGCACCCATGATTAAGGGCTATATAAATAATCTTTGATAATAAATAGTCTTAATTTGCTTTTAATGGTAATTATGTTTTTTTTTCCAACAGATTATTACATTTTGACAGGATGCTTAGAAAAAAAATCCCAAATACAGCTGGGAATAATATTTTAATATTTGAATGTGACAAGTGAGGGAATACAGTATATTCCATTACATGACTATATTTAATAATACAAATGGACAGCTTTTTAGATGCACTCGGACACTGAAAAGGAAATATTAAGCAGACTAAAACCACAAAAACTGTGATATTGTACTGTTACATGCTAACTGACTCGTCAACATGCATTTATCTTTATAAAGGACACGGTTCGGCGGTGTTCAGAGTTTTGGCATCCTGGCTACATTGAGGCGCATCGCCGCACAGGACGCTCCAGCTGCGTAGCGCATCTCTCTGATCATCCCCGCCCACTCTTTCTTGTCCTCTTCATACCTGAAGGTGATAGAGCGCATGCTGAAAGACTACACACAATGACATGTATATCCATATGTAAAGGCACATACTGCCAAATGTCAACCACTTCCACAGGCGTGCACTCCTTGTTCTCGTTTTCCACCATGGCGAAGCCTCCGATGGCATAAAGTAGTCCACCGCAGCTGACCAGGTTGACTGAACTTCTCTCCTGGGGAAACTCTGTGAACGCTGACCACCTGTAACAAGATGGACAATCAGTATATGCCATTAATCGGGATGAGTGTAGTTCTTTTTTTTTTTATTAGGGACCGCAATGTCCCTTTGGGACAGAGGACCCTATTGTAATTGTAAGGTTTCATTATTATTATTTATTATACCGCCGCCTCTTTGAGCTGTAATTTGACCCCCTTAACATGCTTCAAAACTCACCATATTTGACACACACATCAGGACTGGCGAAAATTGCAATCTAATCAAAAAACCTAGCCCCAAAACTCAAAATTGCGCTCTAGCGCCCCCTAGGAAGAAAACACAGACAAAACTGCCTGTAACTCCCACTAGGAATGTTGGAGAGACATGAAACAAAAACCTCTATGTAGGTCTCACTTAGACCTAGATTTCATACACTGACATCCTTCAGCAAAAATCAACAGGAAGTTTGCAATTCCCCCTTAAAAACAAAAGTTTTGTAAAAACAGTCACTTTTGCCTCTGAGCTATAATTTGACCCCCTTAACATGCTTCAAAACTCACCAAACTGGACTCACATCAGGACTGGCAAAAATTGCGATATAATAAAAAAAAACAACCCCAAAACTCAAAATTGCGCTCTAGCGCCCCTAGGAAGAAAACACAGACAAAACTGCTCCTAGGAAGAAAACACTGACTAAACTGCCTGTAACTTCCAGTAGAAACAAAAACTTCTATGTAGGTCTCACTTAGACCTACATTTCATATATTGACAACCCCCAGCAAAAATCAACAGGAAGTTTGCAATTCCCCCTTCAAAACAAAAGTTTTGTAAAAACAGTCACTTTTGCCTCTTTGAGCTATAATTTGACCCCCTTAACATGCTTCAAAACTCACCAAACTGGACACACATCAGGACTGGCAAAAATTGCGATCTAATAAAAAAACCCAACCCCAAAACTCAAAATTGCGCTCTAGCGCCCCCTAGGAAGAAAACACAGACAAAACTGCCTGTAACTCCCATTAGGAATGCCGGAGAGACATGAAACAAAAACCTCTATGTAGGTCTCACTTAGACGTAGATTTCATACAATGACATCCTTCAGCAAAAATCAACAGGAAGTTTGCAATTCCCCCTTCAAAACAAAAGTTTTGTAAAAACAGTCACTTTTGCCTCTTTGAGCTATAATTTGACCCCCTTAACATGCTTCAAAACTCACCAAACTGGACACATACATCAGGACTAGCAAATATTGCGATCTAATAAAAAAAAACCAACCCCAAAACTCAAAATTGCGCTCTAGCGCCCCTAGGAAGAAAACACAGACAAAACTGCTCCTAGGAAGAAAACACTGACTAAACTGCCTGTAACTTCCAGTAGAAACAAAAACCTCTATGTAGGTCTCACTTAGACCTACATTTCATATATTGACAACCCCCAGCAAAAATCAACAGGAAGTTTGCAATTCCCCCTTCAAAACAAAAGTTTTGTAAAAACCGGTCACCTTTTTTTTTAAATGATCTCCTCTGAGCGCGTTTGTCGTGTCGGCTTCAAACTAGCACAGGAGAGAGATTGAACCCTTCTGATTAAAAGTTGACGAAAGAGTTTTAATTACTGCTCCGGTTTGGATTTTATGTGCCGTCAAAGTCGGTCCCGTCCATCGCTGCTTGCAGCGTTAATTTTATTAATTTTTTTTTTTTTAATATATATAAAAAAAGGATGAGTATAGTTCCACAAAATATTGGCAAACATTAAAAGTATCAAAAGACACATTTTACTGAAAATTCAAAGAATGTATGTAGATTTACAAACGTATGTGTAGAGCTTGTGAATAATATGGAAATGATTTGGTAATTACTGCCAGGTTTTACTTGGGACTTTGAGTACTAAAAGTGTGTCAGCATTGTGACAACGTTCACCACACATCACTGCTGCATGTTTCCTCACCTCATTAACTCTGTTACAGCAGCTGATGGACGCTGTATTGAGAACATAAATGCAACATCAAATAGTTTTATCTTCCGCTGTATACTTTTAGTGTGGGGACAAGTGCGTCTGCAATATTTTCCACACCTGTCTCCGAAATCTAATTTAATCTCCGGAGCAAAGTCTGTGTAGCTTGTCGGCCATGATTACCAAGCCAAACAGCGCTAGTGCGCATGCGCCTGACTTTGTGTTGCCTAAAATGCATTAATAAAGGACGTTTTTTTCGGTAATTAAAAAATTACAGTGTTACCAACTGTCTGGAATTTTATCGCAAATTATCAATACACCGTTTATTGTTACATCCCTCGTCCATTAACAAGTAAAAAGTCAAAGGCGGTCACGGCATGTTCTTGCCGCAGATGTTGGCCAATTTTTTAGGGCATGGTGGCAAATGACGAGGGCGGCCGCGGCAGTTGCCGTGGTAAAAATTCGAGCCCTGTATCAATACATGTGTTGCAGGGCGTAAAAAAAATAGCTGCAGGTTGCAAATGGCTCCTAGGCCGTACTTCGGACACCCCTATTCTATTGTCTATAGTTTTATATACAGTACAGGTCAAAGTTTGGACACACCTTCTCATTGATGGTCCCAACCCCATTGATAAAGCAAGAAATTCCACTAATCAACCCTGATAAAGCACACCTGTGAAGTGAAAACCCTTTCAGCTCATGGAGAGAATGCCAAGAGTGTGCAAAGTAGTAATCAGAGCAAAGGGTGGCTATTTTGAAGAAACTAGAATATAAAACATGTTTTCAGTTATTTCACCTTTTTGTGTGAAGTACATAACTCCACATGTGTTCATTCATAGTTTTGATGTGACAATCTACAATGTAAATAGTCATTAATATAAAGAAATGAGAAGGTGTGTCCAAACTTTTGGCCTGTACTGTGTGTGTGTGTGTGTATATATATATATATATATATATATATATATATAATATAATCAATTAATCAATCAATCAATCAATGATTATTTATATAGCCCTAAATCACAAGTGTCTCAAAGGGCTGCACAAGCCACAACAACATCCGCGGTACAGAGCCCACATAAGGGCAAGGAAAAACTCAGATGTGAATGACTATGAGAAGGCTTGGAGAGGACCGCATATGTGGGTGACCCCCCCCCCCCCCCCCATATATATATATATATATATATATATATATATATATATATATATATATATAGGGGGCATTCTACCAAATGAATGCAAAGTGCTGTCCCTTAACCAAAAACAGCATTTAATAAAACAATTAAGTATTCAGATATGCATTTTTCCTGAGATTATATTATGATTTGTTTCAACTCAGGGCATTAATTGAGATAGTGATAAGATAAATAAATACAACATCATCTTTTCAAAGGTACTTTCAATTGAGAAGTAGCTGTCCTCAATCGTGACCCCTAAATAATACCGCTTAAAATGTGTTTCAATGGTGTCATTTAGAATACCTTTATGATTAAGTTTAAAGAGCGGTTGAAAGACATATTTATTGTGGGTTTAATTTTTAAATGAAAAATCTGTGCATGAAAAAAATTAATGTCCCTAGTTTTTATGTCACTACCGAAACACAAGAGTTTAGAGGTGAGGCTGATTGTGGATTTAGGCCACACCCCTTTTTGACCAGGACGTGACATTGCATTTCTGCCGCTAATGGCTGTATGTTTAGGAACTTAATCATATAGTTTTGAAATAAATGTGTTCCAAAGTCTAGAAATCAGTGTGTATGTTTGAAAATGGTCACGACCCAACACAAATGCTCTTCAATTATGTCAACCTTCTCAGCTTTTCTGCAACATATGTTTTGATGAGTGTGCAGCTCTTCAAATATGAGTTTGCTGGCACTATTTAGTTATGGCCACAATGAAGTAGAATTCACGGTGGTGATATGATCATTTTGGTAGTGACCAAATGGAATGGAAAGTACTTTCATCCTAGCATTTTTGAAAGAATTGTATACACAAAGTCTTGAAATACAAACCCCGTTTCCATATGAGTTGGGAAATTGTGTTAGATGTAAATATAAACGGAATACAATGATTTGCAAATCATTTTCAACCCATATTCAGTTGAATATGCTACAAAGACAACATATTTGATGTTCAAACTGATAAACATTTTTTTGCAAATAATCATTACCTTTAGAATTTGATGCCAGCAACACGTGACAAAGAAGTTGGGAAAGGTGGCAATAAATACTGATAAAGTTGAGGAATGCTCATCAAACACTTATTTGGAACATCCCACAGGTGAACAGGCAAATTGGGAACAGGTGGGTGCCATGATTGGGTATAAAAGTAGATTCCATGAAATGCTCAGTCATTCACAAACAAGGATGGGGCGAGGGTCACCACCAATGTTCCCTCTAATTGTTCATGTGTGTGAGCAAACACAAAAACTCCCTGAGCATTCAGTGGAGCACATGTGAGCAACATCACCAGTAGCACACCTGTCTCAAACCAATCTTTTATAATAACACTCGAATGAGAGGAGTCATTTTCATGAGATTATTTTGTAATATTAGTGATTTGGCCCACTTGTAATGAAAATAAAAAGAAATCTTGTTTTTCATAAGCTATGGATTAGTATTGTACAATATGTCTGGGTGGGGGTCCTGCTTTGGAAATCATTTGTACCCCTTTCAGAGATCACATTTAGTTGCCCTTAAACATCCTCATGTTGCACAATGAAATGTAAGCATAGGATGAAGTGTGCATTCCTGTAACTTTCTCTAGTAACGGCATTCCATGATTAATATCAATAAATTAACATTAATAATAAATGACAGTAAAATAAGCACACGTATGACTGAAGAGTCATAGTGTAATTGTGTGGTGTTTGAGTTGTCTGACTTTTTGTGTGGCCATAAACGCACCAGTGGCTTAGTGTTGGTGACAGATGACAAGTTGGTTTTGGCCTGGTTTGTACGGCAGAAAATGACTAGTTTTTCCAGATATAAGGTTTTTACTCATGTTTTTGGTGTGGTTATGGCCGAATATAAACAGTTTTGCTCAATAAAGTGATCGATATAATTCCTGTCCTCGAAGCATCTCGATAGACGTTACAATAATTGAACGGTGTTGACGAACACCGTTAGAGCCGCTTGTTGTCACTGTCACTCAGAGTTGCATTGCAAAATTACACAGAATAAATGTGTTTATTTTGTTTAGAATTCAGATGGGTTTGATTTGGTGCGCGGCATATATTTGCTGTGCGCAGAGGACGCTTGAGCAGTGCGCAATTGCGCAGGCGCACACCTTAGAGGGAATCGTTGGTCACCACTTTGTCAACAAATGCGTGAGCAAATTGTTGAATAGTTTAAAAAAAACCTCTCAACCAGCTATTGCAAGGAATTTAGGGATTTCACCATCTACGGTCCGTAATATCATCAAAGGGTTCAAAGAATCTGGAGAAATCACTGCACGTAAGCAGCTAAGCCCGTGACCTTCGATCCCTCAGGCTGTACTGCATCAACAAGCGACATCAGTGTGTAAAGGATATCACCACATGGGCTCAGGAACACTTCAGAAACCCACTGTCAGTAACAACAGTTACTGTAAGTGCAAGTTAAAACTCTCCTATGCAAGGCGAAAACCGTTTATCAACAACACCCAGAAACGCCGTCGGCTTCGCTGGGCCTGAGCTCATCTAAGATGGACTGATACAAAGTGGAAAAGTGTTCTGTGGTCTGAGGAGTCCACATTTCAAACTGTTTTTGGAAACTGTGGACGTCGTGTCCTTCAGACCACAGAGGAAAAGAACCGTCCGGATTGTTATAGGCGCAAAGTTGAAAAGCCAGCATCTGTGATGGTATGGGAGTGTATTAGTGCCCAAGACATGGGTAACTTACACATCTGTGAAGGCGCCATTAATGCTGAAAGGTACATACAGGTTTTGGAGCAACATATGTTGCCATCCAAGCAACGTTACCATGGACGCCCCTGCTTATTTCAGCAAGACAATGCCAAGCCACATGTTACATCAACGTGGCTTCATAGTCATTATGAAGCCTAAAATACCACAACGGAGACCCCCTGACTGTTGAACAACTTAAGCTGTACATCAAGCAAGAATGGGAAAGAATAACACCTGAGAAGTTTAAAGACTGTGTCTCCTCAGTTCCCAAACGTTTACTGAGTGTTGTTAAAAGGAAAGGCCATGCAACACAGTGCTGAACATGCCCTTTCCCAACTACTTTGGCACGTGTTGAAGCCATGAAATTCTAAGTTAATTATTATTTGCAAAAATAAAATAAAGTTTATCAGTTTGAACATCAAATATCTTGTCTTTGAAGTGCATTCAATTGAATATGGGTTGAAAAGGATTTGCAAATCATTGTATTCCGTTTATATTTACATCTAACACAATTTCCCAACTCATATGGAAACGGTGTTTGTAAGTGATTGTCTTCAAGAATGCCAGCTGCACTTGGACAAAAGGCAGGGTACACATGACAAACTTCCATGTTGAAACAATATTAATGTCTGCAGAGTTAGTAAGAAGTGCACTCACTTGTTGGTTGCAAAGTCATATGCTTCACAGTCAGCAGTGAGGCCTCCTTCATGAACTCCTCCAGCCACAATGATCTTGCCCTTGTGGAGAGTCGCCCCAAACATGGAGCGAGGTGTCTTCATGGAGGCCACCTCTTTCCACTCTGCTCTCTTGTGGTTGTATGCGAACATCTTGTTGATGGCTTTACTGTTCAAAATCCAAATAGGAGTCAATACCTGATGAAAATGTTCTCAACAATCCAACGTACTTATCGTCTGTTTTCCCACCGATGCAATACACCAGTCCGTTCTCAGAGACCACGCAGTGTCCGTGAATGCTCAGAGGCAACTTCTTGGTTTCGGACCACTTCATTTTCCTACAAATATCACACACAGAAAATGTCTTAGGAGAAAACGTCACAGATCCTGATAACGATGCGCTATGCGAGGCTGCTTACTCTGTGTCGTAACACATCACAGTGTCGTGAGAATCGTTGGTCTCCAAGTCTTTTCCCGCCACAGCAAAGATGAGATTGTCAAACTCACCCAGGGCGGACAAACACCTGGGGGAGGGCATGGGGGGCAACGCTATCCAGCGAGCAGCCAGACTGTCCAGCTGAAAAACACCAAAAGTATACCATGACAACAGTCATTAGTGAGAAATACAATATCAACTTGCATGATTCAAAGAAACAGGCTTAGAAAATATTCATATATCATGTAACCCAGTCCTTGCTTTTCTGTTCCGCCCAGGACTCGAACCTTGGTCGTCTGGCATGAGCGTTTAGTTACCGAGTTAAAAGCCCAGGTTATCAACCCGATAGACAGCACTGCTCTTGAGGTTGTCAGGTTTACCCACGTACTGTACCTGACTACCTGGTTGACCTCCGTTAAACTCACCCCTTAAACCTCACTCTCATCCTGGTCACGGCACCACTGTAATCCACCTGGTTCAGTCCCTGCTCTTCTGTTCCACCCGGGACTCGAACCTGGGTCGTCTGGCATGAGTGTTTAGTTACCGAGTTAAAAGCCCAGGCTATCAACCCGATAGACAGCACTGCTCTTGAGGTTGTCAGGTAGTCAGGTTTACCAACGTACCAGACTCTCTGGTTGGCCTTCGTTACACTCCCCCCTTAAACCTCACTCATCCGGACCACGGCACCACAGTAATCCGCCTGGTTCAGTCCCTGCTCTTCTGTTACACCCGGAACTCGAACCTTGGTTGTCTGGCATGAGCGTTTAGTTACCGAGTTAAAAGCCTAGGCTATCAACCCGATAGACAGCACTGCTCTTGAGGTTGTCAGGGAGTCAAGTTTACCAACGTCCCTGACTCTCTGGTTGGCCTTCGTTACACTCACCCCTTAAACCTCACTCATCCGGGTCACGGCACCACTGTAACCCGCCTGGTTCAGTCCCTGCTCTTCTGTTCCACCCGGAACTCGAACCTTGGTTGTCTGGCATGAGCGTTTAGTTACCGAGTTAAAAGCCCAGGCTATCAACCCGATAGACAGCACTGCTCTTGAGGTTGTCAGGGAGTCAGGTTTACCAACATACCTGACTCTCTGGTTGGCCTTCGTTACACTCACTTCTTAAACCTGACTCTCATCCGGGTCACGGCCCCACTGTAATCCGCCTGGTTCAGTCCCTGCTCTTCTGTTCCACCCGGAACTCGAACCTTGGTCGTCTGGCATGAGCGTTTAGTTACCGAGTTAAAAGCCCAGGCTATCAACCCGGTAGACAGCACTGCTCTTGAGGTTGTCAGGTTTACCAACGTACTGTACCTGACTACCTGGTTGGCCTCCGTTAAAGGGGAACATTATCACAATTTCAGAATGGTTAAAACCATTAAAAATCAGTTCCCAGTGGCTTATTTTATTTTTCGAATTTTTAAAAAAAAATTTACCCATCACGCAATATCCCTAAAAAAAGCTTCAAAGTGCCTGATTTTACCATCGTTATATACACCCGTCCATTTTCCTGTGACGTCACATAGTGATGCCAATACAAACAAACATGCCGCATAGAACAGCAAGCTATAGCGACATTAGCTCGGATTCAGACTCGGATTTCAGCGGCTTAAGCGATTCAACAGATTACGCATGTATTGAAACGGATGGTTGTAGTGTGGAGGCAGGTGGCGAAAACGAAATTGAAAAAGAAACTGAAGCTATTGAGCCATATCGGTTTGAACCGTATGCAAGCGAAACCGATGAAAACGACACGAACAGCGACACGGGAGAAAGCGAGGACGAATTCGGCGATCGCCTTCTAACCAACGATTGGTATGTGTTTGTTTGGCATTAAAGGAAACTAACAACTATGAACTAGGTTTACAGCATATGAAATACATTTGGCAACAACATGCACTTTGAGAGTGCAGACAGCCCAGTTTTCATCAATTAATATATTCTGTAGACATACCCTCTCCGCTCTCTTTTCCTGAAAGCTGATCTGTCCAGTTTTGGAGTTGATGTCAGCAGGGCAGGCCAGGGAAGCTAGGGTCGATATTCTTCTCTTGATCATCTTCGGTGGCATAAGGGACGGTGTGAGCCAAAAAAACAAGGGGGTTTAGCGACGCTCGTCTGCGGGAACAAACTGCCGCCATTGCTTGCCGTGCTACCGAGGACCTTTGTCCCTGAATTGCTCACACACTCCGGCAGATTCAATGGGGGTCTGGCGGCAGATTTCTTTGACTTCATCGTTGGAAATGCATCTGCTTTGAGTGTCGCAGGATATCCACACATTCTTGCCATCTCTGTCGTAGCATAGCTTTCGTCGGTAAAGTGTGCGGAACAAACGTCCAATTTCTTGCCACTTTCGCATCTTTGGGCCACTGGTGCAACTTGACTCCGTCCCTGTTCGTGTTGTTACACTCTCCGACAACACACCGACGAGGCATGATGTCTCCAAGGTACGGAAAACAGTCAAAAAAACGGAAAATAACAGAGCTGATTTGACTCGGTGTTTGAGAAAATGGCGGATTGCTTCCCGATGTGACGTCACGGTGTGACGTCATCGCTCCGAGAGCGAATAATAGAAAGGCGTTTAATTCGCCAAAATTCACCCATTTAGAGTTCGGAAATCGGTTAAAAAAATATATGGTCTTTTTTCTGCAACCTCAAGGACGCTTACATAGGTCTGGTGATAATGTTCCCCTTTAAACTCACCCCTTAAACCTCACTCTCATCCTGGTCACGGCACCACTGTAATCCTCCTGGTTAAGTCCCTGCTTTTCTGTTCCACCCGGGACTCCAACCTGGGTGGATGGTATGAGAGTCAAGCGTGCTAGCTACCGTGCTATCCAGCACTGCTCTTGAAGTCATCTGGGAGTGAGGTTTTACAATAATCATAATAAGACCCACATGAGTGATGTGAACTTTCACCCTTACACACCCACACACACATACTGGTTATCATTTGGAATGGGGACCAAGTTTTGGATCATTACTTGTGGGAACCACCCTTTCTACAGGCTGTGGAGGCATACAAAAAAGTGGTAAAATGGCCACTGCCCAGTTAGCTCATACACGTCTTTAAATCTCTGGATTGATGAAGTAATGTGCTGATCATTCTTACTGGGGACCCTGGGGAAAAAGAGTTAATATGGTTCATGGGGACCAAATTTAAATAATTTTGCATAATTCACACACATTTGTATGTGACTACTGAGGACCATTTTAAAAAAAAAGAGCCCGATGAGGGGGCTGCTGTGCAAATGTCTCACACTCAAACTAACCAGTGAACATGTTTTATGGGCCAAAGCTTAAAAATCACTGAGGCATCTTCAGAATGGATCTGACTATCATTTAAAAAGGTTTCCCTTTAGGGCAGGGGTGCTCATTACATCGATCGCGAGCTACCGGTCGATCTCGGAGAGTGTGTCAGTCAGGCATTAAAAAAATAGTCCTAAAAATGAGCGATCATAAATCTTCACTATGACGTCACTTTCGTCACTTGATTGACATTCACGGCACCCGAGGGTCTTCTGAGATGACGCTGGCTGCTGCCAGCTCATTAAAATTACCGACTGGAAGGCAAGAAACACTTTATTTCAACAGACTCTGGCGCCGTACCTGACGTCAAAACTCCAAAGACCGACTGCACAGTTGCACAATAAAAGCTCTGTTTCATCCTGCCTGCGCTAACAAAATAAGAGTCTCAGAAAGCTGGCGTGCAGAAGCTAGCAAGCTACGGAGTTTGCCGACAATGTATTTCTTGTAAAGTGTATACAAAGGAGTACGGAAGCTGGATAAATAATATGCCAAAAACCAACCACTTTCATGTGGTATTGGACACGGCCCTAACCAATCTGGCGCCCTAGGCAAGATTTTATGTGGCGCCCCCCCACATCGGCAGTGAAGTGTATATACTCACAAGAAACCGAATAGCTTTGTCTTTGACCTTTTTTTTTTTTTTTACTTACAACTATACCTAATATATAAAGGGGTGGAAAAGTGACTATTACCTGCAGAGCAAACATAGCTAACCAGAAGGCAATAACAATGTAAAAAAAAACAGCTGCTTAAAAGATCTAATACAAATGTCCCTGAAAAATGTATGGTGGGAGTACTGTAATTACCTAACGTTACATTATTATTTTCCATAACAATTTACCCCCCTCCACAATATTAACCCGACGTTAAAACAGAACTAGCTATTTATTGATTAGCAATTGCCGAATCATGTGACATTAGCTTAATGCTAAAAAGCCGGGTTACTATCACATTCTGTAACAGACAAATAATTTCATGTTCGGCTCACCTACCTGCTACCTCTGTCTTTTCTCGTTTCTCCTCCTCTTCTTTTCTCTTTTTTCTTCCCTGGGCACCTGACAGTTTTGGCCGTTTTGACATCTTGTGTTGATTTTTTGATGTGGTGACGTCCAAAAAGAGTCATGATACGGGAAGGGAGGGGGCGCACCGTGCGGGGGGAGAGGGGGGGGGAGGGGGCGTAATGTTGTAACAAATAATATTTCTATTAAATAGGCTTTACTTTGCATTTTAATTAACGTGGGATTATTTTTTGTATTTAGAAATAATAGTACTGTAACCTATTTTTATGGGCTTTCCTCTTGGTGATGTTAAGTTCCTGTTATACGCTGTCATACAGTATATGCCTTGAGCTCTTATTTTGAAGGCGCTAAGAGCGGAAGTGAGGTCACGTTGTTGGAGTGGAGCGAAGGTTTTGAAAAGAAGGTAAATAAAGGGTCCTCGTGTAAACCGGAGATTCCGTGTTTATTATTTTGTAGTTTCATACCGTATAGGCGACATATATAAACCCTCGGTTACATTGGTGGCAGCGGTGGGATTCGAACCCACGCCTCCGAAGAGACTGGAGACTGCTTTCGCTGGTGCCAGGCAAGGTGGCGCCAACGCTTACGAGAAGCAAAAGCTGTACTATGATGGAGCTGTGCGTCACCGGCCGTATGCAGTAGGGGATCTGGTTTGGCTACGTAATCCGACAGAGGACAGGATGAAACTTGCTCCCCACTGGAAGGGGCCCTACAGGGTCCTGTCTGTGTTGGACTCTCAAGGGGAACCTGGACTCACCTATCATATTGACAACCCTTTGGAGTTTGATGGACGGGGGCAGGTCGTCCATTATGATAGACTGAAACCATACACACTACCGATGGCTGCTGGTTTTTCAAATGGCCTGTCTGCTTCGCCTTCTCCTAGTCAGGCTCCCTCATTGCTGAACGAGGGGTCGCCAGAGGTGGGTGCTAGGGCTGACGAGCCGCTGATCTCTGGTGACACAGGGACTGTTCAGATTACAGGCACCAGAGAGCCACTACAGACTGTTTCTCGTTCTGGGACATGGCACCCCAAACCATCACTGATGGTGGAAACTTTACACTAGACTTCAGGCAACGTGGATCCTGTGCCTCTCCTGTCTTCCTCCAGACTCTGGGACCTCGATTTCCAAAGGAAATGCAAAATTTGCATGGTTGGGTGATGGTTTGGGGTGCCATGTCATCTGCTGGTGTCGGTCCACTCTGTTTCCTGAGATCCAGGGTCAACGCAGCCGTCTACCAGCAAGTTTTAGAGCACTTCATGCTTCCTGCTGCTGACCTGCTCTATGGAGATGGAGATTTCAAGTTCCAACAGGACTTGGCGCCTGCACACAGCGCAAAATCTACCCGTGCCTGGTTTACGGACCATGGTATTTCTGTTCTAAATTGGCCCGCCAACTCCCCTGACCTTAGCCCCATAGAAAATCTGTGGGGTATTGTGAAAAGGAAGATGCAGAATGCCAGACCCAAAAACGCAGAAGAGTTGAAGGCCACTATCAGAGCAACCTGGGCTCTCATAACACCTGAGCAGTGCCAGAAACTCATCGACTCCATGCCACGCCGCATTAACGCAGTAATTGAGGCAAAAGGAGCTCCAACCAAGTATTGAGTATTGTACATGCTCATATTTTTCATTTTCATACTTTTCAGTTGGCCAACATTTCTAAAAATCCCTTTTTTGTATTAGCCTTAAGTAATATTCTAATTTTGTGACACACGGAATTTTGGATTTTCATTTGTTGCCACTTCAAATCATCAAAATTAAATGAAATAAACATTTGAATGCATCAGTCTGTGTGCAATGAATAAATATAATGTACAAGTTACACCTTTTGGATGCAATTACTGAAATAAATCAAGTTTTTCAAAATATTCTAATTTACTGGCTTTTACCTGTATATATATTTTTGTGTGTGTGTTAACTCCTGTGTTTTTTTTTTTTACTGCCTGTGTTATTTTTGCATATTCTGTTATGGTGTTGAAACGAGGACGTTTCTTTTTGTAGGAGGGGAGGTATGTAACCTATTTTTATGGGCTTTCCTCTTGGTGATGTTAAGTTCCTGTTATACGCTGTCATACAGTATATGCCTTGAGGTCTTATTTTGAAGGCGCTAAGAGCGGAAGTGAGGTCACGTTGTTGGAGTGGAGCGAAGGTTTTGAAAAGAAGGTAAATAAAGGGTCCTCGTGTAAACTGGAGATTCCGTGTTTATTATTTTGTAGTTTCATACCGTATAGGCGACATATATAAACCCTCGGTTACAGTACCAACTTTTTTTTCTTTTCTTTTTTTCTCTCCAACATTTGTGGCACTGGCGTGGCGCCCCCTGATGGACGGCGCCCTTAGCATTTGCCTATACGGCTTATGCCACGGGCCGGCCCTGGAAAGGAGGACTTTTTTTCTCCTCCATTCGAAAATGCGGACATTATCAACACCACTGTCTGATTCCAATCAATGCAAGTAATCAGAATCAGGTAATACACCAACTTATATTCTCGTCTTCATGAAAGAAAGGAATCTATATGTGTTAAACATGCTTGTATTATTTTTAAACACCTTTAACTTATTAACAATATTAACTATATGTGTTAAACATGCTTGTATTATCTTTAAACACCTTTAACTTGTTAACAATATTAACTATATGTGTTAAACATGCTTGTATTATCATTAAACACCTTTAACATGTTAACAATATTAACTATGTGTTAAACATGCTTGTATTATCATTAAACACCTTTAACTTGTTAACAATATTAACTATATGTGTTAAACATGCTTGCATTATCTTTAAACACCTTTAACTTGTTAACAATATTAACTATATGTATTAAACATACTTATATTATCATTAAACACCTTTAATTTTTTAACAATATTAACTATATGTGTTAAACATGCTTGCATTATCATTAAACACCTATAACTTGTTAACAAAAACATAAATTTCATAAATAATTAAATATAAATTATATATATGAATGAGGTAGATCCCCACGACTTGATCAATTGAAAAGTAGCTCGCCTGCAGAAAAAGTGTGAGCACCCCTGCTTTAGGGGACCTGTTTTTTTGTCCCCTAAAGGTGACTGTGTAAAGAGAGCAATGTCCCCATTAAGTAAGCATTGCCAGAATACACACAAACACACACACACACACACACACACACACACACACACACACACACACACACACACACACACACACACACACACACACAGGTAGTACAATGACAAAAAAGATTAATCTAAATCTGAAATAGCTTCAATATCTCAGCACAACATATTGAAAGTGGTTATCTAGCTATCCAGAGTTAAAAACTTTAACCTTAGTTAACAACCTTTAAATCATTGATTAACATTTGTGAAGTGATTTATGTTTATATAGCGCTTTTCTCGAGTGACTGAAATCACTTTTACATTGTGAAACCCAATATCTAAGTTACATTTAAACCAGTGTGGGTGGCACTGGGAGCAGGTGGGTAAAGTGTCTTGCCCAAGGACACAACGGCAGTGACGAGGATGGTGGAAGCGGGGATCCAAACCTGGAACCCTCAAGTTGCTGGCACGGCCGCTCTACCAACCGAGCTATACTGCCCCATTTATTTGGAGTTGGAAAGTTTCACTTATACATGCAAAGATTATTTCCTTTTGCTCAACTCCAAAAATATGGAATGAATGAAGTGTATCCTACTGACTACAACCATGTACTGCGTGAAGGGGAGATTTGATTTCATTTTTTACCTTGAAAATCATTTTTTTTTACCTTGAAAATCATTTTTTACTTTGAAAATAATTTTTTACCTTAAACATTTTTTTTTACCTTAAAAATATTTTTTTACCTTGAAAATCAACTTTTACATTGAAAATAATTTTTACCTTGAAAATCAACTTTTACTTTGAAAATCATTTTTTACCTTGAAAATAATTTTTTACCTTGAAAATCAACTTTTAACTTGAAAATATTTTTTTACCTTGAAAATCAACTTTTACTTTGAAAATTATTTTTTACCTTGAAAATCATTTTTTACCTTGAAAATCAACTTTTACCTTGAAAATCATTTTTTACCTTGAAAATCAACTTTTACCTTGAAAATCATTTTTTTACCTTGAAAATCATTTTTTACCTTGAAAATGAAAGCAGGTAGTGGCGGTGAAAGGTAGTAATACATAAAAGATCAAAGAAAATCGATGGGAATTCAAAATGCTAATGCAGTGACAGGAAGTTGAAAATGATTGTTATATCTGATGTGTTGGCAATATATCAATGAGCTACAATTTCACTTTTACATGGTCAAACCTTTCAAGTGGTAAAAAATATGGATACCCGTGTATTTGTTTGCTTGTTATCAGTGTACGTCTCGGTTTTGATGTCATTCGATTTTATTGACAGTACGCCATTAAGACTCAAGCGCTACCCTTTTACAAAGTTCCATTGAAGTCTATTTTGTATTTATGTGTCGTAATGTTCTACAAACCCCGTTTCCATATGAGTTGGGAAATTGTGTTAGATGTAAAAATAAACGGAATACAATGATTCGCAAATCCTTTTCAACCCATATTCAATTGAATGCACTACAAAGACAAGATATTTGATGTTCAAACTCATAAACTTAATTTTTTTTTTGCAAATAATTAACTTAGAATTTCATGGCTGCAACACGTGCCAAAGTAGTTGGGAAAGGACATGTTTACCACTGTGTTACATCACCTTTTCTTTTAACAACACTCAATAAACGATTGGGAACTGAGGAAACTAATTGTTGAAGCTTTGAAAGTGGAATTCTTTCCCATTCTTGTTTTATGTAGAGCTTCAGTCGTTCATCAGTCCGGGGTCTCCGCTGTCGTATTTTACGCTTCATAATGCGCCACACATTTTCAATGGGAGACAGGTCTGGACTGCAGGCGGGCCAGGAAAGTACCCGCACTCTTTTTTTACGAAGTTACGCTGTTGTAACACGTGCTGAATGTGGCTTGGCATTGTCTTGCTGAAATAAGCAGGGGCGTCCATGAAAATTACGGCGCTTAAGATGGCAGCATATGTTGTTCCAAAACCTGCATGTACCTTTCAGCATTAATGGTGCCTTCACAGATGTGTAAATTACCCATGCCTTGGGCACTAATGCACCCCCATACCATCACAGATGCTGTTTTTTTAACTTTGCGTTGATAACAGTCTGGATGGTTCGCTTCCCCTTTGGTCCGGATGACACGATTTCGAATATTTCCAAAAACAATTTGAAATGTGGACTCGTCAGACCACAGAACACTTTTCCACTTTGCATCAGTCCATCTTAGATGATCTCGGCCCAGAGAAGCCGGCGGCGTTTCTGGATGTTGTTGATAAATGGCTTTCGCTTTGCATAGTAGAGCTTTAACTTGCACTTACAGATGTAGCGACGAACTGTATTTAGTGACAGTGGCTTTCTGAAGTGTTCCTGAGCCCATGTGGTGATATCCTTTAGAGATTGATGTCGGTTTTTGATACAGTGCCGTCTGAGGGATCGAAGGTCACGGTTATTCAATGTTGGTTTCCGACCATGCTGCTTATGTGGAGTGATTTCTTCAGATTTTCTGAACCTTTTGATGATATTATGGACCGTAGATGTTGAAATCCCTAAATTTCTTGCAATTGCACTTTGAGAAACGTTGTTCTTAAACGGTTTGACTATTTGCTCACGCAGTTGTGGACAAAGGGGTGTACCTCATCCCATCCTTTCTTGTGAAAGACTGAGCATTTTTTGGGAAGCTTATTTTATACCCAATCATGGCACCCACCTGTTCCCAATTAGCCTGCACACCTGTGGGATGTTCCAAATAAGTGTTTGATGAGCATTCCTCAACTTTATCAGTATTTATTGCCACCTTTACCAACTTTTTTGTCACGTGTTGCTGGCATCAAATTCTAAAGTTAATGATTATTTGCAGAAAAAAAAATGTTTATCAGTATGTTGCCTTTGTAGCATATTCAACTGAATATGGGTTGAAAATGATTTGCAAATCATTGTATTCTGTTTATATTAACATCTAACACAAATTCCCAACTCATATGGAACCGGGGTTTGTACTTGCAACAAGACTTGTTGCCCAGTAATTGTGGCTGGACCGTACCTGGTAGAAGTAACACTGTAGCGGGTGGTCTTTGTCCTCCTCGTCTACAAAAAGCCCTCCCAGCACGTAGAGGTTGTTCTTAGACACCAGACTGACGTGGTTTCGAGGAATCTGATCGGTCATGGCAGCCAAAAAGCACTCATTCTCCTGGCCGTCGTAGGCCACGGCCGCGTTGTCGTTGAGCATCAGCACTACGTCTTTGGCGTGCATGCCGTATCTGCGGGTATCGTTCAAGTATCCAGGCAACTTCACCTCTTCGCTTCCGTCTCCCTTTTCCTTCTCGGGCAACTTCCCCGCAAGCGCTTCCCTGATGACTTTGATCTTTTTGACAATTTCCGGGTTGCTCTTGATGACGTCGTCCTTTTCCACCTTTTCCTTGAAGTATTTCTCGGGGAGTAAACGGAAGCGGACGCAGTCGAACGCCTCTTCTAAGGATTTCATGCGATTCTCCTTGTCTTTCCTGATCCACCTCATGAGGCTCTCAAACACCACCTCTTCCTTCTCCACATTCAGTGCGTCGGCTCCGATAAGAGCGAAGAGTTCATGAGAGGCAAGGTCTAGGAAATCCTCCTCCTTAGCGACGGTCACAAAGCGATCGGCGATGTAATCCCGAGCTGCTATCGCCAGTCTGGGGCAGTTGAGCATCAGCCCCAGCCTGTAGACGGCCAGGCAGTTCTTCATGGTCAGCTTCTTCTGGAGATAATTGACACATACGGTGAACACCGAGGGGATCTGGAAGCGACCGGCCACCGCCATGATGTCCTGCACGTTGTCGTCATTGATGTCGATCTCTGCCGAGTACATGTAGTTTACAATCACCTCCATAACGCCGGGCTCCAGATCCTCTAAAACCACTTCCTTTTTGTCCATTTCCCTGCCGTCCTCGGAGAAGTAAATCTCCCGGAAGTAGGGGCTGCACGCGGCCAGAATGAGCCGATGGCAAGGGATGCTCCTGTCACCCACTTTAAGGATGCAGTCCACCAACTTGTTCTCATTCAGGAGCTCTTTGAGTCCATCCTGAAGCAAAGTGCTCTGAAAGAGGCGGAGATCTTCCTTCAAGCCTTGAGGGTCCATTCTGCTCACAAAGTGTGGCAGTGTAGTGAGGACACCGAGCTTTAAGGCAGTGAGATCTGAAGCTACGGTTAATATAACTGTGCTCCTCCAAATATAGCACACAGCTGTCATGGAGTAAAAACAACTGCCAAGCCTCGTCACCCTGGCGATTAGAAATGGCAATTGTTGGTAGCCCTCGCTGAATGAGCTTTTCTACCAAGAAATGGACTTTAGGAAGCAAAGTCAACGCAGAAGAACGACACAAAAACTGTCAGCTTTGTTTTGGTACTTATTACATGGGTTTCCTGGCTTCGACGTGCTGTGGAAATGTAGTCATGAATCCCTGATGGTGGTGAGCAGTGTTGGTTAGCATCAGAGGGAACAGCTGCTGTGACAGGAGATGACACTTTGTCCTGTTTTAGCATTGCTCAAATACTTGAATGCTGTGTGTGCACACTCTAAGGGGAACTGACTCAGGTAGGGCTGTCAAAAGAAATCACAAAACCGTATCGCATTAAATCATGTATACATTCTTTTTTCCATGTACCGGCAATAATACATGCATACATTAATAAAAGCCAAAAGCAGTGAAGTTGTCACGTTGTGTAAATGGTAAATAAAAAGTGAATACAATGATTTGCAAATGCTTTTCAACTTATATTCAATTGAATAGACTGCAAGGACAAGATATTTTATGTTCACACTGAGAAACTTACTTTTTTAAAATTTTTTTTTACAAATAATCATGAACTTAGAATTTAATGGCAGCAACACATTGCAAAAAAGTTGTCACAGGAACATTTTTACCACTGTGTTACATGGCCTTTCCTTTTAACAACACTCAGTAAAGGTTTGGGAACTGAGGAGACACATTTTTGAAGTGGAATTATTTCCCATTCTTGCTTGATGTACAGCTTAAGTTGTTCAACAGTCCGGGGTCTCCGTTGTGGTATTTTAGGCTTCATATTGCTGGACTACAGGCAGGCCAGTCTAGTACCTGCACTAATTTACTACAAAGCCACGCTGTTGTAACACGTGGCTTGGCATTGTCTTGCTGAAATAAGCAGGGGCGTCCATGATAACGTTGCTTGAATGGCAACATATGTTGCTCCAAAACCTGTATGTACCTTTCTGTCAGGCTTGTCCCCGACAGTTTGGCCATGTTTAAGTTTTTCCTCTGCGTTTGTCTGTTTCCTGTCAGCGCTCTTATTTTGGTTATTTCCTGATTATCTCCCTGAGTGCTTGATTGGCACCTGGCCACACCTGGTGTCAATCAGCCAGCTGCTATTTGAACCTGCCTTCCCCTCCAGTCACTACTGGATTATTGTCGCTAATACTTGTAGTCATTCCTACCTGTCGTGTTGCTATCGTTACAGCTACTAGCTGTCATGCTACTACTTGTCCTTGTACCTGTCGTCGTAGCGGTAAGCTGTTCCTGTTAGCTATTTGTAGTTTGCTTTCTCCTAGCTTTTTTGTTTTGTTTTCTTGTTAGCCATTAGCTGTTTCCAGTTTTTCTGTTTGCTGGTTCCTGTTTTCAGTTTTGGCTATTCCTAGTTCCTGGTTTGTGTTTTTACCTTTATTTTTTGGACATTAAATAATGTTTTCCCGCTCAATGCCTGCCGCCATCTCTGCATTTTGGGGTTCGTCACCAACACAATGTGACACTTTCAGCATTAATGGTGCCTTCACAGATGTGTAAGTTACACATGCCTTGGGCACTAATACACCCCCATACCATCACAGATGCTGCCTTTTACACTTTGCGCCTAGAACAATCCGGATGGTTCGTTTCCTCTTTGGTCCGGAGGACACGACGTCCAGTTTCCAAAAACAATTTGAAATGTGGACTCGTCCGACCACAGACCACTTTTCCACTTTGCATCAGTCCATCTTAGATGAGCTCGGGCTCATGCTGTCCTCGGAGAAGTAAATCTCAGTGTTTTTGGGTGTTGTTGATAAATGGCTTTGGCTTTGCATAGTAGAGTTTTAACCTGCACTTACAGATGTAGCGACCAACTGTAGTTACTGACAGTGGTTTTCTGAAGTGTTCCTGAGCCCATGTGGTGATATCCTTTACACGCTGATGTGGCTTTTTGATGCAGTACCGCCTGAGGGATCCAAGGTCTGTAATATCATCGCTTACGTGCAGTGATTTCTCCAGATTCTCTGAATCTTTTGATGATATTACGGAGCGTAGATGGTGAAATCCCTAAATTCCTTGCAATAGCTGGTTGAGAAATGTTGTTCTTAAACAATTTGCTCAGGCATTTGTTGACAAAGTGGTGACCCTCGCCCCGTCCTTGTTTGTGAATGACTGAGCATTTCATGGAAGCTGCTTTTATACCCAATCATGGCACGCACCTGTTCCCAATTAGCCTGTTCACCTGTGGGATGTTCCAAATAAGTCTTTGATGAGCATTCCTCAACTTTCTCAGTCTTTATTGCCACTTGTGCCAGCTTTTTTAAAACATGTTGCAGGCATCAAATTCCAAATGAGCTGATTATTAAAAAAAAAAAAAAGGTTTACCAGTGTATTCAATTGAATATGAGTTGAAAAGGATTTGCAAATCATTGTATTTTCTTTTTATTTACCATTTACACAACGTGACAACTTCACTGCTTTTGGCTTTTGTACATGCATACATATAAATAATACAAAATTGTGACTATTATTGTTCAAATCTAAAACAAATTTTAATAATAATGTTAAAATTGAGCCTTCTGCTGTGGCCCTATTACCGGTAACTACTTTTGGAACTTTATTGGCAATGCACTTAAAAAGTACAACAAAATGTGTTTTCAGTACGGTCCCGGAACAGACATACAATTGACAGGGTAGACAGAACAGGAAGACAGATGGGTATGTAGTAGAAATACAGTTAACTCAAGTGATTAATCACAAAATGTTTTTGCATTAATCATGTATATATACCTGTATACTTGATCAATCGCACAATTTATTTTGACTGTACATGCTCCTTTCACTTACCTGAAAGGCGGTAGGTAGGGGTTGTTGTACGGTCAGTGATCAGGTCAGTAAAGAGATGAGTGAGGAGACTCCGGCTGGTGTGTTTGCTGGGAAATTTCACTTGAAAATAAAGCGTTGGGACTTTAAACTGTTACCAAAGTTTCAATAAATGATGTACATTCAAGTAAAACATTTTAAAAATGTTGCTGGATAGAATTTAAATGACGCACGTGAGTAATAACCTGTGATTAATCACGATTAATCCAAACTCAAAATAAATAAATAAATAACCATTTGACAGCACTAATTTAAATCAATTTATTTGCTTTAAGTAGCTTACACATTTAATTTTACTCAATACACCAGTCAGTTCACAGTAAATCTGCCGTATACATGTTCACTACAATGAAAAACTATCTTTGCTACAAAAATATAATATAATAATCACAATATCTACAAAGACTATGGGTGGGATCACCTGAAAGGGCCTTTTGTGTGCTTTTTATATTTGGGAGATGCTAGAAGGCTTCAAGGGAGGCACAGCAGCTTAAGAAACAAGAAATGTTTTAATCCTGCTAAGGTAATGTCAATTAAGCCAAATTGATTGATTTTTAGTTTCTGCTGAAAGTCTTTGGTGAGGAGAAAACTCCAGAAATATTTGTTATTGGGGAGTCCCCGAGAAAAATAGGCCATGTCCAAATCTGTTTGAATAATTTAAAAATGCATCTTTTTTTAATGTGTTTCGAGGGGGGAAATGCAGCGACAGTATGTAGACGGGTGAAATGGAGCTTTTACGTTTGTGTCCTAAAAGTATTTGTTTTGAAACACAACCGATCATGAATGTACAGTAATCCCTTGCTTCATTTGTTCCAGGCCTGACCGTGGGAAATACATTTCTGCACATTCATGACCTTTTAAATAAGTTTTGTTTACACTACTAGAGCTTGTAAACATGAAATACCACCCACATGGTCACCTTTACATTTTCCTAATCTTATATACCGGTAGTAATGCTGCTTAAGGCTGAGCCAATCAGTGGCCACGATACTGAACAGCGCTATGATCGCTTTGGTTTCATCTAGTGGCCAATATTACTGTAGTATTGATATTTTTACTTCATTTAGACATTTTTATGTATGAAAAAGTATAACTTAGGCCAAAAAACAAAAATCCATGATAGAGTAAAGCTGCAAACTTCAAAATGCAATGTGGCGAGGGACTTATTTTCGTGCAGCGGCAGACGTGCGTGTTTTCAGGTTTCTGATTGGCTCAAATGTGCATGAAATTAGGTGTTTTTATGTGAACAGATATTTTTTTTAACTCCATTTGTGTGAATAGAGATTTTTTTTCAACATCAGTGTGCATTTTTTTCAACATCTGTGTTCTGTTGACATGACATTATAGTCATTGAGGAGAGGGCACACATTGAAAACCTACACTAAAGGTACATATGGTTACCCACTCCAAGCATAGAGATTACATCATTGATCAATATCATTTCAGTTTATGACTTCCCACAGTCCTTGAAGAGTGAATCCTTCCTTCAGCTTTTCAATGGCGAGGCCCAGCTCCTCAGAAAAAACGGGTTCACGATCTTGTTGCTTCAAACAACAAAAAGGAGATGTATGAGATCTTGTACTAAAGTACATGAGTAATGTACAAACCCCATTTCTATATGAGTTGGGAAATTGTGTTAGATGTAAATATAAACGGAATACAATGATTTGCAAATCCTTTTCAACCCATATTCAATTGAATGCACTACAAAAACAAGATATTTGATGTTCAAACTCATAAACTTTTTTTTTTTTTGCAAATAATAATTAACTTAGAATTTCATGGCTGCAACACGTGCCAAAGTAGTTGGGAAAGGGCATGTTCACCACTGTGTTACATGGCCTTTCCTTTTAACAACACTCAATAAACGATTGGGAACTGAGGAAACTAATTGTTGAAGCTTTGAAAGTGGGATTATTTCCCATTCTTGTTTTATGTAGAGCTTCAGTCGCTCAACAGTCCGGGGTCTTCGCTGCCATGGTAACGTTGCTTGGATGGCAACATATGTTGCTCCAAAACCTGTATGTACCTTTCAGCATTAATGACGCCTTCACAGATGTGTAAGTTACCCATGTCTTGAGCACTAATACACCCCCATACCATCACAAATGCTGGCTTTTCAACTTTGCGCCTATAACAATCCGGATGGTTCTTTTCCTCTTTGGTCCGGAGGACACGACGTCCACAGTTTCCAAAAACAATTTGAAATGTGGACTCGTCAGACCACAGAACACTTTTCCACTTTGTATCAGTCAATCTTAGATGAGCTCAGGCCCAGCGAAGCCGACTGCGTTTCTGGGTGTTGTTGATAAACGGTTTTCGCCTTGCATAGGAGAGTTTTAACTTGCACTTACAGCTGTAGCGACCAACTGTAGTTACTGACAGTGGGTTTCTGAAGTGTTCCTGAGCCCATGTGGTGATATCCTTTATACACTGATGTCGCTTGTTGATGCAGTACAGCCTGAGGGATCGAAGGTCACGGGCTTATCTGCTTACGTGCAGTGATTTCTCCAAATTCTCTGAACCCTTTGATGATATTACGGACCGTAGATGGTGAAATCCCTAAATTCCTTGCAATAGCTAGTTGAGAAAGGTTTTTCTTAAACTGTTCAACAATTTGCTCACACATTTGTTGACAAAGTGGTGACCCTCGTCCCATCCTTGTTTGTGAATGACTGAGCATTTCATGGAATCTACTTTTATACCCAATCATGGCACCCACCTGTTCCTAATTTGCCTGTTCACCTGTGGGATGTTCCAAATAAGTGTTTGATGAGCATTCCTCAACTTTATCAGTATTTATTGCCACCTTTCCCAACTTCTTTGTCATGTGTTGCTGGCATCAAATTCTAAAGTTAATGAATATTTGCAAAAAAAAAAAATGTTTATCAGTTTGAACATCAAATATGTTGACTTTGTAGCATATTCAATCGAATATGGGTTGAAAATGATTTGCAAATCATTGTATTCCGTTTATATTTACATCTAACACAATTTCCCAACTCATATGGAAATGGGGTTTGTATGTTGTGTGACCTTACCTTGTTGCCATCAGCGAAATAGGCCTGTGGGCAAGCAAACATTTGTATAAATTAGTTGTTTAACATTTGATGAAAACTGAATTCACTTGTATAGATTTTTAGATATGAACGACATGAGTACCCAATGTGTTACATGGTGAACACTATATTTTGAATATGAAATTGGTCGCTTGGTGTCACTTTCTAAAATAATTGGTGACGCGGCAGGTGGTTAGTCAGCAGCTATTCTGAGAGCTGGAACATGAAGCTGAGTGAGGAAGGCAAACAGGCCCACTCACAGTGAAAGCATCCGTCTGCTCGTCAGGCTCAATTTCCACATCATCCGGAGGCTGCTCCATGGTCACTTCTTCCAAAGGCAGCGGCTGTAATAAACAACACTCTCTTTTCAAATGGAGATCATGAAAAAATAGCAGAAAGGAACAGAGATTATTTAGAGTTCATATTTGATTACCTTTTCTTCCATTTCATATTCCACTCCAAAGATGGGGTTGGCAGAGAACACCTTATGGAGCGAGTTGATTTCTTTAAGAGCATCCTGAAGTTTATCCACAGGGTCAATCTTAAACCCCAGCACATAGCCGCCACTCTACAAGCAACAACAAAAATACACATTATTATTTACTGGCCAGAGAACAAACAGGTAAACAAACGCCTGTGATGAAAAAAACTGACCTGGCGGGAACTCTCGATCACCAAAGCCAAACCAAATTTGGAGTCTCTTATTCTGATGGACCACTTTAAGAGGAAAAGGTGGAAAAATAAATACGTAAAACCTCCCACATGCAACGTACAGTACAGGCCAAACGTTAGGACACACCTTCTCAATTCTTTATTTTCATGATTTTTTACATTGTAGATTGTCACATCAAAACTATGAATGAACACATGTGGAGTTATGTACTTAACAAAAAAAGGTGAAAACATGTTTTATATTCTAGTTTCTTCAAAATAGCCACCTTTTTCTCTGATTACTGCTTTGCACACTCTTGGCATTCTCTCCATGAGCTTCAAGAGGTAGTCACCTGAAATGGTTTTCTCTTCACAAGTGTGCTTGAAGCTCATGGAGAGAATGCCAAGAGTGTGGAAAGCAGTAATCAAAACAAAGGGTGGCTATTTTGAAGAAACTAAAATATAAAACATGTTTTCAGTTATTTCACCTTTTTTTGTTAAGTACATAACTCAACATGTGTTCATTCATAGTTTTCATGTGACAATCTACAAACCCCGTTTCCATATGAGTTGGGAAATTGTGTTGGATGTAAACATAAACGGAATACAATGATTTGCAAATCCTTTTCAACCCATATTCAATTGAATGCACGACAAAGACAAGATATTTGATGTTCAAACTCATAAACTTAATTTTTTTTTTGCAAATAATAATTAACTTAGAATTTCATGGCTGCAACACGTGCCAAAGTAGTTGGGAAAGGGCATGTTCACCACTGTGTTATATGGCCTTTCCTTTTAACAACACTCAATAAACGATTGGGAACTGAGGAAACTAATTGTTGAAGCTTTGAAAGTGGAATTATTTCCCATTCTTGTTTTATGTAGAGCTTCAGTCGTTCAACAGTCCGGGGTCTTCGCTGTCGTATTTTACGCTTCGTAATGCGCCACACATTTTCGATGGGAGACAGGTCTGGACTGCAGGTCGGCCAGGAAAGTACCCGCATTCTTTTTTTACGAAGCCACGCTGTCGTAACACGTGCTGAATGTGGCTTGGCATTGTCTTGCTGAAATAAGTAGGGCAGTCCATGAAAAATACGGCGCATAGATGGCAGCATATGTTGTTCCAAAACCTGTATGTACCTTTCAGCATTAATGGGGCCTTCACAGATGTGTAAGTTACCCATGCCTTGGGCACTAATGCACCCTCATACCATCACAGATGCTGGCTTTTGAACTTTGCGTCGATAACAGTCTGGATGGTTCGCTTCCCCTTTAGTCCCGATGACACGATGTCGAATATTTCCAAAAACTATTTAAAATGTGGACTCGTCAGATCACAGAACACTTTTCCACTTTGCATGAGTCCATCTTAGATGATCTCGGGCCCAGAGAAGCCGGCGGCGTTTCTGGATGTTGTTGATAAATGGCTTTCGCTTTGAATAGTAGAGCTTTAAAGGCCTACTGAAATGAATTTTTTTATTCAAACGGGGATAGCAGATCCATTCTATGTGTCATACTTGATCATTTCGCGATATTGCCATATTTTTGCTGAAAGGATTTAGTAGAGAACATCGACGATAAAGTTCGCAACTTTTGGTCGCTGATAAAAAAAAGCCTTGCCTGTACCGGAAGTAGCGTGACGTCACAAGTTGAAAGTCTCCTCACATTTTCCCATTGTTTACACCAGCAGCGAGAGCGATTCGGACCGAGAAAGCGACGATTACCCCATTAATTTGAGCGAGGATGAAAGATTCGTGGATGAAAAACGTGAGAGTGAAGGACTAGAGTGCAGTGCAGGACGTATCTTTTTTCTCTCTGACCGTAACCTAGGTACAAGGGCTCATTGGATTCCACACTCTCTCCTTTTTCTATTGTGGATCACGAATTTGTATTTTAAACCACCTCGGATACTATATCATCTTGAAAATGAGAGTCGAGAACGCGAAATGGACATTCACAGTGACTTTTATCTCCACGACAATACATCAGCGAAGCACTTTAGCTACGGAGCTAACGTGATAGCATCGTGCTTAGCTGCAGATAGAAACAAAAGAAATAAGCCCCTGACAGGAAGGATAGACAGAATATCAACAATACTACCAAACTCTGGACCTGTAACCACACGGTTAATGCTGTACCGCCTGACGAAGCCTAGCAATGCTGTTGCTAACGACGCCATTGAAGCTAACTTAGCTACGGGACCTCAATAGAGCTATGCTAATAACATTAGCTCTCCACCTACGCCAGCTTTCATCTGCTCATCAACACCAGTGCTCACCTGCGTTCCAGCGATCGACGGCGCGACGAAGCTAGCGTCAGATAGCGCGTCTGCTATCCAAGTCAAAGTCCTCCTGGTTGTGTTGCTGTAGCCAGACGCTAATACACCGATCGCACCTACAGGTTTCTTCTTTGCAGTCTCCATTGTTCATTAAACAACTTGCAAAAGATTCACCAACACAGATGTCCAGAATACTGTGGAATTTAGCGATGAAAAAAGACGATTTAAGCTGGCGACCGACCTATTCCAAAATGTCTGATTGAACTACTGACGTCACGCGCATACGTCATCATACCTAGACGTTTTCAACCGGAAATTTCCCGGGAAATTTAAAATTGCACTTTATAAGTTAACCCGGCCGTATTGGCATGTGTTGCAATGTTAAGATTTCATCATTGATATATAAACTATCAGACTGTGTGGTCGGTAGTAGTGGGTTTCAGTAGGCCTTTAACTTGCACTTACAGATGTGGCGACCAACTGTATTTAGTGACAGTGGTTTTCTGAAGTGTTCCTGAGCCCATATGGTGATATCCTTTAGAGATTGATGTTGGTTTTTGATACAGTGCCGTCTGAGGGATCGAAGGTCACGGTCATTCAATGTTGGTTTCCAGCCATGCCGCTTACGTGGAGTGATTTCTCCAGATTCTCTGAACCTTTTGATGATATTATGGACCGTAGATGTTGAAATCCCTAAATTTCTTGCAATTGCATTTTGAGAAATGTTGTTCTTAAACTGTTTGACTATTTGCTCACGCATTTGTGGACAAAGGGGTGTACCTCGCCCCATCCTTTCTTGTGAAAGACTGAGCATTTTTTGGGAAACTGTTTTTATACCCAATCATGGCACCCACCTGTTCCCAATTAGCCTGCACACCTGTGGGGTGTTTCAAATAAGTGTTTGATGAGCATTCCTCAACTTTATCAGTATTTATTGCCACCTTTCCCAACTTCTTTGTCACGTGTTGCTGGCATCAAATTCTAAAGTTAATGATTATTTGCAAAAAAAAAAAGTTTATCAGTTTGAACATCAAATATGTTGTCTTTGTAGCATATTCAACTGAATATGGGTTGAAAATAATTTGCAAATCATTGTATTCCGTTTATATTTACATCTAACACAATTTCCCAACTCATATGGAAACAGGGTTTGTACAATGTAAATAGTCATGAAAATAAAGAAAACATTGCATTGAATGAGGAGAAGGTGTGTCCTAACTTTTGGCCTGTACTGTACGTAAAATGTCATAGGAAATCTAAGCATATTTTAGTTGCAGCCCTTAAAGGGGCCCTATTAAGCAAAACCAACTGTTTTTATCTATTGGTACCTGCTGTTGTGTATTTGGGATCTGCATAAGTCCCGAAAATGTTAAATCAAACCATGAAAGCATTGCAGAGATATTTAAAAAAATATTCTTACCTCCTTCTTACTTTCGCCAAACGAGCTGTTTGGAATGTGCACAATTGGTAACGTCACAAATTGGGAAAACCGATGACCCATACATGGCAAAAAGTAGCCAAAGTGGGTTCTTTTTGGCTATCCTCTTGTGGGGCAGACATACATGCCCACAAATCCTCCGCTGTTACCATTTCAAAAACAAACCCAGTTTCCATATGAGTTGGGAAATTGTGTTAGATGTAAATGTAAACGGAATACAATGATTTGCAAATCATTTTCAACCCATAATCAGTTGAATATGCTACAAAGACAACATATTTGATGTTCAAACTGATAAACTTTTTTTTTTTTCAAATAATCATTAACTTTATAATTTGATGCCAGCAACACGTGACAAAGAAGTTGGGAAAGATGGCAATAAATACTGATAAAGTTGAGGAATGCTCATCAAACACTTATTTGGAACATCCCACAGGTGAACAGGCAAATTGGGAACATGTGGGTGCCATGTTTGGGTATAAAAGTAGATTCCATGAAATGCTCAGTCATTCACAAACAAGGATGGGGCGAGGGTCACCACTTTGTCAACAAATGCGTGAGCAAATTGTTGAACAGTTTAAGAAAATACTTTCTCAAGCAGCTTTTGCAAGGAATTTAGGGATTTCACCATCTACGGTCCGTAATATCATCAAAGGGTTCAGAGAATCTGGAGAAATCACTACACGTAAGCAGCTAAGCCTGTGACCTTCGATCCCTCAGGCTGTACTGCATCAACAAGTGACATCAGTGTGTAAAGGATATCACCACATGGGCCCAGGAACACTTCAGAAACCCACTGTCAGTAACTACAGTTGGTCGCTACATCTGTAAGTGCAAGTTAAAACTCCTATGCAAGGCGAAAACCGTTTATCAACAACACCCAGAAACGCAGTCGGCTTCGCTGGGCCTGAGCTCATCTAAGATGGACTGATACAAAGTGGAAAATTGTTCTGTGGTCTGATGAATACACATTTCAAATTGTTTTTGGAAACTGTGGACGTCGTGTCCTCTGGACCAAAGAGGAAAAGAACAATCCGGATTGTTATAGGCGCAAAGTTGAAAAGCCAGCATCTGTGATGGTATGGGGGTGCATTAGTGCCCAAGACATGGGTAACTTACACATCTGTGAAGGCGCCATTAATGCTGAAAGGTACATACAGGTTTTGGAGCAACATATGTTGCCATCCAAGCAACGTTACCATGGACGCCCCTGCTTATTTCAGCAAGACAATGCCAAGCCACCTGTTACATCAACGTGGCTTCATAGTAAAAGAGTGCGGGTACTAGACTGGCCTGCCTGTAGTCCAGACCTGTCTCCCATTGAAAATTTGTGGCGCATTATGAAGCCTAAAATACCACAACGGAGACCCCCGGACTGTTGAACAACTTAAGCTGTACATCAAGCAAGAATGGGAAAGAATTCCACCTGAGAAGCTTAAAAAATGTGTCTCCTCAGTTCCCAAACGTTTACTGAGTGTTGTTAAAAGGAAAGGCCATGTAACACAGTGGTGAACATGCCCTTTCCCAACCACTTTGGCATGTGTTGCAGCCATGAAATTCTAAGATAATTATTATTTGCAAAAAAAAATAAAGTTTATGAGTTTGAACATCAAATATCTTGTCTTTGTAGTGCATTCAACTGAATATGGGTTGAAAAGGATTTGCAAATCATTGTATTCCGTTTATATTTATATCTAACACAATTTCCCAACTCATATGGAAACGTGGTTTGTAAAAAGAAGTGTATAGTTCTCGCTTATATCTGTCAGTAAACCTGCTATGGAAACGCTAAAAACTACCTCAAAGTAGGCGGGAAAAGACGCAATGGAAGTGGCGGCAGTAAATAAAACGGCGCATCCTGAAGCGGCTTGAAAATGGTGTGTAAAATAAAATGTACCGGTATGCAAAAAGAACGACTATAACATGGTATGTAGACCACAAGGACGTTTTTTAATATAGAAAAAAAATTCATAATATGACCCCTTTTAAAAGTATCACGTTATATTGATAAAAAATTATCTGACAGTGTCAATTAAAAGCAAGCCTTATTTTCTTTGTGAAAGCCGAACTTCTACAATAACTGAGTCCAATCACATGAAATTATTGTTCATGTTTTTTGAAAATTACCTGGCAGTTTCCAGCATACACGGTAATATTGTACACAATTAAAAAGGACTTAAAAGTTAAAAGTTAAAGTACCAATGATTGTCACACACACACTAGGTGTGGCGAAATTATTCTCTGCATTTGACCCATCACCCTTGATCACCCCCTGGGAGGTGAGGGGAGCAGTGGGCAGCAGCGGTGGCTGCGCCCGGGAATCATTTTTGGTGATTTAACCCCCAATTCCAACCCTTGATGCTGAGTGCCAAGCAGGGAGGTAATGGGTCCCATTTTTATAGTCTTTGGTATGACTCGGCCGGGGTTTGAACTCCCAACCTACCGATCTCAGGACGGACACTCTAACCACTAGGCCACTGAGTAGGTCACTAGGCCACAGGAGTAGACTTAAGATGATATCAACACGCATTAAATATATAATTTAGCTAATCTGCATGTGGGAAATGTTTGCTCTTTCAGTTGAAGTAAAGACAATATACGTACAATCTGGAGATAAGGAATGCTGACATTGAAGCTCTCGTTCATATTTGCATGCCAGACTATCCGCACATTTGTGATGAAAAAAGTTCCAAGGTTCCCCTAAGAGATAGAAATGAAGTGTCAACAAGTACTCCACACTAGATGACATTGGTTTCTATGATATAACTAAAACACTGTAAGGGACAAGCGGTAGAAAATGGATGGCTGGATGTACCTGATCACTGGATAAATTCCAGACTCCATTGATTTTGTCATAAACTTGCTCCCTTGGTAAGAGACGCAAGTTTTTGTTCTGAATAAGCGCAGCCCGCAATTTGAGATCTCTGTACATTTTAGAAGTTTCATAGGCCCTGTAAGGAAACAAAAAAACATCCAAAATATGAAGTCTTTTTTCTGACTCAGAGTTTGAGCTTCCACTGAATGTGTTACCTGTGCACAGCAATGACGGAGGTAAAGAGTCGGGGACTTCCTGGAACCACGTTAGTGAAGATGAACTCAAATCTTGTGTTGTTGGACTTGGTCAGAATGTAGAGGGCTTCGGTCTGGCCTCGGAGTTTCTGGAGAAAAAAAATTCAGTTCATGGCTTTGCATGTTTATCGGTCTTCGTCACATGATAGTGAAGGTATTGATTTAGGGATGGGCGATATGGCCTGAAATCGATATTGCGATATATATTGTTGCCTTTTGCGATAACAGTTTAGAATCAGGATATGTTATTTGTTATGTGAATTACAATAAAACCATTTCCAAACTAATTTAGCTGCTGACGTCAGTGATAACATATTTTCAGTTGCATTATTTTATCAAACTATTATTAATCTACTTGGTAATTTACTGTTACCAGATGGTTACTTTCTATTGTAACTATCAACACTTCTGTTAAAGGGTCTGTTTGCAACATTTACATCAAGGGTGTCAAACTCTGGCCCGCGGGCCAAATCTGGCCCGCCTTGTAATTTCACTTGGCCCTTGAGGCGATATCAAATTAACACTAGAGCTTGCCCGCCGATTATATATTGCAGCGGTGCCGCGGTAACACCGTATTCACCGCTAGTTCTAATACTTGCCAACCCTCCCGGGAGTCTTCTAAACTTCAGCGGCCTTCCCGAAACTCGTCATGTCTGCTTTTCATCCAGTCCAACGAGTGCTGGCCCAGTCACATAATATGAGCGGCTTCTGTACGCACACACAATTGAATGCAACGCATACTTCATCAACAGCGATACAGGTTACACTGAGGGTAGCTGAATAAAAAACTTTAACACTGTTAGAAATATACGCTACACTGTGAATCCACACCAAACAAGAATGACAAACACATTTCGGGAGAACATCCGCACCGTAACACAACATAAACACAACAGAACAAATACCCAGAACCCTTTGCAGCAGTAACTCTTCCGGGACGCTACAAGGTGTGTGTGTGTGGGGGCAGGTTTGGTGGTAGCGGGGGTGTATTTTGTAGCGTTCCGGAAGAGTTATTTCTGCAAAAGATTCTGGGTATTTGTTCTGTTGTGTTTATGTTGTGTTAACGGTGCAGATTTTCTCCCGAAATGTGTTTGTCATTCTTGTTTGGTGTGGATTCACAGTGTGGCGTATATTTCTAACAGTGTTAAAGGTTTTTATACTGGCCCCCTCAGTGTAACCTGTATCGCTGTGATGAAGTATGCGTTGCATTCACTCGTGTGTGCGTACAGAAGCCGCACATATCTTGTGACTGGGTCTGAACGATGTTAGAATGGATGAAAAGCAGACGTGACGATAGCTCGTAGAGTACGTTAAAGGCAGTGCATTTAAGGCACACCCCCAAGACTGTGGTCCGGGTGGACGAGATATAATGACTGATGAACACCTTTGTTTGATAATGAAGGTTGCCTCAGCTCAGAGCCTGAGCCCCGACATTAATGAACTAGCATCCAAGAAAGGATGGCAGGTATCTGGCTGGGCACATCAGATTAGATCAGTGTGTTGCAAACTGAGCAGTTTAAAGTCTTGAATGGGTGTTTTATTCATTGTTATTTTATTTTCAAATTTATTAGCCTGTGGAAAAAGTTAATGTTGAAGGCTGCAAATAGAAAAGAGGCATTAAATGTTTATTTAAATTGTATTTGATACGCCATTGATATTTTTTAATTATTATTATTATTATTTGAAACTCGATTTTGCATGTCACTGTAAAGTTATATAAGCCTTGCTTGTTCAATATTTAATGCGAAACTTGTTTGGGTCCCTATTAAAAGGTTAATTTGGCCTGCGGCTTTGTTCAGTTTTAAATTTTGGCCCACTCTGTATTTGAGTTTGACACCCCTGATTTACACAGATGTCTAGAGGGCGCCAACTTTCTCACACGTAATTACTTAGGTACGTAACACATGCACGCACATTACTTTTAGGTGTTGTTAGCTAATAATAGCAATTTGGATAGCTGATGTTAGCTGTCATTGAAGGTATATTCTATCATAACAACATGACTGCAAATTGTTTATCGCTTCCCTTTGACTGCTTTTGTATGTGTGCGTGTTGACGAGACTGTGTGAGTGACCGCCGTAAACACCAATCATTTTTATTTGGGCTGAATTACATAAACTTTGTAATTGTGAAACATATAGACAATTGTCAAAGAAATGTACTCTGTTAAACCACTAATGCTGACATAAAATAGCCGTTGGTGTTCTTGTTATATTTTTTGCTTTAAAAAAATGTTCATTATTAGCACTCATTCTTCTGTTGTTTGGATACTCTACATTAGTTTTGGGCGATACTACAAATTTGGTTATCGATCCAATACCAAGTAGTTACACTGGCATTATGGGTCATACCAAAGCTGATACTTAAAATTTTCAAGACCATTCAAGTATTACATTTTTCACAATTATAATCTGACAAAAACACAGGATGACGAAAAACCAAAAGATTTTGTGAAAATAAAAATGTTTATCTAATTATTGTAGTACATTTATGAATACTATATTTGGTATCGTTACCGTCGATATTTGTATCAATCTGCCACCCCTGTTGACATTCAAGAGCTCATCTTGGCGGTGAGAATGGGTTCTTGTATCCTCCTGTCCTCCATGTTTAGCTAGTACTTGTATTTCAGTGATGATGGGAACATGAACATGAACATGAACATGAATTTATTTATTTCGGCAGACAGACATATATAGCAACACTTCATCACTCTTTTTATTTTGACAGACATGCAACGGCACCCACTTAAAAGGAATACGGGGAAAAAAGCAAGAATGCTTATCCATGTCCCGCCCCTAATTTACAATCAACTTATATGTTGGTTATATAAATTGGTTATATAGTCCAAGTATAGTCATGTTTTTGATAGTTTCCCAACAACACATTTTTTACCGCAAGGTTGAACACTAGAAGACAGTTTAATTTCTCCACTCACATTGTCCCACAGTTTCACCCCCGCTATAGATAACGTTTGAGCCTTGAATGTGGAACTCACCATGTTATGTTTGAATTTCAGGACATTTGGACCATCTCTGAGTGAAAACAAATTCTGTATATTTGCAGGTAGAGCCCTTTGTGAGGCCATAAACATAACTTGAAGGCTACTGTATTGGATTATATCATGTAGTTTAAGAAAATTACTCATTATGAACAGATCATTGGTATGAGCTCCATACGGGGCATAATGTATAATTCTAATTGCCTTTTTCTGGAGCTTAAATAGCGGTTCAATAGTGTCCCAGTAGGTGTGTCCTCAAACTTCAGCGCAATACTGTAAATGCGGCAATAAAAGAGCTAAGTAAATCGTTTTGATTGAATTTCGATTTAGTAATTTCTGCATTTACCACAAAATGGAGACACCCTTAGCCAATTTAGACTGTACTAAATAAATGATAATGGGTTATACTTGTATAGCGCTTTTCTACCTTCAAGGTACTCAAAGCGCTTTGACAGTATCACCACATTCACACACTGATGGCGGGAGCTGCAATGCAAGGCGCTAACCAGCAGCCATCAGGAGCAAGGGGTGAAGTGTCTTGCCCAAGGACACAACGGACGTGACTAGGATGGTAGAAGGTGGGGATTGAACCCCAGTAACTAGCAACACTCCGATTGCTGGCACGGCCACTCTACCTTTCACATGTGGTTTCCAAGTCAGTAGAGCGTCTATCTTAACCCCCATGACCTTGTGTTCATTTACTCTATTTATCGACGTCCCGCTAACTTCTATGTGTACGTTTGTTTCCATTCCCCTTCTCCCGAAGAGGATATAGTTTGTTTTTGAGAGATTTAGTGATAATTTATTTATTAAAAACCACAAATGAATTTTTGACAATTCACTGTTCACTGTGTTTACTAAATGAATTAAATATTTTCTAGAAGAGAGGATGTTGGTGTCGTCCGCGAACAACACTAATTTTAGGACGCCAGATACTTTGACTATATCATAGATGTATGTGAAAATTTTGGTCCCAAGACTGACCCCTGAGGGACCCCACAAGTGATAACTCGGTCTGTTGATATGTTATTTCCAGAGGTGGGTAGTAACGCGCTACATTTACTCCGTTACATCTACTTGAGTAACTTTTGGGATAAAGTGTACTTCTAAGAGTAGTTTTAATGCAACATACTTTTACTTTTACTTGAGTATATTTATAGAGAAGAAACGCTACTTTTACTCCGCTCCATTTATCTACATTCAGCTCGCTACTCGCTACTGATTTTTATCGATCTGTTAATGCACGCTTTGTTTGTTTTGGTTTGTCAGACAGACCTTTAAAGTAGGATCTATCGCATGCCTGAGTTTCACCAATCGCATACAGTCACTGGTGACGTTTGACTCCGTTTCACCAATCAAACAGAGCCAGGCGGTCACATGATTAACAAGCTTAAGCTTACATGAACTCAACGTCAAATTTGAGGAAGCACATCGCGGTAAGTAACATTAGTAGATATTTTGGCTGTCACCGTAGGCTGATGTTAGCTTCCCTGCTATGAATCACTTTCAAATGTACATTGTGTGGGGACATTTATTAACGCACTGCAACCTCATAGACACACACATACACGCACACACACACACACACACACGCATGCATAAAAACCCCAATCAGTGTGTTCCCAGGTGCAGCCCACACCTATCAGTTTATGGTTTGCGTAAAGGCTAACTTGTTATTTTCCTTTGTAATCTCTGCTTACTGAGCCTATGGTGCTGTTAAGTTATTGTGGCTCAATTTTCCTTAATTTTTTTTTATGTTAATGTATTATTGTTTAATATATATTATTGTTTTAGTTGCTTAAGAGATATTCCTGGCTCTCAATGCTATTTTTATGTTTTTGTGCATTATTTGTTGCCGTCATCATTAAACGAACAGGTTACTCATCAGTTACTCAGTACTTGAGTATTTTTTTCACAACATACTTGTTACTTTCACTCAAGTAAATATTTGGGTGACTACCGGTACTCCTTACTTTTACTTGAGTAATACATCTCTAAAGTAACAGTACTCTTACTTGAGTACAATTTCTGGCTACTCTACCCACCTCTGGTTATTTCCCATCTGTACAAAATGTGTTCTGTTTGAGAGACAACTTTTTATCCATTTTAAAGAGGTCTCTCTGACTCTATATGTCTGCAGTTAGTCAATTAGAATACTGTGGTCTAATGTGTCAAAGGCTTTTTTTAGGTCAATAAAAATGCCAATAGCATAGAGTTTGTTGTCCAGTGCATCTTTGATCAGTTCTACGGTGTCGGTTAAAGCCATTCCTGTGGAATGATTTTTCCTCAAACCGTATTGGCTATCACACAACAGTCTGTTTATCAATTAATTTTTGTAATCTGGCACGGGTGTCGTTGTCACCGTCTCCACTCCCTGCTTTTTTGGGAAGCAGATAGCAGGTATCCACATTTCCAGGATCCATCTCGATGCCTTGTTTGTGTAAAAACCCTGTCACCTGAGCTTCCACGGATTTGATCTCCTCCTCATTTGGGTTCACACTGAGCCCTGCTGTTGCACCGGCATAGCTCCTGGGCCTTATTTTCAGGCCAGTCACTATGACATCGTTGAGTTTCCCAACTTGCTCGAGCTCCCCAACTCTGTTGGTCAGGGATTTTATTTCTTGGTCCTTGAGGTAACGGATCTCCTTCATGAAGTTGTCCAACTGGACCTTGATGCCATCAAGGCTTTCCTGTTGGCCCCTGATACCCTCAAGAGTGACCAAGACTGTTCCATATTTATCCGAGATTGTTGACATGTCCGGTGGATTGGACTTGTCTTTTCTGCGGTCTGGCATTTTCAATCCTCTTGATTTCCAAACGGCTTTTCTGTCATCGGCCGTACTCTCCGTGCAGCAGAGGTTGTTATGTTATGTTATGGAAGCGGGATTAGTACACGGCTTTGCACCGTGGAGGGACGTTAGCTTCTAGCAAAGACGCTGTGAAATTTGTGGGACACAGCTAGAATGTGTCATCAACTTGCATTATTACGAAATGGTGATAGTATTAAAATCTTTATTGTCGGCCATATTTATGTCATTTATATCAAATATCGTCAATGTCGCGCAACCCTATATTAATTACAGTGAAAGCTCTAAAATTGAATGCTCCAATTCAGAATTAAAGGCAAATTGTTGTGGCAACACTAAATTGGCCCTAGTGTGTGAATGTTGGCTGTCTATCTGTGTTGGCCCTGTGATGAGGTGGCGACTTGTCCAGGGTGTACCCCGCCTTCCGCCCGAATGCAGCTGAGATAGGCTCCAGCACCCCCCCGCGACCCCAAAAGGGACAAACGGTAGAAAATGGATGGATGGATGTTGTGGAAGAACTAAAACTACAGTACATCACTAGACTTGGGTTAATAAGCAAGTAACCTGTGTTTTGCCTTTTCTTTGCCTTTTTTGAAAGACTTATTCCAAAAGATGGACTAGTTTCAACAAGAGGTGTTAAGAGTCACTGAAGAATATAAATGGGAAGTTATGTGACGTAAGTGGACTCACATTCAAAAATTAATGAATTGTTACTTATCAGTTTAGTTGTGACAATTTACACTTGACAGTTAATGTTTGCATTACAACTTTGTCATTTGTCATTAAAGTTAAGTGTTTTCACATTTTACTTTTAACAGTTAACTTGTATTAGACTTGTTTGGGAAATCTACAGTTAGAAACATTTTGACCCCGGAAGAGATTCATTTCAATATACGTAGATGACCAGCACAAAGAATTGTGTTGGACCTTTTAGGTTCCAGTGTGAACTCAATAAAAATAGATTTACATTTAATACTCACCGAGTATGCTGTCCTTGTTGTGATGTTAATAATGGAGTTGTAACCCACAGCTGAAACAAAGTTATTGATAATGATTGATGGTGACAATACAACATTTTAATCCACATTGCTTGTCAACATGTTTTCTCACATAAATTGACTCTCGGCAGGGCCAACGAATGCCAAATAATCCTCAGGTTTGTCACTAGAAGTCGCCCTGCAAAACACAAATAGATGTGTGTGTATATATATATATATATAAATATACAGTATATATATACAAACCCTGTTTCCATATGAGTTGGGAAATTGTGTTAGATGTAAATATAAACAGAATACAATGATTTGCAAATCATTTTCAACCCATATTCAGTTGAATGCACTACAAAGACAAGATATTTGATGTTCAAACTTAAACTTGCAAATAATCATTAACTTTAGAATTTGATGCCAGCAACACATGACAAAGAAGTTGGGAAAGGTGGCAATAAATACTGATAAAGTTGAGGAATGCTCATCAAACACTTATTTGGAACATCCCACAGGTGAACAGGCAAATTGGGAACAGGTGGGTGCCATGATTGGGTATAAAAGTAGATTCCATGAAATGCTCAGTCATTCACAAACAAGGATGGGGCGAGGGTCACCACTTTGTCAACAAATGCGTGAGCAAATTGTTGAACAGTTTAAGAAAAACCTTTCTCAACCAGCTATTGCAAAGAATTTAGGGATTTCACCATCTACGGTCCGTAATATCATCAAAGGGTTCAGAGAATCTGGAGAAATCACTGCACGTAAGCAGCTAAGCCCGTGACCTTCGATCCCTCAGGCTGTACTGCATCAACAAGCGACATCAGTGTGTAAAGGATATCACCACATGGGCTCAGGAACACTTCAGAAACCCACTGTCAGTAACTACAGTTGGTCGTTACATTTGTAAGTGCAAGTTAAAACTCTCCTATGCAGGGCAAAAACCGTTTATCAACAACACCCAGAAACGCCGTCGGCTTCGCTGGGCCTGAGTTCATCTAAGATGGACTGATACAAAGTGGAAAAGTGTTCTGTGGTCTGACGAGTCCACATTTCAAATTGTTTTTGGAAACTGTGGACGTCCTGTCCTCCGGACCAAAGAGGAAAAGAACCATCCGGATTGTAATAGGCGCAAAGTTGAAAAGCCAGCATCTGTGATGGTATGGGGGTGTATTAGTGCCCAAGACATGGGTAACTTACACATCTGTGAAGGCGCCATTAATACTGAAAGGTACATACAGGTTTTGGAGCAACATATGTTACCATCCAAGCAACGTTACCATGGACGCCCCTGCTTATTTCAGCAAGACAATGCCAAGCCACGTGTTTCCCAACTCATATGGAAACGGGTTTATATATATATATATGGATAATTAAATAGGGGTGTCCAGAGTGCGGCCTGGGGGCCATTTGCAACCCGCAGCTAATTTTTTACGCCCTGTGACACATTTCAAAAATACTATTACCAAAAAAACAAAATGTGGAATCAAAAAGCAAACAAGTGAAATGTAACAAGAAAACATTTAAATGTTGACGCGAATAACACAAAGCTGCCATGCAGGATGGTTTTTTTTCTTTAAAACGATCATTGTTCAAAAAAAATTAATTAAAATCAATGTTATTATGAATTATTGACATTCAAGGCTGCAATATACTTATTGCATATTTTGTGTGTTTACCATATAAATTGACAAAAAAAGCATAAAGCATAAAATATAGATACAAAACGTATAATTGACAGATTGATCTGAAGTAAGTTTTAAGTGTTGAAAGTAAAAATAATATATATTGATATGACTTATTTTTTAACGGCCATTGCTCAAAAAACAAAGAACCAAAAACAGTGTTATGATTATGAATTATTGACACATTTAAGACTCCAGTTACTTTACATCAAATATTCCACTTTAAACATGTTTTGGTGAAAAATTTTGCATATTTTGTGTTTTGTCATAAAAACAGGGTTTTCGTCGACAAAAAGGGCATATGACAGGGTTGGAATTGGGGGTTAAATCCCCAAAAAATGAATCCCGTGCGCGGCCACCGCTGCTGCCCACTGCTCCCCTCACCTCCCAGGGGGTGCTCAAGGGTGATGGGTCAAATGCAGAGAATAATTTCGCCACACCTAGTGTGTGTGTGACAATCATTGGTACTTGAACTTTTTAACTTTAAATGTATAACTATTTGTCAACGGATATTTTTGAAGTTGATTTATATATATTATAGCGTTAAAAGTAATATATATAAATAAAATGAGAAAAGCATCCCAAAAAAATCCCATTGTCTGATTTTTTTATAATTTAATTTGCAAATGATGGTGAAAATTAGTATTTGGTCAATAACAAAAGTTCATCCCAATAATTTGTTTTATACTCTTTGTTGGCAATGACAGAGGTCAAACGTTTTCTGTAAGTATTCACAAGGTTTGTTGCTGGTATTTTTGGCTCATTCCTCCATGCAGATCTCCTCTAGTGCAGTGATGTTTTGGGGCTGTCGCTGGGCAACACAGACTTTTAACTCCCTCCAAAGATCTTATACGGGGTTGACGCTGGCTAGGCCACTCCAGGATCTTGAAATGCTTCTTACGAAACCACTCCTTTGCCTGGGCGGTGTGTTTGGGATCATTGTCGTGCTGAAAGACCCAGCCACGTTTCATCTTCAATGCCCTTGCTGATGGAAGGAGGTTTTCACTCAAAATCGCACGATACATGGCCCCATTCATTCTTTCCTTTACATGTATCAGTTGTACTGTCTCTTTGCAGAAAAACATGATGTTTCCACCCCCATGCTTCACAGTAGGCATGGTGTTCTTTGGATGCAATGCAGCATCCCTTCTCCTCCAAACACCACAAGTTGAGTTTTTACCAAAAAGTTACATTTTGTTTTCATCTGACCATGTGACATTCTCTCAATACTCTTCTGGATCATCCAAAATGCTCTCTAGCAAACTTCAGACGGGCCTGGACATGTACTGATTTAAGCAGGGGGACACTGCAGGATTTGAGTCCCTGGTGATGGTATTTCATTGTTCAGTATGCAGCCCTCGGTAGAAAAGGTTAGGACACCCCTGATGTAGAATATAACCATAACAGTTCCTCATGATAAAGTTTAAGGTACCTCGATCTCCGTTATTTCCTTTCGTGTCCTCGATGGAGTCCAAACAATCTATTAGCACTTCTCCAGGTCGAGTTTTCATCTGCCTGTGTGGACATGACACTGACATTTAGGATGACGACATGGACCTAGTATTAGTAATTCCACTGACATTTAGGAGGAGAATAGGAATATTAAATGATGACGTCATCGACCCAGTATTAGTAATTACACTGACATTTAGGAGGAGAATAGGAATGAAATGATGACGACATGGACCTAGTATTAGTAATTACACTGACATTTAGGAGGAGAATATGAATATTAAATTATGATGACATGGACCTAGTATTAGTAATTACACTGACATTTAGGAGGATAATAGGAATATTAAATTATGATGACATGGACCTAGTATTAGTAATTACACTGACATTTAGTAGGAGACTAGGAATTAAATGATGACAACATGGATGTAGTATTAGTAATTACACTGACATTTAGGATGACGACACGGACCCAGTATTAGTAATTACACTGACATTTAGGAGGAGACTAGGAATGAAATGATGACGACATGGACCTAGTATTAGTAATTACACTGACATTTAGGAGGATACTAGGAATTACATGATGACGACATGGACCTAGTATTAGTAATTACACTGACATTTAGAATGACGACATGGACCTAGTATTATTAATCACACTGACATTTAGGAGGGGACTAGGAATGAAATGATGACGACATGGACCTAGTATTATTAATTACACTGACATTTCGGAGGAGACTAGGAATGAAATGATGACGACATCGACCTAGTATTAGTAATTACACTGACATTTAGGAGGAGAATACGAATGAAATGATGACAACATCGACCTAATAGTAGTAATTAAACTGACATTTAGGAGGAGACTAGGAATGACATGATGACGACATGGACCTAGTATTAGTAATTACACTGACATTTGGGAGGAGCCTAGGAATTAAATGATGACGACATGGACCTAGTATTAGTAATTACACTGACATTTAGAAGGAGACTAAGAATGAAATGATGACGACATGCACCTAGTATTAGTAATTACACTGACATTTAGGACGAGACTAGGAATGAAATGATGACGACATGCACCTAGTATTAGTAATCACACTGACATTTAGGAGGAGATTAGGAATTAAATGATGACGACATGGACCTCGTATTAGTAATTACACTGACATTTAGGAGACTAGGAATTAAATGATGACGACATCGACTTAGTATTAGTAATTATACTGACATTTCGGAGGAGACTAGGAATGAAATGATGACGACATCGACCTAGTATTAGTAATTACACTGACATTTAGGAGGAGACTAGGAATTAAATGATGACGACATCAACCTAGTATTAGTAATTACACTGACATTTAGAATGACGACATGGACCTAGTATTAGTAATTAGTAATTAAATGATGACGACATGGACCTAGTATTAGTAATTACACTGACATTTAGAATGACGACATGGACCTATATTAGTAATTACTAATTACTAATACTAGGTCCATGTCGTCATATATATGTATTAGTAATTACACTGACATTTTGAATGACGACATGGACCTACTCCTCTCTGAGCTGCCACCTTACCGTGGTAGAGGAGTTTGCGTGTCCCAATGATCCTAGGAGCTATGTTGTCCGGGGGCTTCCATGCCCCCTGGTAGGGTCTCCCAAGACAAACAGGTCCTAGGTGAGGGATCAGACAAAGAGCAGCTCGAAGACTTCTATGGAAATGCAAGAACCGAGACTCAGATTTCCCTCGCCCGGACGCGGGTCACCGGGTCCCCCCTCCGGAGCCAGGCCCGGAGTTGGGGCACGATGGCGAGCGCCTTGTGGCCGGGCCTGTCCCCATGGGGCCCGGCCGGGCACAGCCCGAAGAGGCAACGTGGGTCCCCCCTCCAATGGGCTCACCACCCATAGCAGGGGCCATAGAGGTCGGGTGCAATGTGAGCTGGGCGGTAGCCGAAGGCAGGGCACTTGGCGGTCCGATCCTCGGCTACAGAAGCTAGCTCTTGGGACGTGGAACGTCACCTCGCTGGGGGGAAGGAGCCTGAGCTAGTGCGCGAGGTAGAGAAGTTCCGGTTGGATATAGTCGGACTCACCTCGACGCACAGCAAGGGCTCTGGAACCAGTTCTCTCGAGAGGGGCTGGACTCTCTTCCACTCTGGCGTTGCCAGCAGTGAGAGGCGACGGGCTGCGGTGGCAATTCTTGTTGCCCCTCGGCTCAGAGCCTGCATGTTGGAGTTCAACCCGGTGGACGAGAGGGTAGCTTCCCTCCGCCTTCGGGTGGGGGCACGGGTCCTGACTGTTGTTTGCGCTTACGCGCCAAACAGCAGCTCAGAGTACCCACCCTTTTTGGATTCACTCGAGGGAGTACTGGAGAGTGCTCCCCCGGGTGATTCCCTCGTTCTACTGGGGGACTTCAACGCTCATATTGGCAACGACAGTGAAACCTGGAGAGGCGTGATTGGGAAGAATGGCCGCCCGGATCTGAACCCAAGTGGTGTTTTGTTATTGGACTTTTGTGCCCGTCACGGATTGTCCATAACGAACACCATGTTCAAGCATAAGGGTGTCCATATGTGCACTTGGCACCAGGACACCCTAGGCCGCAGTTCTATGATCGACTTTGTAGTTGTGTCATCGGATTTGCGGCCTCATGTTTTGGACACTCGGGTGAAGAGAGGGGCGGAGCTTTCTACCGATCACCACCTGGTGGTGAGTTGGCTGCGATGGTGGGGGAGGATGCCGGACAGACCTGGCAGGCCCAAACGCATTGTGAGGGTTTGCTGGGAATGTCTGGCAGAGTCTCCTGTCAGAGAGAGTTTCAATTCCCACCTCCGGAAGAACTTTGAACATGTCACGAGGGAGGTGCTGGACATTGAGTCCGAGTGGACCATGTTCCGCACCTCTATTGTCGAGGCGGCTGATTGGAGCTGTGGCCGCAAGGTAGTTGGTGCCTGTCGTGGCGGTAATCCTAGAACCCGTTGGTGGACACTGGCGGTGAGGGATGCCGTCAAGCTGAAGAAGGAGTCCTATCGGGTTCTTTTGGCTCATGGGACTCCTGAGGCAGCGGACGGGTACCGACAGGCCAAGCGGTGTGCGGCTTCAGCGGTCGCGGAGGCAAAAACTCGGACATGGGAGGAGTTCGGGGAAGCCATGGAAAACGACTTCTGGACGGCTTCGAAGCGATTCTGGACCACCATCCGTCGCCTCAGGAAGGGGAAGCAGTGCACTACCAACACCGTGTATGGTGCGGATGGTGTTCTGCTGACCTCGACTGCGGAAGTTGTGGATCGGTGGAGGGAATACTTCGAAGACCTCCTCAATCCCACCAACACGTCTTCCTATGAGGAAGCAGTGCCTGGGGAATCTGTGGTGGGCTCTCCTATTTCTGGGGCTGAGGTTGCTGAGGTAGTTAAAAAGCTCCTCGGTGGCAAGGCCCCAGGGGTGGATGAGATCCGCCCGGAGTTCCTTAAGGCTCTGGATGCTGTAGGGCTGTCTTGGTTGACAAGACTCTGCAGCATCGCGTGGACATCGGGGGCAGTACCTCTGGATTGGCAGACCGGGGTGGTGGTTCCTCTTTTTAAAAAGGGGAACCGGAGGGTGTGTTCTAACTATCGTGGGATCACACTCCTCAGCCTTCCCGGTAAGGTCTATTCAGGTGTACTGGAGAGGAGGCTACGCCGGATAGTCGAACCTCGGATTCAGGAGGAACAGTGTGGTTTTCGTCCTGGTCGTGGAACTGTGGACCAGCTCTATACTCTCGGCAGGGTCCTTGAGGGTGCATGGGAGTTTGCCCAACCAGTCTACATGTGCTTTGTGGACTTGGAGAAGGCATTCGACCGTGTCCCTCGGGAAGTCCTGTGGGGAGTGCTCAGAGAGTATGGGGTTTCTGACTGTCTGATTGTGGCGGTCCGCTCCCTGTATGATCAGTGTCAGAGCTTGGTTCGCATTGCCGGCAGTAAGTCGGACACGTTTCCGGTGAGGGTTGGACTCCGCCAAGGCTGCCCTTTGTCACCGATTCTGTTCATAACTTTTATGGACAGAATTTCTAGGCGCAGTCAAGACGTTGAGGGGGTCCGGTTTGGTGGCTGCAGGATTAGGTCTCTGCTTTTTGCAGATGATTTGGTCCTGATGGCTTCATCTGGCCAGGATCTTCAGCTCTCACTGGATCGGTTCGCAGCTGAGTGTGAAGCGACTGGGATGAGAATCAGCACCTCCAAGTCCGAGTCCATGGTTCTCGCCCGGAAAAGGGTGGAGTGCCATCTCCGGGTTGGGGAGGAGATCTTGCCCCAAGTGGAGGAGTTCAAGTACCTCGGAGTCTTGTTCACGAGTGAGGGAAGAGTGGATCGTGAGATCGACAGGCGGATCGGTGCGGCGTCTTCAGTAATGCGGACGCTGTATCGATCTGTTGTGGTGAAGAAGGAGCTGAGCCGGAAGGCAAAGCTCTCAATTTACCGGTCGATCTACGTTCCCATCCTCACCTATGGTCATGAGCTTTGGGTTATGACCGAAAGGACAAGATCACGGGTACAAGCGGCCGAAATGAGTTTCCTCCGCCGGGTGGCGGGGCTCTCCCTGAGAGATAGGGTGAGAAGCTCTGTCATCCGGGGGGAGCTCAAAGTAAAGCCGCTGCTCCTCCACATCGAGAGGAGCCAGATGAGGTGGTTCGGGCATCTGGTCAGGATGCCACCCGAGCGCCTCCCTAAGGAGGTGTTTAGGGTACGTCCGACCGGTAGGAGGCCACGAGGAAGACCCAGGACACGTTGGGAAGACTATGTCTCCCGGCTGGCCTGGGAACGCCTCGGGATCCCCCGGGAGGAGCTGGACGAAGTGGCTGGGGAGAGGGAAGTCTGGGCTTCCCTGCTTAGGCTGCTGCCCCCGCGACCCGACCTCGGATAAGCAGAAGAAGATGGATGGATGGATGGATGGATGGACATGGACCTAGTATTAGTAATTACGAATTATTAATACTAGGTTCATGTCGTCATTCTAAATGTCAGTGTAATTACTAATACTAGGTCCATGTCGTCATCATTTAATTCCTAGTCTCCTCCTAAATGTCAGTGTAATTACTAATACTAGGTCGATGTCGTCATCATTTCATTCCTAGTCTCCTTCGAAATGTCAGTGTAATTACTAATACTAAATCGATGTCGTCATCATTTAATTCCTAGTCTCCTAAATGTCAGTGTAATTACTAATACGAGGTCCATGTCGTCATCATTTCATTATAGTCTCCTCCTAAATGTCAGTGTAATTACTAATACTAGGTCCATGTCGTCATCATTTCATTCCTTAGTCTCCTCCTAAATGTCAGTGTAATTACTAATACTAGGTCCATGTCGTCATCATTTCATTCCTAGTCTCCTTCGAAATGTCAGTGTAATTACTAATACTAAATCGATGTCGTCATCATTTAATTCCTAGTCTCCTAAATGTCAGTGTAATTACTAATACGAGGTCCATGTCGTCATCATTTAATTCCTAATCTCCTCCTAAATGTCAGTGTAATTACTAATACGAGGTCCATGTCATCATCATTTCATTATAGTCTCCTCCTAAATGTCACTGTAATTACTAATACTAGGTCCATGTCGTCATCATTTCATTCCTACTCTCCTCCTAAATGTCAGTGTAATTACTAATACTAGGTCCATGTCGTCATCATTTCATTCCTAGTCTCCTTCGAAATGTCAGTGTAATTACTAATACTAAATCGATGTCGTCATCATTTAATTCCTAGTCTCCTAAATGTCAGTGTAATTACTAATACGAGGTCCATGTCGTCATCATTTAATTCCTAATCTCCTCCTAAATGTCAGTGTAATTACTAATACGAGGTCCATGTCATCATCATTTCTTTATAGTCTCCTCCTAAATGTCAGTGTAATTACTAATACTAGGTCCATGTCGTCATCATTTCATTCCTAGTCTCCTCCTAAATGTCAGTGTAATTACTAATACTAGGTCCATGTCGTCATCATTTCATTCCTAGTCTCCTCCTAAATGTCAGTTGAATTACTACTACTAGGTCGATGTCGTCATCATTTCATTCGTATTCTCCTCCTAAATGTCAGTGTAATTACTAATACTAGGTCCATGTCGTCATCATTTCATTCCTATTCTCCTCCTAAATGTCAGTGTAATTAATAATTACACTGACAGTTAGAATGACGACATGGACCTAGTAATTATACTGACATTTAGGAGGAGACTAGGAATTAAATGATGACGACATGGACCTAGTATTAGTAATTACACCTACATTTAGAATGACGACATGGACCTAGTATTAGTAATTACACTGGCATTTAGGAGGAGAATAGGAATGAAATGATCGACCTAGTATTAGTAAACAGGATATTTTTATTAGAAGAACACTTGCTCGACGAATGTGGAGCTAAGCTAACTTCAGCGTCACCATAATTGCAGGCGTGTAACCTACTGTGCTGTTATATCGAAGCGAACGTCTCGGTCCTCCCAAAGGGCATCTAAACCCGACGCCATTACTTTCTGTAATATTCCTTGAAAAGTGTGCAAGAAAGATGGCTAACGGAGCTAGCAGATCTGACGAGCTTCCATTATGCTACAGTATCTATGGCAACAGACGGCAAAGCAGAGGGACCACCTTCTTCTTCTGCTTTAACAGCGGGTGCTATCCATCATCTGGTGCGCTAGCGCTCTCTTGTGTTGGCCTCACATGTGCTCACTGGTGCAGCTGTGCTTCTGTCCCTCACTCCATAGCAGCATTGGCTGCTGTGACGCGAGAAATTGGGCCGCCATCTTGAAGTGGTGATGAGGAGCCGGCGAGCAGCCTAAACTGACAGTTGACAGGTAGAAAACAAAGATGGTGTACAGCGTTTTCCAGCTCAAATGAGCGGACTGTTGAAAATAGGAATCGGGGGATTACTTTTCACAAGTAAGATTTAACATTAACGTACTATTGGTTGTATTTTGTGAAAAGAATATTAGCACAGAGTTGAGAAGGAGCAAAGATCTTCAATACTACTGAAATCCTAGCCGCTAGCTAACAAGAGTATGACCATTATAGAATTGCTTGTCAATTAAATTAATTACATTTAAAAATGCCATACTTGAATAACATAACGTTGAAATAAATGATGAAGATAAAGATTGTAAAAGTCAACAGGGGTAAAAGTTAGGACCACAGTCCAGATTGTGTAGGGGGGTGAGGTATAAAGACTTGTTATGCTATGTTTATGTTGAAGTATTTGGCAGACGCTTTTATTCAAAGCGACATACATAAAAAATACATATAAAACAATCACTGTAAACTGACATTGAGGCTAATCTTAGGGAGCTAACTCGCAACAGGCCTAGTAAACACGTACGACAGGCTAATCGCACCACTAGTTATGCGAATATAGTTGTACACGTTGGCTCCAATGACACTAGAATGAGACAGTCAGAGATTACAAAGAGAAACATAGCCAGGACTTGTGATCTCGCTAGAAAGATGTCCAGGCATCGAGTAATTGTCTCTGGCCCCCTGCCTGCGAGAGGCAATGATGAGAGATATAGCAGATTAGTCTCGCTTAACAAGTGGCTGGCTAGCTTCTGTAGACAACAGGGACTAACGTTTATTGATAATTGGCCCTCTTTCTGGGGCAAACCAGGCTTGCTGATGAGGGACGGCCTTCACCCTAACCAGGAAGGCGCCATCATCCTGTCTAAGAATATAGACTACTGTTTAAGTCACATTTGACTAACTACACTAGAGCAAGCCCGGTCACAGGCAATTACAGAGCCTGCTAGTCCGGGTGAGGAGTCGGTTAAGCTAGAACTAGCCAGCACCAGGCTGGATAATTCCTGTACGCATAGCAATTTTCTTAGAATAACACACAACTCACATAATGTGTTTTCTGTTGTGAATGTGTCCAGGGTAGATATGCATTCTACTGAGGTGGCAAATCATGATGCGTTCAGTCGATCGCAGCATCAAGCAAACAATCTGAAAATTCCCGTCGTATCAATTCCTAGATATGGTCGAAACTATTTAAAGTGCACTACTTATAATAAACGCAACATTATTAATATTTCTATTACGGATAATTTAAACAAAAACTCGTCAAAACAGCCCAATACTTATAATATGGGCTTTTTAAACATAAGATCATTGTCTCCCAAAACGTTATTAGTTAATGAGGTCATTAGAGACAACAATCTTAACGTCATTGGTCTTAGCGAAACCTGGCTCAAACCAGACGAATTTTTTGCGCTAAATGAGGCATCTCCTCCTAACTATACGAATGCGCATATTGCCCGTCCCCTTAAAAGGGGTGGGGGGGGGGGGGGGTCGCACTAATATATAATGAAAACTTTAACCTTACCCCTAACCTAAATAATAAATACAAATCGTTTGAGGTGCTTACTATGAGGTCTGTCGCACCGCTGCCTCTCGATATGGCTGTTATCTACCGCCCCCCAGGGCCCTACTCGGACTTTATTAATGAATTCTCAGAGTTCGTTGCTGATCTAGTGACGCACGCAGACAATATAATCATAATGGGGGACTTTAATATCCATATGAATACCCCATCGGACCCTCAGTGCGTGGCGCTCCAGACTATAATTGATAGCTGTGGTCTTACACAAATAATAAATGAACCTACGCATCGCAACGGCAATACGATAGATCTAGTGCTGGTCAGGGGTGTCACCACCTCCAAAGTTATGGTACTCCCGTATACTAAAGTAATGTCCGATCACTACCTTATAAAATTCGAAGTTCTGACTCATTGTCAACAAACTAATATAATAATAACTGCTATAGCAGCCGCAACATTAATTCCGCCACAACGATGACTCTTGCTGACCTACTGCCTTCGGTAATGGCACCATTCCCAAATTATGTCGGCTCTATTGATAACCTCACTAACAACTTTGACAATGCCCTGCGCAAAACCATTGATAGTATAGCACCGCTAAAACAAAAAAGGGCCCCTAAAAGGCGCACCCCATGGTTTACAGAGGAAACCAGAGCTCATAAATGATCATGTAGAAAGTTGGAACGCAAATGGCGCGCGACCAAGCTTGAGGTTTTCCATCAAGCATGGAGTGATAGTTTAATATCGTATAAACGCATGCTTACCTTAGCTAAAGCTAAATATTACTCAAATCTCATCCGCCTCAACAAAAACGACCCTAAATTTTTGTTTAGTACAGTAGCATCGCTAACCCAACAAGGGACTCCTCCCAATAGCTCCACCCACTCGGCAGATGACTTTATGAATTTCTTTAATAAGAAAATTGAACTCATTAGAAAGGAGATTAAAGACAACGCATCCCAGCTACAACTGGGTTCTATGAACACAGATACAACTGTATCTACGACGGATACTGCAATACAAAATAGTCTCTCTCTTTTTGATGAAATAACATTAGAGGAACTATTACAGCGTGTAAGTGGGATAAAACAAACAACATGTTTACTTGACCCACTTCCTGGGAAACTTATCAAGGAGCTTTTTGTATTATTAGGTCCATCAGTGCTAAATATTATAAACTTATCACTTTCCTCTGGCACTGTTCCCCTAGCATTCAAGAAAGCGGTTATTCATCCTCTGCTCAAAAGACCTAACCTTGATCCTGACCTCATGGTAAACTACCGACCGGTGTCCCACCTTCCCTTTATTTCGAAAATCCTCGAAAAAATTGTCGCACAGCAGCTAAATGAACACTTAGTGTCTAACAATCTCTGTGAACCTTTTCAATCCGGTTTCAGGGCAAATCACTCTACGGAGACAGCCCTCGCAAAAATGACTAATGATCTACTGCTAACGATGGATTCTGATGCGTCATCTATGTTGCTGCTTCTTGATCTTAGCGCTGCTTTCGATACCGTCGATCATAATATTTTATTAGAGCGTATCAAAACACGTATTGGTATGTCAGACTTAGCTTTGTCGTGGTTTAACTCTTATCTTACTGACAGGATGCAATGCGTCTCCCATAATAATGTGACCTCGGACTATGTTAAGGTAACGTGCGGAGTTCCTCAGGGTTCGGTTCTTGGCCCTGCACTCTTTAGCATCTACATGCTGCCGCTAGGCGACATCATACGCAAATACGGTGTTAGCTTTCATTGTTATGCTGATGACACCCAACTCTACATGCCCCTAAAGCTGACCAACACGCCGGATTGTAGTCAGCTGGAGGCGTGTCTTAATGAAATTAAACAATGGATGTCCGCTAACTTCTTGCAACTCAACGCCAAGAAAACGGAAATGCTGATTATCGGTCCTGCTAAACACCGACATTTATTTAATAATACCACCTTAACATTTGACAACCAAACAATTACACAAGGCGAATCAGTAAAGAATCTGGGTATTATTTTCGACCCAACTCTCTCGTTTGAATGACACATTAAGAGTGTTACTAAAACGGCCTTCTTCCATCTCCGTAATATCGCTAAAATTCGTTCTATTTTATCCACTAGCGACGCTGAGATCATTATTAATGCGTTCGTTACGTCTCGTCTCGACTACTGTAACGTATTATTTTTGGGTCTCCCTATGTCTAGCATTAAAAAATTACAGTTGGTACAAAATGCGGCTGCTAGACTTTTGACAAGAACAAGAAAGTTTGATCATATTACGCCTATACTGGCTCACCTGCACTGGCTTCCTGTGCACTTAAGATGTGACTTTAAGGTTTTACTACTTACGTATAAAATACTACACGGTCTAGCTCCGTCCTATCTTGTCGATTGCATTGTACCATATGTCCCGGCAAGAAATCTGTGTTCAAAGAACTCCGGCTTATTAGTGATTCCCAGAGCCCAAAAAAAGTCTGCGGGCTATAGAGCGTTTTCTATTCGGGCTCCAGTACTATGGAATGCCCTCCCGGTAACAATTAGAGATGCTACCTCAGTAGAAGCATTTAAGTCCCATCTTAAAACTCATTTGTATACTCTAGCCTTTAAATAGCCCCCCTGTTAGACCAGTTGATCTGCCGTTTCTTTTCTTTTCTCCTCTGCTCCCCTATTCCTTGTGGAGGGGGGGGGGGGGGGGCACAGGTCCGGTGGCCATGGATGAAGTGCTGGCTGTCCAGAGTCGGGACCCGGGGTGGACCGCTCGCCTGTGCATCGGCTGGGAACATCTCTACGCTGCTGACCCGTCTCCGCTCGGGATGGTTTCCTGCTGGCCCCACTATGGACTGGACTCTTACTATTATGTTGGATCCACTATGGACTGGACTCTCACAATATTATGTCAGACCCACTCGACATCCATTGCTTTCGGTCTCCCCTAGAGGGGGGGGGGTTACCCACATATGCGGTCCTCTCCAAGGTTTCTCATAGTCATTCACATCGACGTCCCACTGGGGTGAGTTTTTCCTTGCCCGTATGTGGGCTTTGTACCGAGGATGTCGTTGTGGCTTGTGCAGCCCTTTGAGACACTTGTGATTTAGGGCTATATAAATAAAGATTGATTGATTGATTGATTGATGATCATTTAAGGGAAGAATGTAATACAAAATATCAATGCAAAGTGTCAAGACAGAATAAACTCTGCTGCTGCAGAAACAGAGATACAGTCTGTAAGATATATAGACATCTAATGTATTCATACGTTGTTTATATAGCATGTATATATAACCTAATCATATTGTTTCTTGAATTTAAAAATTGCTGACCGCTTTGTCCCCCCTTCTCTGGAATTATAATTCCCAGTTTTGATCTCGGACATCTGGTCACTTATAGCATATAAGAATATTATATTACTGTTAAGCAAACTATGAATAATAAAACATGTGTCCTTTATCATAGCTACACGTATGACAAAAAAGCGCGTGAAAATCAGTGGTATTCAGTGAGGTAAGATGAACAAAATGCGCTGACAGTTCATTGCTCCTGCCAAATGAATTGCACTGAGTGGAGCGGATCACCACTCCAAGATGGCGGCCCGCGTCTCGTCAGCGGCAGTAGTCAGTAGCGCTCCATGCTGCGTACCCTGGCTTAGAAGATGTCTATGCCTCACTCCCTCATATTTTCTTCAACAAACTGGTGCTCTTTAAAAGGTCTAGAGACGTTCTTTGGTGCACTCACTCACTTATATTCATTGAGTGTTAGCACTTTCATTCTCCCTCCCATCAGCTCTCTCTTCATCACCTCCCCTTTGTCGCACAATATCTTCTACCGACTCCTCTTCCTGACACAACAAGTATCCAGTATCAAGTTCAAAGTTGTTCTATCCTTCACCTGCTCATCTCCACTTCTTTTCTCCTGTCCTTTCTGCCCATCTTCAAAACTCAGACAGGTTGTTATATTAGTTACAAATGTCTTCCTCTGTGTACCAGTCTGAATACTTTCCCCCTTAATTACACTTTTCAGTTCTGCTTCGCTGATGTTAACTTGCATTTCCAGTACGCTCTTTGTCAACTTGTCCGTCCTCTCATTCCTCACCACCACCCCCACACGTGCTGGCACCCAAAGGAATGTTACCTAGCACCCACTGTTATTTATTTGTGTGACCGTACAAGATCTGATATAAAATGTCCTGTCTCCTGTCTGAGTGAAATGGTGTGATACTCTCAAGGACTGATGCCCGGTTATTTTGCAATGTTAGTGCTACCCATTTAATGCCACCAACACTGCCACCATCTCCACTGTGTACACACTGGGCACTAACACACCCCCATACCATCACAGATGCTGCCTTTTACACTAGAACAGTCCGGATGGATCTTTGCCTCTTTGTTCCGGAGGACACGACGTCCACAGTTTCCAGAAACAATTTGAAATGTGGACTCGTCTGACCACAGAACACTTTTCCACTTTGTCTTAGTCCATCTTAGATGATCTCGGGCCGGCGGCGTTTCTGGGTGTTGTTGATAAATGGCTTTGGCTTTGCATAGTAGAGTTTTGTGAAGTGAAGTGAAGTGAATTATATTTATATAGCGCTTTTCTCTAGTGACTCAAAGCGCTTTACATAGTGAAACCCAATATCTAAGTTACATTTAAACCAGTGTGGGTGGCATTGGGAGCAGGTGGGTAAAGTGTCTTGCCCAAGGACACAACGGCAGTGACCAGGATGGTGGAAGTGGGGATTGAACCTGGAACTCTCAAGTTGCTGGCACGGCCACTCCACCAACTGAGCTATGCCGCCCCATTTTAACTTGCACTTACAGATATAGCGACCAACTGTCGTTACTGACAGTGGTTTTCTGAAGTGTTCCATGTGGTAATATCTTTTACACACTGATGTTGCTTTTTGATGCAGTACCGCCTGAGGAATCAAAGGTAAGTAATATCTTGGCTTATGTGCAGTGATTTCTTCAATGTCTGGACTACAGGCAGGCCAGTCTCGTACCCGCACTCTTTTACTATGAAACACGCTGTTGTAACACGTGGCTTGGCAATGTCTTGCTGAAATAAGCAGGGGCGACCATGATAACGTTGCTTGGATGGCAACATATGTTGCTCCAAAACATGTATGTACCTTTCAGCATTAATGGTGCCTTCACAGATGTGTAAGTTACCCATGCCATCACAGATGCTGCCTTTTACACTTTGCGCCAAGATCGCCTTTTCCTCTTTGTTGCGGAGGACACAACGTCCACAGTTTCCAAAAACAATATGAAATGTGGACTCGCCAGACCACAGAACACTTTTCCACTTTGCATCAGTCCATTTTTGAGGAGCTCGGCCCAGCAAAGCTGGTGGCATTTCTGGGTGTTGTTGATAAATAGCTTTGGCTTTGCATAGGAGAGTTTTAACTTGCATTTACAGATTGGGCAACAAACTGTAGTTACTGACAGTGGTTTCCTAAAGTGTTCCTGAGCCCACGTGGTGATATCCTTTACACACTGATGTTGCTTTTTGATGCAGTACCGCCTGAGGGATCCAAGGTTCATAGTATCATTGCTTACATGCAGTGATTTCTTCAGATTATCTGAACCTTTTGATGATATGATGGAGCGTAGATGGTGAAATCCCTAAATTCCTTGCAATAGCTGGTTGAGAAATATTGTTCTAAACAATTTGCTCAGGCATTTGTTGACAAAGTGGTGACCCTTGCCCCGTCCTTGTTTGTGAATGAGTGAGCATTTCATGGAAGCTGACATTTGCTGGGTTTTACTCATAATGACAGTATACTGTCACATTCAATATGACACATATTTAAACATAACTCCTAAAACACACATGCAAAATGGAAATTATTGCCTGGAGAAGTGTATCTTTGTGAGTTTTACTGGAAAAAAATATTTTGTAAGGTTTGTAAAGACAAAAGTTAGTTTTTTTTTACTCAATAAACAGTTTATCTGTCATACTAAATATGAAAGTTATATAAACACAACTCCAAAACCAAACTTGCAATCTGTCTAAAAATGCCTGTAATATTGAATCTATTGGAGTTTTACCAGAATCAGGTATTTTGGTAAGGTTTACAAATGCAAAAATTAGGTTTTACTCAATATGACAGTATAACTGCCACATTCAATATGACAGTTATTTAAACATAACTCCTAAACCACACATGCTCAATGGCTAATAATTCCTGGAAAAATGTATCTATGTGAGTTTTACTGGAAAAAAAGATTTTGTAAGGTTTATAAAGAAACAAGTTAGTTTTTTTTACTCAATATGATGGTATAACTGTTTTACTTAATTTGAAAGTTATATAAACATAACTTCAAAACCAAACATGCAATCCATCTAAAAATGCCTGTAATATTGAATCTACGCGAGTTTTACTAGAATCAGGTATTTTGTTAAGGTTTACAAATGCAAAAAATAGGTTTTACTCATAATGACAGTATAACTGCCACATTCAATATGACAGTTATTTAAATATAACTCCTAAACCACACATGCAAAATTGCTAATAACGCCTGGAAAAATGTATCTTTGTGAGTTTTACTGGGAAAAAAATTTTTTTTTGTAAGGTTTGTAAAGACACAAGTTATTTTTTTTTACTCAATATGACAGTATACCTGTCATACTAAATGTAAAAGTTACATAATTATAACTCCAAAACCAAACATGCATTATGTCTAAAAATGCCTGTAATATTGTATCCATGTGAGTTTTACTAGAATCAGTTAGTTGTTTTTGTAAGGTTTGCAAATACAAAATATTGTTTTTACTCACGATGACAGGATACTGTCACACACAATATGACAGTTATTTAAACATTACTCCTAAATCACATGCAAATTGGTTAATATTGCCTGGAGAAATGTATCTTTACTGGAAAACAATATTTTGTAAGGTTTTTAAAGACACAAGTTAGTTTTTTTTTTACTTAATATGACATTATAACTGTCATACTAAATATGAAAGTTATATAAACATAACTCCAAAAATGAACATGCATTATGTCTAAAAATGACTGTTGTATTGAATCTATGTGAGTTTTACTAGAATCAGGTATTTTGGTAAGGTTTACAAATACAAAAATTTGGTTTTACTCATAATGACAGTATAACTGCCAAACTCAATATGACGGTTATGTAAACATAAAACCTAAACCACATATGCAAAAAGGCTAATAATGCCTGGAGAAATGTATCTTTGTGAGTTTTACTGGAAAAAAAATATTTTGTAAGGTTTGTAAAGACACAATCTTTTTTTTTTATTTTTTTTTTTTTACTTAATATGACAGTAAACTGTCATACTAAATATAAAAAGTTATATAAACATAACTTCAAAACCAAACTTGCAACCTGTCTAAAAATGTGTGTAATATTGAATCTATTTGATTTTTACCAGAATCAGGTATTTAGGTAAGGATTACAAATACACTCATAATGACGGATAACTGCCACATTCAAAATGACAGTTTTTTAAACATAACCCCTAAACCAAACATTCAATATGACTAATAATGCCTTGAGAAATATATCTCTGTGAAGTTTTTTTTTACTCAATATGACAGCAGTAAACTGTCATAGTGAGTAAAACCAATATTTTGTATTTGCAAACCTTACAAAAACAACTGATTCTAGTAAAACTCACATGGATACAATATTACAGGCATTTTTAGATATAATGCATGTTTGGTTTTCGAGTTATGTTTATATAACTTTTACATTTAGTATGACAGTTATAATGTCGATTATATTTATATTATTATATTATATAAATGATAAATTAAATGGGTTGTACTTGTATAGCGCTTTTCTACCGTCAAGGTACTCAAAGCGCTTTGACACTACTTCCACATTTACCCATTCACACACTGATGGAGGGAGCTGCCATGCAAGGCGCTAACCAGCACCCATCAGGAGCAAGGGTGAAGTGTCTTGCTCAGGACACAACGGACATGATGAGGTTGGTACTAGGTGGGGATTGAACCAGTGACCCTCGGGTCGCGCACGGCCACTCTCCCACTGCGCCACGCCGTCCCATGCATATATATTGATTGGCAACACTAAATGGGCCCTAGTGTGTGAATGTGAGTGTGAATGTTGTCTGTCTATCTGTGTTGGCCTTGTGATGAGGTGGCGACTTGTCCAGGGTGTACCCCGCCTTCCGCCCGATTGTAGCTGAGATAGGCTCCAGCGCCCCCCGCGACCCCGAAGGGAATAAGCGGTAGAAAATGGATGGGTGGATTATAATGTCATATTGAGTAAAAAAAAAAAAACTTGTGTCTTTACAAACCTTACCTTTTCCAGTAAAACTTACAAAGATACATTTTTCCAGGCATTATTAGCCATTTTGCTGTCAAGGTGTGTTGTTGACGAACCCCAAGATGCAGAGATGGCAGCAGGCTTGGTAAAAGGAAACATGGTTTTAATGTTAAAAAATAAGAAAAGGAAAACACGAACCAGAAACCAGGAAGCAGGAACAGGAGTCAGGATCCAGGGAATAGCTTAACGCACACAGCTAGCAACGACAGCATACAGCAAACAACGACACGACAGGTAGGAACGACAATGACATCGACAATCATCCAGCACTGACTGGAGGGGAAGGCAGGTTTAAATAGCAGCTGGCTGATTGACACCAGGTGTGGCCAGGTGCCAATCAGCCACAGCTGAGGGGAAGCAGCACTCAGGGAGACAATCAGGAAATAACCAAAATAAGAGCATTGACAGGAAATGACAGAGGAAAAACTAAAACTTAACCAAACTGTCAGGGACAAGCCTGACAGTAGCCCCCCTTCCCATAACGGATACCAGACGTTCTAGAACCCCCCCCCAAAAAAAGTCCAATGTCACGGGAGGGTGGAGGGATGACAAGGAGGTGGGCCACCAGGCCAAGTGTCCCCGCAACCAGCGGGGAAGAGTTAGGTGGCGACGGCGAGTTGAACGCCGCCGCAATTGGCGAGGCGGCTCGTCCGCCGGCGTGGGAGTACCCACCGGAGACGAGGATGGTGGCGCCTCTGCTGGCCCACCGGAGACGAGGGTGGTGGCGCCCTCTGCTGGCGGCCCACCGGAGACGAGGATGGTGGCGCCCTCTGCTGGCGGCCCACCGGAGACGAGGATGGTGGCGCCGTCTGCTGCTGGCCCACCGGAGAGGAGGATGGTGGCGCCGTCTGCTGCTGGCCCACCGGAGAGGAGGATGGTGGCGCCGTCTGCTGCTGGCCCACCGGAGAGGAGGATGGTGGCGCCGTCTGCTGCTGGCCCACCGGAGAGGAGGATGGTGGCGCCGTCTGCTGCTGGCCCACCGGAGAGGAGGATGGTGGTGCAGTCTGCTGCTGGCCCACCGGAGAGGAGGATGGTGGCGTCGTCTGCTGCTGGCCCACCGGAGAGGAGGATGGTGGCGCCGTCTGCTGCTGGCCCACCGGAGAGAAGGATGGTGGCGCCGTCTGCTGCTGGCCCACTGGAGAGGAGGATGGTGGCGCCGTCTGCTGCTGGCCCACCGGAGAGGAGGATGGTGGCGCCGTCTGTTGCTGGCCCACCGGAGATGATGGCGCCGTCTGTTGCAAACCCACCGGAGATGATGGCGCCGTCTGTTGCAGACCCACCGGACTGCATGGTGGCGTCTGCCGGTCCACCGGACTGCATGGTGGCGTCTGCCGGTCCACCGGACTGCATGGTGGCGTCGTCTGTTGCAGACCCACCGGAGATGATGGCGCCGTCTGTTGCAGACCCACCGGAGATGATGGTGGCGTCTGCCGGTCCACCGGACTGCATGGTGGCGTCTGCCGGTCCACCGGAGAGGATGGCGTCGTCTGTTGCAGACCCACTGGGGTGAGGAGTAGCTGTGCCTCCCCAGCTGCACAGCTACACATAGCCCCCCCCCTCAAGGGACGGATCCAAGACGTCCCACGAGAAGCCAACACAGGACAGGGATGGGTGGGAGGGATCACAAAAAGAGCCAAAGCTTTTTTTGGATTCGGCCATCAACGATAAAGCTTTGTTAAGTCTCTCTGCCAAAGAAATCTCTGCGGGTTTCGTTTTAGGCTGGATTATTCTGTCAGAGTTTGTAGGTGACGAACCCCAGGATGCAGAGAAGGCGGAAGGCATTGTACGAGAAAACATGATTTAATCAAACACTAAAGCAAAATAACAAACGAAAGGGTAACAAAAGGCGCGCACAAGGCGGAGAACAAACTTGGTTATGAACTAAAATAGCACAGAGGCTAACTTTGGACAAGAAACAAAAACACTTACTGTGACACGAAGGAACTAGGACATGAGCAGAGTGAAACAAAAGTAGACAGAGCTACAATGACAAGTGTTAAGACAGGTAGTAATGACAATGACAATGACAATAATCCAGCACTGACTGGAGGGGAAGGCAGGTTTAAATAGCAGCTGGCTGATTGACACCAGCTGTGGCCAGGTGCCAATCAGCCACAGCTGAGAGGAAGCAGCACTCAGGGAGACAATCAGGAAATAACCAAAATAAGAGCGTTGACAAGAAATGACAGAGGAAAAACTAAAACTTAACCAAACTGTCAGGGACAAGCCTGACATTTGCATGTGTGGTTTAGGAGTTATATTTAAATAACTATCATATTGAGTGTGGCAGTTATACTGTCATTATGAGTAAAACCTTATTTTTGTATTTGTAAACCTTAACAAAATACCTGATTCTAGTAAAACTCACATAGATTCAATATTACAGACATTTCTAGACGGATTGCAAGTTTGGTTTTGAAGTTTTGTTTATATAACGTTCAAATTTAGTAAGACAGTTATACCATCATATTGAGTAAAAAAAACCTAACTTGTGTCTATACAAACCTTACAAAATATTTTTTTCCAGTAAAACTCACAAAAATACATTTCTCCGGGCATTATTAGCCATTTTGCATCTGTGGTTTAGAATTTATGTTTAAGTAACAGTCAGATTGAATGTGACAGTATACTGTCATAGTGAGTAAAACCAAAATTTTGTATTTGCAAAAACAATTGATTCTACTAAAACTCACATGGATACAATATTACAAGCATTTTTCGACATAATGCATGTTTGGTTTTGGAGTTATGTTTATATAACTTTTACATTTAGTATGACAGTTATACTGTCATATGGAGTAAAAAACACTAACTTGTGTCTTTACAAACCAAATGTTTTTTTCCCCAGTAAAAATCACAAAGGTACATTTCTCCAGGCATTATTAGCCATTTAGCATGTGTGGTTTAGGAGTTATGTTTAAATAACTGTCATATTGCGTGTGGCAGTTATACTGTCATTATGAGTAAAACTTAATTTTTGTATTTGTAAACCTTACCAAAATACCTGATTGTAGTAAAACTCACATATATACAATATTACAGGCATTTTTAGACATAAAGCATGTATGGTTTTGGAGTTATGTTTATATAACTTTCACATTTAGTGTGACAGTCATACTGTCATATTGAGTAAAAAAAACTAACTTGTTTCTTTACAAACCTTACAAAATATTGTTTTACAGTAAAACTCACAAAGATACATTTCTCCAGGCATTATTAGCCATTTAGCATGTTTGGTTTAGGAGTTATGATTAAATAACTGTCATATTGAGTGTGGCAGTTATAGTGTCATTATAAGTAAAACCTAATTTTTGTATTTGTAAACCTTACCAAAATACCTGATTCTAGTAAAACTTACATAGATTAAATATTACAGCCATTTTTATACGGATTGCATGTTTGGTTTTCGGGTTTGGTTTTGGAGTTATGTTTATACAACTTTTATATTTAGTATGACAGTTATACCGTCATATTGAGTAAAAAAAAAATAACTTGTGTTTTTGCAAACCTTACAAAAGATCATTATTCTATTAAAACTAACAAAAAAACATTTCTCCAGGTTTATTAGCCATTTTGCATGTGTCGTTTATGAGTTATGTTTAAATAACTGTCAGATTGAATGTGACAGTGTACTGTCATAGTGAGTAAAGCCAATATTTTGTATTTGCAAACCTTACAAAAACAACTGTTTCTAGTAAAACTCACATGGATGCAATATTACATGCATTTTTAGACATAATGCATGTTTGGGTTTGGAGTTATGTTTATACAACTTTCAAATTTAGTATGTCAGTTATACTGTCTTATTGAGTAAAAAAAAAACTAACCTTACATTACAAACCTTACAAATATTTTTTTCCCCAGTAAAACTCACAAAAATACATTTCTCCATGCATTATTAGCCATTTTGCATGTGTGGTTTAGGAGTTATGTTTACATAACTGTCATATTAAATGTGGCAATTATACTGTCATTATGAGTAAAACCTAATTTTTGTATTTGTAAACCTTACCAAAATACATGATTCTGGTAAAACTCTTATTTAAACAATTTTACAGGCATTTTAATACATAATGCATGTTTGGTTTTAGGGTTATGTTTATACAACTTTCAAATTTAGTGTGACAGTTATACAATCATATTGAGTAAAAAAAAAACAATCTTGTGTCTTCACATACCTTACAAAATATTTTTTTTTCCAGGAAAACTCACAAAGATACATTTCTCCAGGCATCATTAACATTTTTGCATGTGTGGTTTAGGAGTTACAGTATGTTTAAATAACTGTCAGATTGAATGTGACAGTATACTGTCATAGTGAGTAAAACCTAGATTTTGTATTTGTAAACCTTACCAAAATACCTGATTCTGGTAAAACTCACATAGATACAATATTACAGGCATTTTTAGACATAATGCATGTTTGGTTTTGGAGTTATGTTTATACAGTATGAGTTATGTTTATACAGTATGAACTAACTTTTGTCTTTACAAACCTTTACAAAATATATTTTTTTCCAGTAAAACTCACAAAGATACATTTCTCCAGGCATTATTAACCATTTTGCATGTGTGGTTTAGGAGTTATGTTTACATAACTGTCATATTGAATGCTGCAGTTATATTTTCATTATGAGTAAAACCTAATTTTTGTATTGGTTAACCTTACCAAAATACCTGATTCTGGTAAAACTGACATAGATACAATATTACAGGCATTTTTAGACATAATGCATTTTGGTTTTGGAGTTATGTTTATATAACTTTCATATTTAGTATGAGAGTTATACCATCATATTAAATAAAAAAAACTAACTTGTGTCTTTATAAACCATACAAATTATTTTTTTCCAGTAAAACTCACAAAAATAAATTTCTCAAGGCATTATTAGCCATTTATCATGTTTGGTTTAGGAGTCATGTTTAAATAACTGTCATATCAAATGTTGCAGTTACACTGTCATTATGAGTAAAACCCAAGTTTTGTATTTGTAAACCGTACCAAAATACCTGAATCTGGTAAAACTCACATAGATTCAATATTACAGCTATTTTAAGACAGATTGCAAGTCTGGTTTAGGAGTTTGGTTTTCTGAATTATGTTTATATAACTTTCATATTTAGTATGACAGTTATACCATCATATTGAGTAAAAAAAAAATTAACCTTTGTATTTACAAACGTTACAAAATATTTTTTCTAGTAAAACTCACAAAGATAATTTTCTCCAGGCATTATTAGCCATTTAGCATGTTTGGTTTAGGAGTTATGTTTAAATAACTGTTTTTTTGAATACGGCAGTTATACTGTCATTATGAGTAAAACCCAATTTTTGTATTTGTAAACCTTACCAAAATACCTGATTCTGGTAAAACTCACATAGATTCAATATTACAGGCATTATTAGACGGATTGTAAGTTTGGTTTTGGAGTTATATTTATTCAACTTTCATATTTAGTATGACAGTTATACTGTCATATTGAGTAAAAAAAAGTTAACTTGTGTCTTTACAAACCTTACAAACTATTTTTTTTCCCAGTAAAACTTACAAAGATACATTTCTCCAGGCATTATTAGACATTTTGCCTGTATGGTTTAGGAGTTATGTTTAAATAACAGTCATATTGAATGTGACAGTATACTGTCATAGTAGTTTTTTACTCAATATGACAGTAATATAATAATGTGAAAAAAGCAATAAAAATGTTTTTTAACATAACTCCTACACCAAACATACAACATTTCTAATAATGCCTGGAGACAAGTATCTTTGTTAGTTTTACTAGCGAAATTATATTTTGTAAGTTTTGTAACGACGCAAGTTAGTTTTTTTTAATTCAATATGACAGTATAACTGTCATACTAAATGTAAAAGTTATATAAACATATCTACAAAAATGAACATGCATTATGTCGACAAATGCCTAAAATATTGTATCAATGTGAGTTTTACCAGAATCAGGTAATTTGGTAAGGTTTACAAATACAAAAATTAGGTTTTACTAATAATGACATTATAACTGCTACATTCAATTTGACAGTTATTTCAACATAACTTCCTAATCACACATGCAAAAAGGCTAATAAAGCCTAAAAGAATCAGATAATTTGGTAAGGTTTACAAATACAAAAATTAGGTTTTACTAATAATGACATTATAACTGCTTCATTCAATTTGACAGTTATTTCAACATAACTTCCTAATCACACATGCAAAAAGGCTAATAAAGCCTAAAACAATGCATCCTTGTGAGTTTTATTTGAAACATATACTTTTTAAGGCTTGCAAACACTAAAAGTAGTTTTTTACTCAATATGAGAGTAATGTTCTTAAAATCCTGAGATAATGCGAAAAAAGCAATAAAAATGTTTTTCAACATAATTACTACACCAAACATGCAACATGTCTAATAATGCCTGGAGACATGTATCTTTGTTAGTTTTACTAGAAAAATTATATTTTGTAAAGTTTGCAACGATGCAAGTTAGTTTTTTTATTTCAATATGACAGTATAACTGTCATACTAAATATGAAAGTTATATAAACATAACTCCAAAAGTAAAGATGCATTATGTCTAAAAATGCCTGTAATATTGTATCAATGTGAGTTTAACCAGAATCAGGTAATTTAGTAAGGTTTACAAGTACAAAAATTAGCTTTTTCTCATAATGACAGTATAACTGCTGCATTCAATTTGACAGTTATTTAAATATAACTTCCTAACCACACATGCAAAAAGGCTAATGAAGCCTAAAACAATGCATCCTTGTGAGTTTTATTTGAAACATATACTTTTTTAAGGCTTGCAAACACTAAAAGTAGTTTTTTACTCAATATGAGAGTAATGTTCTTAAAATCCTGAGATAATGCGAAAAAAGCAATACAAATGTTTTTTTTAAATAATTACTACACCAAACATGCAACATTTCTAATAATGCCTGGAGACAAGTATCTTTGTTAGTTTTACTAGAAAAATTATCGTTTGTAAGTTTTGCAACGACGCAAGTAGTTTGCATTATGTCTAAAAATGCCTATAATTTTGTATCCATGTAAGTTTGACTAGAATCAGTTGTTTTTGTAAGGTTTACAAATACAAAATATTAGTTTTACTCATAATGATAGTATAATGTCACAATCAGCCTGAAAGAATGTATCTTTGTGAATTTTACTGGAAACAATATTTTGTAAGATTTGTAAAGACACAAGTTAGTTTTTTTTACTCAATTTAACAGTATAGCTGTCATACTATATATGAAAGTTATATAAATTTAACTCCAAAACCAAACATGCAATCCGTCTAAAAATGTCTGTATAATTGAATATATGTGAGTTTTATCAGAATCAGGTATTTTGTTAAGGTTTACAAATAAAAAATTAGGTTTTACTCATAGTGACAGTATAACTGCCACGCTCAATATGACAATTATTTAAATAAAACTCCTAAAACACAAATGCAAAATGACTAATAATGCCTAGAGAAATGTATATTTGTGAATTTTACTGGAAAACAATATTTTGTAAGGTTTGTAAGGATACAAATTGGTTTTGTTTTACTCAATATGATGGTATAACTGTCATACTAAATATGAAAGTTATCTAAACATAACTCCAAAACCAAACATACTTTATGTCTAAAAATTCCTGTTATATTGTATCTTTGTGGGTTTTACCAGAATCAGGTATTTTGGTAAGGTTTACAAATACAAAAAATAGGTTTTACTCATAATGACAGTATAACTGCCACACTCAATATGACAGTTATTTAAACATAACTCCTAAACCAAACATGATAAATGGCTTATAATGCCTGGGGAAATGTATCTTTGTGAGTTTTACTAGAAACATTTTTTTTGGTAAGGTTTGTAAAGACACAAGTTAGTTTTTTTTTACTCATAATGACAGTATAACTGCCACGTTCAAAATGACAGTTATATAAGCTTAACTCCAAAACCAAACATGCTAAATGGCTAATACTGCCTGGAGAAAGGTATCTTTGTGAGTTTAACTGGGAAAAAAAAAAATATTTTGTAAGGTTTGTAAAGACACAAGTTAGTTTTTTTACTCAATATGACAGTATGTCATACTAAATGTAAAAGTTATATAAACATAACTCATAAACCACACATGCAAAATGGCTAATAATGCCTGGAGAAATGTATCTTTGTGAGTTTTACTGGAAAAAAAAATATTTTGTAAGGTTTGTAAAGACACAAGTTAGGTTTTTTTATTCAATATGTTTGTATAACTGTCAAAATAAATGTAAAAGTTATATAAACTTAACTCCAAAACCAAACATGCAATCTGTCTACAAATGCCTGTAATATTGAATCTATGTGAGTTTTACTAGAATCAGGTATTTTGTTAAGATTAACAAATACAAAAATTAAGTTTTACTCACTATGACAGTAATGACAGTATAACTGCCACGTTTAAAATGACAGTTATTTAAATATAACTCCTAAACCAAACATGCGAAATGCTAATAATGACTGGAGAAATGCATCTTTGTGAGTTTTACTGAAAAAAAAACATTTGTGTAAGGTTTGTAAAGACACAAGTTAGTTGTTTTTTACTCCATATGACAGTATAACTGTCATACTAAATGTAAAATGTATATAAGCATAACTCCAAAACCAAACATGCATTATGTCTAAAAATGCCTGTAACATTGTATCCATGTGAGTTTTACTAGAATCAGTTGTTTTTTAAGGTTTGCAAATACAAAATATTGGTTTTACTCACTATGACAGTATGCTGTCACATTCAATCTGACAGTTATTTAAACATAACTCCTAAACCACACATACAAAATGACTAATAATGCCTGTAGAAATGTATCTTTGTGAGTTTTACTGAAAAAAAAAATATTTTTTAAGGTTTGTAAAGACACAAGTTAGTTTTTTTTACGCAATATGACAGTATAACTGTCATACTAAATATGAAAGTTAAATAAACATAACTCCAAAACCAAACATGCATTATGTCTAAAAATGCCTGTAATATTGTATCTATGTGAGTTTTACTACAATCAGGTATTTTGGTAAGGTTTACAAATACAAAAATAAGGTTTTACTCATAATGACAGTATCACTGCCACACTCAATATGACAGTTATTCAAATATAACTCCTAAACCACACATGCAAAATGGCTAATAATGCTTGAAAAATGTATCTTTGTGAGTTTTACTGGAAACATTTTTTTTGTAAGGTTTGTAAAGACACAAGTTATTTTGTTTACTCAATATGACATTATAACTGTCATACTAAAGGTATTATATAAACATAACTCCAAAACCAAACATGCATTATATCTAAAAATGCCTGTAATATTGTATCCATGTTAGTTTTACTAGAATCAGTTGTTTTTGTAAGGTTTGAAAATACAAAATATTGGTTTTACTCAATATGACAGTATACTTCTGTCATATTGAGTAGTAAAAACCTAAATTGTGTTATAACAAACCTTACAACATATTTTTTTTCCAGAAAAATTCACAGAGATACATTTCTCCAGGCATTATTAGTCATTTTGAATGTGTGGTTTAGGAGTTATGTTTAAATAACTGTCAGATCGATTGTGACAGCATACTGTCATATTGAGTAAAACCAATATTTTGTATTTGCAAAACTTACAAAAACTGATTCTAGTAAAACTCACATGGATACATAATTTCAGGCATTTTTAGACATAATGCATGTTTGGATTTGGAGTTATGTTTATATAACTTTTCCATTTAGTATGACAGTTATACTGTCTTTTTGAGTTAAAAAAACAAACTTGTGTCTTTACAAACCTTACAAAATATTTTTTTTTCCAGTAAAACTCACAAAGATACATTTCTTCAGGCATCATTAGCCATTTAGCATGTTTGGTTTAGGAGTTATGTTTAAAAAACTGTCATTTTGAACGTGGCAGTTATCAGTCATTATGAGTAATACCTAATTTTTGTATTTGTAATCCTTACCAAAATACCTGATTCTGGTAAAAATCACATAAATTTAATATTACAGACATTTTTAGACGGATTGCAAGTTTGGTTTTGGAGTTATGTTTATATAACTTTCATATTTAGTATGACAGTTATACTGTCATATTAAGTAAAAAAAACAACAAATTTGTGTCTTTACAAACCTTACAAAATATTTTTTTTCCAGTAAAACTCACAAAGATACATTTCTCCAGTCATTCTTAGCAATTTTGCATGTGTGGTTTAGTAGTTAGCCCTGCGATGAGGTGGCGACTTGTCCAGGGTGTACCCCGCCTTCCGCCCGATTGTAGCTGAGATAGGCTCCAGCGCCCCCCGCGACCCCAAAGGGAATAAGCGGTAGAAAATGGATGGATGGGTTTAGTAGTTATGTTTACATAACCGTCCTATTGAGTGTGGCAGTTATACTGTCATTATGAGTAAAACCTAATTTTTGTATTTGTAAACCTTACCAAAATACCTGATTCTAGTAAAACTCACATGGATTCATTATTACAGCCATCTTTTTTTACGAATTGCGTGTTTGGTTTTGGATTTATGTTTATATAACTTTCATATTTAGCAGAGGTGTGGACTCGAGTCACATGACTTGGACTCGAGTCAGACTCGAGTCATGAATTTGATGACTTTAGACTCGACTTGACAAAATGTAAAAAGACTTGCAACTCGACTTAGACTTTAACATCAATGACTTGTGACTTCACTTGGACTTGAGCCTTTTGAATTGACATGACTTGACATGACTTGCTACTTTCCCCAAAACCCAAAGATGAAAAAGTTATTCGGGAGCGCTCCGTATTTTTCATTGTGTACTTGTCTATCAGCGTTGCGTGTGTCAGCTGGTGTGCTCTCAGTACAACAGCCAATCAAATTAGATCTACTTTGTTTTCATCACACAGCATTCATCCAATCAAATTGCAGGACAACCAACGAAGAAGACATGTCCAAACCACACGCCAGTGAACAAAAAATGATACCTAAAATAATTTCGTTTGGGTATAAAAATTACGAGGTGGTCAACACAAAACGGTTTGCAATATGCAACACATGCGGTTCCAAAATTACTGATGGAGAGGAAACAACTTCCAACTTCGTCCGGCATTTGAAGTTGCACAAAGAACGGTAAGTTTTGAATGTAAGATAACGTTTATTGGCTAAGTAACGTGACTTTTATTTGCTGTGTAGTTAAATCAGTGAGGCTGTAAACTCACTGCTAACGTTATAACGTTATTGCAAACACGGGAATCTGTTGCAGTTCACTACCTTATTCATACTTTTTGTTCAGTGATTTTTTTTAAGCAGGGTTAGTCAATATATCACACGTAACGTTAGACGGCAGTCAGCAGCACCGCGTATTTTAGCCACCTAAAAAAAGACAAAAATAGTAAAATAAAGGTCAGTTAAAATGTATACTATATTATGAATATGTGTACCGTTTTAGCTAGCTTTCTGACATACTGTTGGTTGTTTACCTCAGTGGTCCCCAACCACCGGGCCGCGGCCCGCTACTGGTCCGTGGATCGATTGGTATCGGGCCGCACAAGAAATATATATATATATTTTTTTCTTTTTTTAATTAAATCAACATAAAAAACACAAGATACACTTACAAGTAGTGCACCAACCCAAAAAAACTCCCCCCCCCCCTTTTGTTCTGGGCATTGAACATGAAGACTCTTCCTTCACTGTTACGAGTGGCCATGAGAGTCTTGGAAGTGCCTGCCTCCAGTGCTCCAGTGGAGCGAGTTTTCAGCCATGGTGGCATCATACTACGCCCCCATCGTGCACAAATGACTGACAGACTCTTGGCTAATTTGGTCTTTTGCAAATGCAATGCAGCATAGGGCCCTGACATATAAAAAGTACAACTTTTTTGTTATGTTCACGTATATGTCATGTTTTTTCAATGTTAACACTTTTGTACGAATAAGTACATTTGCACTTTATTTTTCAATGTGTTTGTTCTGTAAAGGAATGAGTTAATGTTTAAAATGACTGGTTAATAGTGCTATTATAAAGTGCAATGTCAGCACAATTTTCTTTCCTGCAATTTAAAATGCACTTGTTTTAATAAATAAATACAGCGTTTAAAAAGCATACACAATCTGTGTTAATATATTAGTCTGTGGTTAAAAGGACTTGAAAGGACTCGAAACTCAAAATGCAGGACTTAGGACTTGACTTGAGACTTTCCAGTCTTGACTTTGGACTTGACTCGGGGCTTGCCTGTCTTGACTCGGGACTTGACTCGGACTTGAGGGCAAAGACTTGAGACTTACTTGTGACTTGCAAAACAATGACTTGGTCCCACCTCTGATATTTAGTATGACAGTTATACCACCATTTTGAGTAAAAAAAACTAATTTAAATCTTTAAAAACCTTACAAAAATTTTTTTTCTCCATTAAAATTCACAAAGATACATTTCTCCAGGCATTATTAGCCATTTAGCATGTTTGGTTTAGGAGTTATGTTTAAAAAACTGTCATTTTGACAGTGGCAGTTATCCGTCATTATGAGTAAAACCTAATTTTTGTATTTGTAAACCTTACCAAAATACCCGATTCTGATAAAACCCACATATATTCAAAATTACAGGCATTTTTAGACGGATTGCATGTTTGATTTTGGAGTTATGTTTATATAACTTTCATATATAGTATGACAGCTATACTGTTAAATTGAGTAAAAAAACTAACTTGTGTCTTTTCAAACCTTTCAAAATATATTTTTTTCCCCAGTAATCTCACAAAAGTACATTTCTCTAGGCATTATTAGCCATTTTGCATGTGTGGTTTAGGAGTTATGTTTACATAACTGTCATATTGAATGTGGCAGTTACACTGTCATTTTGGGTAAAACCAATATTTTGTATTTGCAAACCTTAAAAAATACCTTCATCCATCCATTTTCTACCGCTTATTCCCTTTGGGGTCGCGGGGGTCGCTGGAACCTATCTCAGCTACAATCGTCATTTTGGGTAAAACCAATATTTTGTATTTGCAAACCTTAAAAAATACCTGATTCTAGTTAAACTCACATGGATGCAATATTACAAGCATTTTTAGACATAATGCATTTTTGGTTTTGGAGTTATGTTTATACATTTTTTACATTAAGTATGACAGTTATACTGTCATATTGAGTAAAAAAAACTAACTTGTGTCTTTGCAAACCTTACAAAATATTTTTTTTTCAGTAAAACTCAAAAACATACATTTCTCCAGGCATTATTAACCATTTTGCATGTGTGGTTTAGGAGTTATGTTTACATAACTGTCATATTGAATGTGGCAGTTATACTGTCATTATGAGTAAAACCAATATTTTGTATTTGCAAACCTTAAAAAATACCTGATTCTAGTAAAACTCACATGGATGCAATATTACAGGCATTTTTAGACATAATGTATGTTTTGTTTTGGAGTTATGTTTATAGAACTTTAATATTTATTATGACAGTAATACTGTCATATTGAGTAAAAAAAAACTAACTTTTGTCTTTACAAACCTTACAAAATATATACATTTTTTTCCAGTAAAACTCACAAAGATACATTTCTCCAGGCATTATTAACCAATTTGCATGTGTGGTTTAGGAGTTATGATTGAATAACTGTCATATTGAATGTTGCAGTTATACTGTCATTATGAGTAAAACCTAATTTTTGTATATGTAAACCTTACCAAAATACATGATTCTGGTAAAACTCACATAGATGCAATATTACAGGCATTTTTAGACATAATGCATGTTTGGTGTTGGAGTTATGTTTTGACCAAGCCCTCGATTTCCCTAGTTACCATCCCGATGATGCGGTTAAGAGGAAGGATGGTCTCAGGAGTGGATTTAATGGTGGGTTCCTCTGAGAAGATCTGAGAAAGAGCGCCCGCCTTGCCGTTATGTGAACCAGGTCCGTAGGTGAGGGTGTAGTTAAATCGACAGAAACATTGTGCCCAGCGAGCTTGCCTGCCATTCAGTCTTTTAGCGGATCGGATGTGTATGCGATTGCGATGGTCGGTCAGGACCAGGAACGGATGCTTGGCCCCCTCCAGCCAGTGTCTCCATTCAACCAGTGCATCATGGACTGCCAACAGTTCTCGGTTCCCTGCATCGTAGTTCCTCTCGGCTGGAGAGAGGCGTCTATAAAAAAATGCACACGGGTGCAACACATTATTTCCACTGGAACGTTGGGACAAGACTGCCCCAATCCCAGAGTCGGAAGCGTCCACTTCAACCGTGAACGGCACGTACGGGTCAGGGTGTATGAGAACGGGAGCGGAACTGAAGCTCCTCTTGAGACTCTGGAACGCCACGTCTGCCTCCTTGTTCCAAACAAAAGCAGTAAGTGTAGATGTAAGTGCGTGCAGAGGTGCAGCTACCTTACTGAAGTTGAGTATGAATTGACGGTAAAATCCAGCAAAGCCTAGGAATCTCCTCAGTTCAGTACGAGAGGTTGGTTGAGGCCACTCCACCACTGCCTTGACCTTCTTGGGGTCGGCTCGGATGTTACCCCTTTCGATGATGTGGCCCAGGAAGTTTACGGAAGAAGAATGGAACTCACATTTCTCTGCCTTGATGAAAAAGCGGTTCTCGAGGAGGCGCTGTAGAACCAGACGTACGTGCTGCTGATGTTCCTGCCTGTTGTGAGAGAAGATCAGAATATCGTCCAGGTAAACAACCACAAATTTCTTGAGCATGTCTCTTATAACGTCATTGACCAGAGCTTGGAAGACGGCTGGGGAGTTGGTCAGGCCGAAGGGCATGACCCGATTCTCGAAATGGCCTAGGTGTGTGTTGAAAGCTGTCTTCCACTCGTCCCTCTTCCTAATCCGGACGAGATGGTAAGCACCGCGGAGGTCAAGTTTGGTGAAGACTGTTGCAGGAGCCAGAGGTTCGAAGGAGGAGCTCATGAGTGGAAGAGGATACCTGTTCTTGACTGTGATGGCGTTGAGTCTTCGGTAATCGATGCAAGGGCGTAGGGAGCCATCCTTCTTCCCGACAAAGAAAAATCCAGCGGCTACTGGTGATTTGGAGGGAGTGATGATTCCTGATGCGAGTGAGTCCGTGATATAGTCAGACATGGCCTTCTTCTTCGGTACGGACAGGTTGTACAGTCGGTTAGAAGGGAGTACTGCGTCGGGTACGAGATCGATGGCACAGTCGTACGGTCCGTGCGGGGGTAGGGATAGTGCCCGGGCCTTACTGAATACGGCTGCAAGGTCATGGTAGACAGCAGGAACCCCAGACAGGTTGGACAGGGATGACTCGGGCTTGGGGTTCTCCGAGATGGGGGCTGCTGCCTTGAGGCAGTTAGCATGGCATGCTGGGCTCTAGGCCAAGATTCTCCCTGAAACCCAGGAAATATGGGGGTCGTGCTGGCGAAGCCATGCACGGCCGAGGACAAGAGGAGCTACGGGGGCGTTGAGGATCAAAAAGCTGATTTGTTCCATGTGGTTGCCTGACAGGGTTAGTGTGACCAGTGCTGTACGGTGGGTGATAGGTCCCAAGGGGTGTCCATCCAAGGCCTGAGCTGGTAAGGACTTTTCCAGGGGCAGATGTTCAATCCCGGCTTGACAGGCAAAATCATGGTCCAGGAAGCTCTCATCTGCACCTGTGTCCAAAAATGCTCCCACCCTCAGACCCTTTGACTCCCAAGATAAAGTAGCAGGGAAGAGACTGCCAGGGTCACTGCGACCCTAGGGAAAGGTGGTATGGCTCACTAGTACTCCCCTTACTAGTGAGCCTGATCTTTTGGTCGTGTGGGGCAGGTCTGGATCATGTGACCCGCACAACCACAGTAGAGGCAGAGGCGCTGCCGGAACCTCCTCTCCCGTTCCTCCGTGGCAAGTCGAGTCCTGCCCAACTGCATGGGTTCCACCCCACTGGAAGGTGCGGGAAAAAACCCAGACTGGTCTACCAAGGGGGCGCCTTCAGCCCGATATCTGGGAGCAGTTGGGGAATAGGACGCGGTCCGATTCTCCCACGCCGGCCGTCTGGTCCTCTCGCGGGCTGCGAGTCTTCGTTCCGCTGCCCGTTCCTTTAGCCTCTGGTCCATGAGCAGGGCCAACTGGATGAGGTCATGGTAGGTGGCCGGGCGGTCTCGCAACAATCCGTCCTTGATTTTGTCGGAGAGGCCCCGACGATAGGCGCTCAACAAGGCCTTATTATCCCACCCGCTGTCAGCGGCCAAGGTGCGGAACTCTAGGGTGTAGTCTGCAACAGACCGAGAACCTTGCTGGAGTGAGTGAGGACGTGAGGCGGCGTCTCCTCCATCCGTGGGGTGATCAAAAACTGCCTGGAACTCAGAGCATAACGCGGCAAAATTTGTGATGAGACCAATGTTGTGGTCAACTGCTGCCGTGGCCCACTGGAGGGCCCTTCTTGTCAATAATGAAAAAATAAAGGCTATCTTGGCCCCGTCATATTTAGTATGACAGTTATACCGTCATATTGAGTAAAAAAAAACTACCTTGTGTCTTTGCAAACCTTACAAAAGATCATTATTCTAGTAAAACTAACAAAGATACATTTCTCCTGGTTTATTAGCCATTTTGCATGTGTCATTTAGGAGTTATGTTTAAATTTTAACTGTCAGATTGAATGTGACAGTATACTGTCATTATGAGTAAAACTTAATTTTTGTATTTGTAAACCTTACCAAAATACCTGATTGTAGTAAAACTCACATAGATACAATATTACAGGCATTTTTAGATATAATGCATGTTTGGTTTTCAAATTATGTTTATATAACTTTCATATTTAGTATGACAGTTATACTGTCATATTGAGTAAAAAAAACTAACTTGTGTCTTTACAAACCTTACAAATTATTTTTTTCCAGTAAAAGACACAAAGATACCTTTCTCCAGGCATAATTAGCCATTTAGCATGTTTTGTTGAGAAGTTATGTTTAAATAACCGTCATTTTGAATGTGGCAGTTATACTGTCATTATGAGTAAAACCTAATTTTTGTATTTGTAAAGCTTACCAAAATACCTAATTCTGGTAAAACTCACATAGATTCAATATTATAGGCATTTTAGACGGATTGCAAGTTTGGTCTTGGAGTTATGTTTTTATAACTTTCATATTTGTATGACAGTTATACTGTCATATTGAGTAAAAAAAAACTAACTTCTGTTTTTACAAACCTTACAAGATATTTTTTTCCAGAAAGATTCACAGAGATATATTTCTCGAGGCATTATTAGTCATTTTGAATATGTGGTTTAGGAGTTATGTTTCAATAACTGTCAGATGGAATGTGACAGTATACTGTCATAGTGAGTAAAACCAATATTTTGTATTTGCAAAACTTACAAAAACAACTGATTCTAGTAATACTCACATAGATACATAATTGCAGGCATTTTTAGACATAATGCATGTTTGGTTTTGGAGTTATGTTTATATAACTTTGACATTTAGTATGACAGCTATACTTTCTTTTTGAGTTAAAAAAACTAACTTGTGTCTTTACAAACCTTACAAAATGTTTTTTTTCCAGTAAAACTTACAAATATACCTTTCTCCAGGCATTATTAGCCATTTAGCATGTTTGGTTTAAGAGTTATGTTTAAAAAAACTGTCATTTGGAATGTGGCAGTTATACTGTCATTATGAGTAAAACCTAATGTTTGTATTTGTAAACCTTACCAAAATACCTGTTTCTAGTAAAACTCACATAGATTCAAAATTCAAGCATTTTTAGACATAAGGCATGTTTGGTTTTGGAGTTATGTTTAATTAACTTTCATATTTAGTATGACAGTTACCCAATCATATTGAGTAAAAAAAAAAAAGTGTGTCTTTTCAAACCTTACAAAATATTTGTTTCCAGTAAAACTCACAAAGATACATTTCCCCAGGCATTATTAGCCATTTAGCATGTTTGGTTTAGAAGTTATGTTTAAATAACTGTCATATTGAGTGTTGCAGTGATACTGTCATTATGAGTAAAACCTATTTTTTGTATTTTTAAACCTTACCAAAATACTTGATTCTAGTAAAACTCACACAAATTCAATATTACAGGCATTTTTAGACGGATTGCATGTTTGGTTTTGGAGTTATGTTTATATAACATTCATATTTAGTGTGACAGTTATACCATCATATTAAATTAAAAAAACTAACTTGTGTCTTTATAAACCTTACAAATTATGTTTTTCCAGTAAAACTCACAAAAATACATTTCTCCAGGCATTATTAACCAATTTGCATGTGATTTAGGAGTCATGTTTAAATAACTGTCATATTGAGTGTGACAGTATACTGTCATCGTGAGTAAAAACAATATTTTGTATTTGCAAACCTTACAAAAACAACTGATTTTAGTAAAACTCACATGAATACAATATTACAGGCATTTTTAGACATAATGCATGTTTGGTTTTGGAGTTATGTTTATACAACTTTCATATTAAGTCTGACAGTTATACCATCATTTGTCCAGGTATTATTAGCCTTTGAGCTTGTTTGGTTTAGGAGTAACGTTTAAATAACTGTAGTAGTTTTACTGTCATAATGAGTAAAACCTAATTTTTGTATTTGTAAACCTTACCAAATTACCTGATTCTGGTAAAACTCACATAGATACAATACTACAGGCATTTTTAGACATAATGCATGTTCAGTTTTGGAGTTATATTTATATAACATTCATATTTGGTATGACAGTTATACTGTCATTATGAAATAAAAAAACTAACTTGCATCGTTGCAAACCTTACAAAATATGATTTTTTTAGTTAAACTAACAAATATACATGTCGCCAGGCATTATTAGACATTTTGCATGTTTGGTGTAGGAATTATGTTGAAAGGCATTTTTATTGTTTTTTTCGCATTATCTCAGGATTTTAAGAACATTACTGTCATATTGAGTAAAAAACTACTTTTAGTGTTTGCAAGCCTTAAAAAAGCATATGTTTCGAGTAAAACTCACAAGGATGCATTGTTTTAGCCTTTATTAGCCTATTTGCATGTTTGGTTAGGAAGTTATGTTTAAATAACTGTCAAATTGAATGTAGCAGTTATACTGTCATTATGAGAAAAACCCAATGTTTGTATTTGTAAACCTTACCAAATTACCTGATTCTGGTTAAACTCACATAGATACAATATTTTAGGCATTTTTAGGCCTAATGCATGTTCAGTTTTGGAGTTATGTTTATATAACATTCATATTTGGTCATTATGAATTAAAAAAAAAAAAAAACTTGCGTCTTTGCAAAACTTACAAAATATATTTTTTTTTTGTAAAACTAACAAATATACATGTCTCCAGGCATTATTAGACATTTTGCATGTTTGGTGTAGGAATTATGTTGAAAAATATTTTTATTGCTTTTTTCGCATTATCTCAGGATTTTAAGAACATTACTGTCATAATGAGTAAAACAACTACTTTTTGTGTTTGCAAGCCTTAAAACAGCATATGTTTAGAGTAAAACTTACATGGATGCATTGTTTTAGCCTTTATTAGCCTATTTGCATGTGTGGTTAGGAAGTTATGTTTAAATAACTCTCAAATTGAATGTAGCAGTTATCTGTTATTATGAGTAAACCCTAATTTTTTAAATTGTAAACCTTACCAAATTACCTGATTCTTGTAAAACTCACATAGATACAATATTTTAGGCATTTTTAGACATAATGCCTGCTCAGTTTTGGAGTTATGTTTATATAACTTTCATATTTGGTATGACATATACTGTCATATTGAATTAAAAAAACTAATTTGCGTCTTTGCAAAACTTACAAAAGATAATTTTTATATTAAAACTAACAAAGATACATGTCTCCAGGCATTATTAGACATGTTGCATGTTTGGTGTAGGAATTATGTTGAAAAACAATTGTATTGCTTTTTTCGCATTATCTCAGGATTTTAAGAACATTACTGTCATATTGAGTAAAAAACTACTTTTAATGTTTGCAAGCCTTAAAAAAGCATATGTTTCGAGTAAAACTCACAAGGATGCATTGTTTTAGGCTTTATTAGCCTTTTTGCATGTGTGGTTAGGAAGTTATGTTTAAATAACTGTCAAATTGAATGTAGCAGTTATACTGTCATTAGAGTAAAACTTAATTTTTGTATTTGTAAACCTTACCAAATTACCTGATTCTGGTAAAACTCACAATGATACAATATTTTAGGCATTGTTAGACATAATGCATGTTTACTTTTGGAGTTATGTTTGTATAACTTTCATATTTAGTATGACAGTTATACTGTCATATTGAAATAAAAAAACTAACTTGCATCGTTGCAAACCTTACAAAATATAATTTTTCTAGTAAAACTAACAAAGATGCATGTCTACAGGCATTATTAGACAGAGCCGATCAGTTTACGTTCACGCGCACGTGAAGCAAGGCGCGCTCCTGTGTGTGGGGGGGGGTTGTGTGCTAAATACACACAGTGTTTTATGTAACTGTTGTTTAGTAGGGAAGTGTTGATAATATTTGCTTAGTTTGATTAATGTTGGAGCAGTTTGCTTCATCAGGAGGGTGAAGTCGCTCAATTTGACGTGTTTGATTTAACTGTGTTGGATCATTGGCTGCTGGTGAAGGCATTGAAAAAGGGGCATTTTTAAGATTGAGTGTTTCACTGCTAAATTAATAATATATTTATATTGGATATGGATTTTAAATACGGTATGTATCTAAAATAGGTGGTTAATTGGCTAGTTATTTATGTATTTAAATATTGGGTTTTCTGCTGCATTTATCTATTGTGTTTCTGGTGTTTAAATGTATTTTATATGTATCTTGGTGCATTTATGTTGAGACAATTTATTTAAAGTCTGTGTTAACTTAAAGGGAAAATATCATTCCATTTTCTTGCACTTGTTTAATAGTTAATAATTTGATAGCCTAATTAATAATTGTAAATTATGGGATTGATAATTGATTGATTTTTTACAGCATGTTAATTTTGTGGTGTTTTGTCCTTAAAGGTTTTTCACCTACTAAAGGCTACTAAAGACAGCTAAAGACAGCTAAAGACAGCTAAAGACAGCTAAAGACAGCTAAATAAACTAAAGTCTACTAAAGTCTACTAAAGTCTACTAAAGTCTACTAAAGTCTGCTAAAGTCTGCTAAAGTCTGCTAAAGACTGCTAAAGACTGCTAAAAAGACTAAAGGACAAAAAGAAGGTGTTTCTTTATTGGAAAAACTGTTGCAAACCAAAGGAAAATAAAAGAAAAAAGAAAAAAAATGTCTGGTCTTTTGAGTGAAATCCAGAAGCCACATTCAGCATTGGTACATCCCTTCAAGTGTGGGATAAGCACAGTGAAAAAAGCAAAACACTTGACAATGTTATATAAACATAACTCCAAAACCAAATTTGCATTATGTCTAAAAATGCTTGTAATATTGTGTCTTTGTGAGTGGGGGGGGGGGTCGCACTAATATACAATGAAAACTTTAACCTTACCCCTAACCTAAATAATAAATACAAATCGTTTGAGGTGCTTACTATGAGGTCTGTCGCACCGCTGCCTCTCGATATGGCTGTTATCTACCGCCCCCCAGGGCCCTACTCGGACTTTATCAATGAATTCTCAGAGTTCGTTGCTGATCTAGTGACGCACGCAGACAATATAATCATAATGGGGGACTTTAATATCCATATGAATACCCCATCGGACCCTCAGTGCGTGGCGCTCCAAACTATAATTGATAGCTGTGGTCTTACACAAATAATAAATGAACCTACGCATCGCAACGGTAATACGATAGATCTAGTGCTGGTCAGGGGTGTCACCACCTCCAAAGTTATGGTACTCCCATATACTAAAGTAATGTCCGATCATTACCTTATAAAATTCGAAGTTCTGACTCATTGTCAACAAACTAATAATAATAATAACTGCTATAGCAGCCGCAACATTAATGCTGCCACAACGATGACTCTTGCTGACCTACTGCCTTTCGGTAATGGCACCATTCCCAAATTATGTCGGCTCTATTGATAACCTAACTAACAACTTTGACAATGCCCTGCGCAAAACCATTGATAGTATAGCACCGCTAAAACAAAAAAGGGCCCCTAAAAGGCGCACCCCATGGTTTACAGAAGAAACCAGAGCTCATAAATTATCATGTAGAAAGTTGGAACGCAAATGGCGCGCGACCAAGCTTGAGGTTTTCCATCAAGCATGGAGTGATAGTTTAATATCGTATAAACGCATGCTTACCTTAGCTAAAGCTAAATATTACTCAAATCTCATCCGCCTCAACAAAAACAACCCTAAATTTTTGTTTAGTACAGTAGCATCGCTAACCCAACAAGGGACTCCTCCCAATAGCTCCACCCACTCGGCAGATGACTTTATGAATTTCTTTAATAAGAAAATTGAACTCATTAGAAAGGAGATTAAAGACAACGCATCCCAGCTACAACTGGGTTCTATTAACACAGATACAACTGTATCTACGACGGATACGGCAATACAAAATAGTCTCTCTCTTTTTGATGAAATAACATTAGAGGAACTATTACGGCGTGTAAGTGGGATAAAACAAACAACATGTTTACTTGACCCACTTCCTGGGAAACTTATCAAGGAGCTTTTTGTATTATTAGGTCCATCAGTGCTAAATATTATAAACTTATCACTTTCCTCTGGCACTGTTCCCCTAGCATTCAAGAAAGTGGTTATTCATCCTCTGCTCAAAAGACCTAACCTTGATCCTGACCTCATGGTAAACTACCGACCGGTGTGCCACCTTCCCTTTATTTCGAAAATCCTCGAAAAAACTGTCGCACAGCAGCTAAATGAACACTTAGTGTCTAACAATCTCTGTGAACCTTTTCAATCCGGTTTCAGGGCAAATCACTCTACGGAGACAGCCCTCGCAAAAATGACTAATGATCTACTGCTAACGATGGATTCTGATGCGTCATCTATGTTGCTGCTTCTTGATCTTTGCGCTGCTTTCGATACCGTCGATCATAATATTTTATTAGAGCGTATCAAAACACGTATTGGTATGTCAGACTTAGCTTTGTTGTGGTTTAACTCTTATCTTACTGACAGGATGCAATGCGTCTCCCATAATAATGTGACCTCGGACTATGTTAAGGTAACGTGCGGAGTTCCTCAGGGTTCGGTTCTTGGCCCTGCACTCTTTAGCAGTTACATGCTGCCGCTAGGCGACATCATACGCAAATACGGTGTTAGCTTTCATTGTTATGCTGATGACACCCAACTCTACATGCCCCTAAAGCTGACCAACACGCCGGATTGTAGTCAGCTGGAGGCGTGTCTTAATGAAATTAAACAATGGATGTCCGCTAACTTCTTGCAACTCAACGCCAAGAAAACGGAAATGCTGATTATCGGTCCTGCTAAACACCGACATTTATTTAATAATACCACCTTAACATTTGACAACCAAACAATTACACAAGGCGAATCAGTAAAGAATCTGGGTATTATCTTCGACCCAACTCTCTCGTTTGAATGACACATTAAGAGTGTTACTAAAACGGCCTTCTTCCATCTCCGTAATATCGCTAAAATTCGTTCTATTTTATCCACTAGCGACGCTGAGATCATTATTAATGCGTTCGTTACGTCTCGTCTCGACTACTGTAACGTATTATTTTCGGGTCTCCCTATGTCTAGCATTAAAAAATTACAGTTGGTACAAAATGCGGCTGCTAGACTTTTGACAAGAACAAGAAAGTTTGATCATATTACGCCTATACTGGCTCACCTGCACTGGCTTCCTGTGCACTTAAGATGTGACTTTAAGGTTTTACTACTTACGTATAAAATACTACACGGTCTAGCTCCGTCCTATCTTGTCGATTGCATTGTACCATATGTCCCGGCAAGAAATCTGTGTTCAAAGAACTCCGGCTTATTAGTGATTCCCAGAGCCCAAAAAAAGTCTGCGGGCTATAGAGCGTTTTCTATTCGGGCTCCAGTACCATGGAATGCCCTCCCGGTAATAATTAGAGATGCTACCTCGGTAGAAGCATTTAAGTCCCATCTTAAAACTCATTTGTATACTCTAGCCTTTAAATAGCCCCCCTGTTAGACCAGTTGATCTGCCGTTTCTTTTCTTTTCTCCTCTGCTCCCCTATTCCTTGTGGAGGGGGGGGGGGCACAGGTCCGGTGGCCATGGATGAAGTGCTGGCTGTCCAGAGTCGGGGACCCGGGGTGGACCGCTCGCCTGTGCATCGGCTGGGAACATCTCTGCGCTGCTGACCCGTCTCCGCTCGGGATGGTGTCCTGCTGGCCCCACTATGGACTGGACTCTTACTATTATGTTGGATCCACTATGGACTGGACTCTCACAATATTATGTCAGACCCCCTCGACATCCATTGCTTTCGGTCTCCCCTAGAGGAGGGGGGGGGGGGGGGGGGGGTTACCCACATATGTGGTCCTCTCCAAGGTTTCTCATAGTCATTCACATCGACGTCCCACTGGGGTGAGTTTTTCCTTGCCCTTATGTGGGCTTTGTACCGAGGATGTCGTTGTGGCTTGTGCAGCCCTTTGAGACACTTGTGATTTAGGGCTATATAAATAAACATTGATTGATTGATTGATTGATAACTGTCATACTAAATGTAAAAGTTATATAAACATAACTCCAAAACCAAACATGCATTATATCTAAAAATGCCTGTAATGATGTATACATAAGAGTTTTACTAGAATCAGTTGTTTTTGTAAGTTTTGCAAATACAACATATTGGTTTTACTTACTATGACAGTATACTGTCACATTCAATCTGACAGTTATTTAAACATAACTCCTAAACCACACATTCAAAATGACTAATAATGCCAGGAGAAATGTATATCTGTGAATTTTTCTGGAAAATATATATTTTGTAAGGTTTGTAAAAACACAAGTTAGTTTTTTTTTTTACTCAATATGACAGTATAACTGTCATACTAAATATGAAAGTTATATAAACATAACTCCAAAACCAAACTGGCAATCTGTCTAAAAATGCCTGCAATATTGAATCTATGTGAGTTTTACCAGAATCAGGTATTTTGGTAAGGTTTACAAATAAAAAAATAGGTTTTAATCATAATGACAGTATAACTGCCATATTCAAAATGACAGTTATTTAAACATAACTCCTAACATGTTAAATGGCTAATAATGCCTGGAGAAAGGTATCTTTGTGAGTTTTACTGGGAAAATAAAAATTGTAAGGTTTGTAAAGACACACATTAGTTGTTTTTTTTACTCAATTTGACAGTATAACTGTCATATTAAATATGAAAGTTATAGAAACATAACTCCAAAACCAAACATGCTCAATGGCTAATAATGCCTGGAAAAATGTATTTATGTGAATTTTACTCGAAAAAAAGAATTTGTAAGGTTTATAAAGACACAAGTTAGTTTTTTTTACTCAATATGATAGTATAACTGTCATATTAAATATGAAAGTTATAGAAACATAACTCCAAAACCAAACATGCATAATGTCTAAAAATGCCTGTAATATTGTCTATGTGAGTTTTACCAGAATCAGGTGTTTTGGTAAGGTTTACATATACAAAAATTAGGTTTTACTTATAATGACAGTATAACTGCTACATTCAATTTGACAGTTATTTAAACTGAACTCCTAAACCACACATGCAAAAAGGCTAATAATACCTAAAACAATGCAAACTTGTGAAATTTACTTGAAACATATGCTTTTTGAAGGCTTGCAAATACAAAAAGTAGTTTTTTACTCAATATAACAGTAATGTTCTGAAAATCCTGAGATAATGCGAAAAAAGCAATAACAATATATTCACACATAATTCCTAAACCGAACATGCGAAATGTCTAAAAATGCCTTTCATATCGAATCCATGTGAGTTTTACTAGAATCAGTTGTTTTTGTAAAGTTTGTAAAAACTAAAAATAAGTTTTGTCACGATGACAGTATACTGTCACACTCAATATGACAGTTATTTAAACATAACTCCTAAACCACACATGAAAAATGGCTAATAATGCCTGACATAATGCGTCTTGGGAGTTTTACTTGAAACATATGCTTTTTTAGATCTTGCAAACACAAAAAGTAGTTTTTTATTCAATATGACAGTAATGTTCTTAAAATCCTGAGATAATGCGAAAAAAGCAATACAAATGTATTTAAACATAACTCCTAAACAACAAATGCAAAATGCCTAAAAATGCCTGTACACATGTATCTTTGTTAGTTTTACGAGACAAATTATATTTTGTAAGGTTTGCAAAGACACAAATTAGTTTTTTAAATTCAATTTGACAGTATAACTATCATACTAAATTTGAAAGTTATGCAAACATAACTCCAAAATTAAACATGCATAATGTCTAAAATGCCTGTAATATTGTATCTATGTGAATCAGAATCAGGTATTTTGGTAAGGTTTACATACAAAAATTAGGTTTTCCTCATAATGACAGTATAACTGACACATTCAATATGCCAGTTATTTAAACATAACTCCTAAACCACACATGCAAAATGGCTAATAATGCCTGGAGAAATGTATCTTTGTGAGTTTTAGTGGGAAAAAATATTTTGTAAGGTTTGTTATAATACAAGTTTGTTTTTTTTTACTCAATATGACAGTATAACTGTCATTCTAATTATGAAAGTTATATAAACATAAATCCAAAACCAAACATACATTATGTCTAAAAATGCCTGTATTATTGTATCCATGTGAGTTTCACTAGAATTTGTTGTTTTTGTATGGTTTGCAAATACAAAATATGGGTTTTACTCATAATGACAGTATACTGTCACATTCAATATGACACATATTTAAACATAACTCCTAAAACACACATGCAAAATGGAAATTATTGCCTGGAGAAGTGTATCTTTGTGAATTTCACTGTAAAAAAATATTTTGTAAGGTTTGTAAAGACAAAAGTTAGATTGTTTTACTCAATAAACAGTTTATCTGTCATACTAAATATGAAAGTTGTATAAATATAACTCCAAAACCAAACATGCATAATGTCTAAAAATGCCTGTAATATTGTCTATGTGAGTTTTACCAGAATCAGGTATTTTGGTAAGGTTTACAAATGCTAAAATTAGGTTTTACTCAATATGACAGTATAACTGCCACATTCAATATGACAGTTATTTAAACATAGCTCCTACACCATACATGCTCAATGGCTAATAATTCCTGGAAAAATGTATCTATGTGAGTTTTACTGGAAAAAAAATTGTAAGGTTTATAAAGAAACAAGTTTTTTTTTTTTACTCAATATGATGGTATAACTGTCTTACTAAATTTGAAAGTTATATAAACATAACTTCAAAACCAAACATGCAATCCATTTAAAAATGCCTGTAATTTTGAATCTATGTGAGTTTTACTAGAATCAGGTATTTTGTTAAGGTTTACAAATGCAAAAAATAGGTTTTACTTATAAAGACAGTATAACTGCCACACTCAATATGACAGTTATTTAAATAAAACTCCTAAACCACACATGCAAAATTGCTAAAAATGCCTGGAAAAATGTATCTTTGTGAGTTTTAGTGGAAAAAAAAAAATATTTTGTAAGATTTGTAAAGACACAAGTTATTTTTTTTTACTCTATATGACAGTATAACTGTCATACTAAATGTAAAAGTTACATAATTATAACTCCAACACCAAACATGCATTATGTCTAAAAATGCCTGTAATATTGTATCCATGTGAGTTTTACTAGAATCAGTTGTTTTTGTAAGGTTTGCAAATACAAAATATTGTTTTTACTCACGATGACAGTATACTGTCACACATAATATGACAGTTGTTTAAACATAACTCCTAAATCACATGCAAATTGGTTAATATTGCCTGGAGAAATGTATCTTTGTGAGTTTTACTGGAAAAAAATATTTTGTAAGGTTTGTAAAGACACACATTTTTTTTTAACTTAATATGACAGTATAACTGTCATACTAAATATAAAAAGTTATATAAACATAACTCCAAAACCAAACTTGCAATCCGTCTAAAAATGTCTGTAATATAGAATATATTTGATTTTTACCAGAATCAGGCATTTTGGTAAGGATTACAAATACAGAAATTAGGTTTTACTCATAATGACGGAAAACTGCCACATTAAAAATGACAATTTTTTTAAACATAACTCCTAAACCAAACATTCAAAACGACTAATAATGCCTTGAGAAATGTATCTCTGTGAATTTTTCTGGAAAAAAATATTTTGTGAGGTTTGTAAAAACACAAGTTATTTTTTTTTTACTCAACATGACAGCAGTATACTGTCATAGTGAGTAAAACCAATATTTTGTATTTGCAAACCTTACAAAAACAACTGATTCTAGTAAAACTCACATGGATACAATATTACAGGCATTTTTAGATATAATGCATGTTTGGTTTTCGAGTTATGTTTATATAACTTGTACATTTAGTATGACAGTTATAATGTCATATTGAGTAAAAAAAAAAAAAAAACTTGTGTCTTTACAAACCTTCCTTTTTCCAGTAAAATTCACAAAGATACATTTTTCCAGGCATTATTAGCCATTTTGCATGCGTGGTTTAGGAGTTATATTTAAATAACTGTCATATTGAGTGTGGCAGTTATACTGTCATTATGAGTAAAACCTTATTTTTATATTTGTAAACCTTAACAAAATACCTGATTCTAGTAAAACTCACATATATTTAATATTACAGGTATTTTTAGACGGATTGCATTATTGGTTTTGAAGTTTTGTTATATAACTTTCAAATTTAGTAAGACAGTTATACCATAATATTGAGTAAAAAATGTGTGTCCATACAAACCTTACAAAATACTTTTTTCCAGTAAAACTCACAAAATTACATTTCTCCAGACATTATTAGCCATTTTGCATCTGTGGTTTAGAATTTATGTTTAAATAACAGTCAGATTGAATGTGACAGTATACTGTCATAGTGAGTAAAACCAAAATTTTGTATATGCAAACTTTACAAAAACAACTGATTCTACTAAAACTCACATGGATACAATATTATAAGCATTTTTAGACATAATGCATGTTTGGTTTTGGAGTTATGTTTATATAACTTTTACATTTAGTATGACAGTTATACTGTCATATGGAGTAAAACAAAACTAACTTGTGTCTTTACAAACATTACAAAATATTTTATTTTCCAGTAAAACTCACAAAGGCACATTTCTCCAGGCATTTTTAGCCATTTAGCATGTGCGGTTTAAGAGTTATGTTTAAATAACTGTCATATTGCGTGTGGCAGTTATTATGAGTAAAACTTATTTTTTTGTATTTGTAAACCTTACCAAAATACCTGATTGTAGTAAAACTAACATAGATACAATATTACAGGCATTTTTAGATATAATGCATGTTTTGTTTTGAAATTATGTTTATATAACTTTTACATTTAGTATGACAGTTATACTGTCAAATTGAGTAAAAAAAAAACTAACTTGTGTCTTTACAAACCTTACAAAAATTTTTTTTCCAGTAAAACTCACAAAGATGCATTTCTCCAGCCATTATTAGCCATTTAGCATGTTTGGTTTAGGAGTTATGTTTAAATAACTGTCATTTTGAATGTGGCAGTTATACTGTCATTATGAGTAAAACCTAATTTTTGTATTTGTAAACCTTACCAAAATGCCTGATTTTGGCAAAACTCACATAGATTCAATATTACAGGCATTTTTAGACGGATTGCAAGTTCAGTTTTGGAGTTATGTTTATATAACTTTCATATTTAGTATGACAGTTATACTGTCAAATTGAGTAAAAAAAAACCTAACTTGTGTTTTTGCAAACTTAAAAAAACATTTTTTTTCCAGTAAAACTCGCAAAGATACATTTCTCCAGGCATTATTAGTCATTTTGTATGTGTGGTTTGGGAGTTATGTTTAAATAACTGTCAGATTGAATGTGGCAGTTATACTGTCATAGTGGGTAAAACCAATATTTTGTATTTGCAAACCTTACAAAAACAACTGATTCTAGTAAAAATCACATGGATACAATGTTACAGGCATTTTTAGATAAAATGCATGTTTGGTTTTGGAGTTAGGTTTATATATTTTTTACATTTAGTATGACAGTTATACTGTCAAATTGAGTAAAAAAAACAACTAACTTGTGTCTTTACAAACCTTACAAAATATTATTTTTCAGTAAAACTCACAAAGATACCTTTCTCCAGGCATAATTAGCCATTTAGCATGTTTTGTTGAGGAGTTATGTTTAAATAACCGTCATTTTGAACGTGGCAGTTATACTGTCATTATGAGTAAAACCTAATTTTTGTATTTTTAAACCTTACCAAAATACCTGATTCTGGTAAAACTCACATAGATTCAATATTATAGGCATTTTAGACGGATTGCATGTTTGGTCTTTGAGTTATGTTTTTATAACTTTCATATTTTGTATGACAGTTATACTGTCATATTGAGTAAAAAAAAACTAACTTGTGTTTTTACAAACCTTACAAAATATTTTTTTCCCAGAAAAATTCACAGAGATATATTTCTCGGGGCATTATTAGTCATTTTGCATGTGTGGTTTAGGAGTTATGTTTAAATAACTGTCAGACTGAATGTGAGAGTATACTGTCATAGTGAGTAAAACCATTTTTTTAAATTTCAAAAACTTAAAAAAACATCTGATTCTAGTAAAACTCACATGGATACAATATAACAGGCATTTTTAGACATAATGCATGTTTGGTTTTGGAGTTATGTTTATATAACTTTTACATTTAGTATGACAGTTATACTATCATATTGAGTAAAAAAAACTAACTTGTGTCTTTTTAAACCTTACAAATTCTTTTTTTCCAGTAAAAGTCACAAAGATTCCTTTCTCTAGGCATTATTAGCCATTTAGCATGTTTGGTTTAGGAGTTATGTTTGAATAACTGTCATTTTGAATGTGGCAGTAATACTGTCATTATGAGTAAAACCTAATTGTTGTATTTGTAAACCTTACCAAAATACCTGATTCTGGTAAAACTCACAGATATTCAATATTACAGGCATTTTTAGACGGACTGCAAGTTTAGTTTAGGAGTTATGTTTATTTAACTTTCATATTTAGAATGACAGTTATACTGTCATATTGAGTAAAAAAAAACTAACTTGTGTTTTTGCAAACTTAAAAAAATATTATTTTCCAGTAAAACTCTCAAAGATACATTTCTCCAGGCATTATTAGTCATTTTGTTTGTGTGGTTTGGGAGTTATGTTTAAATAACTGTCAGATTGAATGTGGCAGTTATACTGTCATAGTGGGTAAAACCAATATTTTGTATTTGCAAACCTTACAAAAACAACTGATTCTAGTAAAACTCACATGGATACAATGTTACAGGCATTTTTAGATAAAATGCATGTTTGGTTTTGGAGTTAGGTTTATATATTTTTTACATTTAGTATGACAGTTATACTGTCAAATTGAGTAAAAAAAAACAACGAACTGGTGTCTTTACAAACCTTACAAAATATTTGTTTTCAGTAAAACTCACAAAGATACCTTTCTCCAGGCATAATTAGCCATTTAGCATGTTTTGTTGAGGAGTTATGTTTAAATAACCGTCATTTTGAACGTGGCAGATACTATATATACTATATATATACCGGTACTGTCATTATGAGTAAAACCTAATTTTTGTATTTTTAAACCTTACCATTCTGGTAAAACTCACATAGATTCAATATTATAGGCATTTTAGACGGATTGCATGTTTGGTCTTTTAGTTATGTTTTAATAACTTTCATATTTAGTATGACAGTTATACTGTCATATTGAGTAAAAAAAAACTACCTTGTGTTTTTACAAACCTTACAAAATATTTTTTTTCCAGAAAAATTCACAGAGATATATTTCTCGGGGCATTATTAGTCATTTTGAATTTGTGGTTTAGGAGTTATGTTTCAATAACTGTCAGATTGAATGTGACAGTATACTGTTAGTGAGTAAAACCAATATTTTGTATTTGCAAATCTTACAAAAACAACTGATTCTAGTAATACTCACATAGATTCAATATTATAGGCATTTTAGACGGATTGCATGTTTCGTTTTGGAGTTATGTTTATATAACTTTGACATTTAGTATCACAAGTATACTTTCTTTTTGAGTTAAAAAAAACTAACTTGTGTCTTTACAAACCTTACAAAATGTTTTTTTTCCCAGTAAAACTTACAAATATACCTTTCTCCAATCATTATTAGCCATTTAGCATGTTTGGTTTAGGAGTTATGTTTAAAAAAAACTGTCATTTGGAATGTGGCAGTTATACTGTCATTATGAGTAAAACCTAATGTTTGTATTTGTAAACCTTACCAAAATACCTCTTTTTAGTAAAACTCACATAGATTCAATATTCAAGCATTTTTAGACATAATGAATGTTTGGTTTGGGAGTTATGTTTATATAATTTTCATATTTAGTATGACAGCTATACTGTCATATTAAATAAAAAAAACATCTTGTGTCTTTGCAAACCTTACAAAAGATACTTTTTCTAGTAAAACTAATAAAGATATAAGTCTCCAGGCATTATTAGACATTTTGCATGTTTGGTGTAGGAATTATGTTGTACAACATTTGTATTGCTTTTTTCGCATTATCTCAGGATTTTAAGAACATTACTGTCATATTAAGGATAAAACTACTTTTAGTGTTTGCAAGCCTTAAAAAAGCATATGTTTCGAGTAAAACTCACAAGGATGCATTGTTTTAGGCTTTATTAGCCTATTTGCATGTATTGTTATGAAGTTATGTTTAAATAACTGTCAAATTGAATTTAGCAGATATACTGTCATTATGAGAAAAACCCAATTTTTGTATTTGTAAACCTTACCAAATTACCCGATTCTGGTAAAACACATATATACAATACTACAGGCATTTTAAGACATAATACATGTTCAGTTTTGGAGTTATGTTTATATAACATTCAAATTTGGTATGACAGTTATACTGTCATATTTAAATACAAAAACTAACTTGCATCGTTGCAAACCTTACAAAATATGATTTTTCTAGTGAAACTAACAAGGATACATGTCTCCAGGCATTATTAGACATTTTGCATGTTTGGTGTAGGAATTATGTTTAAAAACATTTTTATTGCTTTTTTCGCATTATCTCAGGATTTTAAGAACATTACTGTCATATTGAGTAAAGAACTACTTTTTGTGTTTGCAAGCCTTAAAATAGCATATGTTTAGGGTAAAACTCACAAGGATATATTGTTTTAGCCTTTATTAGCCTATTTGCATGGTGGTTAGGAAGTTATGTTTAAATAACTGTCAAATTGAATGAAGCAGTTATACTGTCATTATGAGAAAAAACAAATTTTTGTATTAATAAACCTTACCAAATTACCTGATTTTTGGTAAAACTCACATAAATACAATTTTTTAGGCATTTTTAGACATAATGCATGTTCAGTTTTGGAGTTATGTTTATATAACTTTCATATTTGGTATGACAGTTATACTGTCATATTGAATTAAAAAAACTAACTTGCGTCTTTACAAAATTTACAAAAGATAATTTTTCTAGTAAAACTAACAAAGATACATGTCTTCAGGCATTATTAGACATTTTGCATGTTTGGTGTAGGAATTATTTTGAAAAACATTTTTATTGCTTTTTTTGCATTATCTCAGGATTTTAAGAACATCACTGTCATATTGAGTAAAAAACTACTTTTTGTGTTTGCAAGCCTTAAAATAGCATATGTTTCGAGTAAAACTCACAAGGATGCATTGTTTTAGCCTTTATTAGCCTATTTGTATGTGTGGTTAGGAAGTTATGTTTAAATAACTGTCAAATTGAATGTAGCAGTTGTACTGTCATTATGAGAAAAACCCAATTTTTGTATTTGTAAACCTTAACAAATTACCTGATTCTGGTAAAACTCACATAGATACAATATTACAGGCATTTTAGGCATAATGCATGTTCAGTTTTGGAGTTATGTTTGTATAACATTCATATTTGGTATGACAGTTATACTGTCATATTTAAAAAAAACTAACTAACTTGCATCGTTGCAAACCTTACACAATACTATGTTTTTAGTAAAACTAACAAAGATACATGTCTACAGGCATTATTAGACAGTTTGCATGTTTGGTGTAGGAATTATGTTGAAAAACATTTTTATTGCTTTTTTCGCATTATCTCAGGATTTTAAGAACATTATAAATAAATAAATGATAAATGGGTTGTACTTGTATAGCGCTTTTCTACCTTCAAGGTACTCAAAGCGCTTTGACACTACTTCCACATTTACCCATTCACACACACATTCACACACTGATGGAGGGAGCTGCCATGCAAGGCGCTAACCAGCACCCATCAGGAGCAAGGGTGAAGTGTCTTGCTCAGGACACAACGGACATGACGAGGTTGGTACTAGGTGGGGATTGAACCAGGGACCCTCGGGTCGCGCACAGCCACTCTCCCACTGCGCCACGCCGTCCCCACTTCGACGGCCGTGGGTTAAAGGCGGGTCACAGTCGAGTTGTTTAGAGGGTAGTTTTGTTATCTTCCTTGCTAGAAGTACCACCAATTACTGTCATATTGAGTAAAAAAACTACTTTTTGTGTTTGAAAGCCTTAAAATAGCATATGTTTCGAGTAAAACTCACAAGGATGCATTGTTTTAGGCTTTATTAGCCTTTTTGCATGTCTGGTTAGGAAGTTATGTTCAAATAACTGTCAAATTGAATGTAGCAGTTATACTGTCATGAGAAAAACCCAATTTTTGTATTTGTAAACCTTACCAAATTATCTGATTCTGGTTAAACTCACATAGATACAATATTTTAGGCATTTTTAGACATAATGCTGGTTCAGTTTTGGAGTTATGTTTATACAACTTTCATATTTGGTATGACAGTTATACTGTCATTATGAATTTAAAAAAACTAACTTGCATCTTTGCAAAACTTACAAAATATTAGTTTTTTAGTAAAACTAACAAAGATACATGTCTCCAGGCATTATTAGATATTTTGCATGTTTGGTGTAGGAATTATGTTGAAAAGCATTTGTATTGCTTTTTTCACATTATCTCAGGATTTTAAGAACATTACTGTCATAATGAGTAAAAAAACTACTTTTTGTGTTTGCAAGCCTTTTTATAATAGCATATGTTTCAACTGAAACTTACAAGGATGCATTGTTTTAGGCTTTATTAGGCGTGGCGAAGTTGGTAGAGTGGCCGTGCTGGTTACTGGGGTTCAATCCCCACCTTCTACCATCCTAGTCACGTCCGTTGTGTCCTTGGGCAAGACACTTCACCCCTTGCTCCTGATGGCTGCTGGTTAGCGCATTGCATGGCAGCTCCCGCCATCAGTGTGTGAATGTGTGTGTGAATGGATGAATATGGAAATACTGTCAAAGCGCTTTGAGTACCTTGAAGGTTAAAAAAGCGCTATACAAGTATAACCCATTTATTTGCATGTGTGGTTAGGAAGTTATGTTTAAAAAACTGTCAATTTGAATGTAGCAGTTATACTGTCATTATGAGAAAAACCCAATTTTTGTATTTGTAAACCTTACAAAATTACCTGATTCTGGTAAAACTCACATAGATACAAAATGTTAGAAATTTATAGACATAATGCATGTTCATTTTTTGAGTTATGTTTATATAACTTTTACATTTAACTTGCGTACTGTCATATTGAATTAAAAAAACTAACTTGCGTCGTTGCAAAACTTACAAAAGATACATTTTCTAGTAAAACTAACAAAATATAAATGTCTCCAGTTATTATTAGACATGTTGCATGTTTGGTGTAGGAATTATGTTGAAAAACATTTTTATAGCTTTTTTTCGCATTATCTCAGGATTTTAAGAACATTACTGGCATATTGAGTAAAAAACTACTATGGCAGTATACTGTCACATTCAATCTGACTGTTATTTAAACATAACTCCTAAACCATGCATGCAAAATGTCTAATAATGCATGGAGAAATGTATCTTTGTAAGTTTTTGTCACGTTCAAACACTGAGGACATCTATTAAACAAGACAAAAGGCAAGGAATCAAACAGAGACAGAATTCAATTTGGACTCAATATTGAGGAGAGACATGGCCACTGCACTCTTTGTACAGTCCTGCACCACGCTCTGACGAAGAAGGTTTTCGTCTCCTCTTTTATTCAGATGTTCAATGTTCACGCACCAACACATGTCACAGCAGGAATGGGAAGTATGTAAAACAGTCATTGTTTTCGGTCGCTTTGAAGACCAAGAAGAGGATTTCTCGGGCTTGGGCTCTTCCTGGATCCAGCTGGGGCAGGTGTTGGAGGACAATGGATAACCCCTCCCGTCTCCTGACCACAGCAACTTCAAGAGGGCAGCGGGTCGTAAATAGCGTTGACCTCGGTTACCAAATAGTTGGAAGAGAGTTTGTGAAATACTTCAGAGAGAGTTCGTTTAACACTTCAAAGAGAGTTCCTCTGGAAGTTGAGCAGATCCTGCCATCTGTCCGTGTTGAAATCACAGTGGAGTTTTACGAGCCTTCTTCCTCTTGTTAGGCCTCGAAAGACAGCATTCATAATACAACGTTTCTTTTGTGATAACTTACAAACAATTATTCCAACAGTTTTACTGGAAAAAAATAGTTTATAAGGTTTGTAAAGACACAAGTTAGCTTTTTTTTTACTCAATATGACAATATAACTGTCATACTAAATATGAAAGTTGAATAAATATAACACCAAAACCAAACTTGCAATCCGTCTAAAAATGACTGTAATATTGAATCTATGTGAGTTTTACCAGAACCAGGTATTTTGGTAAGGTTTACAAATACAAACATTGGGTTTTACTCATAATTGTCATATTGACATATTGACTGCCATATTCAAAATAACAGTTATTTAAACATAACTCCTAAAACAAATATGCTAAATGGCTAATAATGCCTGGAGAAATGAATATTTGTGAGTTTTACTAGAAAAAAATATTTTGTAAGGTTTGTAAAGACAAAAGTTTTTTTTTTTTACTCAATATGATGGTATAACTGTCATACTAAATATGAAAGTTATATAAACATAATTCCAAAACCAAACTTCTAAACCAAACTTGCAATCCGTCTTAAACTTTCTGTAATATTGAATATGTGAGTTTTACCAGAATCAGGTATTTTGGTAAGGTTTACAAATACAAAACTTGGGTTGTACTCATAATAACAGTATAACTGCAACATTTGATATGACAGTTATTTAAACATGACTCCTAAACCAAACATGATAAATGGCTAATAATGCCTAGAGAAATGTATCTTTGTGAGTTTTACTGGAAAATAATAATTTGTAAGGTTTATAAAGACACAAGTTAGTTTTTTTATTCAATATGATGGTATAGCTGTCATACTAAATATGAAAGTTATATAAACATAACTCCAAAACCATAATGCATTATGTCTAAAAATGCCTGTAATATTGTATCTATGTAAGTTTTACCAGAATCAGGGATTTTGGTAAGGTTTACAAATACAAAAATTAGGTTTTACTCATAATGACAGTATAACTGCCACATTCAATATGACAATTATTTTAACATAACTCCAAAACCAAACATGCATTATGTCTAAAAATGCCTATAATTTTGTATCCACGTGAGTTTTACTAGAATCAGTTGTTTTTGTAAGGTTTACAAATACAAAATATTTGTTTTACTCATAATGTCAGTATACTGTCACAATCAATCTGACAAAATGGCTAACAATGCCTTGAGGAATGTATCTTTGTGAATTTTACTGGAAAAAAAACATTTTGTAAGGTTTGTTAAGACACAAGTTAGTTTGTTTTTTTTACTCAATTTAACAGTATAGCTGTCATACTATATATGAAAGTTTTATAAACAAAACACAAAAACCAAACATACAATCCATCTAAAAATGTCTGTAATATTTATTATATGTGAGTTTTATCAGAACCAGGTATTTTGGTAAGGTTTACAAATACAAAAATTAGGTTTTACTCATAGTGACAGTATAATTGCCACACTTAATATGACAGTTACATAACTCCTAAAAAACAAATGCCTAGAGAAATGTATATTTGTGAATTTTACTGGAAAATAATATTTTGTAAGGTTTGTAAAGATACAAATTAGGTTTTTTTTACTCAATATGATGGTATAACTGTCATACTAAATATGAAAGTTATAAAAACATAACTCCAAAACCAAACATACTTTATGTCTAAAAATGCCTGTTATATTGAATCCATGTGAGTTTTACTAGAATCAAGTATTTTGTTAAGGTTTACAAATACGAAAATTAGGTTTTACTCACCATGACAGTATACTGTCACATTCAATCTGTTATTTAAACATAACTCCTAAATGACACATGCAAAATGACTATTAATGCCTGGAAAAATGTATCTTTGTAAGTTTTACTGAAAAAAAAAAGAAAAAGTTTGTAAGGTTTGTAAAGACACAAGTTAGTTTTTTTTACTCAATATGACAGTGTAACTGTCGTACTAAATATGAAAGTTAAATAAACATAACTCCAAAATCAAATTTGCAATCCGTCTAAAAATGCCTGTAATTTTGAATCTATGTGAGTTTTACCAGAATCAGATATTTTGGTAAGGTTTACAAATACAAAACTTGGGTTTTACTCATAATGACAGTATAACTGCAACATTTGATATGACAGTTATTTTAACTCTTAAACCACACATGCAAAATGGCTAATACTGCCTGGAAAAATGTATCTTTGTAAATTTTACGAGAAAAAAATATTTTGTAAGGATTGTAAAGACAACATTTTTTTTTTTTCACTCAATATGATGATATAACTGTCATACTAAAAATGAAAGTTATATAAACATAATTCCAAAACCAAACTCCTAAACCAAACTTGCAATCTGTCTTAAACTGCCTGCAGTGCCGGCCCAAGCCTCCATGGGGCCCTAAGCAAAATTTGATTTTGGGGCCCTCTATTTCTGCCAATAATATTGATTGATCATTCACACACCTACTATAAACTCATTGCGGCTCTGGCAGTGTTGTTTACATTATCCTATTGTCAGCCTGGCATGTCTTTACAAATGACATGTCATTTATAAAGATATGTGGGTGGCCCAGTTAAGAACATAAATAATACCAATGAATGAACGAATGATGTCCAGAGTGCCACATATGGTTCCTAATCTTAAAATGTAGAAAACATTCAGCTACAAGAGTGGCCTGGGGTTGAACAGTCCAAGTGATAAAGCTTTGTATTTACAGTAAAAGTGTCATCTTGTCTCATCAGTCTTGTACATATTAGTCTTTAATTACTAGTTTATATTTTTAGTTAATTGTTCATATTTAATGTTTACTTTGTACAAAGAGAGCGCAGTCTACTGAAGTTAAATTCCATGTGTGTTAAACATAACTGGACAATAAAGCTGATTCTGATTCACTTTATTATTTTTGGTAACAAAAACCTGAAACAGCAATGTGCAAAAATGTTGACCTAAAATTGTGTTTTTGTACAATAATATATCTTTGATCATTTAGAAATCATCAGTCAGACTCGTACATGCAAAAAATAAAAAATAATAATTTTTTGTTAATTGCTTTTGGGGGCCCCCTGGTGGCCGCGGGGCCCTAAGCAAGCGCTTAGTACGCTTATGCCTTGGGCCAGGTCTGACTGCCTGTATTATTGAATCTATGTGAGTTTTATCAGAATCAGTTATTTTGGTAATGTTTACAAATACAAAAAATAGGTTTTACTCATAATGACAGTATAACTGCCTCACTCAATATGACAGTTATTTAAACATAACTCCTAAACCAAACATGATTAATGGCTAATAATGCCTGGAGAAATGTATCTTTGTGAGTTTTACTGGAAAAAAATAATTTTTAAGGTTTATAAAGACACAAGTTAGTTTTTTTTTTACTCAATATAATGGCATAAAATAGGTTTTACTCACTATGACAGTATACTGTCACATTCAATCTGACAGTTATTTAAACATACTGTAACTCCTAAACCACACATGCAAAATGGCTAATAATGCCTGGAGAAATGTATGTTTGTGAGTTTTCCTAGAAAAAAAGAAATATTTTGTAAGGTGTGTCAAGACACAAGTTAGTTTTTTTTCTCTCAATATGATTGTATTACTGTCATACTAAATATGAAAGTTGTATAAACATAACCCTAAAACCAAACATGCATTATGTATTAAAATGCCTGTAAAATTGTTTAAATGTGAGTTTTACCAGAATCATGTATTTTGGTAAGGTTTACAAATACAATAATTAGGTTTTACTCATAATGACAGTAACACTGTCACATTCAATCTGACAGTTATTTAAACATAACTACTAAACCACACATGCAAATTGGCTAATAATGCCTAGAGAAATGTATCTTTGTGAGATTACTGGAAAAAAAATAGTTTGTGAGGTTTGTAAAGACACAAGTTAGTTTTTTTTACTCAATATGATGAGGTGGCGACTTGTCCAGGGTGTACCAGCGCCCCCCGCGACCCCGAAGGGAATAAGCGGTAGAAAATGGATGGATGGATGGATGGATGGACAGTATAACTTTCATACTAAATGTAAAAGTTATATAAACATAACTCCATATCCAAACATGCAATCCGTCGAAAAATGCCTGTAATATTGAATATGTGTGAGTTTTACTAGAATCAGGTATTTTGGTAAGGTTTACTAATACAAAAATTAGGTTTTCCTCATAATGACAGTGTAACTGCCATATTCAAAATGACAGTTATTTAAACATAGCTCCTAAACCAAACATGCTCAATGGCTAATAATGCCTGGAAAAATTTACCTATGTGAGTTTTACTGGAAACAATGCATTTGTAAGGTTTATAAAGACACAAGTTATTTTTTTTTACTCAATATGATGGTATAGCTGTCATACTAAATATGAAAGTTATATAAACATAACTCCAAAACCAAACATGCATTATATCTAAAAATGCCTGTAATATTGTATCTATGTGAGTTTTACCAGAATTATGTAATTTGGTAAGGTTTACATATACAAAAATTAGGTTTTACTCAAAATGACAGTATAACTGCCACATTCAATATGACAGTTATGAAAACATAACTCCTAAACCACACATGCAAAATGGTTAGTAATGCCTGAAGAAATGTATCTTTGTGAGTTTTACTGGGAAAAAAAAAAAAAAAAATTGTAAGGTTTGTAAAGACAAAAGTTAGTTTTTTTTACTCAATAAGACAGTATTACTGTCATACTGAATGTAACATTTAGTATGACAGTTATACTGTCATATTGAATTAAAAAAACTAACTTGCGTCTTTGCAAAACTTACAAAAGATCATTTTTCTAGTAAAACTAACAAAAGATACATATCTCCAGGCATTATTAGACATTTTGCATGTTTGGTGTAGGAATTATGTTGAAAAACATTTTTATTGCTTTTTTCGCATTATCTCAGGATTTTAAGAACAGTACTATCATAATGAGTAAAAAAACTACTTTTTGTGTTTGCAAGCCTTAAAATAGCATATGTTTAGAGTAAAACTCACAAGGATGCATTGTTTTAGGCTTTATTGGCCTATTTGCATGTGTTATTATGAAATTATGTTTAAATACCTGTCAAATTGAATGTAGAAGCTATACTGTCATTATGAGAAAAACCCATTTTTTGTATTTGTAAACCTTACCAAATTACATGATTTTGGTTAAACTCACATAGATACAATATAACAGGCATTTTTAGACATAATGCATGTTCAGTTTTGGAGTTATGTTTATATAACTTTTATATTTGGTGTGACAGTTATACTGTCATTATGAATTAAAAAAACTAACTTGCATCAATGCAAAACTAAAAAAAGATCATTTTTCTAGTGAAACTAACAAGGATACATGTCTCCAGGCATTATTAGACATAATGCATGTTTGGTGTAGGATTTATGTTGAAAAACTTTTTTATTGCTTTTTTCGCATTATCTCAGGATTTTAAGAACATTACTGTCATAATGAGTAAAAAACTACTTTTTGTGTTTGCAAACCTTAAAATAGCATATGTTTAGAGTAAAACTCACAAGGATGCATTGTTTTAGGCTTTATTGGCCTATTTGCATGTGTTATTATGAAGTTATGTTTAAATAACTGTTTAAATTGAATGTAGCAGTTATACTGTCATTATGAGAAAAACCCAATTGTTGTATTTGTAAACCATACCAAATTACCTGATTCTGGTTAAACTCAACAATATTTTAGGCATTTTTAGACATAATGCATGTTCAGTTTTGGAGTTATGTTTATATAACTTTCATATTTGGTATTATAGTTATACTGTCATTATGAATTAAAAATAGTAACTTGCTTCTGCAAAACTTACAAAAGATAATTTTTCTAGTGAAACTAAAGAGGATACATGTTTTCAGGCATTGTTAGACAAGTTGCATGTTTGGTGTAGGATTTAAGTTGAACAACTTTTTTTATTGCTTATTTCGCATTATCTCAGGATTTTAAGAACATTACTGTCATAATGAGTAAAAAACTACTTTTTGTGTTATTAGAGAATGTTTCATGTACAGATTGCATCAAAGTGGCCCCTCATCTTTCAATTGTTAGACATGTTTTACTATATTTTTATTGTTACAGGAGTACATCAATATGTGTTTTTCCTTCTTAAAGCCTTAAAATAGCATATGTTTAGAGTAAAACTCACAAAGATGGATTGTTTTAGGCTTCATTGGCCTATTTACATGTGTTATTATGAAGTTATGTTTAAATAACTGTCAAATTGAATGTAGCAGTTATACTGTCATTATGAGAAAAACCTAATTGTTGTATTTGTAATCCTTACCAAATTACCTGATTATGGTTAAACTCACATAGATACAAAATTACAGGCATTTTTAGACTTAATGCATCTTTAGTTTTGGAGTTATGTTTATATAACTTTAAAATTTGGTATGACAGTTATACTGTCATATTGAATTAAAAAAACTAACTTGCGTCTTTGCAAAACTTACAAAAGATTATTTTTCTAGTACAACTAACAAAGATACATGTCTCCAGGCATTACTAGACATTTTGCATGTTTGGTGTAGGAATTATGTTGTAAAACATTTTTATTGCTTTTTTCGCATTATCTCAGGATTTTAAGAATATTACTGTCATAATGAGTAAAAAACTACTTTTTGTGTTTGCAAGCCTTAAAATAGCATGTTTTAGAGTAAAACTCACAAGGATGCATTGTTTTAGGCTTTATTGGCCTATTTGCATGTGTTATTATGAAGTTATATTTAAATAACTGTCAAATTGAATGTAGCAGTTATACTGTCATTATGAGAAAAACCCAATTTTTGTATTTGTAAACCTTACCAAATTACCTGATTATGGTTAAACTCACATAGATACAAAATTACAGGCATTTTTAGACTTAATGCATCTTTAGTTTTGGAGTTATGTTTATATAACTTTCATATTTGGTATTACAGTCATACTGTCATATTGAATTAAAAAAAAACTAACTTGCGTCTTTGCAAAACTTACAAAAGATTATTTTTCTAGTAAAACTAACAAAGATACATGTCTCCAGGCACTATTAGACATTTTGCATGTTTGGTGTAGGAATTATGTTGTAAAACATTTTTATTGCTTTTTTCGCATTATCTCAGGATTTTAAGAACTTTACTGTCATAATGAGTAAAAACCTACTTTTTGTGTTCGCAAGCCTTAAAATAGCATATGTTTAGAGTAAAAATCACAAGGATGCATTGTTTTAGGCTTTATTGGCCTATTTGCATGTGTTATTATGAAGTTATGTTTAAATAACTGTCAAATTGAATGTAGCAGATATACTGTCATTATGAGAAAAACCCAATTGTTGTATTTGTAAACCTTACCAAATTACCTGATTCTGGTTAAACTCACATTGATACATTATTTTAGGCATTTTTAGACATAATGCATGTTCAGTTTTGGAGTTATGTTTATATAACTTTCATATTTGGTATTACAGTTATACTGTCATTATGAATTAAAAAAAGTAACTTGCGTCTTTGCAAAACTTACAAAAGATAATTTTTCTAGTGAAACTAACAGGATACATTTTTCCAGGCATTATTAGACATGTTTTATGTTTGGTGTAGGATTTATGTTGAAAAACTTTTTTATTGCTTTTTTCGCATTATCTCAGGATTTTAAGAACATTACTGTCATAATGAGTAAAAAACTACTTTTTGTGTTTGCAAGCCTTAAAATAGCATATGTTTAGAGCAAAACTCACAAGGATGCATTGTTTTAGGCTTTATTGGCCTATTTGCATGTGTTATTATGAAGTTATGTTTAAATAACTGTCCAATTGAATGTAGCAGTTATACTGTCATTATAAGAAAAACCCAATTGTTGTATTTGTAATCCTTACCAAATTACCTGATTATGGTAAAACTCACATAGATACAAAATTACAGGCATTTTTAGACTTAATGCATCTTTGGTTTTGGAGTTATGTTTATATAACTTTCATATTTGGTATGACAGTATACTGTCATATTGTATTAAAAAAACTAACTTGCGTCTTTGCAAAACTTACAAAAGATAATTTTTCTAGTAAAACCAACAAAGATAAATGTCTCCAGGCATTATTAGACATTTTGCATGTTTGGTGTAGGAATTATGTTGTAAAACATTTTTATTGCTTTTTTCGCATTATCTTAGGATTTTAAAAACATTACTGTCATAATGAGTAAAAAACGACTTTTTGTGTTTGCAAGCCTTAAAATAGCATATGTTAAGAGTAAAACTCACAAAGATGCATTGTTTTAGGCTTTATTGGCATATTTGCATGTTTTATTATGAAGTTATGTTTAAATAACTGTCAAATTGAATGTATCAGTTATCTGTCATTATGAGTAAACCCTAATTTTTGTATTTGTAAACCTTACCAAATTACCTGATTCTTGTAAAACTCAAATAGATACAATATTTTAGGCATTTTTAGACATAATGAATGTTCAGTTTTGGAGATATGTTTATTTAACTTTTATATGTGGTATGACAGTTATACTGTCATTATGAATTAAAAAAACTAACTTGCGTATTTGCAAAAAAAAAAAAGGAATTATGTTGAAAAACATTTTTATTGCTTTTTTTGCATTATCTCAGGATTTTAAAAAACTACTTTTTGTGTTTGCAAGCCTTAAAATAGCATATGTTTAGAGTAAAACTCACAAGAATAGTTTTTCTTAACTCAATATGACGGTATAACTGTCATACTAAATATGACGGGGCCAAGATAGCCTTTATTTTTTCATTATTGACAAGAAGGGCCCTTCAGTGGGCCTCAGTACAAATTTTGCCGCGTTATGCTCTGAGTTCCAGGCAGTTTTTGATCACCCCACGGATGGAGGAGACGCAGCCTCACGTCCTCACTCCCTCCAGCAAGGTTCTCGGTCTGTTGCAGACTACACCCTCGAGTTCCGCACCTTGGCCGCAGACAGCGGGTGGGATAATAAGGCCTTGTTGAGCGCCTATCGTCGGGGCCTCTCCGACGAAATCAAGGACGGATTGTTGCAAGACCGCCCGGCCACCTACCATGACCTCATCCAGTTGGCCCTGCTCATGGACCAGAGGCTAAAGGAACGGGCAGCGGAACGAAGACTCGCAGCCCGCGAGAGGACCAGACGGCCGGCGTGGGAGAATCGGACCGCGTCCTATTCCCCTACTGCTCCCAGATATCGGGCTGAAGGCGCCCCCTTGGTAGACCAGTCTGGGTTTTTTCCCGCACCTTCCAGTAGGGTGGAACCCATGCAGTTGGGCAGGACTCGACTTGCCACGGAGGAACGGGAGAGGAGGTTCCGGCAGCGCCTCTCCCTCTACTGTGGTTGTGCGGGTCACATGATGGTATAGCTGTCATACTAAATATGAAAGTTATATAAACATAACTCCAAAACCAAAATGCATTATGTCTAAAAATGCCTGTAATATTGTATCCATTGGAGTTTTACCAGAATCAGGTATTTTGGTAAGGTTGACAAATACAAAAATTAGGTTTTACTCATAATGACAGTATAACTGCCACATTCAATATGACAATTATCTAAACATAACTCCAAAACCAAACATGCATTATGTCTAAACATGCCCCTTATTTTGTATCCACGTGAGTTTTACTAGAATCAGTTGTTTTTGTAAGGTTTACAAATACAAAATATTAGTTTTACTCATAATGTCAGTATACTCTCACAATCAATCCGACAAAATGGCTAATAATGCCTAGAGGAATGTATCTTTGTGAATTTTACTGGAAAAAAATATTTTGTAAGGTTTGTAAAGACACAAGTTAGATTTTTTTACTCAATTTAACAGTATAGCTGTCATACTATATATGAACGTTTTATAAACATACCTCCAAAACCAAACATGCAATCCGTCTAAAAATGTCTGTAATATTTATTATATGTGAGTTTTATCAGAATCTGGTATTTTGGTAAGGTTGACAAATACAAAAATTAGGTTTTACTCATAATGACAGTATAACTGCCACATTCAATATGACAATTATCTAAACATAACTCCAAACCCAAACATGCATTATGTCTAAACATGCCCCTTATTTTGTATCCACGTGAGTTTTACTAGAATCAGTTGTTTTTGTAAGGTTTACAAATACAAAAATTAGGTTTTACTCATTGTGACAGTATAATTGCCACACTTAATATGACAGTTATTTAAACATAACTCCTAAAAAACAAATGCAAAATGACTAATAATGCCTAGAGAAATGTATATTTGTGAATTTTACTGGAAAACAATATTTTGTAAGGTTTGTAAAGATATAAATTATTATTTTTTTTACTCAATATGATGGTATAACTGTCATACTAAATATGAAAGTTATATAAACATAACTCCAAAACCAAACATACTTTATGTCTAAAAATTCCTGTAATATTGCATCTATGTGGTTTTTACCAGAATCGGGTATTTTGGTAAGGTTTACAAATACAAAAAATAGGTTTTACTCATAATGACAGTATATCTGCCACACCCAATTTGACAGTTATTTAAACATAACTCCTAAACCAAACATGATAAATGACTAATAATGCCCGGGAAATGTATTTTTGTGAGTTTTACTGCAAAAAAAATATTTTGTAAGGTTTGTAAAGACACAAGTTAGTTTTTTTTTACTCAATATGACAGCATAACTGTCATACTAAATATGAAAGTTAAATAAACATAACTCCAAAATCAAACTTGCAATCCGTCTAAAAATGCCTGTAATTTTGAATCTATGTTAGTTTTACCAGAATCAGATATTTTGGTAAGGTTTACAAATACAAAACTTGGGTTTTACTCATAATGACAGTATAACTGCAACATTTGATATGACAGTTATTTTAACTCTCAAACCACACATGCAAAATGGCTAATACTGCCTGGAAAAATTTATCTTTGTAAATTTTACGAGAAAAAAATATTTTCTAAGGATTGTAAAGACAAATTTTTTTTTTTTTTACTCAATATGATGATATAACTGTCATACTAAATATGAATGTTATATAAACATAATTCCAAAACCAAACTCCTAAACCAAACTTGCAATCTGTCTTAAACTGCCTGTAATATTGAATCTACGTGAGTTTTATCAGAATCAGTTATTTTGGTAAGGTTTACAAATACAAAAAATAGGTTTTACTCATAATGATAGTATTACTGCCACACTCAATATGACAGTTATTTAAATATAACTCCTAAACCATCCATCCATCCATCTTCTTCCGCTTATCCGAGGTCGGGTAGCAGGGGCAGCAGCCTAAGCTTCCCTCTCCCCAGCCACTTCGTCCAGCTCTTCCTGTGGGACCCCGAGGCGTTCCCAGGCCAGCCGGGAGACATAGTCTTCCCAACGTGTCCTGGGTCTTCCCCACGGCCTCCTACCGGTCGGACGTGCCCTAAACACCTCCCTAGGGAGGCGTTCGGGTGGCATCCTGACCAGATGCCCGAACCACCTCATCTGGCTCCTCTCGATGTAAAACCACACATGCACAATTGCTAATAATGCCTGGAAAAATGTATCTTGGTGAGTTTTACTGTAAAAAAAAAAATATTTTGTAAGGTTTGTAAAGACACAAGTTATTTTTTTTTACTCAATATGACAGTATAACTGTCATACTAAATGTAAAAGTTACATAATTATAACTCCAAAACCAAACATGCATTATGTCTAAAAATGCTATTGTATCCATGTGAGTTTTACTAGAATCAGTTGTTTTTGTAAGGTTTGCAAATACAAAATATTGTTTTTACTCACGATGACAGTATACTGTCACACACAATATGACAGTTATTTAAACATAACTACTAAACCAAACATGCTAAATGGCTAATACTGCCTGGAGAAAGGTATCTTTGTGAGTTTAACTGGGGAAAAAAAAATATTTTGTAAGGTTTGTAAAGACACAAGTTAGTTTTTTTTACTCAATATGACAGTATATGTGTCATACTAAATGTAAAAGTTATATAAACAAAACTCATAAACGACACATGCAAAATGGCTAATAATGCCTGGAGAAATGTATCTTTGTGAGTTTTACTGGAAAAAATTTTTTTTGTAAGGTTTGTAAAGACACAAGTTACTTTTTTTTTTCTCAATAAGACAGTATAACTGTCATACTAAATTTGAAAGTTGTATAAACATAACCCTAAAACCAAACATGCATTATGTATTATAATGCCTGTAAAATTGTTTAAATGTGAGTTTTACCAGAATCATGTATTTTGGTAAGGTTTAAAAATACAAAAATTAGGTTTTACTCATAATGACAGTATAACTGCCACATTTAATATGACAGTTATGTAAACATAACTCCTAAACCAAACATGCAAAATGGCTAATAATGCTTGGAGAAATGTATTTTTGTGAGTTTAACTGGGAAAAAAAAATATTTTGTAAGGTTTGTAATGACACAAGTTACTTTTTTTTTTTACTCAATAAGACAGTATAACTGTCATACTAAATTTGAAAGTTGTATGAACATAACTCCAAAACCAAACAAGCATTATGTCTAAAAATGCATGTAATATTGTATCCATGTGAGTTTTACTAGAAACAGTTGTTTTTGTAAGGTTTGCAAATACAAAATATTGGCTTTACTCACTATGACAGTATACTGTCACATTCAATATGACAGTTATTTAAACACAACTCATAAACGACACATGCAAAATGGCTAAAAAGCCTGGAGAAATGTATCTTTGTTAGTTTTACTAGAATATTGATCTTTTGTAAGGTTTGCAAAAACACAAGTTAGTTTTTTTTACTCAATATGACGGTATACCTGTCATACTAAATATAAAAGTTATATAAACATAACTCCAAAACCAAACCCGAAAACCAAACATGCAATCCGTATAAAAAAGGCTGTAATATTGAATCTATGTGAGTTTTACTAGAGTCAGGTATTTTGGTAAGGTTTACAAATACAAAAATTAGGTTTTACTTATAATGACAGAAAACTGCCACACTCAATATGACAGTTATTTAATTATAACCCCTAAACCAAACATGCTAAATGGCTAATAATGCCTGGAAAATGTATCTTTGTGAGTTTTACTGGAGAAAAAAAATATTTGTAACGTTTGTAAAGAAACAAGTTAGTTTTTTTTACTCAATATGACAGTAAAACTGTCATACTCAATGTAAAAGTTATATAAACTTAACTCCAAAACCAAACATGCATTATGTCTAAAAATTTCTGTACTATTGTATCTATGAGTTTTACCAGAATCAGGTATTTTGGTAAGGTTTACAAATACAAAAATTAGGTTTTACTCACTATGACAGTATACTGTCACATTCAATCTGTTATTTAATTGTAACTCCTAAACCACACATGCAAAATGGCTAATAATGCCTGGACAAATGTATCTTTATAAGTTTTACTGGCAATTTTGTAAGGTTTGTAAAGACACAAGTTAGTTTTTTTTACTCAATATGACATTATAACTGTCATACTAAATGCGTCACTTCCTGTCAATGAGAAAGGACGCAAAAGAAAAAGGCTCCGATTCTGCTACCGGAGTTTTTGTTAAATCTGAAGATTTTGACCACTGATTTGTGATCACAGCCACAGGAGAGTCACCTGGCATCTTCGATCTGATATTGGTCAGTTGAGAGGCACAGAAACGCTGAAATAAGGCGAGTTGGAAGAGCCGTTAGCCTCAAGCCAACGGCGCCTTGCCGCAGTTCAAAGCGGTTGCCTGGCAACCAAAAGCTACGGCGAGTTTACAGCTGTTTTAAAGTGATTCCGACGTCGCAGTGATATTAAGATGACAGGCTGACACCCAAAATTGATCTCAAGGTACGAAATTGTTGAAAAAACAAGTGAAAAGTACCGCAAGTTGCTAAAGAAGTAACTGCCGCTAAGACATAAGAGGCACTGACGTCATCGACTGCCGCGATGAAAAAAGGTAAAGGAAATCTGAACAAGATTTGAGGCTGGACACGGGACATGATGGGAATCAAGAATGGATACAAAAAATACTCCATGATTTTAAAGAAGAAATGCTAGAAAAATGGAACTACATGATGTTAGAAAAATGGAACTACATGATGGAGGGATGGAAAGAAGAAATGAAAGAAGAACACAGACAAGATGTGAAAAGTCTGCAGCAATGTATAGAAAGTCTGCAATCTCACAAAACCATCAGAAATAATGAAGCCACTGAAATGGGCAAACAAATAAAGATCCTTCAAGAAGACAACAACATGCTGAAGAATATCATAGTTGGAATGGATCAGGATAAACGGATGAATGATATCATCGTGACAGGGCACCGAATTAAACCAAGATCCTATGCGAAAGCTGTGAATAATGAAGGTGAACCAGATGAAATGGATATGGTCTCAGCAGAACAGCAAGTGGTCAACTTTCTGCAATCAAAAGAAATTGAAATTGATATTAATACCATCGAAACATGCATCCCACTGAACGGAATAAACAACAACGCCACTCCAGTCGTGCTCGTGAAACTTGTAAACAGAAAATCTAAAATGGCATTGCTGAGACAGGGAAAGAAGCTGAAGGGAACAAATGTGTACATGAATGAGCATCTCACAAAACGTAATGCTGGAATTGCCAAGAAAGCACGCGACTTGAGAAAGCAGGGAAAAATCCAGGGAACTTGGAGCGCCAACTGTAAAATCTACATCAAGCTGAATGGAGGTCCAGAAGCAAGAGTACTTGCTGTCCAAGACATCAAGGACCTGGACAATTTTTAAAGTTTACACAGCTTCCACAACAACGATGATAATGAACTCTGACAGAAAACAAACACCTAAATTCAGCATCAACACTACTATGTTCCAAGGAACGACTAAACAAGAGGACCTAGATTCAGGATTGCATCCACCTACACTTATAGAGATTATTGAAACAACATCAAAGATTGTTGAAGAAAACATGGAACTAAAAAATTTCTGCAACAAAGATCACAAAAATCAGGATTTGGAAAATGATATAGATCCAGATACAAATTTTTTCTCCCACTTCAGTAATAATTGTTTTTATTATACGGATGATCAATATAACAGCAACATTAAATGTGATAACAAATTGTCAATTATTCATTTTAATAGCAGAAGCTTGTATGCAAACTACAACAATATTAAGAACTTTTTGGAACACATCAACGAACCCTTCAAAGTGATTGCTGTCACGGAAACATGGATTGATGATAAAAAAGGAATAGATTTTGATCTGGATGGATATGAACTAAACTACATCAACAGAAACAACAAAAATGGAGGAGGAGTAGCTGTGTACGTGATGAAGAACCTGAACTACAAAGTGGTAAAAAACATGTCATTTGCTATAGATAATATTTTAGAATGTATAACAATTGAAATATGTCAGGAAAAAAGCAAAAACATATTCATAAGTTGTATATATAGATCACCTAAGTCAAGTATAGAAACATTTGAAGAATGGATCAAGGCTACTTACATGGACAATGGGCAAAGAATAATTTTCCTATGTGGTGACTTTAATATTGACTTATTGAACCCTAACAAGCAAAAGTCTATTGATGACTTCATTGATACAATGTACAGCATCAGTTTATATCCTAAAATCACAAAGCCAAGCAGAATTACAGGACACTGTGCCACGCTTATTGATAATATTTTTACCAATGATTTTGATAATAACACTACAAGTGGTCTACTTATAACCGATGTTAGTGATCATCTGCCAGTTTTTACAATATATGATGGAAACTACAAGAAGAACATGGAAGACAAAAGGACATTTCGAAGACTGTGCACAGAGAAGAGGATGATTGCTTTCAAAAATTGAGCTACAAAAGCAAGATTGGGATAATGTGTACAATGAAAATGAGGTTGATGAAGCATATGAACATTTCTTAAACAAGTTCATAATACTTTATAACAAACATTGTCCATGGATACAACTCAGTAATAAGCAGAGAAAGAATAATCAACCATGGATGACAAAAGGATTAAAAAATGCTTGTAAGAAGAAGAATACACTATATAGGAAATTTATAGCACAAAGAACTACAGAGGCAGAAATTAAGTACAAAAAGTATAAAAACAAGTTAACATACATACTACGATTATGTAGAAAAGAATATTACAGTGAATTATTGGACAAGAACAAAACTAATATGAGAGCAACATGGGGCATCCTCAATAGCATTATTAAAAATGGCACTAAGAGGGACTACCCTCAATACTTCTTAGACGGAAATAAAAAAAATGACAACATAAAGGAAGTAGTTGAAAGCTTCAATAATTATTTTGTAAATATTGGACCAAAATTGGAAGAAAGGATTCCAGACCCAGTTTCAATTGAGGACTATAATGATACCATAGAGCGAAATCCCAACTCCATGTTCCTCAGTAATGTGACACAGGAGGAAATAGTTACAATCGTGAAAAAATGTAAATCCAAGACTTCAACTGATTGTAATGAAATTGATATGGAAACGATAAAAAAGGTTATTGATGAGATCTCAGGACCATTAATGTATATTAGTAACCTATCATTTCAAACAGGTACATTTCCAAACAAAATGAAAATAGCTAAAGTTGCACCAATTTACAAGACTGGCGACAAACATCAATTTACAAACTATAGACCTGTTTCCTTACTTCCACAATTTTCTAAAATCATTGAAAAACTGTTCAATAACAGATTAGAGAGTTTCATAAATAAAAATAGAATACTCGAAGAAAATCAATATGGATACAGAGCTAATGTTTCAACTTCGATGGCTTTAATTGAAATTACAGAAGAAATTACCAATGCTATAGATAATAAAAAATGTGCGGCAGCAGTTTTTATGGATCTAACTAAAGCATTTGACACAATTAATCACAATATTTTAATCAAAAAACTAGAACGATATGGCATCAGAGGGTTAGTCTTAAACTGGATAAGAAGTTATCTAATGAACAGGAAACAATACGTGAAGGTAGGCGAACACACCTCTACAACGCTAAATATATCCTGTGGTGTACCTCAGGGATCAATACTAGGACCTAAATTATTCAATCTATATATAAATGACATTTGTAAAGTTACAAAAGATTTAAAGTTAGTATTATTTGCGGATGATACAACAGCGTTTTGTTCAGGAGAGAACACACACAAGATACTACAAATAATAACAGAAGAAATTAACAAATTAAAAAGATGGTTTGACAAAAACAGACTATCGTTGAATCTCAGTAAAACTAAAATAATGCTATTTGGTAACAGTAGAAGAGAAAGTCAAACACAAATACAAATAGACGGAATAGAAATTGAAAGAGTAAATGAAACCAAATTTTTAGGTATAATGATTGATGATAAATTGAACTGGAAATCTCACGTAAAAAATATACAACATAAAGTAGCAAGAAACACGTCAATAATGAATAAAGCAAAACATGTTCTAGACAAAAAATCACTTCATATTCTCTACTGCTCACTAGTGTTACCATATCTGAGTTATTGTGCAGAAATATGGGGAAATAATTACAAAAGTACACTTCATTCATTAACGGTGTTACAAAAAAGATCAGTTAGAATAATACATAATGTTGGATATAGAGAACACACAAATCCTTTATTTATTGAATCAAAGATTCTGAAATTCTACGACAGTGAATTTGCAAACAGCTAAAATTATACACAAAGCAAACTATAACCTGCTACCCAAGAATATACAACAATTCTTCTCAAAAAAAGAGGAGAAATATAATCTTAGAGAGAAATGTAATTTAAAACATTTGTATGCACGTACAACACTTAAGACCTTCAGTATATCAGTATGTGGAATTAAATTATGGAATGGATTAAGCAAAGCAATCAAACAATGTACTAATATGATCCACTTCAAGAAACTCTTCAAACTTAAAGTGTTTACAAAGTGTTTACTCAGTGGCCTAGTGGTTAGAGTGTCCGCCCTGAGATCGGTAGGTTGTGGGTTCAAACCCCGGCCGAGTCATACCAAAGACTATAAAAATGGGACCCATTACCTCCCTGCTTGGCACTCAGTATCAAGGGTTGGAATTGGGGGTTAAATCACCAAAAATGATTCCCGGGCGCGGCCACCGCTGCTTCCCACTGCTCCCCTCACCTCCCAGGGGGTGATCAAGGGTGATTGGTTAAATGCAGAGAATAATTTCGCCACACCTAGTGTGTGTGTGACAATCATTGGTACTTTAACTTTTAACTTTAACTTTAAGTACAAAGAAGAAGAACCATGATAAACATTCTGAATTTATTTAACTCTTTCATTCTTTCACTCACAAAATAATCTTACTTATCTCAACATATGAAATGTAACTTATTTCACCAATTATTATTTATTTACTTATTTTATTGTGATTACTTATGGAGTATATTGTGAATAAATTGAGAACAGGAAGTGAACAAAAGTTTTAGCAATTGTTATGTAAAAGAAAAGGGGTAGGATTAAATAAGCTTTGCTTCTTCCTACTCCTTTTCGAACATGTTGAAAAGAGAAACTGGAGATTGTGATGTATCATGTTGTATACTTGCATGTTCGAAATAAACTCAAACTCAAAAAGTTATATAAACATAACTTGAAAAACAAACATGCATTATATCTAAAAATGCCTGTAATATTGTATCCATGTGAGTTTTACTAGAATCAGTTGTTTTTGTAAGGTTTGCAAATACAAAATATTGGTTTTACTCACTATGACAGTTTACTGCTGTCACATTGAGTAAAAAAAAACTAACTTGTGTTTTTACAAACCTTACAAAATATTTGTTTCCAGAAAAATTCACAGAGATACATTTCTCAAGGCATTATTAGTCATTTTGAATGTTTGGTTTAGGGGTTATGTTTAAAAAACTGTCATTTTAAATGTGGCAGTTATCCGTCATTATGAGTAAAACCTAATTTCTGTATTTGTAATCCTTACCAAAATACCTGATTCTGGTAAAACTCCAATACATTCAATATTACAGGCATTTTTAGACAGATTGCAAGTTTGGTTTTGGAGTTATGTTTATATTACTTTCATATTTAGTATGACAGATAAACTGTTTATTGAGTAAAACAATCTAACTTTTGTCTTTACAAACCTTACAAAATATTTTTTTCCAGTGAAATTCACAAAGATACACTTCTCCAGGCAATAATTTCCATTTTGCATGTGTGTTTTAGGAGTTATGTTTAAATATGTGTCATATTGAATGTGACAGTATACTGTCATTATGAGTAAAACCCATATTTTGTATTTGCAAACCATACAAAAACAACAAATTCTAGTGAAACTCACATGGATGTTAGGATTTGGTGGAGTGGATCCCAAGGATGCAGAGACGTGTTGTGTACAATTGTTCTTCCTTTTATTTAGGAGGAAGCACAAAGTAACAAAACAAAGGTGATGGTAGATAACACACAAAACTAAAAGCGCTAGACAAGGCTAGGAAAAATACTTCATGAAAGAAGTTAATATAAGGACAAAGTACAAACTAAAAACGCTAGACAAGGCTAGGAAAACATACTTCATGAAAGAAGTTAATATAAGGACAAAGTACAAACTAAAAACGCTAGACAAGGCTAGGAAAAATACAGGCAAACCTTAGATGAATGGTACACGATGAACTAGTGAGTTCTCTGGCAATATCAACAGGTTTGCAAGCAGTGACAAAGTTCCGGCGCTCACAGGCCGTCAGCAGCCAGGTTAAATAGGCTGCTTCTAATCTACGTCAGGTGTGTGCTGCTGCCTTGCGCCAGCTGCACTCCATACTGTGGACGAGAGAGAGAGTGAACATGGTGTGCAGACAACAACAGAACTGAGCAAGGAAATTTCAGATTACCACAGTACCCCCCCCTTCAACGGACGCCTCCTGGCGGCCTACCTGGCTTGTCTGGGAATCGAATGTAAAAATCCTTGATCAAGTCTTTGTCAATAATAAGCGATCTTGAAATCCATGACCGCTCCTCCGGGCCGTACCCCTCCCAGTCTACCAGGTATTGGAATCCCCTGCCCCTTCTTCTCACATCCAAGATGGTGTTTACTGTAAACGCTGGGTGACCCTCAACCAGCCTGGGTGGAGGAGGCGGTACCTCAGGAGGACTGAGCGGGCTGGATGCGACAGGCTTGATGCGAGACACGTGAAAGACAGGATGGCATTTGAGAGATCTTGGGAGACGGAGCTTGACTGCAACACGGTTGATGATCTTGATAATGGGGAATGGTCCAATGAACCTGGGAGCCAGTTTCCTAGAGTCGGTGGCCAATGGTAGGTCCCGGGACGACAACCAGACCTTCTGTCCCAACTGGTAGTGTGGGGCTGGTGTGCGATGGCGGTTGGCTAAGAGTTGGTTCCTGGCCGATGTTCTTTTTAACGCCGCCCTGGTGTTGCGCCAAGCCTGGTGAGCCCGACGCAGGTGTGCCGTTACGGATGGTACGTCGGCATTGGGTTGGGTAGAAGGAAAAACTGGGGGTTGGAAACCATAGGCGACGTGAAATGGAGACAGGTTGGTGGCGGAGCTAATGAGGGAATTGTGAGCGTATTCTATCCATGGGAGATTCTCAGACCAGGTTGAGGGTTGCCGATGACAAGTGCACCGGATGGCCGCCTCCAGGTCTTGGTTGGTCCGCTCGGTCTGTCCATTGCTCTGTGGGTGGTAGCCGGAGGATAGGCTAGGGGAGGCCCCCAGGGACTTGCAGAATGCCCTCCAGACAGCCGAGGAAAACTGTGGCCCTCTGTCGGATACCACATCAGCGGGGATGCCGTGCAGCCGGAAAGCGTGGAGCACTAATAGTTGGGCTGTTTCAAGAGCCGAAGGCAGCTTGGGGAGGGCCACGAAGTGGGCCATTTTCGAGAACCGGTCCACAATGGTCAAGACAGTGTCATTTCCTTCAGAGGGGGGAAGTCCTGTGACAAAGTCCACCGCTATGTGTGACCACGGGCGGGAGGGGATGGGTAATGGGTGTAAAAGTCCTGCTGGGGCCTGGTGGGATGCCTTGTTCCGGGAGCAGGACCGACATGCTGCCACAAACGCCTTCGTATCTGCCAGAATGGATGGCCACCAAAAACGCTGGGAGAGGACAAAACTGGTGCGACGAGTACCTGGATGGCAAGCGATCTTTGACCCATGTGCCCAATCCAGAACGCTGGAACGGAGCCGAGGAACCACAAACAACCGACCTGGTGGGCAGCCCCGAGGAGATGTGTCCGACTTTAGGGCCTCCAAGACTTGCCGCTCGATGTCCCACTGGAGTCCCCCAATGATGTGGGTATGGGGAACAATTGGTTCAGGTGAGGAATCCTCAAGAGACGAAGAGTAGAGACGGGAAAGGGCATCGGGCTTCCCATTCTGAGAACCAGGTCGGAAAGTGATGATAAAGTTAAAACGGGTCAGAAAAAGTGCCCACCTGGCTTGGCGGGGGTTCAGTCTCTGTGCGGTCCTTAAGTAGGACAGGTTCTTGTGGTCCGTGAAGATGATGAATGGTAGCTCCGCCCCTTCCAGCCAATGTCTCCACTCCTGAAGGGCCAAGATGACCGCCAGAAGCTCCCTGTTGCCAATGTCATCATTTTTTTCAGCAGGGGATAGGCGACGAGAGAAGAAAGCACAGGGGTGCAACTTCTGGTCGGTGGTAGATTGCTGGGAGAGTACGGCCCCTACACCTGAATCAGAAGCGTCCACCTCAACAAAAAATTGGAGAGAACGGTCAGGGTAACAAAGCACAGGAGCCGAAGTAAACAATCTTTTCAGCCTCAAGAACGCGGAATTGGCTTCGGGTGTCCATTCAAACGGAACTTTAGTAGAGGTTAGCCTTGTAAGTGGCTCAGCGACGCGACTAAAATTGCGAATAAATCGCCGATAAAAATTAGAGAAGCCCAAGAATCTCTGAAGGTGCTTCTTGGACACCGGAGTGGGCCAGTCTACTACTGCTTTGACCTTAGCGAGGTCTGGTCTGAGTCTACCCTCCTCAATGATAAATCCTAAGAAGGGAATGGAGGATGAGTGAAACTCGCATTTCTACGCCTTCACGAACAGTTTATTTTCGAGGAATCGTTGAAGGACCAACCGAACCTGCTGTACATGTTCGTCAAATGTCGATGAATAAATTAATATATCGTCCAGGTAAACGAAGAGAAACCGACCTGTCATGTCCCGAAAAATATCGTTAATGAAGCCCTGAAAAACGCCAGGTGCATTAGTAAGTCCAAAAGGCATGACAAGATACTCAAAATGTCCGAGAGGAGTGTTGAATGCGGTCTTCCATTCATCCCCCTCTCGGATGCGAACTAGATGGTACGCGTTACGTAGATCGAGTTTAGTAAAAAACTTTGCGGACTGTAAGGGAGTAAAAGCAGAATCAAGGAGTGGAAGAGGATACTTATTCTTGACAGTAATCTGATTAAGAGCACGGTAGTCTATACAAGGCCGTAGGGACTTGTCCTTCTTTTCGACGAAAAAAAATCCGGCGGCTACCGGTGCGGTCGAAGGGCGAATGAGGCCCGCAGCTATTGATGTGTTTATGTATTCTTCTAGTGCTTTGAGTTCGGTGTTAGACACCTTGTACAAACGGGTCGATGGTAAAGCCGCTCCGGCTAGCAAATCGATACCACAATCGTAGGGTCGGTGGGGGGGAAGTGAGAGTGCTCTATCCTTGCTAAACACCGCTCTTAAGTCATGGTAGTTTGTGGGCACGTTTGTCAAGTCTATGTTCTCTATAACGGCGGTAGGTGGCGGTGTGTGAGATCCTGCTGCGGAACGAAGACAATGTGTGTGGCAGGTCACACTCCAATTAATAATGGCCGAACGAGGCCAGTCTATGTGCGGGTTATGCTTATGTAACCAGGTGATCCCCAGAATGACGGGCGCGGACCGTGATGGCACAATAAAAAAAATTATTTTCTCACAATGATTACCAGACAAGCGCAGGTTGATTGGCAAGGTCTGGTGGGTTATGCTGGCTAATAGGCGCCCATCAAGAGAATACACCCTCTTGGGCACATACAGTTTTACAACAGGAATCTTATGGAGTCTCATGAACTCAAAATCCAAAAAGTTATCATCTGCTCCTGAGTCAATGAGAGCGCAAATGTCTATTTGTTGGTTAGGCCAAGAAAGAGTACCTTTTAGTTGCATTCTGCCTGCGGCCAACGAAGGAGAACGGCGACCTCTGGTGGACGTGTCCTCTGGCGAGTGAGGGCGCACTCGTGGCCGTGCGGCGGGGCGCGGTAGTTCCTTACAGTGGGAGATGAGATGATCAGCGGCCCCACAGTATAGGCAGAGTTTGAGGCGAAAGCGGCGTTCCCTCTCGGCGGTGGTGAGTCGGCGACCTCCCAGTTGCATCGGCTCATCTATCTGCCACGAAGGAGAGGTGTCTTCGGGAACGAGATGCTCCGTCATGCAGATGGCAGGTCTAGCAGGCGCTGATTGGCTGCTAGGTGGGGCTTGTCTCCCTCGTCGATCCCTCCTCTCCTCTAATAGGCGGAAATCGATCTGCACCGCCAGCTCGATGAGATCATCCAGATTCGTCGGAAGTGACAGCGGGATCATCATGTGACGAATCTCGTCCGCGAGACCCAGGTAGAAGGCGTCCAACAGCGCCGAGGGACCCCAGTCACAGTCGGCGGCCATGGTGCGGAACTCGATCGCGTAATCTGCGACCCGTCGTGAACCCTGTTGCAGCCGGAAAAGGGATCTAGCTGCCTCTCTACCTGGGAGTCGTCGTTGGAAGATCTGCCTCAAGGATTTGGAAAAGTTTGCATACGTGGAGCTGGAGGCGGTCTGACGGTTCCATTCTGCAGTCGCCCAGGTGCCAGCACGGCCTGACAGGTGGGAGATGACAAACGCTACCTTAGCCCGCTCAGAGGTGAAAGCGGAAGTGTTTAGTTCAAAATGTAGTTCACACTGCGTCAGGAATTGTCTTACATCTTCCTTTTCTCCGGAAAAACGTTCGGGTCGGGATAGCCGCATGTTGCTGGTACTGGCGGGTTGTGTAGGTTGGGTGGATGCCTGGTCGGGCACGGTGGTCGAGGTGGGTACGACGGTGGCTAGCAGCATATTGACTCGCTCCAACATGGTGTCTTGACGCTCCGACAGTCCCTGTAGACCTCGGCTCAGGTGGTCTAGCTGGTCCCCCTGCTGGTTGATTCGTTGAGCCTGGCCTTGCAATGCTCTTTTCCAGGCATCTGTCTCTGCGGGTTCCATAGTATGGCCGGAACTTTTCTGTTAGGATTTGGTGGAGTGGATCCCAAGGATGCAGAGACGTGTTGTGTACAATTGTTCTTCCTTTTATTTAGGAGGAAGCACAAAGTAACAAAACAAAGGTGATGGTAGATAACACACAAAACTAAAAGCGCTAGACAAGGCTAGGAAAAATACTTCATGAAAGAAGTTAATATAAGGACAAAGTACAAACTAAAAACGCTAGACAAGGCTAGGAAAAATACAGGCAAACCTTAGATGAATGGTACACGATGAACTAGTGAGTTCTCTGGCAATATCAACAGGTTTGCAAGCAGTGACAAAGTTCCGGCGCTCACAGGCCGTCAGCAGCCAGGTTAAATAGGCTGCTTCTAATCTACGTCAGGTGTGTGCTGCTGCCTTGCGCCAGCTGCACTCCATACTGTGGACGAGAGAGAGAGTGAACATGGTGTGCAGACAACAACAGAACTGAGCAAGGAAATTTCAGATTACCACAATGGATACAATAATACAGGCATTTTTAGACATAATGCATGTTTGGTTTTGGAGTTATGTTTATACAACTTTCAAATTTAGTATGACAGTTATACTGTCTTATTGAGTAAAAAAAAAAAGTAACGTGTCATTACAAACCTTACAAAATATTTTTTCCCACTAAAACTCACAAAGATACATTTCTCCAGGCATTATTAGCCATTTAACATGTTTGGTTTAGGAGTTATGTTTAAATAACTGTCATATTGAATGTGTCAGTTATACTGTCATGAGTAAAACCTAATTTTTGTATGTAAACCTTATCAAAATACCTGATTCTGGTAAAACTCACATACACTATTACAGGCATTTTAGACATTATGCATGTTTAATTTTGGAGTTATGTTTGTATAACTTTCAAATTTAGTATGATAGTTATACTGTCAAATTGAATTAAAAACTAATTTGCGTCTTTGGAAACCTTACAAAATATAATTTGTCTCGTAAAACTAACAGATACATGTCTACAGGCATTTTTAGCCATTTTGCATATGTTTAGAAGTTATGTTTAAATACATTTGTATTGCTTTTTTCGCATTATCTCAGGATTTTAAGAACATTACTGTCATTTTGAATAAAAAACTACTTTTTGTGTTTGCAAGATCTAAAAAAGCATATGTTTCGAGTAAAACTCCCAAGATGCATTATGTCAGGCATTATTAGCCATTTTTCATGTGTGGTTTAGGAGTTATGTTTAAATAACTGTCATATTGTGTGACAGTATACTGTCAGTGACAAAACTTATTTTTTGTTTTTACAAACCTTACAAAAACAACTGATTCTAGTAAAACTCACATGGATTCGATATAAAAGGCATTTTTAGACATTTTGCATGTTCGGTTTAGGAATTATGTGTGAATATATCGTTATTGCTTTTTTCGCATTATCTCAGGATTTTAAGAACATTGCTGTTATATTGAGTAAAAAACTACTTTTTGTATTTGCAAGCCTTAAAAAAGCATATGTTTCGAGTACATTTCACAAGTTTGCATTGTTTTAGGCATTAGCCATTTTGCATGTGTGGTTTAGGAGTTATGTTTACATAACCGTCTTGAGTGTGGCAGTTATACTGTCACGAGTAAAACCTAATTTTTGTATTTGTAAACCTTACCAAAATACCTGATTCTGGTAAAACACAGATTCAATATTACAGGATTTTATAGACATAATGCATGTTTGGTTTTGGAGTTTTGTTTATATAACTTTCACATTTAGTATGACAATTATACCATCATATTGAGTAAAAAAACCCTAATTAGTCTCTTTACAAACCTTACAAAATAATTTTTTCCACAAAAACTCACAAAAAACTGACAACTCTGTCGCAGGGACCGACAAACTGTGGCCAGGCGTTACCAAGGTTACAATGTTTTTCTTTTTCTTTCCAGTTCAAGTCTTTTTCCTCATTCAGTCTTTCTCCTTCCCTTCTCTCTCGCCTTCTGGCTTCCCTCTAAATTTTCAGCTCCCCCTCTGCGGTCACCAACGCTGCTAATAAAGAGACAGGTGATTAGATAACTCGTTCCAGCTGAGACATCCACTCACCTGTCATCTGCTTCACAGCCGGCTCCTGTACATGCCCCGCCCACAGGCGACGCGTGGACCACGCCCCCTCAAACACGCCTCCACCGCCAGTCTTAGGCCGGCAGCCGTCCCGCCGCGCCGACTTCCTCTCGCGGCCCTCTACGGGGGGAGTTTGCCACGGCCATCTGGGCCCCCGGTCTGTGGACCACCTGGAAGTTGTAGGGTTGCAACGCGAGGTACCGCCGGGTGATCCTCGCATTGGCATCCTTCATGCGGCGGAGCCGTTGGAGCGGTTTGTGGTCCGAGCAGAGGCTGAAGACGCGCCCCAACATGTAGTACCGAAGGGCCCCGACCGCCCACCGGATGGCGAGGCACTCCCTCTCTACCGTGCTGTACTTTGCCTTCCGGTCCGAGAGTTTTCGGCTGATGTACAGGACGGGGCGGTCGACGCCCCCCACTCGCTGGGACAGTACCGCCCCCAGGCCCCTGCCCGACGCGTCTGCCTGCAGACAGAAGAGAATGGCAAAGTTAGGCATGCACAGTACCGGCTCCTCGCAGAGGGCTTTCTTTACCTTCTCAAACACCCGCTGGCACTGCTCCGACCACTGGACCAGTTCTGGAGCCACTTTCCGGGTGAGGTCAGTCAGTGGGCTGGTCAGGTCCAAAAACCGGGGAATGAACCGGCGGTAGAAGCCCGCCAGCCCCAAAAACCGCCTCACCTCTTTTTTTGTCTTGGGAGGTGGACAGGCTGCGATAGCCGCTGTCTTGTTCATCTGTGGCCGCACCTGTCTCCCCCCCTCCAACAAGTGGTACCCCAGATACTGTACCTCCCTCCGGCCAACTGCGCACTTCGCCGGGTTGGCTGGCCCCAACTCCTCCTCTTCCCTCACTACCGTCACCATGGAAACAGGCTCCGCCTCCCTCCATGCCTTCAGTAGGTTTAGATGGTAAATTTGGGTGCCTCCGCCCCGGTCCGAGCGCCGAACCTCGTAATCCACATCACCCACTTGCTGTGTGACCTCAATAGGACCTTGCCAGCGCTCAAGTAATTTGGAACTGGAAGTTGGGAGAAATACAAGCACTTTTTCTCCCGGTGAAAATGTTCTTAGCCGAGTCCCCCTGTTATACGTGCGCTGCTGACGTTCCTGGGCACGGAGCAAATTCTCGCTTGACAAGTGCCCCACCGTGTGGAGTTTTGCTCGCATGTCCATGACATACTGGATTTCGTTTTTGCTGGAGCTCCCAGCTTTCCTTAATTATGTCCAGCACTCCGCGCGGCCTCCTGCCGTATAATAACTCAAAGGGCGTAAAGCCGATGGAGGCCTGAGGTACCTCCCGCATCGCAAACATTAGGGGCTCCAGCCATTTATCACAATTTGGTTTGTCCTTGTGCGTGACCTTACGGATCATGGTTTTCAGCGTCTTGTTTAACCGCTCCACCAGCCCGTCTGTTTGTGGGTGGTACGCACTGGTGCGGATCGCTTTAATTCCCAATAATCCGTATAGTTCCTTTATTGTGCGCGACATAAAGGATGTGCCCTGGTCAGTCAGAATCTCTTTCGGGATTCCGACTCGGGAGATGACCTGAAACAGCGCCTGCGCCATGCTCTTGGCGGAGATAGAGTGCAGAGGCACTGCTTCGGGATAGCGCGTTGCGTAATCCACCAGGACTAGCACAAAGCGGTATCCCCGTGTGCTCGGGTGATATGGTCCGATGAGGTCCATTCCAATTCTCTCGAATGGGACCTCCATAAGCGGCAATGGACGCAAGGGCGCCTTCCGGATGGCCGCTGGATTCACCAGCTGGCAGTCCGGGCAGGCAGCGCACCAGCGGCGCACGTCTGACCATGACCCGATTGAGTGTTTTATCGTAGCCCATGTGGCCAGACATGGGGTTAAAATACGCCACCTGGAAAACCATTTCCCGGTGGCGTTTTGGCACAGACAACTGGGTGGATTCTTCTCCGGTTTGAGTGTCACGGGTCACTCGGTATATAACCTGTACCTAATAATCGAAAAGTGGGGGTATATCCGTGCTTTTCCCGGGCGCACCAGCTGACCGTCGATGTAATCCACCTGGTCCCAGGCTGCGCGCAAGGTTTCATCACGGGACTGCTCGAGGGGAAAATCCTCCGTAGGGTGCCAATGGGGCCCCGGGGGTACTTCCCGCGAAGCCCCCGCCGGTTCCCACTCGGCAGTGTCGGATGAACCCGCATCGCCACAGAGAAACGCGCGGATACTCCCCTTTCCTACACCCCGTGAACGCATCCCCACACATTGCGTCACTAGAAAATGAAATCCCGGCCAATTTGTCCCTAATATTACGGGATGCGTGACCAGGCTGTCCGCACCCCCAGCACACCGGCCCTGGTGTTCGAGGTGCCGTCTGCGGGGGAAGCCCCCTTTCAGCAGCGCCGGCGCCCTGCAACGAAGGAGCATAGGGAATGTTATAACCCCTCAAACCCCCCCTTGATACTGCTGTTGGCTGGAATGGGTGTGGTGTGGTACAAGGTGGCCATGTCAGGGCCAGGAACCTGCTCGTGGGTCCAGGTCGCCCCCTCCGGTTGCGCAAGTCATCTCCGCGGGGCTGGGACCCATGCTGCCGTCCTGGAGGGGATGGCGTCGAGGAACTGCTCCAGGAGGATACTCTTCTAGCTGTGGTTCGAGCCACCGGGTGGCCACGTCTTGAAGCTGCTGCGCCAGTGCAAACGGGCGGTCCTCGGGACCCAGTCGCATTGCGCGGAACCGGCGTCGGTGGTCCTCCGGGTGACTCCCGACCCGGTCTAATATTGCGCAACGGAGGTTGGGGAAGTGCACCCGGACTTCCGCTGGGAGACTATGCGCCGCCCGTTGCGCCTCCCCCGCCAGGAGCGGCAGCAGCTTCACCCCCCCACTCGGTCTCTGGCCATTCGCACGCTGTTGCCGTGGCCTCGAAGACGTCGAGGAACACCAGTGGGTCTTCGCCTTCCGTCATCCGCAGCATGGCGGCTGTTTTTCAAGCCTCCTCCCGCCTGACTCACCAGCACCTGCAGGATCTGGGTCTGCTGGCGGCCCGTCTCTATCTGCTGCTGGCTGGCCGGTGACATCTCCGCCAACACTCTTCCGAGCGCTTCCAGGGTGGTTGGGGCTGACATTTCTTTCTCGGTCCTTGCTTTATTGGGCGCCAAATGTGACAACTCTGTGTCACAGGGTTCTCTCCAGGACCGACAAACTTTGGCCAGGCGTTACCGAAGTTACAATGTTTTTATTTTTCTTTCCATTTCAAAAGTCTTTTTCCTCTTTCAGTTCAACAAGTCTTTCTCCTTCCCTTCTCTCTCGCCTTCCAGCTTCCCTCTAGCTTTTCAGCTCCCCCTCTGCGGTCACCAACGCTGCTAATAAAGAGACAGGTGATTAGATTACTCGTTCCAGCTGAAACATCCACTCACCTGTCATCTGCTTCACAGCCGGCTCCTGCACATGCCCCGCCCACAGGCAACGCGTGGACCACACCCCTCCACAAATACATTTCTCCAGGCATTATTAGCCATTTTGCATGTGTGGTTTAGGAGTTATGTTTAAATAACTGTCAGATTGAATGTGACAGTATACTGTCAGTGAGTAAAACCAATATTTTGTATTTGCAAACCTTACAAGAAAAACTGATTCTAGTAAAACTCACATGGATACAATTACAGGCATTTTTAGACATAATGCATGTTTGGTTTTGGAGTTATGTTTATATAACTTTCACATTTAGTATGACAGTTACACTGTCCTATTGAGTAAAAAAAAAGTAACTTGTGTCTTTACAAACCTTACAAAATATTTTTTTTTCCCAGAGAAACTATAAGATACGTTTCTCCAGGCATTAATAGCCATTTTGCATGTGTGGTTTAGGAGTTAGGTTTACATAACTGTCATATTGCGTGTGGCAAGTTATACTGTCATTATGAGTAAAACCTAATTTTTGTATTTGTAAACCTTACCAAAATACCTGATTCTGGTAAAACTCACATACAGGTAAAAGCCAGTAAATTAGAATATTTTGAAAAACTTGATTTATTTCAGTAATTGCATTCAAAAGGTGTAACTTGTACATTATATTTATTCATTGCACACAGACTGATGCATTCAAATGTTTATTTCATTTAATTTTGATGATTTGAAGTGGCAACAAATGAAAATCCAAAATTCCGTGTGTCACAAAATTAGAATATTACTTAAGGCTAATACAAAAAAGGGATTTTTAGAAATGTTGGCCAACTGAAAAGTATGAAAATGAAAAATATGAGCATGTACAATACTCAATACTTGGTTGGAGCTCCTTTTGCCTCAATTACTGCGTTAATGCGGCGTGGCATGGAGTCGATGAGTTTCTGGCACTGCTCAGGTGTTATGAGAGCCCAGGTTGCTCTGATAGTGGCCTTCAACTCTTCTGCGTTTTTGGGTCTGGCATTCTGCATCTTCCTTTTCACAATACCCCACAGATTTTCTATGGGGCTAAGGTCAGGGGAGTTGGCGGGCCAATTTAGAACAGAAATACCATGGTCCGTAAACCAGGCACGGGTAGATTTTGCGCTGTGTGCAGGCGCCAAGTCCTGTTGGAACTTGAAATCTCCATCTCCATAGAGCAGGTCAGCAGCAGGAAGCATGAAGTGCTCTAAAACTTGCTGGTAGACGGCTGCTTTGACCCTGGATCTCAGGAAACAGAGTGGACCGACACCAGCAGATGACATGGCACCCCAAACCATCACCCAACCATGCAAATTTTGCATTTCCTTTGGAAATCGAGGTCCCAGAGTCTGGAGGAAGACAGGAGAGGCACAGGATCCACGTTGCCTGAAGTCTAGTGTAAAGTTTCCACCATCAGTGATGGTTTGGGGTGCCATGTCATCTGCTGGTGTCGGTCCACTCTGTTTCCTGAGATCCAGGGTCAACGCAGCCGTCTACCAGCAAGTTTTAGAGCACTTCATGCTTCCTGCTGCTGACCTGCTCTATGGAGATGGAGATTTCAAGTTCCAACAGGACTTGGCGCCTGCACACAGCGCAAAATCTACCCGTGCCTGGTTTACGGACCATGGTATTTCTGTTCTAAATTGGCCCGCCAACTCCCCTGACCTTAGCCCCATAGAAAATCTGTGGGGTATTGTGAAAAGGAAGATGCAGAATGCCAGACCCAAAAACGCAGAAGAGTTGAAGGCCACTATCAGAGCAACCTGGGCTCTCATAACACCTGAGCAGTGCCAGAAACTCATCGACTCCATGCCACGCCGCATTAACGCAGTAATTGAGGCAAAAGGAGCTCCAACCAAGTATTGAGTATTGTACATGCTCATATTTTTCATTTTCATACTTTTCAGTTGGCCAACATTTCTAAAAATCCCTTTTTTGTATTAGCCTTAAGTAATATTCTAATTTTGTGACACACGGAATTTTGGATTTTCATTTGTTGCCACTTCAAATCATCAAAATTAAATGAAATAAACATTTGAATGCATCAGTCTGTGTGCAATGAATAAATATAATGTACAAGTTACACCTTTTGACTGCAATTACTGAAATAAATCCAAGTTTTTCAAAATATTCTAATTTACTGGCTTTTACCTGTATACAATATTACAGGCATTTTTAGACATAATGCATGTTTGGTTTTGGAATTATGTTTATATAACATTTGGATTTAGTATAAAAATTAAACCATCATATTGAGTAAAAAAAAACTAACTTGTGTCTTTATAAACCTTACAAATTATTTGTTTCCAGTAAAACTCACTAAGATGCATTCCTCCAGTCATTATTAGCCATTGAACATGTTTGGTTTAGGAGTTATGTTTAAATAACTGTCAGATTGAATGTGGCAGTACTGTCATAGTGAGTAAAACCTGATTTTTGTATTTGTAAACCTTACCAAAATACCCGATTCTGGTAAAACTCACAAAGGCATTTTTAGACATAATGCAAGTTTGGTTTTGGAGTTATGTTTATATAACATTGTCAAGTGTTTTGCTTTTTTCACTGTGCTTATCCCACACTTGAAGGGATGTACCAATGCTGAATGTGGCTTCTGGATTTCACTCAAAAGACCTGACGTAGTTTTTTTTTTTTCCTTTTATTTTCCTTTGGTTTGCAACAGTTTTTCCAACAAAGAAACACCTTCTTTTTTCTTCTTTAGTCTTTTTAGCAGTCTTTAGCAGACTTTAGTAGACTATAGTAGACTATAGTAGACTTTAGTAGACTTTAGTAGACTTTAGTTTCTTTAGTTTCTTTAGTTTCTTTAGTTTCTTTAGCTGTCTTTAGTAGCCTTTGGTAGCCTTTAGTAGGTGAAAAACCTTTAAAGACAAAACACCACAAAATTAACATGCTGTAAAAAAATCCATCAATTATCAATCCCATAATTTACAATTATTAATTAGGCTATCAAATTATTAACTATTAAACAAGTGCAAGAAAATGGAATACTATTTTCCCTTCAAGTTAACACAGACTTTAAATAAATTGTCTCAACATAAATGCACCAAGATACATATAAAAACAATCAAACACCAGAAACACAATAGATAAATGCAGCATAAAACCCAATATTTAAATACATAAATAACTAGCCAATTATCCACCTATTTAGATACATATCTAAAATCCATATCCATCCATCCATCCATTTTCTACCGCTTATTCCCTTTTTTGGGGTCGCGGGGGGCGCTGGAGCCTATCTCAGCTACAATCGGGCGGACGGCGGGGTACACCCTGGACAAGTCGCCACCTCATCGCAGGGCCAACACAGATAGACAGACAACATTCACACTCACATCCACACACTAGGGCCAATTTAGTGTTGCCAATCAACTTATCCCCAGGTGCATGTCTTTGGAGGTGGGAGGAAGCCGGAGTACCCGGAGGGAACCCACGCAGTCACGGGGAGAACATGCAAATATACATATATTATTAATTTAGCAGTGAAACACTCAATCTTAAACGCTGTCTATAAGTAAAAAAATGCCCCTTTTTCTATGCCTTCACCAGCAGCCAATGATCCAACACAGTTAAATCAAACACTTTAAATTGAGCGACTTCACCCTCCTGATCAGGCCTGGCCCTAACCAATCTGGCGCCCTAGGCAAGATTTTAGGTGGCGCCCCCCCCACATCGGCAGTGAAGTGTATATACTCACAAGAAGCCGAATAGCTTTGTCTTTGACCTTTTTTTTTTTTACTTACAACTATACCTAATATATAAAGGGGTGGAAAAGTGACTATTACCTGCAGGGCAAACATTAGCTAACCAGAAGGCAATAACAATGTAAAACAAAAACACCTGCTTAAAAGATCTAATACAAACGTCCCTGAGGAATGTAAGGTGGGAGTATTGTAATTACCTAACGTTACATTATTATTTTCCATAACAATTTAGCCCCCTCCACAATATTAACCCGACGTTAAAACAGAACTAGCTATTTATTGATTAGCAATTGCCGAATCATGTAACATTAGCTTAATGCTAAAAAGCCAGGTTACTATCACATTCTGTAACAGACAAATAATTTCATGGAGGCTAACGTTACCTACCTGCTACCTCTGTCTTTTCTCGTTTCTCCTCTTCTTTTCTCTTTTTTCTTCCCTGGGCACCTGACAGTTTTGGCCGTTTTGACATCTTGTGTTGATTTTTTGATGTGGTGACGTCCAAAAAGAGTCATGATACGGGAAGGGAGGGGGCGCACCGTGCGGGGGGAGGAGGGGGGGGGGGCGCGTAATGTTGTAACAAATAATATTTCTATTAAATAGGCTTTACTTTGCATTTTAATTAACGTGGGATTACTTTTTTTTTTTTTTTTTCTCCAACATTTGTGGCACTGGCGTGGCGCCCCCTGATGGACGGCGCCCTTAGCATTTGCCTATACGGCCTATGCCACGGGCCGGCACTGCTCCTGATGAAGCAAACTGCTCCAACATTAATCAAACTAAGCAAATATTATCAACACTTCCTTACTAAACAACAGTTACATAAAACACTGTGTGTATTTAGCCTCCAGACTAAGCAAGCTACATGCACACAACTCCCCCACACACCCCATCTCACCAGCGCAACAAGTGCGCCACACCTACAAAGAGAATTAAAGTGCAATCTTACCGGCTGTCCGTTCAGCTTTGGGTTTTGGTACACTTTTGGCACAACTCTGGGTTAACTGTAATGAACTAAACCTTTCTCCACTCTGCACTGGCGTCTTTTGTACTCCTTGATTTGACACAGCTGTCTAATTACCGGGCAGCGCACCAGCAGATGATACGGGAGCGCGCCTCACTACACCTGCGCGTGAACGTAAACTGATGGGCTCTGTCTAATAGTGCCTGGAGACATGCATCTTTGTTAGTTTTACTAGAAAAAATATATTTTGTAAGGTTTGCAACGATGCAAGTTAGTTTTTTTATTTCAATATGACAGTATAACTGTCATACTAAATATGAAAGTTATATAAACATATCTCCAAAAGTAAACATGCATTATGTCTAACAATGCCTAAAATATTGTATCATTGTGAGTTTTACCAGAATCAGGTAATTTGGTAAGGTTTACAAATACAAAAATTAAGTTTTACTCTCATGACAGTATAACTGCTACATTCAATTTGACAGTTATTTAAACATAACTTCCTAACCACACATGCAAAAAGGCTAATAAAGCCTAAAACAATGCATAACTGTCATACTAAATGTTACATTCAGTATGACAGTAATACTGTCTTATTGAGTAAAAAAAAAACTAACTTTTGTCTTTAAAAACCTTACAAATTTTTTTTTTCCAGTAAAACTCACAAAGATACATTTCTCCAGGCATTATTAACCATTTTGCATGTGTGGTTTAGGAGTTATGTTTACATAACTGTCATATTGAATGTGGCAGTTATACTGTCATTATGAGTAAAACCTAATTTTTGTATATGTAAACCTTACCAAATTACATAATTATGGTAAAACTCACATAGATACAATATTACAGGCATTTTTAGATATAATGCATGTTTGGTTTTGGAGTTATGTTTATATAACTTTCATATTTAGTATGACAGCTATACCATCATATTGAGTAAAAAAAAAAACTTGTGTCTTTATAAACCTTACAAATTCATTGTTTCCAGTAAAACTCACATAGATAAATTTTTCCAGGCATTATTAGCCATTGAGCATGTTTGGTTTAGGAGTTATGTTTAAATAACAGTCATTTTGAATATGGCAGTTACACTGTCATTATGAGTAAAACCTAATTTTTGTATTAGTAAACCTTACCAAAATACCTATTTCTAGTAAAACTCACACATATTCAATATTAAAGGCATTTTTAGACGGATTGCATGTTTGGATATAGAGTTATGTTTATATAACTTTTTACATTTAGTATGTGGTGAAGAAGGAGCTGAGCCGGAAGGCAAAGCTCTCAATTTACCGGTCGATCTACGTTCCCATCCTCACCTATGGTCATGAGCTTTGGGTTATGACTGAAAGGACGGGATCACCTTTACAAGCGGCCGAAATGAGTTTCCTCCGCCGGGTGGCGGGGCTCTCCCTTAGAGATAGGGTGAGAAACTCTGTCATCCGGGGGGAGCTCAAAGTAAAACCGCTGCTCCTCCACATCGAGAGGAGCCAGATGAGGTGGTTCGGGCATCTGGTCAGGATGCCACCCGAGCGTCTCCCTAGGGAGGTGTTTAGGGCACGTCCGACCGGTAGGAGGCCACGAGGAAGACCCAGGACACGTTGGGAAGACTATGTCTCCCGGCTGGCCTGGGAACGCCTCGGGATCCCCCGGGAGGAGCTGGACGAAGTGGCTGGGGAGAGGGAAGTCTGGGCTTCCCTGCTTAGGCTGCTGCCCCCGCGACCCGACCTCGGATAAGCGGAAGAAGATGGATGAATGGATGGATGGACATTTAGTATGACAGTTATATTGTCCATCCATCCATCCATTTTCTACCGCTTATTCCCTTCAGGGTTGCGGGGGGCGCTGAAGCCTATCTAAGCTACAATCGGGCTGAAGGCGGGGTACACCCTGGACAAGTTGCCACCTCATCATATTGAGTAAAAAAAAACGAACTTATGTCTTTACAAACCTTACAAACTATTTTTTTTTCCAGTAATCTCACAAAGATACATTTCTCCAGGCATTATTAGCCATTTTGCATGTGTGGTTTAGTAGTTATGTTTAAATAACTGTCAGATTGAATGTGACAGTATACTGTCATAGTGAGTAAAACCAATATTTTGTATTTGCAAACCTTACAAAAACAACTGATTCTAGTAAAACACGCATGGATACAATATTACAGGCATTTTTAGACATAATGCATGTTTGATTTTGGAGTTATGTGTATGTATTTTTTACATTTAGTATTACAGATATACTGTCATATTGAGTAAAAAAAACCTAACTTTTGTCTTTACAAACCTTACAAAATATTTTTTTTCCAGTGAAACTCACAAAGATACATTTCTCCAGGCATTATTAACCAATTTGCATGTGTGGTTTAGGAGTTATGTTTAAATAACTGTCAGATTGACTGTGAGAGTACACTGTCATTATAAGTAAAACCTAATTTTTGTAAGTAAACCTTACCAAAATACCTGATTCTGGTAAAACGCACATGGATACAATATTACAGGCTTTTTTTTAGACATAATGCATGTTTGGTTTTGGAGTTAAGTTTATATAACTTTTACATTGAGTATGACAGTTTTACTGTCATATTGAGTAAAATAAACTAACTTGTGTCTTTACAAACGTTACAAATGTTTTTTTTCTCCAGTAAAACTCACAAAGATACATTTCTCCAGGCATTATTAGCCATTTAGCATGTTTGGTTTAGGAGTTATGATTAAATAACTGTCATATTGAGTGTAGCAGTTACACTGTCATTATAAGTAAAACCTAATTTTTGTATTTGTAAACCTTGCCAAAATACCTGATTCTAGTAAAACTCACATATATTCATTATTACAGGCATTTTTAGACGGATTGCATGTTTGGTTTTCGGGTTTGGTTTTGGAGTTATGTTTATATAACTTTTATATTTAGTATGACAGTTATACCGTCATATTGAGTAAAAAAAACCAATTTGTGTTTTTGCAAACCTTACAAAAGATCATTATTCGAGTAAAACTAACAAATACATTTCTCCAGGTTTATTAGCCATTTTGCATGTGCCGTTTATGAGTTATGTTTAAATAACTGTCAGATTGAATGTGACAGTATACTGTCATAGTGAGTAAAGCCAATATTTTGTATTTGCAAACCTTACAAAAACAACTGTTTCTAGTAAAACTCACATGGATACAATATTCCATGCATTTTTAGACATAATGCATGTTTGGTTTTGGAGTTATGTTTATATAACTTTCATATTTAGTAGGACAGTTATATCATCATATTGAGTAAAAAAAAAAAACTTTTTTCTTTACAAACCTTACAAAATAATTTTTTCTAGTAAAACTTACAAAGATAAATTTTTCCAGGAAGTATTAGCCATTTTGCATGTGTGGTTTAAAAGTTATGTTAAAATAACTGTCATATCAAATGTTGCAGTTATACTGTCATTATGAGTAAAACCCAAGTTTTGTATTTGTAAACCTTACCAAAATATCTGATTCTGGTAAAATTTACATAGATTCAAAATTACAGGCATTTTTAGACGGATTGCAAGTTTGATTTTGGAGTTATGTTTATTTAACTTTCATATTTAGTATGACAGTTATGCTGTCATATTGTGTAAAAAAACCGAACTTGTGTCTTTACAAACCTTACAAAATATTTTTTTCCAGTAAAACTCACAAAGATACATTTCTCCAGGCATTATTAGCCATTTAGCATTCAATATTACAGGCATTTTTAGACAGATTGCATGTTTGGTTTTGGAGTTATGTTTATATAACTTTTACATTTATTATGACAGTTATACTGTCATAATGAGTAAAAAAAAACTAACTTGTGTCTTTACAAACCTTACAAAATATTTTTTTCCAGTTAAACTCACAAAGATACCTTTCTCCAGGCAGTATTAGCCATTTAGCATGTTTGGTTTAGGAGTTATGTTTAAATAACTGTAATTTTGAATGTGACAGTTATACTGTCATTATGAGTAAAACCTACTTTTTGTATTTGTAAACCTTACCAAAATACCCGATTCTGGTCAAACGCACATAGATTTAATATTACAGGCATTTTTAGACATAATGCATGTTTGGTTTCGGAGTTATGTTTATATAACTGTTATTTTGAAAGTGGCAGTTATACTGTCATTATGAGTTAAAAAAACTAACTTGTGTCTTTACAAACCTTACAAAATATATATTTTTTTCCAGTTAAACTCACAAAGACACCTTTCTCCAGGCATTATTAGCCATTTAGCAGGTTTGGTTTAGGAGTTATGTTTAAATAACTGTCATATTGAGTGTGGCAGTTATACTGTCATGAGTAAAACCTATCTTTTGTATTTGTAAACCTTACCAAAATACCTGATTCTGGTAAAACCCACAAAGATACAATATTACAGGAATTTTTAGACATAAAGTATGTTTGGTTTTGGAGTTAAGTTTTTATAACTTTCATATTTAGTATGACAGTTATACCATCATATTGAGTAAAAAAAACTAATTTTGTATCTTTACAAACCTTACAAAATATTGTTTTCCAGTAAAATTCACAGATATACATTTCTCTAGGCATTATTAGTCATTTTGCCTTTGCTTTTTAGGAGTTATGCTTAAATAACTGTCATATTAAGTGTGGCAATTATACTGTCACTATGAGTAAAACCTAATTTTTGTATTTGTTAACCTTACCAAAATACCTGATTCTGATAAAACTCACATATAAAAAATATTACAGACATTTTTAGACGGATTGCATGTTTGGTTTTGGAGTTATGTTTATAAAACTTTCATATATAGTATGACAGCTATACTGTTTAATTGAGTAAAAAAAATTAACTTGTGTCTGTACAAACCTTACAAAATATTTTTTTTCCAGTAAAATTCACAAAGATACATTCCTCTAGGCATTATTAGCCATTTTGTCAGATTGATTGTGACGGTATACTGACATTATGAGTAAAACTAATATTTTGTATTTGTAAAACTTACATAAACAACTGATTCTAGTAAAACTCACGTGGATACAAAATTATAGGCATTTTAGACATAATGCATGTTTGGTTTTGGAGTTATGTTAAAATAATTGTCATATTGAATGTGGCAGTTATACTGTCATTATGAGTAAAACCTCATTTTTGTATTCGTCAACCTTACCAAAATACCTGATTCTGGTAAAACTTACATAGATACAATATTACAGGCATTTTTAGACATAATGCATTTTGGTTTTGGAGTTATGTTTATACAACTTTCATATTTAGTATGACAGCTATACCATCATATTAAATAAAAAATAATAATTTGTGTCTTTATAAACCTTACAAATTATTTTTTTCCAGTAAAACTCACAAAGATACATTTCTCCAGGCATTATTAGCCATTTATCATGTTTGGTTTAGGAGTCATGTTTAAATAACTGTTATATCAAATGTTGCAGTTATACTGTCATTATGAGTACAACCCAAGTTTTGTATTTGTAAACCTTACCAAAATACCTGATTCTGGTAAAACTCACATAGATTCGATATTACAGAAAGTTTAAGACAGATTGCAAGTTTGGTTTAGAAGTTTGGTTTTGGAATTATGTTTATATAACTTTCATATATTTAGTATGACAGTTATACCATCATATTGAGTAAAAAAAAAACAACTAACTTTTGTCTTTACAAACCTTACAAAATATTTTTTTTTCTAGTAAAACTCACAAAGATTCATTTCTCCAGCCATTTAGCATATTTGTTTTAGGAGTTATGTTTAAATAACTGTTATTTTGAATATGGCAGTTATACTGTCATTATGAGTAAAACCCAATTTTTGTATTTGTAAACCTTACCAAAATACCTGATTCTGGTAAAACTCACATAGATTCAATATTACAGGCACTTTAGACGGATTGCAAGTTTGGTTTTGGTGTTATATTTATTCAACTTTCATATTTAGTATGACAGTTTATACTGTCATATTGAGTAAAAAAAAGCTAATTTGTGTCTTTACAAACTTTACAAACTATTTTTTTCCCAGTAAAACTTACAAAGATACATTTCTCCATGCATTATTAGACATTTTGCATGCATGGTTTAGGAGTTATGTTTAAATAACAGATTGATTGTGACAGTATACGCCAGTAATGTTCTTAAAATCCAGAGATAATGCAAAAAAAGCAATACAAATGTTTTTCAACATAATTCCTACACCAAACATGCAACATGTCTAATAATAACTGGAGACATGTATATTTTGTTAGTTTTTCTAGAAAAATTATATTTTGTAAGTTTTGCAAAGACGCAAGTTAGTTTTTTCAATTCAATATGACAGTATAACTGTCAAACTAAATGTAAAAGTTATATAAACACAACTCCAAAACTGAACATGCATCATGCCTAAAAATGCCTGCAATATTGTATCTGTGAGTTTTACCAGAATCAGGTAATTTAGTAAGGTTTGCAAATACACAAATTGGGTTTTTCTCATAATGACAGTATAACTGCTACATTCAATTTGACAGTTTTTTAAACATAACTTCCTAACCACACATGCAAATAAATGGGTTGTACTTGTATAGCGCTTTTCTACCTTCAAGTTACTCAAAGCGCTTTGACAGTATTTACACATTCATCCATTCACCCACACATTCACACACTGATGGCGGGAGCTGCCATGCAAGGCGCTAACCAGCAGCCATCAGGATCAAGGGGTGAAGTGTCTTGCCCAAGGACACAACGGACGTGACAAGGATGGTAGAAGGTGGGGATTGAACCCCAGTAACCAGCAACCCTCCAACTGCTGGCACGGCCACTCTACCAACTTCGCCAATCCTAATAAAGCCTAAAACAATGCATCCTTGTAAGTTTTACTCGAAACATATGCTATTATAAGGCTTGCAAACACAAAAAGTAGTTTTTTACTCATTATGACAGTAATGTTCTTAAAATCCTGAAATAATGCAAAAAAAGCAATAAAAATGTTTTTCAACATAATTCCTACACCAAACATGCAACATGTCTAATAATGCCTGAAGACATGTATCTTTGTTAGTTTTACTACAAAAAATATATTTTGTAAGTTTTGCAAAGACGTAAATTAGTTTTTTTAATTCAATATGACAGTATAACTGTCATACCAAATATGAAGGTTTTATAAACATAACTCCAAAAGTGAACAGGCATTATGTCTAAAAATGCCTAAAATATTGTATCTATGTGAGTTTAACAAGAATCAGGTAATTTGGTAAGGTTTACAATTAGAAAAATTAGGGTTTACTCATAATGACAGATAACTGCTACAGCAGAAATGTGCTGCTGAAGCAAGTCCGTTTTTTTGAATATTTTGTAAGGGTCCCGCCTTACAAAAGTTTAGCAACATTTTTTTTCCGTAAACTGTGCATTTTCTTCTATTTTTAGGTTGTGTCGGGACTCCTGATGACGTTTTGAGACATTTTATACAACTACAGCAGCAGAAATGTGCTGCTGAAGCAAGTCCGTTTTTTTTAATTTTTTGTAAGGGTCCCGCCTTACGAAATTTTAGCAAACATTTTTTTCCGTAAACTATGCATTTTCTTCTATTTTTAGGTTGTGTCGGGACACCTGATGACGTTTTGAGACATTTTATACAACTACAGCAGCAGAAATGTGCTGCTGAAGCAAGTCTGTTTTTTTGAATTTTTTGTAAGGGTCCCGCCTTATGAAATTTTAGCAACATTTTTTTTTCCGTAAATGATGCATTTTCTTCAATTTTTTGGTTGTGTCGGGACTCCTGATGACATTTTGAGACATTTTATACAACTACAGCACCAGAAATGTGCTGCTGAAGCAAGTCCGTCTTTTTGAATTTTTTGTAAGGGTCCCGCCTTACGAAATTTTAGCAACATTTTTTTTTCGTAAACGATGCATTTTCTTCTATTTTTAGGTTGTGTCGGGACTCCTGATGACATTTTGAGACATTTTATACAACTACAGCAGCAGAAATGTGCTGCTGAAGCAAGTCCGTTTTTTTAATTTTTTGTAAGGGTCCCGCCTTACGAAATTTTAGCAAAACATTTTTTCCGTAAACTCAGCATTTACTTCTATTTTTAGGTTGTGTCGGGACACCTGATGACGTTTTGAGACATTTTATACAACTACAGCAGCAGAAATGTGCTGCTGAAGCAAGTCCGTTTTTTAAAATTTTTTGTAAGGGTCCCGCCTTACGAAATTTTAGCAAAATTTTTTTTCCGTAAACTATGCATTTTCTTCTATTTTTAGGTTGTGTCGGGACACCTGATGACGTTTTGAGACATTTTATACAACTACAGCAGCAGAAATGTGCTGCTGAAGCAAGTCCGTTTTTTTGAATTTTTTGTAAGGGTCCCGCATTACAAAATTTTAGCAACATTTTTTTTCCGTAAACATGCATTTTCTTCTATTTTTAGGTTGTGTGGGGACTCCTGATGACATTTTGAGACATTTTATACAACTACAGCAGCAGAATTGTGCTGCTGAAGCAAGTCCGTTTTTTTGAATTTTTTGTAAGGGTGCCGCCTTACGAAATTTTAGTAAAATTTTTTTTTCGTAAACGATGCATTTTCTTCTATTTTTAGGTTGTGTCGGGACACCTGATGACGTTTTGAGACATTTTATACAACTACAGCAGCAGAAATGTGCTGCTGAAGCAAGTCCGTTTTTTTGAATTTTTTGTAAGGGTCCCTCCTTACGAAGTTTTAGCAAAAATTTTTTTCCGTAAACTATGCATTTTCTTCTATTTTTAGGTTGTGTCGGGACACCTGATGACGTTTTGAGACATTTTATACAACTACAGCAGCAGAAATGTGCTGCTGAAGCAAGTCCGTTTTTTTGAATTTTTTGTAAGGGTCCCGCCTTACGAAATTTTAGCAACATTTTTTTCCCGTAAACTATGCATTTTCTTCTATTTTTAGGTTGTGTCGGGACACCTGATGACGTTTTGAAACATTTTATACAACTACAGCAGCAGAAATGTGCTGCTGAAGCAAGTCCGTTTTTTTGAATTTTTGTAAGGGTGCCGCCTTACGAAATTGTAGTAAAATTTTTTTTCCGTAAACGATGCATTTTCTTCTATTTTTAGGTTGTGTCGGGACACCTGATGACGTTTTGAGACATTTTATACAACTACTGCAGCAGAAATGTGCTGCTGAAGCAAGTCCGTTTTTTTGAATTTTTTGTAAGGGTCCCTCCTTACGAAATTTTTGCAAACATTTTTTTCCGTAAACTATGCATTTTCTTCTATTTTTAGGTTGTGTCGGGACACCTGATGACGTTTTGAGACATCTTATACAACTACAGCAGCAGAAATGTGCTGCTGAAGCAAGTCCGTTTTTTTGAATTTTTTGTAAGGGTCCCGCCTTACGAAATTTTAGCAAAAATTTTTTTTTCCGTAAACGATGCATTTTCTTCTATTTTTAGGTTGTGTCGGGACACCTGGTGATATTTTATACAACTACAGCACCAGAAATGTGCTGCTGAAGCAAGTCCGGTTTTTTTGTTTTTTTGTAAGGGTCCTGTCTTACGAAATATTAGCAAAAATTTTTTCCCGTAAATTATGCATTTTCTTCTATTTTTAGGTTGTGTCGGGACACCTGATGACGTTTGGAGACGTTTTATACAACTACAGCAGCAGAAATGTGCTGCTGAAGCAAGTCCGTTTTTTTAAATATTTTGTAAAGGTCCCGCCTTACGAAATTTTAACAAAATTTTTTTTCCGTAAACTATGCATTTTCTTCTATTTTTAGGTTGTGTCGGGACACCTGATGACGTTTTGAGACATTTTATAAAACTACAGCAGCAGAAATGTGCTGCTGAAGCAAGTCCGTTTTTTTGAATTTTTTGTAAGGGTCCCGCCTTGCGAAATTTTAGCAACATTTTTTTTTTGTAAACGATGCATTTTCTTCTATTTTTAGGTTGTGTCGGGACTCCTGATGACATTTTGAGACATTTTATACAACTACAGCAGCAGAAATGTGCTGCTGAAGCAAGTCCGTTTTTTTGAATTTTTTGTAAGGGTCCCGCCTTACGAAATTTTAGCAATTTTTTTTTCCCGTAAACTATGCATTTTCTTCTATTTTTAGGTTGTGTCGGGACACCTGATGACGTTTTGAGACATTTTATACAACTACAGCAGCAGAAATGTGCTGCTGAAGCAAGTCCGTTTCTTTGAATTTTTTGTAAGGGTCCCACCTTACGAAATTTTAGCAACATTTTTTTTCCGTAAACTATGCATTTTCTTCTATTTTTAGGTTGTGTCGGGACACCTGATGACGTTTTGAGACATTTTATACAACTACAGCAGCAGAAATGTGCTGCTGAAGCAAGTCCGTTTCTTTGAATTTTTTGTAAGGGTCCCACCTTACGAAATTTTAGCAACATTTTTTTTCCGTAAACTATGCATTTTCTTCTATTTTTAGGTTGTGTCGGGACACCTGATGACGTTTTGAGACATTTTATACAACTACAGCAGCAGAAATGTGCTGCTGAAGCAAGTCCGTTTTTTTGAATTTTTTGTAAGGGTCCCGCCTTACAAAATTTTAGCAAAAGATTATTTCCGTAAACTATGCATTTTCTTCTATTTTTAGGTTGTGTCGGGACACCTGATGACGTTTTGAGACATTTTATACAACTACAGCAGCAGAAATGTGCTGCTGAAGCAAGTCCGTTTTTTTAACTTTTTTGTAAGGGTCCCGCCTTAGGAATTTTAGCAAAAATTTTTTTTCCGTAAACTATGCATTTTATTCTATTTTTAGGTTGTGTCGGGACACCTGATGACGTTTTGAGACATTTTATACAACTACAGCAGCAGAAATGTGCTGCTAAAGCAAGTCCGTTTTTTTGAATTTTTTGTAAGGGTCCCGCCTTACGAAATTTTAGCAAACATTTTTTTCCGTAAACTATGCATTTTCTTCTATTTTTAGGTTGTGTCGGGACACCTGATGCCGTTTTGAGACATTTTATACAACTACAGCAGCAGAAATGTGCTGCTGAAGCAAGTCCGTTTTTTAGAATTTTTTGTAAGGGTCCCGTCTTACGAAATTTTAGCAACAATTTTTTTACGTAAACTATGCATTTTCTTCTATTTTTAGGTTGTGTCGGAACACCTGATGACGTTTTGAGACATTTTATACAACTACAGCACCAGAAATGTGCTGCTGAAGCAAGTCCGTTTTTTTTAATTTTTTGCAAGGGTCCCGCCTTACGAAATTTTAGCAAATTTTTTTTTTCGTAAACTATGCATTTTCTTCTATTTTAAGTTGTGTCGGGACTCCTGATGACATTTTGAGACATTTTATACAACTACAGCACCAAAAATGTGCTGCTGAAGCAAGTCCGTTTTTTTGAATTTTTTGTAAGGGTCCCGCCTTACGAAATTTTAGCAAATTTTTTTTCCCGTAAATTATGCATTTTCTTCTATTTTTAGGTTGTGTCGGGACACCTGATGACGTTTTGAGACATTTTATACAACTACAGCAGCAGAAATGTGCTGCTGAAGCAAGTCCGTTTTTTTTAATTTTTTGTAAGGGTCCCGCCTTTCGAAATTTTAGCAACATTTTTTTTTCGTAAACGATGCATTTTCTTCTATTTTTAGGTTGTGTCGGGACACCTGATGACGTTTTGAGACATTTTATACAACTACAGCAGCAGAAATGTGCTGCTGAAGCAAGTCCGTTTTTTTGAATTTTTTGTAAGGGTCCCGCCTTACAAAATTTTAGCAAAAGATTATTTCCGTAAACTATGCATTTTCTTCTATTTTTAGGTTGTGTCGGGACACCTGATGACGTTTTGAGACATTTTATACAACTACAGCAGCAGAAATGTGCTGCTGAAGCAAGTCCGTTTTTTTAACTTTTTTGTAAGGGTCCCGCCTTAGGAATTTTAGCAAAAATTTTTTTTCCGTAAACTATGCATTTTATTCTATTTTTAGGTTGTGTCGGGACACCTGATGACGTTTTGAGACATTTTATACAACTACAGCAGCAGAAATGTGCTGCTAAAGCAAGTCCGTTTTTTTGAATTTTTTGTAAGGGTCCCGCCTTACGAAATTTTAGCAAACATTTTTTTCCGTAAACTATGCATTTTCTTCTATTTTTAGGTTGTGTCGGGACACCTGATGCCGTTTTGAGACATTTTATACAACTACAGCAGCAGAAATGTGCTGCTGAAGCAAGTCCGTTTTTTAGAATTTTTTGTAAGGGTCCCGTCTTACGAAATTTTAGCAACAATTTTTTTACGTAAACTATGCATTTTCTTCTATTTTTAGGTTGTGTCGGAACACCTGATGACGTTTTGAGACATTTTATACAACTACAGCACCAGAAATGTGCTGCTGAAGCAAGTCCGTTTTTTTTAATTTTTTGCAAGGGTCCCGCCTTACGAAATTTTAGCAAATTTTTTTTTTCGTAAACTATGCATTTTCTTCTATTTTAAGTTGTGTCGGGACTCCTGATGACATTTTGAGACATTTTATACAACTACAGCACCAAAAATGTGCTGCTGAAGCAAGTCCGTTTTTTTGAATTTTTTGTAAGGGTCCCGCCTTACGAAATTTTAGCAAATTTTTTTTCCCGTAAATTATGCATTTTCTTCTATTTTTAGGTTGTGTCGGGACACCTGATGACGTTTTGAGACATTTTATACAACTACAGCAGCAGAAATGTGCTGCTGAAGCAAGTCCGTTTTTTTTAATTTTTTGTAAGGGTCCCGCCTTTCGAAATTTTAGCAACATTTTTTTTTCGTAAACGATGCATTTTCTTCTATTTTTAGGTTGTGTCGGGACTCCTGATGACATTTTGAGACATTTTATACAACTACAGCACCAGAAATGTGCTGCTGAAGCAAGTCCGTTTTTTTGAATTTTTTGTAAGGGTCCCGCCTTATGAAATTTTAGCAACATTTTTTTTTCGTAAACGATGCATTTTCTTCTATTTTTAGGTTGTGTCGGGACTCCTGATGACATTTTGAGACATTTTATACAACTACAGCACCAGAAATGTGCTGCTGAAGCAAGTCCGTTTTTTTGAATTTTTTGTAAGGGTCCCGCCTTACGAAATTTTAGCAAAACATTATTTCCGTAAACTATGCATTTTCTTCTATTTTTAGGTTTTGTCGGGACACCTGATGACGTTTTGAGACATTTTAAGAACTACAGCAGCAGAAATGTGCTGCTGAAGCAAGTCCATTTTTTTGAATTTTTTGTAAGGGTCCGCCTTACGTAATTTTAGTAAAAATTCTTTTTCGTAAACGATGCATTTTCTTCTATTTTTAGGTTGTGTCGGGACTCCTGATGACATTTTGAGACATTTTATACAACTACAGCACCAGAGATGTGCTGCTGAAGCAAGTCCGTTTTTTTGAATATTTTGTAAAGGTCCCGCCTTACAAAATTTTAGCAAAACATTTTTTCCGTAAACTATGCATTTTCTTCTATTTTTAGGTTGTGTCAGGACACCTGATGACGTTTTGAGACATTTTATACAACTACAGCAGCAGAAATGTGCTGCTGAAGCAAGTCCGTTTTTTTGAATTTTTTGTAAGGGTCCCGCATTACGAAATTTTAGCAAACATTTTTTTCCGTAAACTATGCATTTTCTTCTATTTTTAGGTTGTGTCGGGACACCTGATGACGTTTTGAAACATTTTATTCAACTACAGCAGCAGAAATGTGCTGCTGAAGCAAGTTGGTTTTTTTGAATTTTTTCTAAGGGTCCCGCCTTACGAAATTTTAGCAACATTTTTTTTCCGTAAACTATGCATTTTCTTCTATTTTTAGGTTGTGTCGGGACACCTGATGACGTTTTGAGACATTTTTTACAACTACAGCAGCAGAAATGTGCTGCTGAAGCAAGTCCGTTTTTTTGAATTTTTTGTAAGGGTCCCGCCTAACGAAATTTTAGCAAAAATGTTTTTCCGTAAACTATGCATTTTCTTCTATTTTTAAGTTGTGTCGGGACTCCTGATGACATTTTATACAACTACAGCACCAGAAAAATGCTGCTGAAGCAAGTCCGTTTTTTTGTTTTTTTGTAAGGGTCCTGCCTTACGAAATATTAGCAAAAATTTTTCCCGTAAACTATGCATTTTCTTCTATTTTTAGGTTGTGTCGGGACACCTGATGACGTTTTGAGACATTTTATACAACTACAGCAGCAGAAATGTGCTGCTGAAGCAAGTCCGTTTTTTTGAACATTTTGTAAAGGTCCCGCCCAACGAAATTTTAGCAAAAATTTTTTTCTGTAAACTATGCATTTTCTTCTATTTTTAGGTTTTGTCGGGACACCTGATGACGTTTTGAGACATTTTAAGAACTACAGCAGCAGAAATGTGCTGCTGAAGCAAGTCCATTTTTTTGAATTTTTTGTAAGGGTCCGCCTTACGTAATTTTAGTAAAAATTCTTTTTCGTAAACGATGCATTTTCTTCTATTTTTAGGTTGTGTCGGGACTCCTGATGACATTTTGAGACATTTTATACAACTACAGCACCAGAGATGTGCTGCTGAAGCAAGTCCGTTTTTTTGAATTTTTTGTAAAGGTCCCGCCTTACAAAATTTTAGCAAAACATTTTTTCCGTAAACTATGCATTTTCTTCTATTTTTAGGTTGTGTCGGGACACCTGAGGACGTTTTGAGACATTTTATACAACTACAGCAGCAGAAATGTGCTGCTGAAGCAAGTCCGCTTTTTTGAATTTTTTGTAAGGGTCCCGCATTACGAAATTTTAGCAAACATTTTTTTCCGTAAACTATGCATTTTCTTCTATTTTTAGGTTGTGTCGGGACACCTGATGACGTTTTGAAACATTTTATTCAACTACAGCAGCAGAAATGTGCTGCTGAAGCAAGTTGGTTTTTTTGAATTTTTTCTAAGGGTCCCGCCTTACGAAATTTTAGCAACATTTTTTTTCCGTAAACTATGCATTTTCTTCTATTTTTAGGTTGTGTCGGGACACCTGATGACGTTTTGAGACATTTTTTACAACTACAGCAGCAGAAATGTGCTGCTGAAGCAAGTCCGTTTTTTTGAATTTTTTGTAAGGGTCCCGCCTAACGAAATTTTAGCAAAAATGTTTTTCCGTAAACTATGCATTTTCTTCTATTTTTAAGTTGTGTCGGGACTCCTGATGACATTTTATACAACTACAGCACCAGAAAAATGCTGCTGAAGCAAGTCCGTTTTTTTGTTTTTTTGTAAGGGTCCTGCCTTACGAAATATTAGCAAAAATTTTTCCCGTAAACTATGCATTTTCTTCTATTTTTAGGTTGTGTCGGGACACCTGATGACGTTTTGAGACATTTTATACAACTACAGCAGCAGAAATGTGCTGCTGAAGCAAGTCCGTTTTTTTGAACATTTTGTAAAGGTCCCGCCCAACGAAATTTTAGCAAAAATTTTTTTCTGTAAACTATGCATTTTCTTCTATTTTTAGGTTGTGTCGGGACACCTGATGACGTTTTGAGACATTTTATACAACTACAGCAGCAGAAATGTGCTGCTGAAGCAAGTCCGTTTTTTTGAATGTTTTGTAAGGGTCCCGCCTTACGAAATTTTAGCAAACATTTTTTTCCGTAAACTATGCATTTTCTTCTATTTTTAGGTTGTGTCGGGACACCTGATGACGTTTTGAGACATTTTATACAACTACAGCAGCAGAAATGTGCTGCTGAAGCAAGTCCGTTTTTTTGAATTTTTTGTAAGGGTCTCCCGCCTTACGAAATTTTGGCAAAATTTTTTTTTCGTAAACGATGCATTTTCTTCTATTTTTAGGTTGTGTCGGGACTCCTGATGACATTTTGAGACATTTTATACAACTACAGCACCAGAAATGTGCTGCTGAAGCAAGTCCGATTTTTTGAATTTTTTTGTAAGGGTCCCGCCTTACGAAATTTTAGCAACATTTTTTTTCCGTAAACTATGCATTTTCTTCTATTTTTAGGTTGTGTCGGGACTCCTGATGACGTTTTGAGACATTTTATACAACTACAGCAGCAGAATTGTGCTGCTGAAGCAAGTCCGTTTTTTTGAATTTTTTGTAAGGGTCCCGCCTTATGAAATTTTAGCAAAATTTTTTTTTCGTAAACGATGCATTTTCTTCTATTTTTAGGTTGTGTCGGGACTCCTGATGACATTTTGAGACATTTTATACAACTACAGCACCAGAAATGTGCTGCTGAAGCAAGTCCGTTTTTTTGAATTTTTTGTAAGGGTCCCGCCTTATGAAATTTTAGCAAAACATTATTTCCGTAAACTATGCATTTTCTTCTATTTTTAGGTTTTGTCGGGACACCTGATGACGTTTTGAGACATTTTAAGAACTACAGCAGCAGAAATATGCTGCTGAAGCAAGTCCATTTTTTTGAATTTTTTGTAAGGGTCCGCTTTACGTAATTTTAGTAAAAATTATTTTTCGTAAACGATGCATTTTCTTCTATTTTTAGGTTGTGTCGGGACTCCTGATGACATTTTGAGACATTTTATACAACTACAGCACCAGAGATGTGCTGCTGAAGCAAGTCCGTTTTTTTGAATTTTTTGTAAGGGTCCCGCCTTACGAAATTTTGCAACATTTTTTTTTCGTAAACGATGCATTTTCTTCTATTTTTAGGTTGTGTCGGGACTCCTGATGACATTTTGAGACATTTTATACAACGACAGCACCAGAAATATGCTGCTGAAGCAAGTCCGTTTTTTTGAATTTTTTGTAAGGGTCCAGCCTTACGAAATTTTAGCAAAACATTTTTTCCGTAAACTATGCATTTACTTCTATTTTTAGGTTGTGTCGGGACACCTGATGACGTTTTGAGACATTTTATACAACTACAGCAGCAGAAATGTGCTGCTGAAGCAAGTCCGTTTTTTTGAATTTTTTGTAAGGGTCCCGCCTTATGAAATTTTAGCAAAAATTTTTTTACGTAAACTAAGCATTTTTTTCTATTTTTAGGTTGTGTCGGGACACCTGATGACGTTTTGAGACATTTTATACAACTACAGCAGCAGAAATGTGCTGCTGAAGCAAGTCCGTTTTTTTGAATTTTTTGTAAGGGTCCCGCCTTACGAAATTTTAGCAACATTTTTTTTCCGTAAACTATACATTTTCTTCTATTTTTAGGTTGTGTCGGGACACCTGATGACGTTTTGAGACATTTTATACAACTACAGCACCAGAAATGTGCTGCTGAAGCAAGTCCGTTTTTTTGAATTTTTTGTAAGGGTCCCGCCTTACGAAATTTTAGCAAACATTTTTTTCCGTAAACTATGCATTTTCTTCTATTTTTAGGTTGTGTCGGGACACCTGATGACGTTTTGAGACATTTTATACAACTACAGCACCAGAAATGTGCTGCTGAAGCAAGTCCGTTTTTTTGAATTTTTTGTAAGGGTCCCGCCTTACGAAATTTTAGCAAAAATTTTTTTCCGTAAACTATGCATTTTCTTCTATTTTTAGGTTGTGTCGGGACACCTGATGACGTTTTGAGACATTTTATACAACTACAGCAGCAGAAATGTGCTGCTGAAGCAAGTCCGTTTTTTTGAATTTTTTGTAAGGGTCCCGCCTTACGAAATTTTAGCAACATTTTTTTTCCGTAAACTATACATTTTCTTCTATTTTTAGGTTGTGTCGGGACACCTGATGACGTTTTGAGACATTTTATACAACTACAGCACCAGAAATGTGCTGCTGAAGCAAGTCCGTTTTTTTGAATTTTTTGTAAGGGTCTCCCGCCTTACAAAATTTTAGCAAAAAATTTTTTCCGTAAACTATGCATTCTCTTCTATTTTTAGGTTGTGTCGGGACACCTGATGACGTTTTGAGACATTTTATACAACTACAGCAGCAGAAATGTGCTGCTGAAGCAAGTCTGTTTTTTTGAATTTTTTGTAAGGGTCTCCCGCCTTACGAAATTTTGGCAACATTTTCTTTTTCGTAAACGATGCATTTTCTTCTATTTTTAGGTTGTGTCGGGACTCCTGATGACATTTTGAGACATTTTATACAACTACAGCACCAGAGATGTGCTGCTGAAGCAAGTCCGTTTTTTTGAATATTTTGTAAAGGTCCCGCCTTACAAAATTTTAGCAAAACATTTTTTCCGTAAACTATGCATTTTCTTCTATTTTTAGGTTGTGTCGGGACACCTGATGACGTTTTGAGACATTTTATACAACTACAGCAGCAGAAATGTGCTGCTGAAGCAAGTCCGTTTTTTTGAATTTTTTGTAAGGGTCCCGCATTACGAAATTTTAGCAAACATTTTTTTCCGTAAACTATGCATTTTCTTCTATTTTTAGGTTGTGTCGGGACACCTGATGACGTTTTGAAACATTTTATTCAACTACAGCAGCAGAAATGTGCTGCTGAAGCAAGTTGGTTTTTTTGAATTTTTTCTAAGGGTCCCGCCTTACGAAATTTTAGCAAAATTTTTTTTCCGTAAACTATGCATTTTCTTCTATTTTTAGGTTGTGTCGGGACTCCTGATGACGTTTTGAGACATTTTATACAACTACAGCAGCAGAATTGTGCTGCTGAAGCAAGTCCGTTTTTTTGAATTTTTTGTAAGGGTCCCGCCTTATGAAATTTTAGCAACATTTTTTTTTCGTAAACGATGCATTTTCTTCTATTTTTAGGTTGTGTCGGGACACCTGATGACGTTTTGAGACATTTTAAGAACTACAGCAGCAGAAATATGCTGCTGAAGCAAGTCCATTTTTTTGAATTTTTTGTAAGGGTCCGCTTTACGTAATTTTAGTAAAAATTCTTTTTCGTAAACGATGCATTTTCTTCTATTTTTAGGTTGTGTCGGGACTCCTGATGACATTTTGAGACATTTTATACAACTACAGCACCAGAGATGTGCTGCTGAAGCAAGTCCGTTTTTTTGAATTTTTTGTAAGGGTCCCGCCTTACGAAATTTTGCAACATTTTTTTTTCGTAAACGATGCATTTTCTTCTATTTTTAGGTTGTGTCGGGACTCCTGATGACATTTTGAGACATTTTATACAACGACAGCACCAGAAATATGCTGCTGAAGCAAGTCCGTTTTTTTGAATTTTTTGTAAGGGTCCAGCCTTACGAAATTTTAGCAAAACATTTTTTCCGTAAACTATGCATTTACTTCTATTTTTAGGTTGTGTCGGGACACCTGATGACGTTTTGAGACATTTTATACAACTACAGCAGCAGAAATGTGCTGCTGAAGCAAGTCCGTTTTTTTGAATTTTTTGTAAGGGTCCCGCCTTATGAAATTTTAGCAAAAATTTTTTTACGTAAACTAAGCATTTTTTTCTATTTTTAGGTTGTGTCGGGACACCTGATGACGTTTTGAGACATTTTATACAACTACAGCAGCAGAAATGTGCTGCTGAAGCAAGTCCGTTTTTTTAAATTTTTTGTAAGGGTCCCGCCTTACGAAATTTTAGCAACATTTTTTTTCCGTAAACTATACATTTTCTTCTATTTTTAGGTTGTGTCGGGACACCTGATGACGTTTTGAGACATTTTATACAACTACAGCACCAGAAATGTGCTGCTGAAGCAAGTCCGTTTTTTTGAATTTTTTGTAAGGGTCTCCCGCCTTACAAAATTTTAGCAAAAATTTTTTTCCGTAAACTATGCATTCTCTTCTATTTTTAGGTTGTGTCGGGACACCTGATGACGTTTTGAGACATTTTATACAACTACAGCAGCAGAAATGTGCTGCTGAAGCAAGTCCGTTTTTTTGAATTTTTTGTAAGGGTCTCCCGCCTTACGAAATTTTGGCAACATTTTCTTTTTCGTAAACGATGCATTTTCTTCTATTTTTAGGTTGTGTCGGGACTCCTGATGACATTTTGAGACATTTTATACAACTACAGCACCAGAGATGTGCTGCTGAAGCAAGTCCGTTTTTTTGAATATTTTGTAAAGGTCCCGCCTTACAAAATTTTAGCAAAACATTTTTTCCGTAAACTATGCATTTTCTTCTATTTTTAGGTTGTGTCGGGACACCTGATGACGTTTTGAGACATTTTATACAACTACAGCAGCAGAAATGTGCTGCTGAAGCAAGTCCGTTTTTTTGAATTTTTTGTAAGGGTCCCGCATTACGAAATTTTAGCAAACATTTTTTTCCGTAAACTATGCATTTTCTTCTATTTTTAGGTTGTGTCGGGACACCTGATGACGTTTTGAAACATTTTATTCAACTACAGCAGCAGAAATGTGCTGCTGAAGCAAGTTGGTTTTTTTGAATTTTTTCTAAGGGTCCCGCCTTACGAAATTTTAGCAAAATTTTTTTTCCGTAAACTATGCATTTTCTTCTATTTTTAGGTTGTGTCGGGACACCTGATGACGTTTTGAGACATTTTTTACAACTACAGCAGCAGAAATGTGCTGCTGAAGCAAGTCCGTTTTTTTGAATTTTTTGTAAGGGTCCCGCCTAACGAAATTTTAGCAAAAATGTTTTTCCGTAAACTATGCATTTTCTTCTATTTTTAAGTTGTGTCGGGACTCCTGATGACATTTTATACAACTACAGCACCAGAAAAATGCTGCTGAAGGAAGTCCGTTTTTTTGTTTTTTTGTAAGGGTCCTGCCTTACGAAATATTAGCAAAATTTTTTCCCGTAAACTATGCATTTTCTTCTATTTTTAGGTTGTGTCGGGACACCTGATGACGTTTTGAGACATTTTATACAACTACAGCAGCAGAAATGTGCTGCTGAAGCAAGTCCTTTTTTTTGAATATTTTGTAAAGGTCCCGCCCAACGAAATTTTAGCAAAAATTTTTTTCTGTAAACTATGCATTTTCTTCTATTTTTAGGTTGTGTCGGGACACCTGATGACGTTTTGAGACATTTTATACAACTACAGCAGCAGAAATGTGCTGCTGAAGCAAGTCCGTTTTTTTGAATGTTTTGTAAGGGTCCCGCCTTACGAAATTTTAGCAAACATTTTTTTCCGTAAACTATGCATTTTCTTCTATTTTTAGGTTGTGTCGGGACACCTGATGACGTTTTGAGACATTTTATACAACTACAGCAGCAGAAATGTGCTGCTGAAGCAAGTCAGTTTTTTTGAATTTTTTGTAAGGGTCCCGCCTTACGAAATTTTAGCAAAACATTTTTTCCGTAAACTAAGCATTTTCTTCTATTTTTAGGTTGTGTCGGGACACCTGATGACGTTTTGAGACATTTTATACAACTACAGCACCAGAAATGTGCTGCTGAAGCAAGTCCGTTTTTTTAAATTTTTTGCAAGGGTCCCGCCTTACGAAATTTTAGCAAAACTTATTTTTCGTAAACGATGCATTTTTTTCTATTTTTAGGTTGTGTCGGGACTCCTGATGACATTTTGAGACATTTTATTCAACTACAGCAGCAGAAATGTGCTGCTGAAGCAAGTTGGTTTTTTTGAATTTTTTCTAAGGGTCCCGCCTTACGAAATTTTAGCTAAATTTTTTTTCCGTAAACTATGCATTTTCTTCTATTTTTAGGTTGTGTCGGGACACCTGATGACGTTTTGAGACATTTTTTACAACTACAGCAGCAGAAATGTGCTGCTGAAGCAAGTCCGTTTTTTTGAATTTTTTGTAAGGGTCCCGCCTAACGAAATTTTAGCAAAAATGTTTTTCCGTAAACTATGCATTTTCTTCTATTTTTAAGTTGTGTCGGGACTCCTGATGACATTTTATACAACTACAGCACCAGAAAAATGCTGCTGAAGCAAGTCCGTTTTTTTGTTTTTTTGTAAGGGTCCTGCCTTACGAAATATTAGCAAAAATTTTTCCCGTAAACTATGCATTTTCTTCTATTTTTAGGTTGTGTCGGGACACCTGATGACGTTTTGAGACATTTTATACAACTACAGCAGCAGAAATGGGCTGCTGAAGCAAGTCCTTTTTTTTGAATATTTTGTAAAGGTCCCGCCCAACGAAATTTTAGCAAAATTTTTTTTCTGTAAACTATGCATTTTCTTCTATTTTTAGGTTGTGTCGGGACACCTGATGACGTTTTGAGACATTTTATACAACTACAGCAGCAGAAATGTGCTGCTGAAGCAAGTCCGTTTTTTTGAATGTTTTGTAAGGGTCCCGCCTTACGAAATTTTAGCAAACATTTTTTTCCGTAAACTATGCATTTTCTTCTATTTTTAGGTTGTGTCGGGACACCTGATGACGTTTTGAGACATTTTATACAACTACAGCAGCAGAAATGTGCTGCTGAAGCAAGTCAGTTTTTTTGAATTTTTTGTAAGGGTCCCGCCTTACGAAATTTTAGCAAAACTTTTTTTTCGTAAACGATGCATTTTTTTCTATTTTTAGGTTGTGTCGGGACTCCTGATGACATTTTGAGACATTTTATACAACTACAGCAGCAGAAATGTGCTGCTGAAGCAAGTCTGTTTTTTTGAATTTTTTGAAAGGGTCCCGCCTTACGAAATTTTAGTAAAATTTTTTTTTCGTAAACGATGCATTTTCTTCTATTTTTAGGTTGTGTCGGGACTCCTGATGACATTTTGAGACATTTTATACAACTAAAGCACCAGAAATATGCTGCTGAAGCAAGTCCGTTTTTTTTAAATTTTTTGCAAGGGTCCCGCCTTACGAAATTTTAGCAAAGCTTTTTTTTCGTAAACGATGCATTTTCTTCTATTTTTAGGTTGTGTCGGGACTCCTGGTGACATTTTGAGACATTTTATACAACTACAGCAGCAGAAATGTGCTGCTGAAGCAAGTCCGTTTTTTTGAATTTTTTGTAAGGGTCCCGTCTTACGAAATTTTAGCAAACATTTTTTTTCGTAAACGATGCATTTTCTTCTATTTTTAGGTTGTGTCGGGACTCCTGATGACATTTTGAGACATTTTATACAACTAAAGCACCAGAAATGTGCTGCTGAAGCAAGTCCGTTTTTTTGAATTTTTTGTAAGGGTCCCGCCTTACGAAATTTTAGCAACATTTTTTTTTCGTAAACGATGCATTTTCTTCTATTTTTAGGTTGTGTCGGGACTCCTGATGACATTTTGAGACATTTTATACAACGACAGCACCAGAAATATGCTGCTGAAGCAAGTCCGTTTTTTTGAATTTTTTGTAAGGGTCCCGCTTTACGAAATTTTAGCAAACATTTTTTTCCGTAAACTATGCATTTTCTTCTATTTTTAGGTTGTCGGGACACCTGATGACGTTTTGAGACATTTTATACAACTACAGCAGCAGAAATGTGCTGCTGAAGCAAGTCAGTTTTTTTGAATTTTTTGTAAGGGTCCCGCCTTACGAAATTTTAGCAAAACATTTTTTCCGTAAACTAAGCATTTTCTTCTATTTTTAGGTTGTGTCGGGACACCTGATGACGTTTTGAGACATTTTATACAACTACAGCACCAGAAATGTGCTGCTGAAGCAAGTCCGTTTTTTTAAATTTTTTGCAAGGGTCCCGCCTTACGAAATTTTAGCAAAACTTTTTTTTCGTAAACGATGCATTTTCTTCTATTTTTAGGTTGTGTCGGGACTCCTGATGACATTTTGAGACATTTTATACAACTACAGCAGCAGAAATGTGCTGCTGAAGCAAGTCTGTTTTTTTGAATTTTTTGAAAGGGTCCCGCCTTACGAAATTTTAGTAACATTTTTTTTTCGTAAACGATGCATTTTCTTCTATTTTTAGGTTGTGTCGGGACTCCTGATGACATTTTGAGACATTTTATACAACTAAAGCACCAGAAATATGCTGCTGAAGCAAGTCCGTTTTTTTAAATTTTTTGCAAGGGTCCCGCCTTACGAAATTTTAGCAAAGCTTTTTTTTCGTAAACGATGCATTTTCTTCTATTTTTAGGTTGTGTCGGGACTCTTGATGACATTTTGAGACATTTTATACAACTACAGCAGCAGAAATGTGCTGCTGAAGCAAGTCTGTTTTTTTGAATTTTTTGAAAGGGTCCCGCCTTACGAAATTTTAGTAAAATATTTTTTTCGTAAACGATGCATTTTCTTCTATTTTTAGGTTGTGTCGGGACTCCTGATGACATTTTGAGACATTTTATACAACTAAAGCACCAGAAATGTGCTGCTGAAGCAAGTCCGTTTTTTTGAATTTTTTGTAAGGGTCCCGCCTTACGAAATTTTAGCAAAATTTTTTTTTCGTAAACGATGCATTTTCTTCTATTTTTAGGTTGTGTCGGGACTCCTGATGACATTTTGAGACATTTTATACAACGACAGCACCAGAAATATGCTGCTGAAGCAAGTCCGTTTTTTTGAATTTTTTGTAAGGGTCCCGCTTTACGAAATTTTAGCAAACATTTTTTTCCGTAAACTATGCATTTTCTTCTATTTTTAGGTTGTCGGGACACCTGATGACGTTTTGAGACATTTTATACAACTACAGCAGCAGAAATGTGCTGCTGAAGCAAGTCAGTTTTTTTGAATTTTTTGTAAGGGTCCCGCCTTACGAAATTTTAGCAAAACATTTTTTCCGTAAACTAAGCATTTTCTTCTATTTTTAGGTTGTGTCGGGACACCTGATGACGTTTTGAGACATTTTATACAACTACAGCACCAGAAATGTGCTGCTGAAGCAAGTCCGTTTTTTAAAATTTTTTGCAAGGGTCCCGCCTTACGAAATTTTAGCAAAACTTTTTTTTCGTAAACGATGCATTTTCTTCTATTTTTAGGTTGTGTCGGGACTCCTGATGACATTTTGAGACATTTTATACAACTACAGCAGCAGAAATGTGCTGCTGAAGCAAGTCTGTTTTTTTGAATTTTTTGAAAGGGTCCCGCCTTACGAAATTTTAGTAACATTTTTTTTTCGTAAACGATGCATTTTCTTCTATTTTTAGGTTGTGTCGGGACTCCTGATGACATTTTGAGACATTTTATACAACTAAAGCACCAGAAATATGCTGCTGAAGCAAGTCCGTTTTTTTAAATTTTTTGCAAGGGTCCCGCCTTACGAAATTTTAGCAAAGCTTTTTTTTCGTAAACGATGCATTTTCTTCTATTTTTAGGTTGTGTCGGGACTCTTGATGACATTTTGAGACATTTTATACAACTACAGCAGCAGAAATGTGCTGCTGAAGCAAGTCTGTTTTTTTGAATTTTTTGAAAGGGTCCCGCCTTACGAAATTTTAGTAAAATATTTTTTTCGTAAACGATGCATTTTCTTCTATTTTTAGGTTGTGTCGGGACTCCTGATGACATTTTGAGACATTTTATACAACTAAAGCACCAGAAATGTGCTGCTGAAGCAAGTCCGTTTTTTTGAATTTTTTGTAAGGGTCCCGCCTTACGAAATTTTAGCAAAATTTTTTTTTCGTAAACGATGCATTTTCTTCTATTTTTAGGTTGTGTCGGGACTCCTGATGACATTTTGAGACATTTTATACAACGACAGCACCAGAAATATGCTGCTGAAGCAAGTCCGTTTTTTTGAATTTTTTGTAAGGGTCCCGCTTTACGAAATTTTAGCAAACATTTTTTTCCGTAAACTATGCATTTTCTTCTATTTTTAGGTTGTCGGGACACCTGATGACGTTTTGAGACATTTTATACAACTACAGCAGCAGAAATGTGCTGCTGAAGCAAGTCCGTTTTTTTGAATTTTTTGTAAGGGTCCCGCCTTACGAAATTTTAGCAAACATTTTTTTACGTAAACTAAGCATTTTCTTCTATTTTTAGGTTGTGTCGGGACACCTGATGACGTTTTGAGACATTTTATACAACTACAGCAGCAGAAATGTGCTGCTGAAGCAAGTCCGTTTTTTTGAATTTTTTGTAAGGGTCCCGCCTTACGAAATTTTAACAAAATTTTTTTTCCGTAAACTATGCATTTTCTTCTATTTTTAGGTTGTGTCGGGACACCTGATGACGTTTTGAGTAATTTTATACAACTACAGCACCAGAAATGTGCTGCTGAAGCAAGTCTGTTTTTTTGAATTTTTTGTAAGGGTCCCGCCTTACGAAATTTTAGCAAACATTTTTTTACGTAAACTTAGCATTTTCTTCTATTTTTAAGTTGTGTCGGGACACCTGATGACGTTTTGAGACATTTTATACAACTACAGCAGCAGAAATGTGCTGCTGAAGCAAGTCCGTTTTTTTGAATTTTTTGTAAGGGTCCCGCATTACAAAATTTTAGCAACATTTTTTTTCCGTAAACATGCATTTTCTTCTATTTTTAGGTTGTGTGGGGACTCCTGATGACGTTTTGAGACATTTTATACAACTACAGCAGCAGAAATGTGCTGCTGAAGCAAGTCCGTTTTTTTGAATTTTTTTGTAAGGGTCCCGCCTTACGAAATTTTAGCAACATTTTTTTTCCGTAAACTATGCATTTTCTTCTATTTTTAGGTTGTGTCGGGACTCCTGATGACGTTTTGAGACATTTTATACAACTACAGCAGCAGAATTGTGCTGCTGAAGCAAGTCCGTTTTTTTGAATTTTTTGTAAGGGTCCCGCCTTATGAAATTTTAGCAACATTTTTTTTTCGTAAACGATGCATTTTCTTCTATTTTTAGGTTGTGTCGGGACTCCTGATGACATTTTGAGACATTTTATACAACTACAGCACCAGAAATGTGCTGCTGAAGCAAGTCCGTTTTTTTGAATTCTTTGTAAGGGTCCCGCCTTATAAAATTTTAGCAAAACATTATTTCCGTAAGCTATGCATTTTCTTCTATTTTTAGGTTTTGTCGGGACACCTGATGACGTTTTGAGACATTTTAAGAACTACAGCAGCAGAAATATGCTGCTGAAGCAAGTCCATTTTTTTGAATTTTTTGTAAGGGTCCGCTTTACGTAATCTTAGTAAAAATTCTTTTTCGTAAACGATGCATTTTCTTCTATTTTTAGGTTGTGTCGGGACTCCTGATGACATTTTGAGACATTTTATACAACTACAGCACCAGAGATGTGCTGCTGAAGCAAGTCCGTTTTTTTGAATTTTTTGTAAGGGTCCCGCCTTACGAAATTTTGCAACATTTTTTTTTCGTAAACGATGCATTTTCTTCTATTTTTAGGTTGTGTCGGGACTCCTGATGACATTTTGAGACATTTTATACAACGACAGCACCAGAAATATGCTGCTGAAGCAAGTCCGTTTTTTTGAATTTTTTGTAAGGGTCCCGCCTTACGAAATTTTAGCAAAACATTTTTTCCGTAAACTATGCATTTACTTCTATTTTTAGGTTGTGTCGGGACACCTGATGACGTTTTGAGACATTTTATACAACTACAGCAGCAGAAATGTGCTGCTGAAGCAAGTCCGTTTTTTTGAATTTTTTGAAGGGTCCCGCCTTATGAAATTTTAGCAAAAATTTTTTTACGTAAACTAAGCATTTTTTTCTATTTTTAGGTTGTGTCGGGACACCTGAAGACGTTTTGAGACATTTTATACAACTACAGCAGCAGAAATGTGCTGCTGAAGCAAGTCCGTTTTTTTTAATTTTTTGTAAGGGTCCCGCCTTACGAAATTTTAGCAACATTTTTTTTCCGTAAACTATACATTTTCTTCTATTTTTAGGTTGTGTCGGGACACCTGATGACGTTTTGAGACATTTTATACAACTACAGCACCAGAAATGTGCTGCTGAAGCAAGTCCGTTTTTTTGAATTTTTTGTAAGGGTCTCCCGCCTTACAAAATTTTAGCAAAATTTTTTTTCCGTAAACTATGCATTCTCTTCTATTTTTAGGTTGTGTCGGGACACCTGATGACGTTTTGAGACATTTTATACAACTACAGCAGCAGAAATGTGCTGCTGAAGCAAGTCCGTTTTTTTGAATTTTTTGTAAGGGTCTCCCGCCTTACGAAATTTTGGCAACATTTTCTTTTTCGTAAACGATGCATTTTCTTCTATTTTTAGGTTGTGTCAGGACTCCTGATGACATTTTGAGACATTTTATACAACTACAGCACCAGAGATGTGCTGCTGAAGCAAGTCCGTTTTTTTGAATATTTTGTAAAGGTCCCGCCTTACAAAATTTTAGCAAAACATTTTTTCCGTAAACTATGCATTTTCTTCTATTTTTAGGTTGTGTCGGGACACCTGATGACGTTTTGAGACATTTTATACAACTACAGCAGCAGAAATGTGCTGCTGAAGCAAGTCCGTTTTTTTGAATTTTTTGTAAGGGTCCCGCATTACGAAATTTTAGCAAACATTTTTTTCCGTAAACTATGCATTTTCTTCTATTTTTAGGTTGTGTCGGGACACCTGATGACGTTTTGAAACATTTTATTCAACTACAGCAGCAGAAATGTGCTGCTGAAGCAAGTTGGTTTTTTTGAATTTTTTCTAAGGGTCCCGCCTTACGAAATTTTAGCAAAATTTTTTTTCCGTAAACTATGCATTTTCTTCTATTTTTAGGTTGTGTCGGGACACCTGATGACGTTTTGAGACATTTTTTACAACTACAGCAGCAGAAATGTGCTGCTGAAGCAAGTCCGTTTTTTTGAATTTTTTGTAAGGGTCCCGCCTAACGAAATTTTAGCAAAAATGTTTTTCCGTAAACTATGCATTTTCTTCTATTTTTAAGTTGTGTCGGGACTCCTGATGACATTTTATACAACTACAGCACCAGAAAAATGCTGCTGAAGCAAGTCCGTTTTTTTGTTTTTTTGTAAGGGTCCTGCCTTACGAAATATTAGCAAAAATTTTTCCCGTAAACTATGCATTTTCTTCTATTTTTAGGTTGTGTCGGGACACCTGATGACGTTTTGAGACATTTTATACAACTACAGCAGCCGAAATGTGCTGCTGAAGCAAGTCCTTTTTTTTGAATATTTTGTAAAGGTCCCGCCCAACGAAATTTTAGCAAAAATTTTTTTCTGTAAACTATGCATTTTCTTCTATTTTTAGGTTGTGTCGGGACACCTGATGACGTTTTGAGACATTTTATACAACTACAGCAGCAGAAATGTGCTGCTGAAGCAAGTCCGTTTTTTTGAATGTTTTGTAAGGGTCCCGCCTTACGAAATTTTAGCAAACATTTTTTTCCGTAAACTATGCATTTTCTTCTATTTTTAGGTTGTGTCGGGACACCTGATGACGTTTTGAGACATTTTATACAACTACAGCAGCAGAAATGTGCTGCTGAAGCAAGTCAGTTTTTTTGAATTTTTTGTAAGGGTCCCGCCTTACGAAATTTTAGCAAAACATTTTTTCCGTAAACTAAGCATTTTCTTCTATTTTTAGGTTGTGTCGGGACACCTGATGACGTTTTGAGACATTTTATACAACTACAGCACCAGAAATGTGCTGCTGAAGCAAGTCCGTTTTTTTAAATTTTTTGCAAGGGTCCCGCCTTACGAAATTTTAGCAAAACTTTTTTTTCGTAAACGATGCATTTTTTTCTATTTTTAGGTTGTGTCGGGACTCCTGATGACATTTTGAGACATTTTATACAACTACAGCAGCAGAAATGTGCTGCTGAAGCAAGTCTGTTTTTTTGAATTTTTTGAAAGGGTCCCGCCTTACGAAATTTTAGTAACATTTTTTTTTCGTAAACGATGCATTTTCTTCTATTTTTAGGTTGTGTCGGGACTCCTGATGACATTTTGAGACATTTTATACAACTAAAGCACCAGAAATATGCTGCTGAAGCAAGTCCGTTTTTTTAAATTTTTTGCAAGGGTCCCGCCTTACGAAATTTTAGCAAAGCTTTTTTTTCGTAAACGATGCATTTTCTTCTATTTTTAGGTTGTGTCGGGACTCCTGGTGACATTTTGAGACATTTTATACAACAACAGCAGCAGAAATGTGCTGCTGAAGCAAGTCCGTTTTTTTGAATTTTTTGTAAGGGTCCCGTCTTACGAAATTTTAGCAAAGCTTTTTTTTCGTAAACGATGCATTTTCTTCTATTTTTAGGTTGTGTCGGGACTCCTGGTGACATTTTGAGACATTTTATACAACTACAGCACCAGAAATGTGCTGCTGAAGCAAGTCCGTTTTTTTGAATTTTTTGTAAGGGTCCCGTCTTACGAAATTTTAGCAAACATTTTTTTTCGTAAACGATGTATTTTCTTCTATTTTTAGGTTGTGTCGGGACTCTTGATGACATTTTGAGACATTTTATACAACTACAGCAGCAGAAATGTGCTGCTGAAGCAAGTCTGTTTTTTTGAATTTTTTGAAAGGGTCCCGCCTTACGAAATTTTAGTAAAATATTTTTTTCGTAAACGATGCATTTTCTTCTATTTTTAGGTTGTGTCGGGACTCCTGATGACATTTTGAGACATTTTATACAACTAAAGCACCAGAAATGTGCTGCTGAAGCAAGTCCGTTTTTTTGAATTTTTTGTAAGGGTCCCGCCTTACGAAATTTTAGCAACATTTTTTTTTCGTAAACGATGCATTTTCTTCTATTTTTAGGTTGTGTCGGGACTCCTGATGACATTTTGAGACATTTTATACAACGACAGCACCAGAAATATGCTGCTGAAGCAAGTCCGTTTTTTTGAATTTTTTGTAAGGGTCCCGCTTTACGAAATTTTAGCAAACATTTTTTTCCGTAAACTATGCATTTTCTTCTATTTTTAGGTTGTCGGGACACCTGATGACGTTTTGAGACATTTTATACAACTACAGCAGCAGAAATGTGCTGCTGAAGCAAGTCCGTTTTTTTGAATTTTTTGTAAGGGTCCCGCCTTACGAAATTTTAGCAAACATTTTTTTACGTAAACTAAGCATTTTCTTCTATTTTTAGGTTGTGTCGGGACACCTGATGACGTTTTGAGACATTTTATACAACTACAGCAGCAGAAATGTGCTGCTGAAGCAAGTCCGTTTTTTTGAATTTTTTGTAAGGGTCCCGCCTTACGAAATTTTAGCAACATTTTTTTTCCGTAAACTATGCATTTTCTTCTATTTTTAGGTTGTGTCGGGACACCTGATGACGTTTTGAGACATTTTATACAACTACAGCACCAGAAATGTGCTGCTGAAGCAAGTCCGTTTTTTTGAATTTTTTGTAAGGGTCCCGCCTTATGAAATTTTAGCAAAACATTATTTCCGTAAACTATGCATTTTCTTCTATTTTTAGGTTTTGTCGGGACACCTGATGACGTTTTGAGACATTTTAAGAACTACAGCAGCAGAAATATGCTGCTGAAGCAAGTCAATTTTTTTGAATTTTTTGTAAGGGTCCGCCTTACGTAATTTTAGTAAAAATTCTTTTTCGTAAACGATGCATTTTCTTCTATTTTTAGGTTGTGTCGGGACTCCTGATGACATTTTGAGACATTTTATACAACTACAGCACCAGAGATGTGCTGCTGAAGCAAGTCCGTTTTTTTGAATTTTTTGTAAGGGTCCCGCCTTACGAAATTTTAGCAACATTTTTTTTTCGTAAACGATGCATTTTCTTCTATTTTTAGGTTGTGTCGGGACTCCTGATGACATTTTGAGACATTTTATACAACGACAGCACCAGAAATATGCTGCTGAAGCAAGTCCGTTTTTTTGAATTTTTTGTAAGGGTCCCGCCTTACGAAATTTTAGCAAAACATTTTTTCCGTAAACTCTGCATTTACTTCTATTTTTAGGTTGTGTAGGGACACCTGATGACGTTTTGAGACATTTTATACAACTACAGCAGCAGAAATGTGCTGCTGAAGCAAGTCCGTTTTTTTGAATTTTTTGTAAGGGTCCCGCCTTACTAAATTTTAGCAAAATTTTTTTTCCGTAAACTATACATTTTCTTCTATTTTTAGGTTGTGTCGGGACACCTGATGACGTTTTGAGACATTTTATACAACTACAGCACCAGAAATGTGCTGCTGAAGCAAGTCCGTTTTTTTGAATTTTTTGTAAGGGTCTCCCGCCTTACAAAATTTTAGCAAAAATTTTTTTCCGTAAACTATGCATTTTCTTCTATTTTTAGGTTGTGTCGGGACACCTGATGACGTTTTGAGACATTTTATACAACTACAGCAGCAGAAATGTGCTGCTGAAGCAAGTCCGTTTTTTTGAATTTTTTGTAAGGGTCTCCCGCCTTACGAAATTTTGGCAACATTTTTTTTTTTGTAAACGATGCATTTTCTTCTATTTTTAGGTTGTGTCGGGACTCCTGATGACATTTTGAGACATTTTATACAACTACAGCAGCAGAAATGTGCTGCTGAAGCAAGTCCGTTTTTTTGAATTTTTTGTAAGGGTCCCGCCTTACGAAATTTTAGCAACATTTTTTTTCCGTAAACTATGCATTTTCCTCTATTTTTAGGTTGTGTCGGGACACCTGATGACGTTTTTAGACATTTTATACAACTACAGCAGCAGAAATGTGCTGCTGAAGCAAGTCCGTTTTTTTGAATTTTTTGTAAGGGTCCCGCCTTATGAAATTTTAGCAACATTTTTTTTTCGTAAACGATGCATTTTCTTCTATTTTTAGGTTGTGTCGGGACTCCTGATGACATTTTGAGACATTTTATACAACTACAGCACCAGAAATGTGCTGCTGAAGCAAGTCCGTTTTTTTGAATTTTTTGTAAGGGTCCCGCCTTACGAAATTTTAGCAAAACATTATTTCCGTAAACTATGCATTTTCTTCTATTTTTAGGTTTTGTCGGGACACCTGATGACGTTTTGAGACATTTTAAGAACTACAGCAGCAGAAATGTGCTGCTGAAGCAAGTCCATTTTTTTGAATTTTTTGTAAGGGTCCGCCTTACGTAATTTTAGTAAAAATTATTTTTCGTAAACGATGCATTTTCTTCTATTTTTAGGTTGTGTCGGGACTCCTGATGACATTTTGAGACATTTTATACAACTACAGCACCAGAGATGTGCTGCTGAAGCAAGTCCGTTTTTTTGAATATTTTGTAAAGGTCCCGCCTTACAAAATTTTAGCAAAACATTTTTTCCGTAAACTATGCATTTTCTTCTATTTTTAGGTTGTGTCGGGACACCTGATGACGTTTTGAGACATTTTATACAACTACAGCAGCAGAAATGTGCTGCTGAAGCAAGTCCGTTTTTTTGAATTTTTTGTAAGGGTCCCGCATTACGAAATTTTAGCAAACATTTTTTTCCGTAAACTATGCATTTTCTTCTATTTTTAGGTTGTGTCGGGACACCTGATGACGTTTTGAAACATTTTATTCAACTACAGCAGCAGAAATGTGCTGCTGAAGCAAGTTCGTTTTTTTGAATTTTTTGTAAGGGTCCCGCCTTACGAAATTTTAGCAAAATTTTTTTTCCGTAAACTATGCATTTTCTTCTATTTTTAGGTTGTGTCGGGACACCTGATGACGTTTTGAGACATTTTTTACAACTACAGCAGCAGAAATGTGCTGCTGAAGCAAGTCCGTTTTTTTGAATTTTTTGTAAGGGTCCCGCCTAACGAAATTTTAGCAAAAATGTTTTTCCGTAAACTATGCATTTTCTTCTATTTTTAAGTTGTGTCGGGACTCCTGATGACATTTTATACAACTACAGCACCAGAAAAATGCTGCTGAAGCAAGTCCGTTTTTTTGTTTTTTTGTAAGGGTCCTGCCTTACGAAATATTAGTAAAAATTTTTCCCGTAAACTATGCATTTTCTTCTATTTTTAGGTTGTGTCGGGACACCTGATGACGTTTTGAGACATTTGATACAACTAAAGCACCAGAAATGTGCTGCTGAAGCAAGTCCGTTTTTTTGAATTTTTTGTAAGGGTCCCGCCTTACGAAATTTTAGCAACATTTTTTTTTCGTAAACGATGCATTTTCTTCTATTTTTAGGTTGTGTCGGGACTCCTGATGACATTTTGAGACATTTTATACAACGACAGCACCAGAAATATGCTGCTGAAGCAAGTCCGTTTTTTTGAATTTTTTGTAAGGGTCCCGCTTTACGAAATTTTAGCAAACATTTTTTTCCGTAAACTATGCATTTTCTTCTATTTTTAGGTTGTCGGGACACCTGATGACGTTTTGAGACATTTTATACAACTACAGCAGCAGAAATGTGCTGCTGAAGCAAGTCAGTTTTTTTGAATTTTTTGTAAGGGTCCTGCCTTACGAAATTTTAGCAAAACTTTTTTTTCGTAAACGATGCATTTTCTTCTATTTTTAGGTTGTGTCGGGACTCCTGATGACATTTTGAGACATTTTATACAACTACAGCAGCAGAAATGTGCTGCTGAAGCAAGTCTGTTTTTTTGAATTTTTTGAAAGGGTCCCGCCTTACGAAATTTTAGTAAAATTTTTTTTTCGTAAACGATGCATTTTCTTCTATTTTTAGGTTGTGTCGGGACTCCTGATGACATTTTGAGACATTTTATACAACTAAAGCACCAGAAATATGCTGCTGAAGCAAGTCCGTTTTTTTAAATTTTTTGCAAGGGTCCCGCCTTACGAAATTTTAGCAAAGCTTTTTTTTCGTAAACGATGCATTTTCTTCTATTTTTAGGTTGTGTCGGGACTCCTGGTGACATTTTGAGACATTTTATAAAACTACAGCACCAGAAATGTGCTGCTGAAGCAAGTCCGTTTTTTTGAATTTTTTGTAAGGGTCCCGTCTTACGAAATTTTAGCAAACATTTTTTTTCGTAAACGATGCATTTTCTTCTATTTTTAGGTTGTGTCGGGACTCTTGATGACATTTTGAGACATTTTATACAACTACAGCAGCAGAAATGTGCTGCTGAAGCAAGTCTGTTTTTTTGAATTTTTTGAAAGGGTCCCGCCTTACGAAATTTTAGTAAAATATTTTTTTCGTAAACGATGCATTTTCTTCTATTTTTAGGTTGTGTCGGGACTCCTGATGACATTTTGAGACATTTTATACAACTAAAGCACCAGAAATGTGCTGCTGAAGCAAGTCCGTTTTTTTGAATTTTTTGTAAGGGTCCCGCTTTACGAAATTTTAGCAAACATTTTTTTCCGTAAACTATGCATTTTCTTCTATTTTTAGGTTGTCGGGACACCTGATGACGTTTTGAGACATTTTATACAACTACAGCAGCAGAAATGTGCTGCTGAAGCAAGTCCGTTTTTTTGAATTTTTTGTAAGGGTCCCGCCTTACGAAATTTTAGCAAACATTTTTTTACGTAAACTAAGCATTTTCTTCTATTTTTAGGTTGTGTCGGGACACCTGATGACGTTTTGAGACATTTTATACAACTACAGCAGCAGAAATGTGCTGCTGAAGCAAGTCCGTTTTTTTGAATTTTTTGTAAGGGTCCCGCCTTACGAAATTTTAGCAAACATTTTTTTACGTAAACTTAGCATTTTCTTCTATTTTTAGGTTGTGTCGGGACACCTGATGACGTTTTGAGACATTTTATACAACTACAGCAGCAGAAATGTGCTGCTGAAGCAAGTCCGTTTTTTTGAATTTTTTGTAAGGGTCCCGCCTTACGAAATTTTAGCAACATTTTTTTTCCGTAAACTATGCATTTTCTTCTATTTTTAGGTTGTGTCGGGACACCTGATGACGTTTTGAGACATTTTATACAACTACAGCACCAGAAATGTGCTACTGAAGCAAGTCCGATTTTTTGAATTTTTTTGTAAGGGTCCCGCCTTACGAAATTTTAGCAACATTTTTTTTCCGTAAACTATGCATTTTCTTCTATTTTTAGGTTGTGTCGGGACTCCTGATGACGTTTTGAGACATTTTATACAACTACAGCAGCAGAATTGTGCTGCTGAAGCAAGTCCGTTTTTTTGAATTTTTTGTAAGGGTCCCGCCTTATGAAATTTTAGCAACATTTTTTTTTCGCAAACGATGCATTTTCTTCTATTTTTAGGTTGTGTCGGGACTCCTGATGACATTTTGAGACATTTTATACAACTACAGCACCAGAGATGTGCTGCTGAAGCAAGTCCGTTTTTTTGAATATTTTGTAAAGGTCCCGCCTTACAAAATTTTAGCAAAACATTTTTTCCGTAAACTATGCAATTTCTTCTATTTTTAGGTTGTGTCGGGACACCTGATGACGTTTTGAGACATTTTATACAACTACAGCAGCAGAAATGTGCTGCTGAAGCAAGTCCGTTTTTTTGAATTTTTTGTAAGGGTCCCGCATTACGAAATTTTAGCAAACATTTTTTTCCGTAAACTATGCATTTTCTTCTATTTTTAGGTTGTGTCGGGACACCTGATGACGTTTTGAAACATTTTATTCAACTACAGCAGCAGAAATGTGCTGCTGAAGCAAGTTCGTTTTTTTGAATTTTTTGTAAGGGTCCCGCCTTACGAAATTTTAGCAAAATTTTTTTTCCGTAAACTATGCATTTTCTTCTATTTTTAGGTTGTGTCGGGACACCTGATGACGTTTTGAGACATTTTTTACAACTACAGCAGCAGAAATGTGCTGCTGAAGCAAGTCCGTTTTTTTGAATTTTTTGTAAGGGTCCCGCCTAACGAAATTTTAGCAAAAATGTTTTTCCGTAAACTATGCATTTTCTTCTATTTTTAAGTTGTGTCGGGACTCCTGATGACATTTTATACAACTACAGCACCAGAAAAATGCTGCTGAAGCAAGTCCGTTTTTTTGTTTTTTTGTAAGGGTCCTGCCTTACGAAATCCTAGCAAAATTTTTTCCCGTAAACTATGCATTTTCTTCTATTTTTAGGTTGTGTCGGGACACCTGATGACGTTTTGAGACATTTGATACAACTACAGCAGCAGAAATGTGCTGCTGAAGCAAGTCCGTTTTTTTGAATATTTTGTAAAGGTCCCGCCCAACGAAATTTTAGCAAAATTTTTTTTCTGTAAACTATGCATTTTCTTCTATTTTTAGGTTGTGTCGGGACACGTGATGACGTTTTGAGACATTTTATACAACTACAGCAGCAGAAATGTGCTGCTGAAGCAAGTCAGTTTTTTTGAATTTTTTGTAAGGGTCCCGCCTTACGAAATTTTAGCAAAACATTTTTTCCGTAAACTAAGCATTTTCTTCTATTTTTAGGTTGTGTCGGGACACCTGATGAAGTTTTGAGACATTTTATACAATTACAGCACCAGAAATGTGCTGCTGAAGCAAGTCCGTTTTTTTAAATTTTTTGCAAGGGTCCCGCCTTACGAAATTTTAGCAAAACTTTTTTTTCGTAAACGATGCATTTTCTTCTATTTTTAGGTTGTGTCGGGACTCCTGATGACATTTTGAGACATTTTATACAACTACAGCAGCAGAAATGTGCTGCTGAAGCAAGTCTGTTTTTTTGAATTTTTTGAAAGGGTCCCGCCTTACGAAATTTTAGTAAAATTTTTTTTTCGTAAACGATGCATTTTCTTCTATTTTTAGGTTGTGTCGGGACTCCTGATGACATTTTGAGACATTTTATACAACTAAAGCACCAGAAATATGCTGCTGAAGCAAGTCCGTTTTTTTAAATTTTTTGCAAGGGTCCCGCCTTACGAAATTTTAGCAAAGCTTTTTTTTCGTAAACGATGCATTTTCTTTTATTTTTAGGTTGTGTCGGGACTCCTGGTGACATTTTGAGACATTTTATACAACTACAGCACCAGAAATGTGCTGCTGAAGCAAGTCCGTTTTTTTGAATTTTTTGTAAGGGTCCCGTCTTACGAAATTTTAGCAAACATTTTTTTTCGTAAACGATGCATTTTCTTCTATTTTTAGGTTGTGTCGGGACTCTTGATGACATTTTGAGACATTTTATACAACTACAGCAGCAGAAATGTGCTGCTGAAGCAAGTCTGTTTTTTTGAATTTTTTGAAAGGGTCCCGCCTTACGAAATTTTAGCAACATTTTTTTTTCGTAAACGATGCATTTTCTTCTATTTTTAGGTTGTGTCGGGACTCCTGATGACATTTTGAGACATTTTATACAACGACAGCACCAGAAATATGCTACTGAAGCAAGTCCGTTTTTTTGAATTTTTTGTAAGGGTCCCGCTTTACGAAATTTTAGCAAACATTTTTTTCCGTAAACTATGCATTTTCTTCTATTTTTAGGTTGTCGGGACACCTGATGACGTTTTGAGACATTTTATACAACTACAGCAGCAGAAATGTGCTGCTGAAGCAAGTCCGTTTTTTTGAATTTTTTGTAAGGGTCCCGCCTTACGAAATTTTAGCAACATTTTTTTTCCGTAAACTATGCATTTTCTTCTATTTTTAGGTTGTGTCGGGACACCTGATGACGTTTTGAGTAATTTTATACAACTACAGCACCAGAAATGTGCTGCTGAAGCAAGTCCGTTTTTTTGAATTTTTTGTAAGGGTCCCGCCTTACGAAATTTTAACAAACATTTTATTACGTAAACTTAGCATTTTCTTCTATTTTTAGGTTGTGTCGGGACACCTGATGACGTTTTGAGACATTTTATACAACTACAGCAGCAGAAATGTGCTGCTGAAGCAAGTCCGTTTTTTTGAATTTTTTGTAAGGGTCTCCCGCCTTACGAAATTTTGGCAAATTTTTTTTTTCGTAAACGATGCATTTTCTTCTATTTTTAGGTTGTGTCGGGACTCCTGATGACATTTTGAGACATTTTATACAACTACAGCACCAGAAATGTGCTGCTGAAGCAAGTCCGATTTTTTGAATTTTTTTGTAAGGGTCCCGCCTTACGAAATTTTAGCAACATTTTTTTTCCGTAAACTATGCATTTTCTTCTATTTTTAGGTTGTGTCGGGACTCCTGATGACGTTTTGAGACATTTTATACAACTACAGCAGCAGAAATGTGCTGCTGAAGCAAGTCCGTTTTTTTGAATTTTTTGTAAGGGTCCCGCCTTACGAAATTTTAGCAAAAATTTTTTTCCGTAAACTATGCATTTTCTTCTATTTTTAGGTTGTGTCGGGACACCTGATGACGTTTTGAGACATTTTATACAACTACAGCAGCAGAAATGTGCTGCTGAAGCAAGTCCGTTTTTTTGAATTTTTTGTAAGGGTCTCCCGCCTTACGAAATTTTGGCAAATTTTTTTTTTTCGTAAACGATGCATTTTCTTCTCTTTTTAGGTTGTGTCGGGACTCCTGATGACATTTTGAGACATTTTATACAACTACAGCACCAGAAATGTGCTGCTGAAGCAAGTCCGATTTTTTGAATTTTTTTGTAAGGGTCCCGCCTTACGAAATTTTAGCAACATTTTTTTTCCGTAAAGTATGCATTTTCTTCTATTTTTAGGTTGTGTCGGGACTCCTGATGACGTTTTGAGACATTTTATACAACTACAGCAGCAGAAATGTGCTGCTGAAGCAAGTCCGTTTTTTTGAATTTTTTGTAAGGGTCCCGCCTTACGAAATTTTAGCAAATTTTTTTTTTCGTAAACGATGCATTTTCTTCTATTTTTAGGTTGTGTCGGGACAACTGATGACGTTTTGAGACATTTTATACAACTACAGCAGCAGAAATGTGCTGCTGAAGCAAGTCCGTTTTTTTGAATTTTTTGTAAGGGTCCCGCCTTACGAAATTTTAGCAAACATTTCTTTCCGTAAACTATGCATTTTCTTCTATTTTTAGGTTGTGTCGGGACACCTGATGACGTTTTGAGACATTTTATACAACTACAGCAGCTTAAATGTGCTTCTGAAGCAAGTCCGTTTTTTTAAATTTTTTGTAAGGGTCCCGCCTTACGAAATTTTAGCAAACATTTTTTTCCGTAAACTATGCATTTTCTTCTATTTTTAGGTTGTGTCGGGACACCTGATGACGTTTTGAGACATTTTATACAACTACAGCAGCAGAAATGTGCTGCTGAAGCAAGTCCGTTTTTTTGAATTTTTTGTAAGGGTCCCGCCTTACGAAATTTTAGCAAAAATTTTATATTGAATCAATATAAATCCTACACCAAACATGCAACATGTCTAATAATGCCCGGAGACATGTATCTTTGTTAGTTTAACTAAAAAAAATCATATTTTGAAAGGTTTGCAACGATGCAAGTTAGTATTTTTATTTAAATATGACAGTATAACTGTCATACCAAATATGAATGTTATATAAACTTAACTCCAAAACTGAACATGCATTATGCCTAAAAATGCCTGTAATATTGTATCTATGCTAGTTTTACCAGAATTAGGTAATTTGGTAAGGTTTATGAATACAAAAAATTGGTTTTTCTCATAAAGACAGTATAACTGCTACATTCAAATTGACAATTATTTAAACATAACTTCCTAACCACACATGCAAATAGGCTAATAAAGGCTAAAACAATACATCCTTGTGAGTTTTACTCTAAACATATGCTATTTTAAGGCTTGCAAACACAAAAAGTAGTTTTTTTACTCATTATGATAGTCCATCCATCCATCCATCTTCTTCCGCTTATCCAAGGTCGGGTCGCGGGGGCAGCAGCCTAAGCAGGGAAGCCCAGACTTCCCTCTCCTCAGCCACTTCGTCCAGCTCCTCCCGGGGGATCCCGAGGTGTTCCCAGGCCAGCCGGGAGACATAGTCTTCCCAACGTGTCCTGGGTCTTCCTCGTGGCCTCCTACCGGTCGGACATGCCCTAAACACCTCTTTAGGGAGGCGCTCGGGTGGCATCCTGACCAGATGCCCGAACCACCTCATCTGGCTCCTCTCGATGTGGAGGAGCAGCGGCTTTACTTTGAGCTTCTCACCCTATCTCTAAGGGAGAGCCCCGCCACCCGGCGGAGGAAACTCATTTCAGCCGCTTGTACCCGTGATCTTGTCCTTTCCGTCATAACCCAAAGCTCATGACCATAGGTGAGGATGGGAACGTAGATCGACCGGTAAATTGAGAGCTTTGCCTTCCGGCTCAGCTCCTTCTTCACCACAACGGATCGATACAGCGTCCGCATTACTGAAGACGCCGCACCGATCCGCCTGTCGATCTCACGATCCACTCTTCCCTCACTCGTGAACAAGACTCCGAGGTACTTGAACTCCTCCACTTGGGGCAAGATCTCCTCCCCAACCCGGAGATGGCACTCCACCCTTTTCCAGGCGAGAACCATGGACTCAGACTTGGAGGTGCTGATTCTCATCCCAGTCGCTTCACACTCGGCTGCGAACCGATCCAGTGAGAGCTGAAGATCCTGGCCAGATGAAGCCATCAGGACCAAATCATCTGCAAAAAGCAGAGACCTAATCCTGCAGCCACCAAACCGGATCCCCTCAACGCCTTGACTGCGCCTAGAAATTCTGTCCATAAAAGTTATGAACAGAATCGGTGACAAAGGGCAGCCTTGGCGGAGTCCAACCCTCACCGGAAACGTGTCCGACTTACTGCCGGCAATGCGAACCAAGCTCTGACACTGATCATACAGGGAGCGGACCGCCACAATCAGACAGTCCGAAACCCCATACTCTCTGAGCACTCCCCACAGGACTTCCCGAGGGACACGGTCGAATGCCTTCTCCAAGTCCAAAAAGCACATGTAGACTGGTTGGGCAAACTCCCATGCACCCTCAAGGACCCTGCCGAGAGTATAGAGCTGGTCCACAGTTCCACGACCAGGACGAAAACCACACTGTTCCTCCTGAATCCGAGGTTCGACTATCCGGCGTAGCCTCCTCTCCAGTACACCTGAATAGACCTTACCGGGAAGGCTGAGGAGTGTGATCCCACGATAGTTAGAACACACCCTCCGGTTCCCCTTTTTAAAGAGAGGAACCACCACCCCGGTCTGCCAATCCAGAGGTACTGCCCCCGATGTCCACGCGATGCTGCAGAGTCTTGTCAACCAAGACAGCCCTACAGCATCCAGAGCCTTAAGGAACTCCGGGCGGATCTCATCCACCCCCGGGGCCTTGCCACCGAGGAGCTTTTTAACTACCTCAGCAACCTCAGCCCCAGAAATAGGAGAGCCCACCACAGACTCCCCAGGCACTGCTTCCTCATAGGAAGACGTGTTGGTGGGATTGAGGAGGTCTTCGAAGTATTCCCTCCACCGATCCACAACTTCCACAGTCGAGGTCAGCAGAACACCATCCGCACCATACACGATGTTGGTAGTGCACTGCTTCCCCTTCCTGAGGCGGCGGATGGTGGTCCAGAATCGCTTCGAAGCCGTCCGGAAGTCGTTTTCCATGGCTTCCCCGAACTCCTCCCATGTCCGAGTTTTTGCCTCCGCGACCGCTGAAGCCGCACACCGCTTGGCCTGTCGGTACCTGTCCGCTGCCTCAGGAGTCCCATGAGCCAAAAGAACCCGATAGGACTCCTTCTTCAGCTTGACGGCATCCCTCACCGCCGGTGTCCACCAACGGGTTCTAGGATTACCGCCACGACAGGCACCAACTACCTTGCGGCCACAGCTCCAATCAGCCGCCTCGACAATAGAGGTGCGGAACATGGTCCACTCGGGCTCAATGTCCAGCACCTCCCTCGTGACATGTTCAAAGTTCTTCCGGAGGTGGGAATTGAAACTCTCTCTGACAGGAGACTCTGCCAGACGTTCCCAGCAAACCCTCACAATGCGTTTGGGCCTGCCAGGTCTGTCCGGCATCCTCCCCCACCATCGCAGCCAACTCACCACCAGGTGGTGATCGGTTGAAAGCTCCGCCCCTCTCTTCACCCGAGTGTCCAAAACATGAGGCCGCAAATCCGATGACACAACTACAAAGTCGATCATAGAACTGCGGCCTAGGGTGTCCTGGTGCCAAGTGCACATATGGACACCCTTATGCTTGAACATGGTGTTCGTTATGGACAATCCGTGACGGGCACAAAAGTCCAATAACAAAACACCACTTGGGTTCAGATCCGGGCGGCCATTCTTCCCAATCACGCCTCTCCAGGTTTCACTGTCGTTGCCAATATGAGCGTTGAAGTCCCCCAGTAGAACGAGGGAATCACCCGGGGGAGCACTCTCAAGTACTCCCTCGAGTGAATCCAAAAAGGGTGGGTACTCTGAGCTGCTGTTTGGCGCGTAAGCGCAAACAACAGTCAGGACCCGTCCCCCCACCCGAAGGCGGAGGGAAGCTACCCTCTCGTCCACCGGGTTGAACTCCAACATGCAGGCTCTGAGCCGGGGGGCAACAAGAATTGCCACCCCAGCCCGTCGCCTCTCACTGCTGGCAACGCCAGAGTGGAAGAGAGTCCAGCCCCTCTCGAGAGAACTGGTTCCAGAGCCCTTGCTGTGCGTCGAGGTGAGTCCGACTATATCCAACCGGAACTTCTCTACCTCGCGCACTAGCTCAGGCTCCTTCCCCCCCAGCGAGGTGACGTTCCACGTCCCAAGAGCTAGCTTCTGTAGCCGAGGATCGGACCGCCAAGTGCCCTGCCTTCGGCTACCGCCCAGCTCACATTGCACCCGACCTCTATGGCCCCTGCTATGGGTGGTGAGCCCATTGGAGGGGGGACCCACCTTGCCTCTTCGGGCTGTGCCCGGCCGGGCCCCATGGGGACAGGCACGGCCACCAGGCGCTCACCATCGTGCCCCAACTCCGGGCCTGGCTCCGGAGGGGGGCCCCGGTGACCCGCGTCCGGGCGAGGGAAATCTGAGTCTCGGTTCTTGCATTTCCATAGAAGTCTTCGAGCTGCTCTTTGTCTGATCCCTCACCTAGGACCTGTTTGTCTTGGGAGACCCTACCAGGGGGCATGGAAGCCCCCGGACAACATAGCTCCTAGGATCATTGGGACACGCAAACTCCTCTACCACGTTAAGGTGGCAGCTCAGCGATAGTAATGATAGTAATGTTCTTAAAATCCTGAGATAATGCGAAAAAAGCAATAAAAATGTTTTTCAACATAATTCCTACACCAAACATGCAAAATGTCTAATAAGGCCTAGAGACATGCATCTTTGTTAGTTTTACTAGAAAATGTATCTTTTAAAAGTTTTGCAAAGACGCAAGTTAGTTTTTTAATTCAATATGACAGTATAACTGTCATACCAAATATGAAAGTTATATAAACATAACTCCAAAACTAATTATGCATTAAGTCTAAAAATGCCTGTAATTTTGTATCTATGTGAGTTTTACCATAAACAGGTAATTTGGTAAGGTTTACAACTACAACAATTGGGTTTTTCTTATAATGACAGTATACCTGCTACATTCAATTTGACAGTTATTTAAACATAACTTCATAATAACACATGCAAATAGGCCAATAAAGCCTAAAACAATGCATCCTTGTGAGTTTTACTCTAAACATATGCTATTTTAAGGCTTGCAAACAAAAAAGTAGTTTTTTACTCATTATGACCGTAATGTTCTTAAAATCCTGAGATAATGCGAAAAAAGCAATAAAAAAGTTTTTCAATATAAATCCTACACCAAACATGCAACATGTCTAATAATGCCCGGAGACATGTATCTTTGTTAGTTTTACTAGAAAAATAATCTTTTGTAAGTTTTGCAAAGACGCAAGTTAGTTTTTTTAATTCAATATGACAGTATAACTGTCATAACAAATATGAAAGTTATATAAACATAACTCCAAAACTAAAGATGCATTAAGTCTAAAAATGCCTGTCATTTTGTATCTATGTGAGTTTTACCATAATCAGGTAATTTGGTAAGGTTTACAAATACAACAATTGGGTTTTTCTCATAATGACAGTATATCTGCTACATTCAGTTTGACAGTTATTTAAACATAACTTCGTAATAACACATGCAAATAGGCCAACTAAGCCTTAAACAATGCATCCTTGTGAGTTTTACTCTAAACATATGCTATTTTAAGGCTTGCAAACACAAAAAGTAGTTTTTTACTCATTATGACAGTAATGTTCTTAAAATCCTGAGATAATGCGAAAAAAGCAATAAAAAAGTTTTTCAACATAAATCCTACACAAAACATGCAACATGTCTAATAATGCCTGGAAACATGTATCTTTGTTAGTTTCACTAGAAAAATTATCTTTTATAAGTTTTGCAAAGACGCAAGTTACTTTTTTAAATTCATAATGACAGTATAACTGTAATACCAAATATGAAAGTTATATAAACATAACTCCAAAACTGAACATGCATTATGTCTAAAAATGCCTAAAATAATGTATTTATGTGAGTTTAACCAGAATCAGGTAATTTGGTAAGTTTTACCAATACAAAAATTGGGTTTTTCTCATAATGACAGTATAACTGCTACATTCAATTTGACAGTTATTTAAACATAACTTTGTAATAACATGCAAATAGGCCATCTAAGCCTAAAACAATGCATCCTTGTGAGTTTTACCTTAAACATATGCTATTTTAAGGCTTGCAAACACAAAAAGTAGTATTTTACTCATTATGACAGTAATGTTCTTAAAATCCTGAGATAATGCAAAAAAAGCAATAAAAAAGTTTTTCTACATAAATCCTACACAAAACATGCAACAAGTCTAATAATGCCTGGAAACATGTATCTTTGTTAGTTTCACTAGAAAAATTATCTTTTGTAAGTTTTGCAAAGACGCAATATACTTTTTTTTAATTCATAATGACAGTATAACTGTAATACCAAATATGAAAGTTATATAAACATAACTCCAAAACTGAACATGCATTAAGTCTAAAAATGCCTGTAATTTTGTATCTATGTGAGTTTTACGCAAACTCCTCTACCACGTTAAGGTGGCAGCTCAGAGATAGTAATGATAGTAATGTTCTTAAAATCCTGAGATAATGCGAAAAAAGCAATAAAAATGTTTTTCAACATAATTCCTACACCAAACATGCAAAATGTCTAATAATGCCTAGAGACATGCATCTTTGTTAGTTTTACTAGAAAATGTATCTTTTAAAAGTTTTGCAAAGACGCAAGTTAGTTTTTAAATTCAACATGACAGTATAACTGTAATACCAAATATGAAAGTTATATAAACATAACTCCGAAACTGAACATGCATTATGTCTAAAAATGCCTAAAATAATGTATCTATGTGAGTTTAACCAGAATCAGGTAATTTGGTAAGTTTTACCAATACAAAAATTGGGTTTTTCTCATAATGACAGTATAACTGTTACATTCAATTTGACAGTTATTTAAACATAACTTTGTAATAACACATGCAAATAGGCCAACTAAGCCTTAAACAATGCATCCTTGTGAGTTTTACCTTAAACATATGCTATTTTAAGGCTTGCAAACACAAAAAGTAGTTTTTTACTCATTATGACAGTAATGTTCTTAAAATCCTGAGATAATGCAAAAAAAGCAATAAAAAAGTTTTCCTACATAAATCCTACACAAAACATGCAACATGTCTAATAATGCCTGGAAACATGTATCTTTGTTAGTTTCACTAGAAAAATTATCTTTTGTAGGTTTTGCAAACACGCAATATACTTTTTTTTAATTCATAATGACAGTATAACTGTAATCCCAAATATGAAAGTTATATAAACATAACTCCAAAACTGAACATGCATTAAGTCTAAAAATGCCTGTAATTTTGTATCTATGTGAGTTTTACCATAATCAGGTAATTTGGTAAGGTTTACAAATACAAAAATTGGGTTTTTCTCATAATGACAGTATATCTGCTACAATCAATTTGACAGTTATTTAAACATAACTTCATAATAACACATGCAAATAGGCCAATAAAGCCTAAAACAATGCATCCTTGTGAGTTTTACTCTAAACATATGCTATTTTAAGGCTTGCAAACACAAAAAGTAGTTTTTTACTCATTATGACAGTAATGTTTTTAAAATCCTGAGATAATGCGAAAAAAGCAATAAAAATGTTTTACAACATAATTCCTACACCAAACATGCAACATGTCTAATAATGCCCGGAGACATGTATCTTTGTTAGTTTTACTAGAAAAATAATCTTTTGTAAGTTTTGCATGGACGCAAGTTAGTTTTTTTAATTCAATATGACAGTATAACTGTCATAACAAATATGAAAGTTATATAAACATAACTCCAAAACTAAAGATGCATTAAGTCTAAAAATGCCTGTAATTTTGTATCTATGTGAGTTTTACCATAATCAGGTAATTTGGTAAGGTTTACAAATACAACAATTGGGTTTTTCTCATAATGACAGTATATCTGCTACATTCAATTTGACAGTTATTTAAACATAACTTCGTAATAACACATGCAAATAGGCCAACTAAGCCTTAAACAATGCATCATTGTGAGTTTTACTCTAAACATATGCTATTTTAAGGCTTGCAAACACAAAAAGTAGTTTTTTACTCATTATGACAGTAATGTTCTTAAAATCCTGAGATAATGCGAAAAAAGCAATAAAAAAGTTTTTCAACATAAATCCTACACAAAACATGCAACATGTCTAATAATGCCTGGAAACATGTATCTTTGTTAGTTTCACTAGTAAAATTATCTTTTGTAAGTTTTGCAAAGACGCAAGTTACTTTTTTTAATTCATAATGACAGTATAACTGTAATACCAAATATGAAAGTTATATAAACATAACTCCAAAACTGAACATGCATTATGTCTAAAAATGCCTAAAATAATGTATCTATGTGAGTTTAACCAGAATCAGGTAATTTGGTAAGTTTTACCAATACAAAAATGGGGTTTTTCTCATAATGACAGTATAACTGCTACATTCAATTTGACAGTTATTTAAACATAACTTTGTAATAACATGCAAATAGGCCATCTAAGCCTAAAACAATGCATCCTTGTGAGTTTTACCTTAAACATATGCTATTTTAAGGCTTGCAAACACAAAAAGTAGTTTTTTACTCATTATGACAGTAATGTTCTTAAAATCCTGAGATAATGCGAAAAAAGCAATAAAAAAGTTTTTCAACATAAATCCTACACAAAACATGCAACATGTCTAATAATGCCTGGAAACATGTATCTTTGTTAGTTTCACTAGAAAAATTATCTTTTGTAAGTTTTGCAAAGACGCAATATACTTTTTTACATTCATAATGACAGTATAACTGTAATACCAAATATGAAAGTTATATAATTATAACTCCAAAACTGAACATGCATTAAGTCTAAAAATGCCTGTAATTTTGTATCTATGTGAGTTTTACGCAAACTCCTCTACCACGTTAAGGTGGCAGCTCAGAGATAGTAATGATAGTAATGTTCTTAAAATCCTGAGATAATGCGAAAAAAGCAATAACAATGTTTTTCAACATAATTCCTACACCAAACATGCAAAATGTCTAATAATGCCTAGAGACATGCATCTTTATTAGTTTTACTAGAAAATGTATCTTTTAAAAGTTTTGCAAAGACGCAAGTTAGTTTTTTAATTCAATATGACAGTATAACTGTAATACCAAATATGAAAGTTATATAAACATAACTCCAAAACTGAACATGCATTATGTCTAAAAATGCCTAAAATAATGTATCTATGTGAGTTTAACCAAAATCAGGTAATTTGGTAAGTTTTACCAATACAAAAATTGGGTTTTTCTCATAATGACAGTATAACTGCTACATTCAATTTGACAGTTATTTAAACATAACTTTGTAATAACAGGCAAATAGGCCAACTAAGCCTAAAACAATGCATCCTTGTGAGTTATACCTTAAACATATGCTATTTTAAGGCTTGCAAACACAAAAAGTAGTTTTTTACTCATTATGACCGTAATGTTCTTAAAATCCTGAGATAATGCGAAAAAAGCAATAAAAAAGTTTTTCAATATAAATCCTACACCAAACATGCAACATGTCTAATAATGCCCGGAGACATGTATCTTTGTTAGTTTTACTAGAAAAATAATCTTTTGTAAGTTTTGCAAAGACGCAAGTTAGTTTTTTTAATTCAATATGACAGTATAATTGTAATAACAAATATGAAAGTTATATAAACATAACTCCAAAACTAAAGATGCATTAAGTCTAAAAATGCCTGTAATTTTGTATCTATGTGAGTTTTACCATAAACAGGTAATTTGGTAAGGTTTACAAATACAACAATTGGGTTTTTCTCATAATGACAGTATATCTGCTACATTCAATTTGACAGTTATTTAAACATAACTTCGTAATAACACATGCAAAAAGGCCAACTAAGCCTTAAACAATGCATCCTTGTGAGTTTTACTCTAAACATATGCTATTTTAAGGCTTGCAAACACAAAAAGTAGTTTTTTACTCATTATGACAGTAATGTTCTTAAAATCCTGAGATAATGCGAAAAAAGCAATAAAAAAGTTTTTCAACATAAATCCTACACAAAACATGCAACATGTCTAATAATGCCTGGAAACATGTATCTTTGTTAGTTTCACTAGAAAAATTATCTTTTGTAAGTTTTGCAAAGACGCAAGTTACTTTTTTTAATTCATAATGACAATATAACTGTAAAACCAAATATGAAAGTTATATAAACATAACTCCAAAACTGAACATGCATTATGTCTCAAAATGCCCAAAATAATGTATCTATGTGAGTTTAACCAGAATCAGGTAATTTGGTAAGTTTTACCAATACAAAAATTGGGTTTTTCTCATAATGACAGTATAACTGCTACATTCAATTTGACAGTTATTTAAACATAACTTTGTAATAACATGTAAATAGGCCAACTAAGCCTAAAACAATGCATCCTTGTGAGTTTTACTTTAAACATATGCTATTTTAAGGCTTGCAAACACAAAAAGTAGTTTTTTACTCATTATGACAGTAATGTTCTTAAAATCCTGAGATAATGCGAAAAAAGCAATAAAAATGTTTTTCAACATAATTCCTACACCAAACATGCAAAATGTCTAATAATGCCTAGAGACATGCATCTTTGTTAGTTTTACTAGAAATTGTATCTTTTAAAAGTTTTGCAAAGACGCAAGTTAGTTTTTTAATTAAATATGACAGTATAACTGTCATACCAAATATGAAAGTTATATAAACATAACTCCAAAACTAATTATGCATTAAGTCTAAAAATGCCTGTAATTTTGTATCTATGTGAGTTTTACCATAAACAGGTAATTTGGTAAGGTTTACAAATACAAAAATTGGGTTTTTCTCATAATGACAGTATACCTGCTGCATTCAATTTGACAGTTATTTAAACATAACTTCATAATAACACATGCAAATAGGCCAATAAAGCCTAAAACAATGCATCCTTGTGAGTTTTACTCTAAACATATGCTATTTTAAGGCTTGCAAACACAAAAAGTAGTTTTTTACTCATTATGACAGTAATGTTTTTAAAATCCTGAGATAATGCGAAAAAAGCAATAAAAATGTTTTTCAACATAATTCCTACACCAAACATGCAAAATGTCTAATAATGCCTAGACACATGCATCTTTGTTAGTTTTACTAGAAAATGTATCTTTTAAAAGTTTTGCAAAGACGCAAGTTAGTTTTTTAATTCAATATGACAGTATAACTGTCATACCAAATATGAAAGTTATATAAACATAACTCCAAAACTAATTATGCATTAAGTCTAAAAATGCCTGTAATTTTGTATCTATGTGAGTTTTACCATAAACAGGTAATTTGGTAAGGTTTACAAATACAAAAATTGGGTTTTTCTTATAATGACAGTATATCTGCTACAATCAATTTGACAGTTATTTAAACATAACTTCATAATAACACATGCAAATAGGCCAATAAAGCCTAAAACAATGCATCCTTGTGAGTTTTACTCTAAACATATGCTATTTTAAGGCTTGCAAACACAAAAAGTAGTTTTTTACTCATTATGACAGTAATGTTTTTAAAATCCTGAGATAATGCGAAAAAAGCAATAAAAATGTTTTACAACATAATTCCTACACCAAACATGCAACATGTCTAATAATGCCCGGAGACATGTATCTTTGTTAGTTTTACTAGAAAAATAATCTTTTGTAAGTTTTGCATGGACGCAAGTTAGTTTTTTTAATTCAATATGACAGTATAACTGTCATAACAAATATGAAAGTTATATAAACATAACTCCAAAACTAAAGATGCATTAAGTCTAAAAATGCCTGTAATTTTGTATCTATGTGAGTTTTACCATAATCAGGTAATTTGGTAAGGTTTACAAATACAACAATTGGGTTTTTCTCATAATGACAGTATCTACATTCAATTTGACAGTTATTTAAACATAACTTCGTAATAACACATGCAAATAGGCCAACTAAGCCTTAAACAATGCATCCTTGTGAGTTTTACTCTAAACATATGCTATTTTAAGGCTTGCAAACACAAAAAGTAGTTTTTTACTCATTATGACAGTAATGTTCTTAAAATCCTGAGATAATGCGAAAAAAGCAATAAAAAAGTTTTTCAACATAAATCCTACACAAAACATGCAACATGTCTAATAATGCCTGGAAACATGTATCTTTGTTAGTTTCACTAGAAAAATTATCTTTTGTAAGTTTTGCAAAGACGCAAGTTACTTTTTTTAATTCATAATGACAATATAACTGTAAAACCAAATATGAAAGTTATATAAACATAACTCCAAAACTGAACATGCATTATGTCTCAAAATGCCCAAAATAATGTATCTATGTGAGTTTAACCAGAATCAGGTAATTTGGTAAGTTTTACCAATACAAAAATTGGGTTTTTCTCATAATGACAGTATAACTGCTACATTCAATTTGACAGTTATTTAAACATAACTTTGTAATAACATGTAAATAGGCCAACTAAGCCTAAAACAATGCATCCTTGTGAGTTTTACTTTAAACATATGCTATTTTAAGGCTTGCAAACACAAAAAGTAGTTTTTTACTCATTATGACAGTAATGTTCTTAAAATCCTGAGATAATGCGAAAAAAGCAATAAAAATGTTTTTCAACATAATTCCTACACCAAACATGCAAAATGTCTAATAATGCCTAGAGACATGCATCTTTGTTAGTTTTACTAGAAATTGTATCTTTTAAAAGTTTTGCAAAGACGCAAGTTAGTTTTTTAATTCAATATGACAGTATAACTGTCATACCAAATATGAAAGTTATATAAACATAACTCCAAAACTGAACATGCATTAAGTCTAAAAATGCCTGTAATTTTGTATCAATGTGAGTTTTACCATAATCAGGTAATTTGGTAAGGTTTACAAATACAACAATTGGGTTTTTCTCATAATGACAGTATACCTGCTGCATTCAATTTGACAGTTATTTAAACATAACTTCATAATAACACATGCAAATAGGCCAATAAAGCCTAAAACAATGCATCCTTGTGAGTTTTACTCTAAACATATGCTATTTTAAGGCTTGCAAACACAAAAAGTAGTTTTTTACTCATTATGACAGTAATGTTTTTAAAATCCTGAGATAATGCGAAAAAAGCAATAAAAATGTTTTTCAACATAATTCCTACACCAAACATGCAAAATGTCTAATAATGCCTAGAGACATGCATCTTTGTTAGTTTTACTAGAAAATGTATCTTTTAAAAGTTTTGCAAAGACGCAAGTTAGTTTTTTAATTCAATATGACAGTATAACTGTCATACCAAATATGAAAGTTATATAAACATAACTCCAAAACTAATTATGCATTAAGTCTAAAAATGCCTGTAATTTTGTATCTATGTGAGTTTTACCATAAACAGGTAATTTGGTAAGGTTTACAAATACAAAAATTGGGTTTTTCTTATAATGACAGTATATCTGCTACAATCAATTTGACAGTTATTTAAACATAACTTCATAATAACACATGCAAATAGGCCAATAAAGCCTAAAACAATGCATCCTTGTGAGTTTTACTCTAAACATATGCTATTTTAAGGCTTGCAAACACAAAAAGTAGTTTTTTACTCATTATGACAGTAATGTTTTTAAAATCCTGAGATAATGCGAAAAAAGCAATAAAAATGTTTTACAACATAATTCCTACACCAAACATGCAACATGTCTAATAATGCCCGGAGACATGTATCTTTGTTAGTTTTACTAGAAAAATAATCTTTTGTAAGTTTTGCATGGACGCAAGTTAGTTTTTTTAATTCAATATGACAGTATAACTGTCATAACAAATATGAAAGTTATATAAACATAACTCCAAAACTAAAGATGCATTAAGTCTAAAAATGCCTGTAATTTTGTATCTATGTGAGTTTTACCATAATCAGGTAATTTGGTAAGGTTTACAAATACAACAATTGGGTTTTTCTCATAATGACAGTATATCTGCTACATTCAATTTGACAGTTATTTAAACATAACTTCGTAATAACACATGCAAATAGGCCAACTAAGCCTTAAACAATGCATCATTGTGAGTTTTACTCTAAACATATGCTATTTTAAGGCTTGCAAACACAAAAAGTAGTTTTTTACTCATTATGACAGTAATGTTCTTAAAATCCTGAGATAATGCGAAAAAAGCAATAAAAAAGTTTTTCAACATAAATCCTACACAAAACATGCAACATGTCTAATAATGCCTGGAAACATGTATCTTTGTTAGTTTCACTAGTAAAATTATCTTTTGTAAGTTTTGCAAAGACGCAAGTTACTTTTTTTAATTCATAATGACAGTATAACTGTAATACCAAATATGAAAGTTATATAAACATAACTCCAAAACTGAACATGCATTATGTCTAAAAATGCCTAAAATAATGTATCTATGTGAGTTTAACCAGAATCAGGTAATTTGGTAAGTTTTACCAATACAAAAATGGGGTTTTTCTCATAATGACAGTATAACTGCTACATTCAATTTGACAGTTATTTAAACATAACTTTGTAATAACATGCAAATAGGCCATCTAAGCCTAAAACAATGCATCCTTGTGAGTTTTACCTTAAACATATGCTATTTTAAGGCTTGCAAACACAAAAAGTAGTTTTTTACTCATTATGACAGTAATGTTCTTAAAATCCTGAGATAATGCAAAAACAGCAATAAAAAAGTTTTTCTACATAAATCCTACACAAAACATGCAACATGTCTAATAATGCCTGGAAACATGTATCTTTGTTAGTTTCACTAGAAAAATTATCTTTTGTAAGTTTTGCAAAGACGCAATATACTTTTTTACATTCATAATGACAGTATAACTGTAATACCAAATATGAAAGTTATATAATTATAACTCCAAAACTGAACATGCATTAAGTCTAAAAATGCCTGTAATTTTGTATCTATGTGAGTTTTACGCAAACTCCTCTACCACGTTAAGGTGGCAGCTCAGAGATAGTAATGATAGTAATGTTCTTAAAATCCTGAGATAATGCGAAAAAAGCAATAACAATGTTTTTCAACATAATTCCTACACCAAACATGCAAAATGTCTAATAATGCCTAGAGACATGCATCTTTGTTAGTTTTACTAGAAAATGTATCTTTTAAAAGTTTTGCAAAGACGCAAGTTAGTTTTTTAATTCAATATGACAGTATAACTGTAATACCAAATATGAAAGTTATATAAACATAACTCCAAAACTGAACATGCATTATGTCTAAAAATGCCTAAAATAATGTATCTATGTGAGTTTAACCAAAATCAGGTAATTTGGTAAGTTTTACCAATACAAAAATTGGGTTTTTCTCATAATGACAGTATAACTGCTACATTCAATTTGACAGTTATTTAAACATAACTTTGTAATAACAGGCAAATAGGCCAACTAAGCCTAAAACAATGCATCCTTGTGAGTTTTACCTTAAACATATGCTATTTTAAGGCTTGCAAACACAAAAAGTAGTTTTTTTACTCATTATGACCGTAATGTTCTTAAAATCCTGAGATAATGCGAAAAAAGCAATAAAAAAGTTTTTCAATATAAATCCTACACCAAACATGCAACATGTCTAATAATGCCCGGAGACATGTATCTTTGTTAGTTTTACTAGAAAAATAATATTTTGTAAGTTTTGCAAAGACGCAAGTTAGTTTTTTTAATTCAATATGACAGTATAACTGTAATAACAAATATGAAAGTTATATAAACATAACTCCAAAACTAAAGATGCATTAAGTCTAAAAATGCCTGTAATTTTGTATCTATGTGAGTTTTACCATAAACAGGTAATTTGGTAAGGTTTACAAATACAACGATTGGGTTTTTCTCATAATGACAGTATATCTGCTACATTCAATTTGACAGTTATTTAAACATAACTTCGTAATAACACATGCAAATAGGCCAACTAAGCCTTAAACAATGCATCCTTGTGAGTTTTACTCTAAACATATGCTATTTTAAGGCTTGCAAACACAAAAAGTAGTTTTTTACTCATTATGACAGTAATGTTCTTAAAATCCTGAGATAATGCGAAAAAAGCAATAAAAAAGTTTTTCAACATAAATCCTACACAAAACATGCAACATGTCTAATAATGCCTGGAAACATGTATCTTTGTTAGTTTCACTAGAAAAATTATCTTTTGTAAGTTTTGCAAAGACGCAAGTTACTTTTTTTAATTCATAATGACAATATAACTGTAATACCAAATATGAAAGTTATATAAACATAACTCCAAAACTGAACATGCATTATGTCTCAAAATGCCTAAAATAATGTATCTATGTGAGTTTAACCAGAATCAGGTAATTTGGTAAGTTTTACCAATACAAAAATTGGGTTTTTCTCATAATGACAGTATAACTGCTACATTCAATTTGACAGTTATTTAAACATAACTTTGTAATAACATGCAAATAGGCCAACTAAGCCTAAAACAATGCATCCTTGTGAGTTTTACTTTAAACATATGCTATTTTAAGGCTTGCAAACACAAAAAGTAATTTTTTACTCATTATGACAGTAATGTTCTTAAAATCCTGAGATAATGCAAAAAAAGCAATAAAAAAGTTTTTCTATATAAATCCTACACAAAACATGCAACATGTCTAATAATGCCTGGAAATATGTATCTTTGTTAGTTTCACTAGAAAAATTATCTTTTGTAGGTTTTGCAAAGACGCAATATACTTTTTTTTAATTCATAATGACAGTATAACTGTAATACCAAATATGAAAGTTATATAAACATAACTCCAAAACTGAACATGCATTAAGTCTAAAAATGCCTGTAATTTTGTATCAATGTGAGTTTTACCATAATCAGGTAATTTGGTAAGGTTTACAAATACAACAATTGGGTTTTTCTCATAATGACAGTATACCTGCTGCATTCAATTTGACAGTTATTTAAACATAACTTCATAATAACACATGCAAATAGGCCAATAAAGCCTAAAACAATGCATCCTTGTGAGTTTTACTCTAAACATATGCTATTTTAAGGCTTGCAAACACAAAAAGTAGTTTTTTACTCATTATGACAGTAATGTTCTTAAAATCCTGAGATAATGCGAAAAAAGCAATAAAAAGGTTTTCAATATAAATCCTACACCAAACATGCAACATGTCTAATAATGCCCGGAGACATGTATCTTTGTTAGTTTTACTAGAAAAATAATCTTTTGTAAGTTTTGCAAAGACGCAAATTAGTTTTTTTAATACAATATGACAGTATACTGTCATACCAAATATAAAGTTAAAGTTAAAGTTAAAGTTAAAGTACCAATGATTGTCACGCACACACTAGGTGTGGCGAAATTATTCTCTGCATTTGACCCATCACCCTTGATCACCCCCTGGGAGGTGAGGGGAGCAGTGGGCAGCAGCGGTGGCTGCGCCCGGGAATCATTTTGGTGATTTAACCCCCAATTCCAACCCTTGATGCTGAGTGCCAAGCAGGGAGGTAATGGGTCCCATTTTTATAGTCTTTGGTATGACTCGGCCGGGATTTGAACTCCCAACCTACCGATCTCAGGACGGACACTCTAACCACTAGGCCACTGAGTGCTATTTTAAGGCTTGCAAATACAAAAAGTAGTTTTTTACTCAATATGACAGTAATATTCTTTAAATCCTCAGATAATGCGAAAAAAGCAATAAAAATGTTTTTCAACATAATTCCTACACCAAACATGCAAAATGTTTGCCTGGAGACATGCATCTTTAATACTTTTACTAGAAAATGTATCTTTTAAAAGTTTTGCAAAGACGCAAGCCTAAAACAATGCATCCTTGTGAGTTTTACTCTAAACATGCTATTTTAAGGCCTGCAAACACAAAAAGTAGTTTTTTTTTACTCATTATGATAGTAATGTTCTTAAAATCCTGAGATAATGCGAAAAAAGCAATAAAAATGTTTTACAACATAATTCCTACACATGCAAAATGTCTAATAATGCCAGGAGACATGTATCTTTGTTAGTGTAACTAAAAAAAAATCATATTTTGAAAGGTTTGCAACGATGCAAGTTAGTATTTTTATTTAAATATGACAGTATAACTGTCATACCAAATATGAATGTTATATAAACTTAACTCCAAAACTGAACATGCATTATGCCTAAAAATGCCTGTAATATTGTATCTATGTGAGTTTCACCAGAATCAGGTAATTTGGTAAGGTTTACAAATACAAAAATTGGGTTTTTGTCATAATGACATTAAAACTGCTACATTCAATTTGACAATTATTTAAACATAACTTCCTAACAACATCATGCAAAAAGGCTAATAAAGCCTAAAACAATGTATCCTTTAGAGTTTTACTCGAAACATATGCTATTTTAAGGCTTGCAAACACAAAAAGTAGGTTTTTACTCAATATGACAGTAATGTTCTTAAAATCCTGAGATTATGCTAAATAAGCAAAAAAAAAGGTTTTTCAACATGATTTCTACACCAAACATGCAAAATGTCTAATAATGCCTGGAGACATGTATCTTTGTTCGTTTTAATATAAAAATGATCTTTTGTAAGTTTTGCAAATACGCAAGTTAGTTTTTTTTTATTCATAATGACAGTATAACTGTCATACCACATATAACATTTAAATAAACATATCTCCAAAACTGAACATGCATTATCTCTAAAAATGCCTAAAATATTGTATCTATTCGAGTTTTACAAGAATCAGGTAATTTGGTAAGGTTTACAAATACAAAAATTAGGGTTTACTCATAATGACAGATAACTGATGCATTCAATTTGACAGTTATTTATACATAACTTCCTAAACACACATGCAAAAAGGCTAAAAAAAAAAGCCTAAAACAATGCATCCTTGTGAGTTTTACTCGAAACATATACTATTTTAAGGCTTGCAAACACAAAAAGTAATTTTTTACTCAATATGACAGTAATATTCTTAAAATCCTGAGATAATGCGAAAAAAGCAATACAAATGTTTTTCAACATAATTCCTACACCAAACATAAAAAATGTCTAAGAATGCCTAACTTATATTTTTGTTAGTTTTACTAGAAAAATCATATTTTGTAAGGTTTGCAAAAAAGCTGTCATACTAAATTTTAAAGTTATTTACACATAACTCCAAAATAAACATGCAGTACGTCTAAAAATGCCTGTAATGTTTTATATACGTGAGTATTAACAGAATCTGTTATTTTGGTAAGGTTTACAAATACAAAAATTAAGGTTTTACTCATTCAAAATGACAGTTATTTAAACATGACTCCTAAATCACATGCAAATTGGTTAATAATAACTGGAGAAATGTATTTTTGTGTGTTTTACTGGAAACAAATAATTTGTAAGGTTTGTAAAGACATAAGTTAGTTTTTTTACTCAATATGATGATATAACTGTCAGACTTAATATGAAAGTTGTATAAACATAACTCCAAAACCAAACATGCGTTATGTCTACAAATGCCTGTAATATTGTATTAATGTGAGTTTTACTAAAATCAGTTGTTTTTGTAAGGTTTGCAAATACAAAATATTGTTTTCACTCATAATGACAGTATTGCTGCCACACTCAATATGACAGTTATTTAAACATAACTCCTAAACCAAACATGCTAAATGGCTAATACTGCCTGGGGAAATGTATCTTTGTGAGTTTTACTGGAAACAAATATTTTGTAAGGTTTGTAAAGGCACAAGTTAGTTTTTTTTAACTCAAAAAGAAAGTATAACTGTCCTACTATATATCAAAGTTATATAAACATAACTCCAAAATTAAACATGTATTATGTCTAAAAATGCCAGTAATATTTTATATACGTGAGTATTATCAGAATCCGTTATTTTGGTAAGGTTTACAAATAAAAAAATTAAGGTTTTACTCATAATGACAATATAACTGCCACATTCAAAATGACAGTTACTTAAACATGACTCCTTTTTTTAATATGATGGTATAACTGTCATACTAAATATGAAAGTTATACAAACATAACTACAAAACCAAACATGCAATCCAACTAAAAATGCCTGTAATATTGAATTTGTGTGAGTTTTACTAGAATCAAGTATTTTGGTAAGGTTTACATATACAAAAATTAGGTTTTACTCATAATGTCAGTATCACTGCCACACTCAATATGACAGTTATTTAAACAAAACTCCTAAACCAATTATGCTCAAAGGATAATGCCTGGACAAATGTATCTTTGTGTGTTGATCATACTAAATATGAAAGTTATATAAACATAACTCCAAAACCAAACATGCCTTATGTCTAAAAATGCTTGAATTTTGAATCTATGTGAGTTTTACTAGAAGCAAGTATTTTGGTAAGGTTTACAAATACAAAAATTAAGTTTTACTCATAATGACAGTATAACTGCCACATTCCAAATGACAGTTTTTTAAATATAACTCCTAAACCAAACATGCTAAATGGCTAATAATGCCTGGAGAAAGGTATATTTGTAAGTTCTACTGGAGAAAAAAAACATTTTCTAAGGTTTGTAAAGACACAAGTTAGTTTTTTTTAACTCAAAAAGAAAGTATAACTGTCCTACTAAATGTCAAAGTTATATAAACATAACTCCAAAATTAAACATGCATTATGTCTAAAAATGCCTGTAATATTTTATATACGTGAGTATTATTTGAATCCGTTATTTTGGTAGGGTTTACAAATACAAAAATTAAGGTTTTACTCATAATGACAATATAACTGCCACATTCAAAATGACAGTTACTTAAACATGACTCCTATTTGGTTAATAATGCCTGGAGAAATGTATTTTTGTGAGTTTTACTGGAAATAAATAATTTGTAAGGTTTATAAAGACACAAGTTAAATTTTTATTTTTTATTTAATATGATGGTATAACTGTCATACTAAATATGAAAGTGATATAAACATAACTCCAAAACCAAACATTCAATCCATCTAAAAAATACCTGTAATAATGAATTTGTGTGAGTTTTACTAGAATCAAGTATTTTGGTAAGGTTTACAAATACAAAAATTAGGTTTTACTCATAATGTCAGTATCACTGCCACACTCAATATGACAGTTATTTAAACATAACTCCTAAACCAAACATGCTCAAAGGCTAATAATGCCTGGACAAATGTATCTTTGTGTGTTTTACTGGAAACAAATGATTTGTAAGGTTTGTAAAGACACAAGTTAGGTTTTTTTACTCAATATGATGGTATAACTGTCATACAAAATATGAAAGTTATATAAACATAACTCCAAAACCAAACATGCAATCCGTCTAAAAATGCCTGTAATATTGAATTTTTGTGAGTTTCACTAGAATCAATTATTTTGGTAAGGTTTACAAATACAAAAATTAAGTTTTACTCATAATGACAGTATCACTGCCACACTCAATATGACAGTTATTTAAACATAAATCCTAAACCAAACATGCTAAATGGTTAATAATGCCTGGGGAAATGTATGTTTGTGAGTTTTACTGGAAACAAATATTTTGTAAGGTTTGTAAAGACACAAATTATTTTTTTTACTCAATATGATTGTATAACTGTCATACTAAATATGAAAGTTAAACAAACATAACTCTAAAACCAAACATGCCTTATGTCTAAAAATGCATGGAATATTGTATCCATGTGAGTTTTACTAGAAACAGTTGTTTTTGTAAGTTTTGCAAATACAAAATACTGGTTTTACTCACTATGACAATATACTGTCACATTCAATCTGACAGTTATTTAAACATAACTCCTAAACCACACATGCAAAATGACTAATAATGCCTGGAAAAGTATCTCTGTGAATTTTACTGGAAAAAAAATACAAGTTTGTTATTTTTTTACTCAATTTGACAGTATAACTGTCAGACTAAATATGAAAGTTATATAAACATAACTCCAAAACCAAACATGCAATCCGTCTAAAAATGCCTGTAATATTGAATCTATGTGAGTTTTACCAAAATCAGGTATTTTGGTAGGGTTTACAAATACAAAAATTAGGTTTTACTCATAATGACAATATAACTGCCACATTCAAAATGACAGTTATTTAAACATAACTCAAAAACCAAACATGCAAAATGGCTAAAAATGCCTGGAGAAATGTATCTTTGTGAGTTTTACTGGAAAACATTTTTTGTAAGGTTTGTAAAGACACAAGTTAGGTTTTTTTATTCAATATGTTTGTATAACTGTCATAATACATGTAAAAGTTATATAAACATAACTCCAATACCAAACATGCAATCCGTCTAAAAATGCCTGTAATATTGAATCTATGTGAGTTTTACTAGATCAGGTATTTTGTTAAGGTTTACAAATACAAAAATTAGGTTTTACTCACTATGACAGTATACTGTCACATTCAATCTGACAGTTATTTAAACATAACTCCTAAACCACACATGCAAAATGATTAATAATTCCTGGAGAAATGTATCTTCGTAAGTTTTACTAAAAAAAAATAGTTTGTAAGATTTGTAAAGACACAAAATAGTTTGTTTTTTTACTCAATATGACAGTATAACTGTCATACTAAATATGAAAGTTATATAAACATAACTCCAAAACCAAACTTGCATTATGTCTAAAAATGCCTGTAATATTGTATCTATGTGAGTTTTACCAGAATCAAGTATTTTGGTAAGGTTTTACATATACAAAAATTTGGTTTTACGCATAATGCCAGTATAACTGCCACGTTCAATATGACAGTTTTGTAAAAATAACTCCTAAACCACACATGGTTAATAATGCCTGGAGAAATGTATCTTTGTGAGTTTTACTGGAAACAGAAATATTTTGTAAGGTTTGTAAAGAGCCCTTCGATGAGATGGCGACTTGTCTAGGGTGTACCCCACCTTCCGCCCGATTGTAGCTGAGATAGGCTCCAGCGCCCCCGCGACCCCAAAGGGAATAAGCGGTAGAAAATGGATGGATGGATGGAAGGTTTGTAAAGACACAAGTTAGTTTTCTTTACTCAATATGACTGTCATAATAAATATGGATACTGTATTAACAAAACTCCAAAACCAAACTTGCAATCCGTCTAAAAATGCCTGTAATATTGAATCTATGTGAGTTTTACTAGAATCAGGTATTATGGTAAGGTTTACAAATACAAAAAATAGGTTTTACAAATTTTTTTTAATTTTTTTTTTATTTTTATTTTTTATTTTTTTTGTGTCCTTTCCAGCTTCTCAGGCAAATCATATAGTTGATGTAGATGCCCATGTCGGCTGTTCAGATTTACTTTACAAAAGAGAAGTGTAGGATACTTCTCTTGTTGCCTTATTTGTATTTGACTTTATTAAATGTATTTATATTATCATTTAGTGCAGCCGGGCCGGAGCAGGAGGGGATAGAAAGAGAAAAAAAAAAGAAGACAGAGGGGGAAATTGTGGGGACAAGAGGGGGATTAGACAGAGAGACAAAAACAACAACAGCAAACAACAACAACAACAACAATAGAGCAACATCAGCAAATATGACATGTACAAATATGATGGTAAAAGTAATAGCAAATAAGCAGTTAGCGAAAAATAAAAAATAATACAGAAATGACAATGAGCATTATTACACTACAAATGGATCAATACAAATACCAATAGAAATAGCGCTATTGATAATGAACAATACCAATAATTTACCTTTATTATCAACAATACAGTTGTTTAAATGCAACAATACATATACGTAATTATAACTTGAGATACGAAAGAATGCAGAAAAATGGAGGGGGAGAAAGAGAAGCAACCTACATTAACCTTGTAGATTGTTATAGTCACAATAGGTTAAGCTTTGTCAGTGTGCCATGTGTTACACCCAGTTTACCCTAGGGCAACAACGTTAATATATGTTTGATGAAACGTGATTATGTGCATGAGTGTAAGTATGCATATGTACTTGTATATGTACAGAATGTGTATATGTGTTTGTACAATGAATGTATATGTACAGAATGTGTATATGTGTTTGTACAGTGAATGTATATGTACACTATGTGTATGTGTATGTTTGTATATTGAATGTGCGTGTGGATGTACGAACATTAGGTAGGTAATTATGTACTGTATTTGTGTATGTATGTGGGAGCGTAGGTACCTATGTACGTATGTGAGCATATGTGAATTTGCATGTACAATACATTCGACTCCCAGAGTGCGTGGGAGCCAGAGCACGGCCCCATCACCCCCGAGAGCCCAACCCACAAACAGGAGGCGTGGTGCCCAGGGAACCAGGGACCACCGCCCCCACGCAGCCAAGCCGGCCAGCGACAGGAACCCCAGAGCTCGACCCACCGTACCGCCCACAAGGGCCAGCAGCAGGCCGCAGACAGACGCACCCGGCAGAGGACAGGGCACGAGAAAAGCAGGGGACAGCCAGACCCCAAGCCAGCGAGAGACCACACCCCACACGGGCAGAAAGGCGAGACACCCCGCCCGAGGGACCCAGAGACTCCCCGCAACCGGACGGGAAGACCGCCCCCGCCCCACCGGCAACCGGGCCCCCACGAGCCCACCCCCCACCCCCGGAGAGCGCGGCGAGGCCAGCCCCCGGCCACCCCACCCAAACCGGCCGCCGCAGGACCACCCAGGCACAGGGCCACGGGAACCACCCACCCCACCCGCAGGGACCCCAACGATGGAGATGGAACAACCAGCAACCGCCCCGCCGAGCCCCCCCCGAGGGAGGGGAAAAATAAAAAAATAATATTAATAAAATATATTAAAAAATAAATAAATAAATAAATTAATAAATTAATTAATTTAAAAAAAAAGAATTAAAAGAAGACCACAGACATGCTGACAAACAAGGTCACTACCCCAGCAACTGGCTGACTCGCAGCACCTCGGAATACCTTGCAGCACCAAGCTACCACAATAGACGCAGGGACTAGGCCCAACAGGCCCCAACCAAGACGGGCACCCGGAAGGGATGGACAGCGGGACCCAGGAGCTCCAGACACGCAGTTCGGATGCAGTAGCCTGAGGCGTCGACCCCCGTCTGACAGGCAGGCCCAGAGCGTACCCCCAGAAATATACATACATACATACATATATACATACACATACACACATACATGTATACATACCCACACATACACATATATACATATACATACACATATGTACACATACACATATATAAACATACATACATACACACACATATACATACATATACACAGTTCGTCAGCCCCGACAGCCATCACGCACGCGCGCTGCCACCAGTCACAACATCAGCCACACCCCTGCACTAGACCCAGCAGCCACGGGCGCCCACACCACAAACAAACGGCAGCAGAAACAGCAGCCGCAATAACCCCAGACAGCCAGCACCAGCCAATCAAATCAAAGCGATCAAAAAAAAACTGCGACCAGCAACCACACGCCACCAGGACCACGGAGACCAGCCGGCGCCAGCCCGCCAGTCAGCCCGAACGCCAACACGCAAACAAGAGACACCAACAACCCCCCCAACCAAAAGGCCCCCCACCCCAACCCAAACCCGCACAAACACACCACCGCCCAAACAACCGAGACACAGCATCCAGACCAGACACGGGGGCTGCGCCGCCACCACACCAAGTCACCAACAGAGACCCCACAGCGCAAGGTCGGGCCACACGGGCACGGACCCCACCCAACAGGAAGTGAGACCCGCGCGACGCCACACACAAATAAATAATAAGATTAAAAAAATAAAAAATAAAAAAATAAAATAAAATAAAAAATAAAATTTAAAAAATAAAATAAAATAAAAAATAAAAATAAGTAAATAATAAAAATAAAAATAATGAATACATAAAAAATAAAAAAAAATATATAACAATAATAAATGAATAAAAGCCTGGCAGGCCACCAGACCGCAGTCCCCGCCGGCCGACGAGGCAATGAGGGGTGCGCCGAACCCCAAACCCCCCATGCATGTGTACAAGGCCCCCAGAGTGTCTACTGTGTAGTTAAAATTAGGAGGTCAGCCGTTACAGCCGACCTCCAGTCCCTATTGATGTGTGTACTGTAGCGTGAGTGAGATATGTATGCTTGTGAGAACTAATAATGCGATTAAAATTGGGGGACATCAAGGTCATGGTGGGTCCCAACCAAACCAAGCCCCCCAAATCCTAAGTGTCTAATATGCAGCCAAGATTGAGGGATGGACGAGCAGGGGACAAGACAGGAGGACTGGAGCCCCATTGGAGGCATCCTCAACCCCCCGCCATGCCTCCCCGCAGGACAATCCCCAAAGTCCTATATATGTGTGACTGTGTGCGCTATAAGTAGGAGGAGTACGAGGAGTAGAGGGCCAGGAGGCCGCCACCCCCCGCCACAGTCCGTGACCCACACCAGACCACTTTAACGTGACGCCACGCGAGCCCTCCCCCCGCCAAACAAAGCCATCCCCCGCCCCAACCCAACCCAACCCTGCAGAGCCCATACCGGCAACCAAACGCAGAAAAACCGCACAGCCCCCACGCCCAATGCAAACACCGCATCCCGGCCATCCACACAGCAACGTGCCCATACGAGTCCCGGCCAGGGGAAGGAGCCCCCCAACGGGGGAAGAAGCCAATGCATCCCGTCCGCTCGCCAGCCCCCAAACCAGCCGGCAAGCCAACGCCAGCCAGCCCCACAACCCCACAAGCGCACAGACACCAGCCACAGTCCCCCAACCACTCCAACCCAACACAGCGATGCCAACCGCTGGTATCACCGCAGCAACCATCACCACCACCGCCCGTCCGCAGCGTAAACACCCGCGGCCGCCGAAACCAAAACAAAAAAGCGGTTTTACTAATAATGACAGTATAACTGCCACACTCAATATGACAGTTATTTAAACGACACATGCGAAATGGTTAATAATGCCTGGAAAAATGTATCTTTGTGAGTTTCACTGGAAAAAAATAAATTGTAAGGTTTGTAAAGACAAGTTGTTTTTTTTACTCAATATGATGGTATACTGTCCTACTAAATGTTGCATTTTGTCTAAAAATGCCTATAACATTGTATCTATGTGAGTTTTAGTAGAATCAGTTGTTTTTGTAAGGTTTGCATACACAAAATTTGGGTTTACTCACTATGACAGTATACTGTCACATTCAATCTGACTGTTATTTAAACATAAATTCTAAACCACAGATGCCATCCATCCATCCATCCATCCATCCATCCATCCATCTTCTTCCGCTTATCCGAGGTCGGGTCGCGGGGGCAGCAGCTTAAGCAGGGAAGCCCAGACTTCCCTCTCCCCAGCCACTTCGTCCAGCTCCTCCCGGGGGCTCCCGAGGCGTTCCCAGGCCAGCCGGGAGAGATAGTCTTCCCAGCGTGTCCTAGGTCTTCCCCGTGGCCTCCTACCGGTCGGACATGCCCGAAACACCTTCCTAGGAAGGCGTTTGGGTGGCATCCTGACCAGATGCCCGAACCACCTCATCTGGCTCCTCTCGATGTGGAGGAGCAGCGGCTTTACTTTGAGCTCCCCCCGAATGACAGAGCTTCTCACCCTATCTCTAAGGGAGAGCCCCGCCACTCGGCGGAGGAAACTCATTTCGGCCGCTTGTACCCGTGATCTTGTCCTTTCGGTCATGACCCAAAGCTCATGACCATAGGTGAGGATGGGAACGTAGATCGACTGGTAAATCGAGAGCTTTGCCTTCCGGATCAGCTCCTTCTTCACCACAACGGATCGATACAGCGTCCGCATTACTGAAGACACCGCACCGATCCGCCTGTCGATCTCACGATCCACTCTTCCCCCACTCGTGAACAAGACTCCGAGGTACTTGAACTCCTCCACTTGGGGCAAGATCTCCTCCCCAACCCGGAGATGGCACTCCACCCTTTTCCGGGAGAGAACCATGGACTCGGACTTGGAGGTGCTGATTCCCATCCCAGTCGCTTCACACTCGGCTGCGAACCGATCCAGTGAGAGCTGAAGATCTTGGCCGGAGGAAGCCATCAGGACCACATCATCTGCAAATAGCAGTGATCTAATCCTGCAGCCACCAAACCAGATCCCCTCAACGCCCTGACTGCGCCTAGAAATTCTGTCCATAAAGGTTATGAACAGAATCGGTGACAAAGGGCAGCCTTGGCGGAGTCCAACCCTCACTGGAAACGTGTCCGACTTACTGCCGGCAATGCCGACCAAGCTCTGACACTGATTATACAGGGAGCGAACTGCCACAATAAGACAGTCCGTTACCCCATACTCTCTGAGCACTCCCCACAGGACTTCCCAGGGTACACGGTCGAATGCCTTCTCCAAGTCCACAAAGCACATGTAGACTGGTTGGGCAAATTCCCATGCACCCTCAAGGACCCTGCCGAGAGTATAGAGCTGGTCCACAGTTCCACGACCAGGACGAAAACCACACTGTTCCTCCTGAATCCGAGGTTCGACCATCCGGCGTAGCCTCCTCTCCAGTACACCTGAATAGACCTTACCGGGAAGGCTGAGGAGTGTGATCCCACGATAGTTGGAACACACGGTTCCCCTTCTTAAAGAGAGGAACCACCACCCCGGTCTGCCAATCCAGAGGTACCGCCCCCGATGTCCACGCGATGTTGCAGAGTCTTGTCAACCAAGACAGCCCCAGAACATCCAGAGCCTTAAGGAACTCCGGGCGGTTCTCATCCACCCCCGGGGCCTTGCCACCGAGGAGCTTTTTAACTACCTCGGCAACCTCAGCCCCAGAAATAGGAGAGCCCACCACAGACTCCCCAGGCCCTGCTTCCTCATAGGAAGACGTGCTGGTAGGATTGAGGAGGTCTTCGAAGTATTCCCTCCACCGATCCACAACATCCGCAGTCGAGGTCAGCAGAGCACCATCCCCACCATACATGGTGTTGACACTGCACTGCTTCCCCTTCCTGAGGCGGCGGATGGTGGTCCAGAATTGCTTCGAAGCCGTCCGGAAGTCTTTTTCCATGGCCACCCCGAACTCCTCCCATGTCCGAGTTTTTGCCTCCGCGACCGCTGAAGCCGCACACCGCTTGGCCTGTCGGTAGCTGTCTGCTGCCTCAGGAGTCCCATGAGCCAAAAGAACCCGATAGGACTCCTTCTTCAGCCTGACGGCATCCCTCACCGCCGGCGTCCACCAACGGGTTCTAGGATTACCGCCACGACAGGCACCAACTACCTTGCGGCCACAGCTCCAATCGGCCGCCTCGACAATAGAGGTACGGAACATTGTCCACTCGGACTCAATGTCCAGCACCTCCCTCGTGACATGTTCAAAGTTCTTCCGGAGGTGGGAATTGAAACTCTCTCTGACAGGAGACTCTGCCAGGCGTTCCCAGCAAACCCTCACAATGCGTTTGGGCCTGCCAGGTCTGTCCGGCATCCTCCCCCACCATCGCAGCCAACTCACCACCAGGTGGTGATCGGTAGAAAGCTCCGCCCCTCTCTTCACCCGAGTGTCCAAAACATGAGACCGCAAATCCGATGACACAACTACAAAGTCGATCATGGAACTGCGGCCTAGGGTGTCCTGGTGCCAAGTGCACATATGGACACCCTTATGTTTGAACATGGTGTACGTTATCGACAATCTGTGACGAGCACAAAAGTCCAATAACAGAACACCACTCGGGTTCAGATCCGGGCGGCCATTCTTCCCAATCACACCTCTCCAGGTTTCACTGTCGCTGCCAACATGAGCGTTGAAGTCCCCCAGTAGAACAAGGGAATCACCCGGGGGAGCACTCTCCAGTACTCCCTCGAGTGAATCCAAAAAGGGTGGGTACTCTGAGCTGCCGCTTGGCGCGTAAACGCAAACAACAGTCAGGACCCGTCCCCCCACCCGAAGGCGGAGGGAAGCTACCCTCTCGTCCACCGGGTTGAACTCCAACGTGCAGGCTTTGAGCCGAGGGGCAACAAGAATTTCCACCCCAGCCCGTCGCCTCTCACTGCCGGCAACGCCAGAGTGGAAGAGAGTCCAGCCCCTCTCGAGAGAACTGGTTCCAGAGCCCTTGCTGTGCGTCGAAGTGAGTCCGACTATATCTAGCCGGAACTTCTCCACCTCACGCACTAGCTCAGGCTCCTTCCCCCCCAGCGAAGTGACGTTCCACGTCCCAAGAGCCAGCTTATGTAGCCGAGGATCGGACCGCCAAGTGCCCTGCCCTCGGCTTCCGCCCAGCTCACACTGCACCCGACCTCTATGGCCCCTGCTATGGGTGGTGAGCCCATTGGAGGGGGGGACCCACGTTGCCTTTTCGGCCGCCTCGACAATAGAGGTACGGAACATTGGGGACAGGCCCGGCCACCAGGCGCTCGCCATCGTGCCTGGCTCCAGAGGGGGGCCCCGGTGGCCCGCGTCCGGGCGAGGGCAATCTGGGTCCTTTGTTTGTGTTCTTCATCGAGGTCACAGATGCAAAATGGCTAATAATGACTGGAGATATGTATTTTTGTGAGTTGTACTGGAAACAAATATTTTGTAAGGTTTGTATAAACACAATTTAGTTTTTTTTAACTCAATATGATGGTATAACTGTCTTACTAAATTTGAAAGTTATAAAAACATAACTTCAAAACCAAACTTGCAATCCGTCTAAAAATGCCTGTAATATTGAATCTATGTGAGTTTTACTAGAATCAGTTGTTTTTGTAAGGTTTGCAAATACAAAATTAGGTTTTACTTACTATGACATTAAACTGTCACATTTAATCTGACAGTTATTTAAACATAAATCCTAAACCACACATGCAAAATGACTAATAATGCCTGGAAAAATGTATCTCTGTGAATTTTACTGGAAAATAAATATTTTGTAAGGTTTGTAAAAACACAGGTGAGTTTTTTTTTACTCAATATGACAGTATAGCTGTCATACTAAATATGAAAGTTATATAAACATAACTCCAACACCAAACTTGCAATCCGTCTAAAAATGCCTGTAATATTGAATCTATGTGAGTTTTACCAGAATCAGGTATTTTGGTAAGGTTTACAAATACAAAAATTAGGTTTTACTCATAATGACAGTATATCTGCCACATTCAAAATGACAGTTATTTAAACATAACTCCTAAACCAAACATGTTAACTGGCTAATAATGACTGGAGAAATGTATATTTGTGAATTTTACTGAAAAACAATATTTTGTAAGGTTTGTAAAGATACAAATTAGTTTTGTTTTACTCAATATGATGGCATAACTGTCATTATAAATATCAAAGTTATATAAACATAACTCCAAAACCAAACATACTTTATGTCTAAAAATTCCTGTAATATTGTGTCTTTGTGGGTTTTACCAGACTCAGGTATTTTGGTATAGTTTACAAATACAAAAAATAGGTTTTACTCATAATGACAGTATAACTGCCACACTCAATATGACAGTTATTTAAACATAACTGCTAAACAAAACATGATAGATGGCTAATAATGCCTGGGGAAATGTATCTTTGTGAGTTTTACTAGAAAAAAAAATATTTTGTAAGGTTTGTAAAGACAAAAGTTAGGTTTTTTTTTTACTCATAATGACAGTATAACTGCCACATTCAAAATGACAGTTATATAAGCATAACTCCAAAAATCAAATAGATTCAATATTACACACATTTTTAGATGGATTGCAAGCTTGGTTTTGGAGTTATGTTTATATAACTTTTTATATTTAGTATGACAGTTATACTGTCATATTAAGTAAAAAAAAAAAGACAAATTTGTGTCAAACCTTACAAAATATTTTTTTTCCAGTAAAACTCACAAAGATACATTTCTCCAGGCATTATAAGCCTTTTTGCATATTTGGTTTAGGTTTTATGTTTACATAACCGTCATATTGAGTTTGGCAGTTATACTGTCATTATGAGTAAAACCTAATTTTTGTATTTGTAAACCTTACCAAAATACCTGATTCTAGTAAAACTCACATAGATTCAATATAACAGGCATTTTAGACGGATTGCATGTTTGGTTTTGGAGTTATGTTTGTATAACTTTCATATTTAGTATGACAGTTATAATGTCATATTAAGTAAAAAAAAATTACTTGTGTCTTTAAAAACCTTACAAAATATTGTTTTCCAGTAAAACTCACAAAGATACATTTCTCCAGGCAATATTAACCAATTTGCATGTGATTTAGGAGTTATGTTTAAATAACTGTCATATTGTGTGTGACAGTATACTGTCATCGTGAGTAAAAACAATATTTTGTATTTGCAAACCTTACAAAAACAATTGATTCTAGTAAAACTCACATGGATACAAAATTATAGGCATTTTTAGACATAATGCATGTTTGGTTTTGGAGTTATAATTATGTAACTTTTACATTTAGTATGACAGTTATACTGTCATATTGAAAAAATATTTTTTTTTTCCAGTAAAACTCACAAAGATACATTTTTCCAGGCATTATTAGCAATTGTGCATGTGTGGTTTTACATCGAGAAGAGCCAAATGAGGTGGTTCGGGCATCTGGTCAGGATGCCACCCGAACGCCTCCCTAGAGAGGTGTTTAGGGCACGTCCGACCGGTAGGAGGCCGTGGGGAAGACCCAGAACACGTTGGGAAGACTATGTCTCCCGGCTGGCCTGGGAACGCCTCGGGGCCCCACAGGAAGAGCTGGACGAAGTGGCTGGGGAGAGGGAAGCTTAGGCTGCTGCCCCCGCGGCCCGACCTCGGATAAGCGGAAGAAAATGGATGGATGGATGGTTTAGGAGTTATATTTAAATAACTGTCATATTGAGTGTGGCAGTTATACTGTCATTATGAGTAAAACCTATTTTTTGTATTTGTAAACCTTACCAAAATAACTGATCCTGATAAAACTCACATAGATTCAATATTACAGGCAGTTTAAGACAGATTGCAAGTTTGGTTTAGGAGTTTGGTTTTGGAATTATGTTTATATAACTTTCATATTTAGTATGACAGTTATATCATCATATTGAGTAAAAAAAAAAATATATATTGTCTTTACAAACCTTACAAACTATTTTTTTCTAGTAAAATTTACAAAGATACATTTTTCCAGGCAGTATTAGCCATTTTGCATGTGTGGTTTAAAAGTTATGTTAAAATAACTGTCATATCAAATGTTGCAGTTATACTGTCATTATGAGTAAAACCCAAGTTTTGTATTTGTAAACCTTACCAAAATATCTGATTCTGGTAAAACTAACATAGATTCAAAATTACAGGCATTTTTAGACGGATTGCAAGTTTGATTTTGGAGTTATGTTTATTTAACTTTCATATTTAGTATGACAGTTATGCTGTCATATTGAGTAAAAAAAAAACTAACTTGTGTCTTTACAAACCTTACAAAATATTTTTTTTCCAGTAAAACTCACAAAAATAAATTTCTCCAGGCATTATTAGCATGTTTGGTTTAGGAGTTTATGTTTAAATAACTGTCAGATTGAATGTGACAGTATACTGTCATAGTGAGTAAAACCTAATTTTTGTATTTGTAAACCTTAACAAAATACTTGATTCTCGTAAAACTCACATAGATTCAATATTACAGGTATGTTTAGACAGATTGCATGTTAGGTTTTGGAGTTATGTTTATTTAACTTTCATATTTAGTATGACAGTTATGCTGTCATATTGAGTAAACAAAAACTAACTTGTGTCTTTACAAACCTTACAAATGTTTTTTTTCCCCAGTTAAACTCACAAAGATACCTTTCTCCAGGCAGTATTAGCCATTTAGCATGTTTGGTTTAGGAGTTATGTTTAAATAACTGTAATATTGAATGTGGCAGTTATACTGTCATTATGAGTAAAACCTATTTTTTGTATTTGTAAACCTTACCAAAATACCTGATTCTGGTAAAACCCACATAGATGCAATATTACAGGAATTTTTAGACATAAAGTATGTTTGGTTTTGGAGTTATGTTTATATAACTTTCATATTTAGTATGAAAGTTATACCATCATATTGAGTAAAAAAAAAAAAAAAATGTATCTTTACAAACCTTACAAAATATTTTTTTCCAGTAAAATACACAAATATACATTTCTCTAGGCATTATTAGTAATTTTGTATTTGTTTTTTTAGGAGTTATGTTTAAATAACTGTCATATTAAGTGTGGCAATTATACTGTCACAATGAGTAAAACCTATTTTTTGTATTTGTAAACCTTACCAAAATACCAGATTCTGATAAAACTCACATATAATACATATTACAGACATTTTTAGACGGATTGCATGTTTGGTTTCGGTGTTATGTTTATAAAACGTATATATATTATGACAGCTATACTCTTAAATTGAGTAAAAAAATCTAACTTGTGTCTTTACAAACCTTACAAATATATTTTTCCAGTAAAATTCACAAAGATACATTCCTCTAGGCATTATTAGCCATTTTGTCGGATTTATTGTGACAATATACTGACATTATGAGTAAAACTAATATTTTGTATTTGTAAACCTTACAAAAACAACTGATTCTAGTAAAACTCACGTGGATACAAAAATTATAGGCATTTTTAGACATAATGCATGTTTGGTTTTGGAGTTATGATTAGATAATTCTCATTTTGAAGGTGGCAGTTATACTGTCATTATGAGTAAAACCTAATTTTTGTATGTCAACCTTACCAAAATACCTGATTCTGGTAAAACTCCAATGGATACAAAATTACAGGCATTTTAAACATAATGCATTTTGGTTTTGGAGTTATGTTTATATAACTTTCATATTTAGTATGACAGTTATGCCATCATATTAAATAAAAAAAAACTAACTTGTGTCTTTACAAACCTTACAAATGTTTTTTTTCCCCAGTTAAACTCACAAAGATACCTTTCTCCAGGCAGTATTAGCCATTTAGCATGTTTGGTTTAGGAGTTATGTTTAAATAACTGTAATATTGAATGTGGCAGTTATACTGTCATTATGAGTAAAACCTATTTTTTGTATTTGTAAACCTTACCAAAATACCTGATTCTGGTAAAACCCACATAGATGCAATATTACAGGAATTTTTAGACATAAAGTATGTTTGGTTTTGGAGTTATGTTTATATAACTTTCATATTTAGTATGAAAGTTATACCATCATATTGAGTAAAAAAAAAAAAAAATGTATCTTTACAAACCTTACAAAATATTTTTTTCCAGTAAAATACACAAATATACATTTCTCTAGGCATTATTAGTAATTTTGCATTTGTTTTTTTAGGAGTTATGTTTAAATAACTGTCATATTAAGTGTGGCAATTATACTGTCACAATGAGTAAAACCTATTTTTTGTATTTGTAAACCTTACCAAAATACCAGATTCTGATAAAACTCACATATAATACATATTACAGACATTTTTAGACGGATTGCATGTTTGGTTTCGGTGTTATGTTTATAAAACGTATATATATTATGACAGCTATACTCTTAAATTGAGTAAAAAAATCTAACTTGTGTCTTTACAAACCTTACAAATATATTTTTCCAGTAAAATTCACAAAGATACATTCCTCTAGGCATTATTAGCCATTTTGTCGGATTTATTGTGACAATATACTGACATTATGAGTAAAACTAATATTTTGTATTTGTAAACCTTACAAAAACAACTGATTCTAGTAAAACTCACGTGGATACAAAAATTATAGGCATTTTTAGACATAATGCATGTTTGGTTTTGGAGTTATGATTAGATAATTCTCATTTTGAATGTGGCAGTTATACTGTCATTATGAGTAAAACCTAATTTTTGTATGTCAACCTTACCAAAATACCTGATTCTGGTAAAACTCCAATGGATACAAAATTACAGGCATTTTAAACATAATGCATTTTGGTTTTGGAGTTATGTTTATATAACTTTCATATTTAGTATGACAGTTATGCCATCATATTAAATAAAAAAAAACTAACTTGTGTCTTTATAAACCTTACAAATTATTTTTTTCCAGTAAAACTCACAAAGATACATTTCTCCAGGTATTATTAGCCATTTATCATGTTTGGTTTAGGAGTTATGTTTAAATAACAGTCAGATTGGATGTGACAGTATACTGTCATATTAGTTTTTTACTCAATATGCCAAAAAAGCAATAACAATGTTTTTCAACATAATTCCTACACCAAACATGCAACTTGTCTAATAATGCCTGGAGACACGTATCCTTGTTAGTTTCACCAGAAAAAATATCTTTTGAGAGTTTTGCCATGATGCAAGTTAGTTTTTTTCATTCATAATGACAGTATAACTGTCATACCAAATATGAAAGTTATATAAACATAACTCCAAAAATGAACATGCATTATGTCTAAAAATGCCTGTAATATTGTATCTATGTGAGTTTAACCAGAATCGGGTAATTCGGTAAGGTTTACAAATACAAAAATTGTTTTTTTGTCATAATGACAGTATAACTGCTAAATTTAATTTGACAGATATTTAAACGTAACTTCATAATAACACATGCAAATAGGCCAATAAAGCCTAAAACAATGCATCCTTGTGAGTTTTTTTCTAAACATATGCTATTTTAAGGCTTGCAAACAAAAAAAAGTAGTTTTTTACTCATTATGACAGTAATGTTCTTAAAATCCTGATATAATGCGAAAAAAGCAATAAAAATGTTTTTCAACATAATTCCTACACCAAACATGCAACATGTCTAATAATGCCTGGAAACATGAACCCTTGTTAGTTTCACTAGCAAAATTCTATTTTGTAAGTTTTGCAAAGACGCAAGTTACTTTTTTTAATTCATAATGACAGTATAACTGTAATACCAAATATGAAAGTTATATAAACATAACTCCAAAACTGAACATGCATTATGTCTAAAAATGCCTAAAATAATGCATCAATGTGAGTTTAACCAGAAACAGGTTAATTTGGTAAGGTTTACAAATACAAAAATTGGGTTTTTCCTCATAATGACAGTATATCTGCTACATTCAATTTGACAGTTATTTAAACATAACTTCATAATAACACATGCAAATAGGCTAATAAAGCCTAAAACCATGCATCCTTGTGAGTTTTACTCTAAACATATGCTATTTTAAGGCTTGCAAACACAAAAAGTAGTTTTTTACTCACAATGACGGCAATGTTCTTAAAATCCTGAGATAATGCGAAAAAAGCAATAAAAATGTTTTACAACATAAATCCTACACTAAACATGCAAAATGTCTAATAATTTCTGGAGACATGTATCTTTGTTAGTTTTACCAGAAAAATAATCTTTTGTAAGTTTTGCAAAGACGCAAGTTACTTTTCTTTAATTCATAATGACAGTATAACTGTAATACCAAATATGAAAGTTATTTATACGTAACTCCAAAACGGAACATGCATTATGTCTAAAAATGCCTAAAATAATGTATCAATGTGAGTTCAACCAGAATCAGGTAATTTGGTAAGGTTTAAAAATACAAAAATTAGGGTTTACTCATAATAACAGATAACTGATGCATTCAATTTGACAGTTATTTATACATAAATTCCTAACCACACATGCAAAAAGGCTAATAAAGCCTAAAACAATGCATCCTTGTGAGTTTTTCTCGAAACATATGCTATTTTAAGGCTTGCAAACACAAAAAGTAGTTTTTTACTCAATATGACAGTAATATTCTTAAAATCCTGAGATAATGCGAAAAAAGCAATAAAAATGTTTTTCAACATAAATCCTACACCAAACATGCAAAATGTCTAATAATTTCAGGAGACATGTATCTTTGTTAGTTTTACTAGAAAAATAATCTTTTGTAAGTTTTGCAAAGACGCAAGTTAGTTTTTTTAATTCAATATGCCAATAAAACTGTCATACCAAATATGAAAGTTATATAAACATAACTCCAAAACTAAAGATGCATTAAGTCTAAAAATGCCTGTAATTTTGTATCTATGTGAGTTTTACCATAATCAGGGAATTTGGTAAGGTTTACAAATACAACAATTGAGTTTTTCTAATAATGACAGTATTACTGCTACATTCAATTTGACAGTTATTTAAACATACCTTCATAACAACACATGCAAATAGGCCAATAAAGCCTAAAACAATGCATCTTTGTGAGTTTTACTCTAAACATATGCTATTTTAAGGCTTGCAAACACAAAAAGTAGTTTTTTACCCATTATGACGGTAATGTTCTTAAAATCCTGAGATAATGCGAAAAAAGCAATAAAAAAGTTTTTCAACATAAATCCTACACGAAACATGCAACATGTCTAATAATGCCTGGAAAAATGTACCCTTGTTAGTTTCACTAGAAAAATTATCTTTTGTAAGTTTTGCAAGGACGCAAGTTACTTTTTTTAATTCATAATGACAGTATAACTGTAATACCAAATATGAAAGTTATATAAACATAACTCCAAAACTAAAGATGCATTAAGTCTAAAAATGCCTGTAATTTTGTATCTATGTGAGTTTAACCATAATCAGGTAATTTGGTATGGTTTACAAATATAAAAAATTGGGGTTTTCTCATAATGACAGTATATCTGCTACATTCAATTTGACAGTTATTTAAATATAACTTCATAATAACACATGCAAATAGGTCAATAAAGCCTAAAACAATGCATCCTTGTGAGTTTTACTCTAAACATATGCTATTTTAAGGCTTGTAAACACAAAAAGTAGTTTTTTACTCATTATGACAGTAATGTTCTTAAAATCCTGATATAATGCGAAAAAAGCAATAAAAATGTTTTACAACATAATTCCTACACCAAACATGCAAAATGTCTAATAATGCCTGGAGACATGTCTCTTTGTTAGTTTTACTACAAAATTAATCTTTTGTAAGTTTTGCAAAGATGCAAGTTAGTTTTTTTAATTCAATATGACATACCAAATATAAAAGTTATATAAACATAACTCCAAAACTAAAGATGCATTAAGTCTAAAAATGCCTGTAATTTTGTATCTATGTGAGTTTTACCATAATCAGGGAATTTGGTAAGGTTTACAAATACAACAATTGGGTTTTTTATAATAATGACAGTATAACTGCTACATTCAATTTGACAGTTATTTAAACATAACTTCATAATAACACATGCAAATAGGCCAATAAAGCCTAAAATCCTTGTGAGTTTTACTCTAAACATATGCTATTTTAAGGCTTGCAAACACAAAAAGTAGTTTTTTACTCATGACAGTAATGTTCTTAAAATCCTGAGATAATGCGAAAAAAGCAATAAAAAAGTTTTTCAACCTAAATCTTACACTAAACATGCAAAATGTCTAATAATTTCTGGAGACATGTATCTTTGTTAGTTTTACTAGAAAAATAATCTTGTGTAAGTTTTGCAAAGACGCAAGTTACTTTTTTTTAATTCATAATGACAGTATAACTGTAATACCAAAAATGAAAGTTATTTAAACATAACTCCAAAACTGAACATGCATTATGTCTAAAAATGCCTAAAATAATGTATCAATGTGAGTTTAACCAGAATCAGGTAATTTGGTAAGGTTTAAAAATACAAAAATTAGGGTTTACTCATAATGACAGATAACTGATACATTCAATTTGACAGTTATTTATACATAACTTCCTAACCATACATGCAAAAAGGCTAATAAAGCCTAAAACAATGCATCCTTGTGAGTTTTACTCGAAACATTTACTATTCTAAGGCTTGCAAACACAAAAAGTAGTTTTTTTTTACTCAATATGACAGTAATATTCTTAAAATCCTGAGATAATGCGAAAAAAGCAAAAAAAAAATGTTTTCAACATAATTCCTACACCAAACATGAAAAATGTCTAATAATGCCTGGAGACTTATATCTTTGTTAGTTTTACTAGAAAATCAAATTTTGTAAGATTTGCAAAGACACAAGATGTTTTTTTCAATTTAATATGACAGTATAGCTGTCATACTAAATATGAAAGTTATTTACACATAACTCCAAAATAAACATGCATTATGTCTAAAAATGCCTGTAATGTTTTATATACGTGAGTATTAACAGAATCTGTTATTTTGGTAAGGATTACAAATAAAAAAATTAAGGTTTACTCATAATGACAATATAACTGCCACATTCAAAATGACAGTTATTTAAACATGACTCCTAAGAGGCAACGTGGGCCCCCCCCTCCAATGGGCTCACCACCCATAGCAGGGGTCATAGAGGTCGGGTGCGATGTGAGCTGGGCGACAGCCGAAGGCAGGGCACTTGGCGGTCCGATCCTCGGCTACAGAAGCTAGCTCTTGGGACGTGGAACGTCACGTCGCTGGGGGAAGGAGCCTGAGCTAGTGCGCGAAGTGGAGAAGTTCCGGCTAGAAATAGTCGGACTCACTTCTACGCACAGCAAGGGCTCTGGAACCAGTTCTCTCGAGAGGGGCTGGACTCTCTTCCACTCTGGCGTTGCTGGCAGTGAGAGGCGACAGGCTGGGGTGGCTATTCTTGTTTCCCCCGGCTCAGAGCCTGTACGTTGGAGTTCAACCCGGTGGACGAGAGGGTAGCTTCCCTCCGCCTTCGGGTGGGGGAACGGGTTCTGACTGTAGTTTGCGCTTACGCGCCAAACCGCAGCTCAGAGTACCCACCCTTTTTGGATTCACTCGAGGGAGTACTTGAGAGTGCTCCCCCGGGTGATTCCCTCGTGCTACTGGGGGACTTCAATGCTCATGTTGGCAAAGACAGTGAAACCTGGAGAGGCGTGATTGGTAAGAATGGCTGCCCGGATCTGAACCCGAGCGGTGTTTTGTTATTGGACTTTTGTGCCCGTCACAGATTGTCCATAACGAACACAATGTTCAAACATAAGGGTGTCCATATGTGCACTTGGCACCAGGACACCCTAGGCCGCAGTTCCATGATCGACTTTGTAGTTGTGTCATCGGATTTGCGGCCTCATGTTTTGGACACTCGGGTGAAGAGAGGGGAGGAGCTTTCTACCGATCACCACCTGGTGGTGAGTTGGCTGCGATGGTGGGGGAGGATGCCGGACAGACCTGGCAGGCCCAAACGCATTGTGAGGGTTTGCTGGGAACGTCTGGCAGAGTCTCCTGTCAGAGAGAGTTTCAATTCCCACCTCCGGAAGAACTTTGAACATGTCACGAGGGAGGTGCTGGACATTGAGTCCGAATGGACCATGTTCCGCGCCTCTATTGTCGAGGCGGCTGATTGGACCTGTGGCCGCAAGGTAGTTGGTGCTTGTCGTGGCGGTAATCCTAGAACCCGTTGGTGGACACCGGCGGTGAGGGATGCCGTCAAGCTGAAGAAGGAGTCCTATCGGGTTCTTTTGGCTCATAGGACTCCTGAGGCAGCGGACAGGTACCGACAGGCCAAGCGGTGTGCGGCTTCAGCGGTCGCAGAGGCAAAAACTCGGATATGGGAGGAGTTCGGGGGAGCCATGGAAAACGACTTCTGGACGGCTTCGAAGCAATTCTGGACCACCATCCGCCTCCTCAGGAAGGGAAAGCAGTGCACTATCAACCGTGTATGGCGAGGATGGTGTTCTGCTGACCTCGACTGCGGATGTTGTGGATCGGTGGAGGGAATACTTCGAAGACCTCCTCAATCCCACCAACACGTCTTCCTATGAGGAAGCAGTGCCTGGGGAGTCTGTGGTGGGCTCTCCTATTTCTGGGGCTGAGGTTGCTGAGGTAGTTTAAAAGCTCCTCTGTGGCAAGGCCCCAGGGGTAGATGAGATCCGCCCGGAGTTCCTTAAGGCTCTGGATGCTGTGGGGCTGTCTTGGTTGACAAGACTCTGCAGCATCGCGTGGACATCGGGGGCGGTACCTCTGGATTGGCAGACCGGGGTGGTGGTTCCTCTCTTTAAGAAGGGGAACCGGAGGGTGTGCTCTAACTATCGTGGGATCACACTCCTCAGCCTTCCCGGTAAGGTCTATTCAGGTGTACTGGAGAGGAGGCTACGCCAGATAGTCGGACTGTCTGATTGTGGCAGTCCGCTCCCTGTATGCTCAGTGCCAGAGCATGGTCTGCATTGCCGGCAGTAAGTCGGACACGTTTCCAGTGAGGGTTGGACTCCGCCAAGGCTGCCCTTTGTCACCGATTCTGTTCATAACTTTTATGGACAGAATTTCTAGGCGCAGTCAAGCCGTTGAGGGGATCTGGTTTGGTGGCTGCAGGATTAGGTCTCTGCTTTTTGCAGATGATGTGGTCCTGATGGCTTCATCTGGCCAGGATCTTCAGCTCTCACTGGATCGGTTCGCAGCCGAGTGTGAAGCGACTGGGATGAGAATCAGCACCTCCAAGTCCGAGTCCATGGTTCTCGCCCGGAAAAGGGTGGAGTGCCATCTTCGGGTTGGGAAGGAGATCTTGCCCCAAGTGGAGGAGTTCAAGTACCTCGGAGTCTTGTTCACGAGTGAGGGAAGAGTGGATCGTGAGATCGACAGGCGGATCGGTGCGGCGTCTTCAGTAATGCGGACGCTGTATCGATCCGTTGTGGTGAAGAAGGAGCTGAGCCGGAAGGCAAAGCTCTCAATTTACCGGTCGATCTACGTTCCCATCCTCACCTATGGTCATGAGCTTTGGGTTATGACTGAAAGGACAAGATCACGGGTACAAGCGGCCGAAATGAGTTCCCTCCGCCGGGTGGCGGGGCTCTCCCTTAGAGATAGGGTGAGAAGCTCTGCCATCCGGGGGGAGCTCAAAGTAAAGCCACTGCTCCTCCACATCGAGAGGAGCCAGATGAGGTGGTTCGGGCATCTGGTCAGGATGCCACCCGTACGCCTCCCTAGGGAGGTGTTTAGGGCACGTCCGACCGGTAGGAGGCCGCGGGGAAGACCCAGGACATGTTGGGAAGACTATGTCTCCCGGCTGGCCTGGGAACGCCTCGGGGTCCCACAGGAAGAGCTGGACGAAGTGGCTGGGGAGAGGGAAGTCTGGGCTTCCCTGCTTAGGCTGCTGCCCCCGCGACCCGACCTCGGATAAGCGGAAGAAGATAGATGGATGGATGGATGGATGAACTCCTAAATCACATGCAAATTGGTTAATAATGCCTGGATAAATGTATTTGTGTGTGTTTTACTGGAAAAAAATAATTTGTCAGATAATAATTGTCAGACTTAATATGAAAGTTGTATAAACATAACTCCAAAACCAAACATGGGTTGTGTCTACAAATGCCTGTAATATTGTATTCATGTGAGTTTTACTAAAATCAGTTGTTTTTGTAAGGTTTGCAAATACAAAATATTGTTTTTACTCATAATGACAGTATCGCTGCCACACTCAATATGACAGTTATTTAAACATAACTCCTAAACCAAACATGCTAAATGGCTAATACTGCCTGGGGAAATGTATCTTTGTGAGTTTTACTGGAAACAAATATTTTGTAAGGTTTGTAAAGACACAAAATTTTTTTTTTACTCAATATGATTGTATAACTGTCATACTAAATATCCAAGTTATATAAACATAATTCCAAAACCAAACATTCCTTATGTCTAAAAATGCTTGAATTTTGAATCTATGTGAGTTTTACTAGAAGCAGGTATTTTGGTAAGGTTTACAAATACAAAAATTAGGTTTTACTCATAATGACAGTATAACTGCCACATTCCAAATGACAGTTACTTACTTTTTTAACCATAACTCCTAAACCAAACATGCTAAATGGCTAATAATGCCTGGAGAAAGGTATATTTGTAAGTTTTACAGGGAAAAAAAACATTTTGTAAGGTTTGTAAAGACACAAGTTAGTTTTTTTTTAACTCAAAAATAAAGTATAACTGTCCTACTATATATATATAAGTTATATAAACATAACTCCAAAATTAAACATGCATTATGTCTAAAAATGCCTGTAATATTTTATATATGTGAGTATTATCAGAATCCGTTATTTTGGTAAGGTTTACAAATACAAAAATTAAGGTTTTACTCATAATGACTGCCACATTCAAAATGACAGTTACTTAAACATGATTGCTAAATCACATGCAAATTGGTTAATAATGCCTGGAGAAATGTATTTTTGTGAGTTTTACTGGAAAAAAATAATTTGTAAGGTTTATAAAGACACAAGTTAGTTTTTTTATTTAATATGATGGTATAACTGTCATACTAAATATGAAAGTTATATAAACATAACTCCAAAACCAAACACGCAATCCAACTAAAAATAACTGTAATATTGAATTTGTGTGAGTTTTACTAGAATCAAGTATTTTGGTAGGTTTTACTCATAATGTCAGTATCACTGCCACACTCAATATGACAGTTATTTAAACATAACTCCTAAACCAATTATGCTCAAAGGCTAATTGCTGGACAAATGTATATTTGTGTGTTTTACTGGAAACAAATAATTTGTAAGGTTTGTAAAGACACAAGTTATTTTTTTTTACTCAATATAATGGTATAACAGTCAGACTTAATATGAAAGTTGTATAAACATAACTTCAAAACCAAAGATGCATTATGTCTAAAAATGCCTGTAATATTGTATTCATGTGAGTTTTACAAAAATCAGTTGTTTTTGTAAGTTTGCAAATACAAAATATTGTTTTTACTCACGATGACAGTATACTGTCACACTCAATATGACAGTTATTTAAACATAAATCCTAAATCACATGCAAATTGGTCAATAATGCCTGGAGAAATGTATTTTTGTGAATTTTACTGGAAAAAAATAATTTGTAAGGTTTATAAAGACACAAGTTAGTTTTTTTTATTTAATATGATGGTATAACTGTCATACTAAATATGAAAGTTATATAAACATAACTTCCAAAACCAAACATGCCTTATCTCTATAAATGCTTGAATTTTGAATCTATGTGAGTTTTACTAGAAACAGGTATTTTGGTAAGGTTTACAAATACAAAAATTAGGTTTTACTCATAATGACAGTATAACTGCCACATTCCAAATGACAGTTTTTTAAACATAAATCCTAAACCAAACATGCTAAATGGCTAATAATGCCTGGAGAAAGGTATATTTGTAAGTTTTACTGGAGAAAAAAAACATTTTTTAAGGTTTGTGAAGACACAAGTTAGTTTTTTTTAACTCAAAAAGAAAGTATAACTGTCCTACTAAATGTCAATGTTATATAAATATAACTCCAAAATTAAACATGCATTATGTCTAAAAATGCCTGTAATATTTTATATACGTGAGTGTTATCAGAATCCGTTATTTTGGTAAGGTTTGCAAATACAAAATATTGTTTTTACTCACGATGACAGTATACTGTCACACTCAATATGACAGTTATTTAAACATGACTCCTAAATCACATGCAAATTGGTTAATAATGCCTGGAGAAATGTATTTTTGTGAGTTTTACTGGAAAAAAATAATTTGTCAGATAATAATTTTCAGACTTAATATGAAAGTTGTATAAACATAACTCCAAAACCAAACATGCCTTATGTCTAAAAATGCTTGAATTTTGAATCTATGTGAGTTTTACTAGAAACAGGTATTTTGGTAAGGTTTACAAATACAAACAATAGGTTTTACTCATAATGACAGTATAACTGCCACATTCCAAATGACAGTTTTTTAAACATAACTCCTAAACCAAACATGCTAAATGGCTAATTATGCCTGGAGAAAGGTATCTTTGTGAGTTTTACTGGGGAAAAAATATTTTGTAAGGTTTGTAAAGACACCAGTTAGTTTTGTTTTACTCAAATTGATTGTACAGATATGGTGTTGTTTCTGCTGGGCAAGTATGCCTGACGCGCCTCCTACAGCGCCTTTGAGTCAGCTGCAGGGTCATCAGCCGGGGACCACCGCTCATTGGAGTTTCGCTCTCTTTAACCCCGGAACGCCTCCTGGTGGCGGAGCGGTGGCAGGGACGTCTCCCTGCCACCCCCTGCAGCTGACCCATCTTATTGCCTCGACCCCCAGTACTTATCCCTCCTCCTCAGCCACAACCAGAAGCTTCCCTTTTCTGCTTCCTCAGCAAGGGCCTTAGCTTCCCTTTGGAGCTTCGCCCCAGTCGTTCCCACATCTCGGAGCAGCCTTATAGTTGATGTGCCGACGAAGCCTCGACAGCCTACTTCCACAGGGTAGATGGTAGTGGACCAGCCTGCCTCTCTGCACTCAGCAGCCAGATCTGCATACTTGGCTGTTTTGCGCTCGTAGGCTGCTTGGATTCCCTCCTCCCAGGGGATGGTGAGCTCGATCAGTATGGCAGACTTGGTAACAGCAGACCATAGCACGATGTCTGGGCGGAGTGAAGTGGTGGTGATTTCACGGGGGAACTGGAGCTGTTTGCCGATGTCAGTCCTCATACTCCAGTCCCTTGCCAGAGAGAGGAAACTGCGGGGGCCTCGTCGGCTGGTGTGTCCTTTGCCTTCCCCTGGCCTCACAAACATGACAATTTGACAGTATAACTGTCATACTAAATGTAAAAAATATATCAACCTAACTACAAAACCAAACATGCATTATGTCTAAAAATGGCTGTTATATTGTATCCATGTGAGTTTAACCAGAATCAGGTATTTTGGTAAGGTTTACATATACAAAAATTAGGTTTTACTCATAATGACAGTATAACTGCCACATTCAATATGACAGTTATGTAAACATAACTCCTAAACCACACATGCAAAATGGTTAATAACGCCTGAAAAAATAGTTGTTTTTTTTACTCAATATGACAGTTAAACTGTCATAATAAATGTGAAAGTTATATAAATATTACTCGAAAACCAAACATGCATTATGTCTAAAAATGCCTGTAATATTGTATCCATGTGAGTTTTACTAGAATCAGTTGTTTTTGTAAGTTTTGCAAATACAAAATACTGGTTTTACTCACTATGACAATATACTGTCACATTCAATCTGACAGTTATTTAAACATAACTCCTAAACCACACATGCAAAATGACTGATAATGCCTGGAAAAATGTATCTCTGTGAATTTTACTGGAAAAAAAATATTTTGTAAGGTTTGTAAAATTACAAGTTTGTTATTTTTTACTCAATTTGACAGTATAACTGTCATACTAAATATGAAAGTTATATAAACATAACTCCAAAACCAAACATGCAATCCGTCTAAAAATGCCTGTAATATTGAATCTATGTGAGTTTTACCAAAATCAGGTATTTTGGTAGGGTTTACAAATACAAAAATTAGGTTTTACTCATAATGACAATATAACTGCCACATTCAAAATGACAGTTATTTAAACATAACTCCTAAACCAAACATGCTAAATGGCTAATAATGACTGCAGAAATGTATCTTTGTGAGTTTTACTTAAAAAAACTTTTTTTTGTAAGGTTTGTAAAGACACAAGTTATATAAACATAATTTCAAAACCAAACATGCATTATATCTAAAAATGCCTGTAATATTGTATCTATGTGAGTTTTATTACAATCAGGTATTTTGGTAAGGTTTACAAATACAAACATTAAGTTTTACTCATAATGACAGTATAAGTGCCACACGCAATATGCCAGTTATTTAAACATAACTCCTAAACCACAAATGCTAAATGGCTATTAATGCCTGGAGAAATGTGCCTTTGTGAGTTTTACTGTGAAAAAAAATATTTTGTAATGTTTGTAAAGACAGAAGTTAGTTTTTTTTTACTCCATATGACAGTATATTTGTCATACTAAATGTAAAAGTTATATAAACATAACTCCGAACCAAACATGCATTATGTCTAAAAATGCTTGAATTTTGAATCCATGTGAGTTTTACTAGAAACAGGTATTTTGGTAAGGTTTACAAATACAAAAAATAGGTTTTACTCAAAATGACAGTATAACTGCCACGTTCAAAATGACAGTTATTTGTGGGGCGGTATAGCTCGGTTGGTAGAGCGGCCGTGCCAGCAACTTGAGGGTTGCAGGTTCGATCCCCGCTTCCGCCATCCTAGTCACTGCCGTTATGTCCTTGGGCAAGACACTTTACCCACCTGCTCCCAGTGCCACCCACACTGGTTTAAATGTAACTCTATGTAAAGCGCTTTGAGTCACTTGAGAAAAAGCACTATATAAATGTAATTCACTTCACTTCACTATTTAAACATAACTCCTAAACAAAATATGCTAAATGGCTAATAATGCCTGGAGAAAGGTATCTTTGTGAGTTTTACTGGAAAAAAATTTTTTTTGTAAGGTTTGTAAAGATAAAGTTAGTTGTTTTTTTTTTTTTACTAAATTTGACAGTATAACTGTCATACTAAATGTAAAAGTTATATAAACATAACTCCAAAACCAAACATGCATTATGTCTAAAAATGCCTGTAATATTGTATCCATGTAAGTTTTACTAGAATCAGTTGTTTTTGTAAGTTTTGCAAATACAAATTATTGTTTTTACTCACTAGGACAGTTTTAAAAATAACTGTCACATTCAATCTGACAGTTATCTCTCCTAATCCAAACATGCTAAATGGCTAATAATGCCTGGAGAAATGAATCTTTGTGAGTTTTACTGGAAAAAAAAATATATTTTGTAATGTTTGTAAAGACACAAGTTAGTTTTTTTACTTAATATGACAGTATAACTGTCATAATAAATATGAACGTTAAATAAACATAACTCCAAAACCAAACTTGCAATCCGTCTAAGAAAGCCTGTGGTATTGAATCTATGTGAGTTTCACCAGAATCAGATATTTTGGTAAGGTTTTCAAATACCAAACTAGGGTTATACTCGTAATGACAGTATAACTGTAACATTTGATATGACAGTTATTTTAACATAACTCTTAAACCACACATGCAAAATGGCTAATAATGCCTGGAGAAATGTATCTTTGTAAGTTTTACTAGAAAAAAATATTTTGTTAGGTTTGTAAAGACAAGTTACTTTTTTTACTCAATAAGACAGTATATCCGTCATACTAAATTTGAAAGTTATATAAACATAACTCCAAAACCAAACATGTAGTATGTCTAAAAATGCCTGTAATATTGTATCCATGTGAGTTTTACTAGAAACAGTTGTTTTTGTAAGGTTTGCAAATACAAAATGTTGGCTTTACTCACTATGACAGTATACTGTCACATTCAATCTGACAGTTATTTAAACATAACTCATAAACGACACATGCAAAACGGCTAATAAACCTGGAAAAATTAATCTTTGTTAGTTTTACTAGAATAATTATCTTTTGTAAGGTTTGCAAAGACAAAAGTTAGTTTTTTTTTACTCAATATGACGGTATAACTGTCATACTAAATATAAAGTTATATAACATAACTCCAAAAAACAACAACTCGAAAACCAAATATGCAATCCGTCTAGAAATGCCTGAAATATTGAATAAATGTAAGTTTTATCAGAATCAGGTATTTTGGTAAGGTTTACAAATACAAAAAATAGGCATATGACAGTATAACTGCCACACTCAATATGACAGTTATTAAAACATAACTCCTAAACCAAACATGCTAACTGGCTAATAATGACTGGATGAATGTATATTTGTGAATTTTACTGAAAAACAATAGTTTGGAAGGTTTGTAAAGATAGATTAGTTTTGTTTTACTCAATATGATGGTATAACTGTCATACTAAATATGAAAGTTATATAAACATAACTCCAAAACCAAACATACTTTATGTCTAAAAATGCCTGTAATATTGAATCTATGTGAGTATGACCAGAATCAGGTATTTTGGTAAGGTTTACAAATAAAAAAAGTAGGTTTTACTCATAATGACAGTATAACTGCCACATTCAAAGTGACAGTTATTTAAACATAACTCCTATACCAAACATGCTAAATGGCTAATACTGCCTGGAGAAAGGTATCTTTGTGAGTTTAACTGGAAAAAAAAAATATTTTGTAAGGTTTGTAAAGACACAAGTTAGTTTTTTTACTCAATATGACAGTATATGTGTCATACTAAATGTAAAAGTTATATAAACAAAACTCATAAACGACACATGCAAAATGGCTAATATTGCCTGGAGAAATGTATCTTTGTGAGTTTTACTGGAAAAAAAACTATTTTGTAAGGTTTGTAAAGACACAAGTTAGTTTTTTTTATTCAATATGTTTGTATAACTGTCAAAATAAATGTAAAAGTTATTTAACTTAACTCCAAAACAAAACATCCGTCTAAAAATGCCTGTAATATTGAATCTATGTAAGTTTTACTAGAATCGGGTATTTTGTTAAGATTAACAAATACAAAAATTACGTTTTACTCACTATGACAGTAATGACATTTTAACTGCCACGTTCAAAATGACAGTTATTTAAACATAACTCCTAAAACAAACATGCTAAATGGCTAATAATGACTGGAAAAATGCATCTTTGTGAGTTTTACTGGAAAAAAAACATTTGTGTAAGGTTTGTAAAGACACAAGTTAGTTGTTTTTTACGCAATATGACAGTATGACTGTCATACTAAATATGAAAGTTATATAAACATAACTCCAAAACCAAACATGCATTATGTCTAAAAATCCCTGAAATATTGTATCTATGTGAGTTTTACTACAATCAGGTATTTTGGTAAGGTTTACAAATACAAAAATTATGTTTTACTCATAATGACAGTATAACTGCCACACGCAATATGACAGTTATTTAAACATAACTCCTAAAACACACATGCTAAATGGCTAACAATGCCTGGAGAAATGTGCCTTTGTGAGTTTTACTAATATTTTTTTTTTTGTAAGGTTTGTAAAGACACAAGTTATTTTTTTTTACTCAATATGACATTATAACTGTCATACTAAATGTAAAAGTTATATAAACATAACTCCAAAACCAAACATGCATTATATCTAAAAATGCCTGTAATATTGTATCCATGTGAGTTTTACTAGAATCAGTTGTTTTTGTAAGGTTTGCAAATACAAAATATTGGTTGTACTCACTATGACAGTATACTGCTGTCATATTGAGTAAAAAAAACCTAAATTGTCTTATAACAAATCTTACAAAATATTTTTTTCCAGAAAATTTCACAGAGATACATTTCTCCAGGCATTATTAGTCATTTTGAATGTGTTTTTTAGGAGTTATGTTTAAATAACTGTCAGATCGATTTTGACAGTATATTGTCATAGTGAGTAAAACAAACATTTTGTATTTGCAAAACTTACAAAAACAATTGATCCTAGTAAAACTCACATGGATACATTATTTCAGGCATTTTTTAGACATAATGCATGTTTGGTTTTGGAGTTATGTTTATATAACTTTTCCATTTAGTATGACAGACTGTTTTTTTTAGTTAAAAAAACTAATTTGTGTCTTTACAAACCTTACAAAAAAAAAAAATTTCCAGTAAAACTCACAAAGATACATTTCTTCAGACATTATTAGCCATTTAGCATGTTTGGTTTGGGAGTTATGTTTAAAAAAACTGTCATTGTGAACCTAATTTTTGTATTTGTAATCCTTACCAAAATACCTAATTCTGGTAAAAATCACATAAATTCAATATTACAGACATTTTTAGACGGATTGCAAGTTTGTTTTTGGAGTTATGTTTATATAAATTTCATATTTAGTATGACAGTTATACTGTCATATTAAGTAAAAAAAACAACAAATTTGTGTCTTTACAAACCTTACAAAAAAATGTTTTCCAGTAAAACTCACAAAGATACATTTCTCCAGTCATTATTAGCCATTTTGCATGTGTGGTTTAGTAGTTATGTTTACATAACCGCCCTATTGAGTGTGGCAGTTATACTGTCATTAAGAGTAAAACCTAATTTTTGTATTTGTAAACCTTACCAAAATACCTGATTCTATTAAAACTCACATGGATTCAATATTACAGCCATTTTTTTTGCGTGTTTGGTTTTGGAGTTATGTTTATAAAACTTTCATATTTAGTATGAAAGTTATACCACCATTTTGAGTAAAAAAACGAATTTGTATATTTACAAACCTTACAAAATATTTTTTTCCATTAAAATTCACAAAGATACATTTCTCCAGGCATTATTAGCCATTTAGCATGTTTGGTTTAGGAGTTATGTTAAAAAAAACTGTCATTTTGAACGTTGCAGTTATCCGTCATTATGAGTAAAACCTAATTTCTGTATTTGTAAACCTTACCAAAATACCCTATTCTGATAAAACTCACATATATTCAAAATTACAGGCATTTTTAGACGGATTGCATGTTTGGTTTTGGAGTTATGTTTGTATAACTTTCATATATAGTATGACAGCTATACTGTTAAATTGAGTAAAAAAACAAACTTGTGTCTTTACAAACCTTTCAAAATATTTTTTTTTCCAGTAATCTCACAAAAGTACATTTCTCCAGGCATTATTAGCCATTTTGCATGTGTGGTTTAGGAGTTATGTTTACATAACTGTCATATTGAATGTGGCAGATATACTGTCATTTTGAGTAAAACCAATATGTACGAGAACGGGAGCGGAACTGAAGCTCCTCTTGAGACTCTGGAACGCCACGTCTGCCTCCTCGTTCCAAACAAAAGCAGTAAGTGTAGATGTAAGTGCGTGGAGAGGTGCAGCTACCTTACTGAAGTTGAGTATGAATCGACGGTAAAATCCAGCAAAGCCTAGGAATCTCCTCAGTTCAGTACGAGAGGTTGGTTGAGGCCACTCCACCACTGCCTTGACCTTCTTGGGGTCGGCTCGGATGTTTGATGATGTGGCCCAGGAAGTTTACGGAAGAAGAATGGAACTCACATTTCTCTGCCTTGATGAACAAGCGGTTCTCGAGGAGGCGCTGTAGAACCAGACGGACGTGCTGCTGATGTGCCTGTTGTGAGAGAAGATCAGAATATCGTCCAGGTAAACAACCACAAATTTCTCGAGCATGTCTCTTAAAACGTCATTGACCAGAACTTGGAAGACGGCTGGGGAGTTGGTCAGGCCGAAGGGCATGACCCGATACTCGAAATGGCCTAGGTGTGTGTTGAAAGCTGTCTTCCACTCGTCCCTCTTCCTAATCCGGACGAGATGGTAAGCATCGCGGAGGTCAAGTTTGGTGAAGACTGTTGCAGGAGCCAGAGGTTCGAAGGAGGAGCTCATGAGTGGAAGAGGATACCTGTTCTTGACTGTGATGGCGTTGAGTCTTCAGTAATCGATGCAAGGGCGTAGGGAGCCATCCTTCTTGCCGACAAAGAAAAATCCAGCGGCTACTGGTGATTTGGAGGGAGTGATGATTCCTGATGCGAGTGAGTCCGTGATATAGTCAGACATGGCCTTCTTCTCTGGTACGGACAGGTTGTACAGTCGGCTAGAAGGGAGTACTGCGTCGGGTATGAGATCGATGGCACAGTCGTACGGTCCGTGCGGGGGTAGGGATAGTGCCCGGGCCTTACTGAATACGGCTGCAAGGTCATGGTAGACAGCAAGAACCCCAGACAGGTCGGACGGGGATGACTCGGGCTTGGGGTTCTCTGAGACGAGGGCTGCTGCCTTGAGGCAGTTAGCATGGCATGCTGGGCTCTAGGCCAAGATTCTCCCTGAAACCCAGGAAATATGGGGGTCGTGCTGGCGAAGCCATGCACGGCCGAGGACAAGAGGAGCTACGGGGGCGTTGAGGATCAAAAAGCTGATTTGTTCCGTGTGGTTGCCCGACAGGGTTAGTGTGACCAGTGCTGTACGGTGGGTGATAGGTCCCAAGGGGTGTCCATCCAAGGCCTGAGCTGGTAAGGACTTCTCCAGGGGCAGAAGTTCAATCCCGGCTTGACAGGCAAAATCATGGTCCAGGAAGCTCTCATCTGCACCTGAGTCCAAATATGCTCCCACCCTCAGACCCTTTGACTCCCAAGATAAAGTAGCAGGGAAGAGACTGCCAGGGTCACTGCGACCCTGGGGAAAGGTGGTATGGCTCACTAGTACTCCCCTTACTAGTGAGCCTGATCTTTTGGTCGTGTGGGGCAGGTCTGGATCATGTGACCCGCACAACCACAGTAGAGGCAGAGGCGCTGCCGGAACCTCCTCTCCCGTTCCTCCGTGGCAAGTCAAGTCCTGCCCAACTGCATGGGTTCCACCCTACTGGAAGGTGCGGGAAAAAACCCAGACTGGTCTACCAAGGGGGCGCCTTCAGCCCGATATCTGGGAGCAGTAGGGGAATAGGACGCGGTCCGATTCTCCCACGCCGGCCGTCTGGTCCTCTCGCGGGCTGCGAGTCTTCGTTCCGCTGCCCGTTCCTTTAGCCTCTGGTCCATGAGCAGGGCCAACTGGATGAGGTCATGGTAGGTGGCCGGGCGGTCTCGCAACAATCCGTCCTTGATTTCGTCGGAGAGGCCCCGACGATAGGCGCTCAACAAGGCCTTATTATCCCACCCGCTGTCTGCGGCCAAGGTGCGGAACTCGAGGGTGTAGTCTGCAACAGACCGAGAACCTTGCTGGAGGAGTGAGGACGTGAGGCGGCGTCTCCTCCATCCGTAGGGTGATCAAAAACTGCCTGGAACTCAGAGCATAACGCGGCAAAATTTGTGCTGAGGCCAATGTTGTGGTCAACTGCTGCCGTGTATTCTTGTCAATAATGAAAAAATAAAGGCTATCTTGGCCCCGTCATATTTAGTATGACAGTTATACCGTCATATTGAGTAAAGAAAAACTATTCTTGTGAGTTTTACTCTTAACATATGCTATTTTAAGGCTTGCAAACACAAAAAGTAGTTTTTTTTACTCATTATGCTGGTAATGTTCTTAAAATCCTGAGATAATGCGAAAAAAGCAATACAAATGTTTTACAACATAATTCCTACACCAAACATGCAAAATGTCTAATAATGCCTGGAGACATGTATCTTTGTTAGTTTAACTAAAAAAATCATATTTTGAAAGGTTTGCAACGATGCAAGTTAATATTTTTATTTAAATATGACAGTATAACTGTCATACCAAATATGAATGTTATATAAACTTAACTCCAAAACTGAACATGCATTATGCCTAAAAATGCCTGTAATATTGTATCTATGCTAGTTTTACCAGAATTAGGTAATTTGGTAAGGTTTATGAATACAAAAAATGGGTTTTTCTCATAAAGACAGTATAACTGCTACATTCTATTTGACAGGTATTTAAACATAACTTCCTAACCACACATGCAAATAGGCTAATAAAGGCTAAAACAATACATCCTTGTGAGTTTTACTCTAAACATATGCTATTTTAAGGCTTGCAAACACAAAAAGTAGTTTTTTTACTCATGATAGTAATGTTCTTAAAATCCTGAGATAATGCAAAAAAAGCAATACAAATGTTTTTCAACATAATTCCTACACCAAACATGAAAAATGTCTAATAATGCCTGGAGACATGTATCTTTGTTCGTTTTAATATAAAAATGATATTTTGTAAGTTTTGCAAATACGCAAGTTCGGTTTTTTAATTCATAATGACAGTATAACTGTCATACCATATAACATTTAAATAAACATAGCTCCAAAACTGAACATGCATTATGTCTAAAAATGCCTAAAATATTGTATCTATTTGAGTTTTACAAGAATCAGGTAATTTGTTAAGGTTTACAAATACAAAAATTGGTTTTTTTTCATAATGACAGTATAACTGCTACATTCAATTTGACAGTTATTTAAACATAACTTCATAATAACACATGCAAATAGGCCAAAAAAGCCGAAAACAATGAATCCTTGTGAGTTTTACTCTAAACATATGCTATTTTAAGGCTTGCAAACACAAAAAGTAGTTTTTTACTCATTATGACAGTAATGTTTTTAAAATCCTGAGATAATGCGAAAAAAGCAATAAAAATGTTTTACAACATAATTCCTACACCAAACATGCAAAATGTCTAATAATGCCTGGAGACATGTATCTTTGTTAGTTTTACTAGAAAAATAATCTTTTGTAAGTTTTGCTAAGACACAAGTTAGTTTTTTTAATACAATATGACAGTATAACTGTCATACCAAATATGAAAGTTATATAAACATAACTCCAAAACCAAACATGCATTATGTCTAAAAATGCCTGTAATATTGTATCCATGTAAGTTTTACTAGAATCAGTTGTTTTTGTAAGTTTTGCAAATACAAATGAGTGTTTTTAATCACTAGGACAGTTTTAAAAATAACTGTCACATTCAATCTGACAGTTATCTCTCCTAATCCAAACATGCTAAATGGCTAATAATGCCTGGAGAAATTAATCTTTGTGAGTTTTACTGGAAAAAAAATATTTTGTAATGTTTGTAAAGACACAAGTTAGTTTTTTTACTTAATATGACAGTATAACTGTCTTACTAAATATGAAAGTTAAATAAACATAACTCCAAAACCAAACTTGCAATCCGTCTAAAAATGCCTGTAGTATTGAATCTATGTGAGTTTTACCAGAATCAGATATTTTGGTAAGGTTTACAAATACAAAACTTGGGTTATACTCATAATGACAGTATACTGCAACATTTGATATGACAGTTATTTTAACATAACTCTTAAACCACACATGCAAAATGGCTAATAATGCCTGGAGAAATGTATCTTTGTAAGTTTTACTAGAAAAACATATTTTGTAAGGTTTGTAAAGACAAGAGTTCGTTTTTTTTACTCAATATGATGGTATAACTGTTATACTAAATATGAAAGTTATATAAACATAATTCCGAAACCAAACTTGCAATATGTCTTAAACTGCCTGTAATATTGAATCCATACAAAAATTGGGTTTTTCTCACAATGACAGTATAACTGCCACATACCAAATGACAGTTTTTTAAACATAAATCCTAAACCAAACATGCTAAATGGCTAATAATGCCTGGAGAAAGGTATATTTGTAAGTTTTACTGGAGAAAAAAAAACATTTTTTAAGGTTTGTGAAGACACAAGTTATTTTTTTTTTACTCAATATGATTGTATAACTGTCATACTAAATATGAAAGTTATATAAACATAACTCCAAAACCAAACATGCCTTATGTCTAAAAATGCTTGAATTTGGAATCTATATGAGTTTTACTAGAAACAGGTATTTTGGTAAGGTTTACAAATACAAACATTAGGTTTTACTCATAATGACAGTATACTGCCACATACCAAATGACAGTTTTTTAAACATAACTCCTAAACCAAACATGCTAAATGGCTAATTATGCCTGGAGAAAGGTATCTTTGTGAGTTTTACTGGGAAAAAAATATTTTGTAAGGTTTGTAAAGACACCAGTTAGTTTTGTTTTACTCAAATTGATTGTACAGATACGGTGTTGTTTCTGCTGGGCAAGTATGCCTGACGCGCCTCCTACAGCGCCTTTGAGTCACCTGCAGGGTCATCAGCCGGGGACCACCGCTCATTGGAGTTTCGCTCTCTTTAACCCCGGAACGCCTCCTGGTGGCGGAGCGGTGGCAGGGACGTCTCCCTGCCACCCCCTGCAGCTGACCCATCTTATTGCCTCGACCCCCAGTACTTATCCCTCCTCCTCAACCACAACCAGAAGCTTCCCTTTTCTGCTTCCTCAGCAAGGGCCTTAGCTTCCCATTGGAGCTTAGCCCCAGTCGTTCCCACATCTCGGAGCAGCCTTATAGTTGATATGCCGACGAAGCCCCGACAGCCTACTTCCACAGGGTAGATGGTAGTGGACCAGCCTGCCTCTCTGCACTCAGCAGCCAGATCTGCATACTCATAATGACAGTATAACTGCTACATTCAATTTGACAGTTGTTTAAACATAACTTCATAATAGCACATGCAAATAGGCCAATAAAGCCTAAAACAATGCATCCTTGTGAGTTTTACTCTAAACATATGCTATTTTAAGGCTTGCTAACACAAAAAGTAGTTTTTTACTCATTATGACAGTAATGTTCTTAAAATCCTGATATAAAGCGAAAAAAGCAATAAAAATGTTTTACAACATAATTCCTACACCAAACATGCAAAATGTCTAATAATTTCTGGAGACATGTATCTTTGTTAGTTTTACTAGAAAAATTATCGTTTGTAAGTTTTGCAAATATGCAAGTTAGTTTTTTTAATTCATAATGACAGTATAACTGTAATACCAATTATGAAAGTTATTTAAACATAACTCCAAAACTGAACATGCATTATGTCTAAAAATGCCTAAAATAATGTATCAATGTGAGTTTTACCATAATTAAGTAATTTGGTAAGGTTTACAAATACAAAAATTGGGGTTTTCTCATAATGACAGTATATCTGCTACATTCAATTTGACAGTTATTTAAACATAACTTCATAATAACACATGCAAATAGGCCAATAAAGCCTAAAACAATGCATCCTTGTGAGTTTTACTCTAAACATGCTATTTTAAAGCTTGCTAACACAAAAAGTAGTTTTTTACTCATTATGACAGTAATGTTCTTAAAATCCTGATATAATGCGAAAAAAGCAATAAAAATGTTTTACAACATAATTCCTACACCAAAAATGCAAAATGTCTAATAATGACTGGAGACATGTATCTTTGTTAGTTTTACTACAAAAATAATCTTTTGTAAGTTTTGCAAAAACGCAAGTTAGTTTTTTTTAATTCAATATGACATACCCAATATGAAAGTTATATAAACATAACTCCAAAACTAAAGATGCATTAAGTCTAAAAATGCCTGTAATTTTGTATCTATGTGAGTTTTACCATAATCAGGGAATTTGGTAAGGTTTACAAATACAACAATTGGGTTTTTAATAATACTGACAGTATAACTGCTACATTCAATTTGACAGTTATTTAAACATAACTTCATAATAACACTTGCAAATAGGCCAATAAAGCCTAAAACATTGCATCCTTGTGGGTTTTACTCTAAACATATGCTATTTTAAGGCTTGCAAACACAAAAAAAGTAGTTTTTTACTCATTATGACGGTAATGTTCTTAAAATCCTGAGATAGCGCGAAAAAAGCAATAAAAAAGTTTTTCAACATAAATCCTACACTAAACATGCAACATGTCTAATAATGCCTGGAAACATGTACCCTTGTTAGTTTCACTAGAAAAATTATCTTTTGTACGTTTTGCAAAGACGCAAGTTACTTTTTTTAATTCATAATGACAGTATAACTGTAATACCAAATATGAATGTTATATTAACATAACTCCAAAACTGAACATGCATTATGTTTAAAAATGCCTACAATAATGTATCAATGTGAGTTTAACCAGAATCAGGTAATTTGGTAAGGTTTACAAATACACAATTTGGGTTTTTCTCATAATGACAGTATAACTGCTACATTCAATTTGACAGTTATTTAAACATAACTTCATAATAACACATGCAAATAGGCCAATAAAGCCTAAAACAATGCATCCTTGTGAGTTTTACTCTAAACATATGCTATTTTAAGGCTTGCAAACACAAAAAGTCGTTTTTTACTCATTATGACAGTAATGTTCTTAAAATCCTGAGATAATGCGAAAAAAGCAATAAAAATGTTTTTCAACATAATTCCTACACCAAACATGAAAAATGTCTAATAATGCCTGGAGACTTATATCTTTGTTAGTTTTACTAGAAAATCAAATTTTGTAAGGTTTGCAAAGACACAAGATGTTTTTTTTAATTTAATATGACAGTATAGCTGTCATACTAAATATGAAAGTTATTTACACATAACTCCAAAATAAACATGCATTACGTCTAAAAATGCCTGTAATGTTTTATATACGTGAGTATTAACTACAGCACCAGAAATGTGCTACTGAAGCATGTCCGTTTTTTTGAATTTTTTGTAAGGGTCCCGCCTTACGAAATTTTAGCAAAACATTATTTCCGTAAACTATGCATTTTCTTCTATTTTTAGGTTGTGTCGGGACACCTGATGACGTTTTGAGACATTTTATACAACTACAGCAGCAGAAATGTGCTGCTGAAGCAAGTCCGTTTTTTTGAATTTTTTGTAAGGGTCCCTCCTTACGAAATTTTGGCAACATTTTTTTTTCGTAAACGATGCATTTTCTTCTATTTTTAGGTTGTGTCGGGACTCCTGATAACATTTTATACAACTACAGCACCAGAAATGTGCTGCTGAAGCAAGTCCGTTTTTTTTGAATTTTTTGTAAGGGTCCCGCCTTACGAAATTTTAGCAAACATTTTTTTTCGTAAACGATGCATTTTCTTCTATTTTTAGGTTGTGTCGGGACTCTTGATGACATTTTGAGACATTTTATACAACTACAGCAGCAGAAATGTGCTGCTGAAGCAAGTCTGTTTTTTTGAATTTTTTGTAAGGGTCCCGCCTTACGAAATTTTAGTAAAAATTTGTTTTCGTAAACGATGCATTTTCTTCTATTTTTAGGTTGTGTCGGGACTCCTGATGACATTTTGAGACATTTTATACAACTAAAGCACCAGAAATGTGCTGCTGAAGCAAGTCCGTTTTTTAAAATTTTTTGTAAGGGTCCCGCCTTACGAAATTTTAGCAACATTTTTTTTTCGTAAACGATGCATTTTCTTCTATTTTTAGGTTGTGTCGGGACTCCTGATGACATTTTGAAACATTTTATACAACGACAGCACCAGAAATATGCTGCTGAAGCAAGTCCGTTTTTTTGAATTTTTTGTAAGGGTCCCGCCTTACGAAATTTTAGCAAAACATTTTTTCCGTAAACTATGCATTTACTTCTATTTTTAGGTTGTGTCGGGACACCTGATGACGTTTTGAGACATTTTATACAACTACAGCAGCAGAAATGTGCTGCTGAAGCAAGTCCGTTTTTTTGAATTTTTTGTAAGGGTCCCGCCTTACAAAATTTTAGCAAACATTTTTTTCCGTAAACTATGCATTTTCTTCTACTTTTAGGTTGTGTCGGGACACCTGATGACGTTTTGAGACATTTTATACAACTACAGCAGCAGAACTGTGCTGCTGAAGCAAGTCCGTTTTTTTGAATTTTTTGTAAGGGTCCCGCCTTACGAAATTTTAGCAAAACATTTTTTCCGTAAACTAAGCATTTTCTTCTATTTTTAGGTTGTGTCGGGACACCTGATGACGTTTTGAGACATTTTATACAACTACATCACCAGAAATGTGCTGCTGAAGCAAGTCCGTTTTTTTGAATTTTTTGTAAGGGTCCCGTCTTACGAAATTTTAGCAAAAAATTTTTTACGTAAACTATGCATTTTCTTCTATTTTTAGGTTGGGACACCTGATGACGTTTTGAGACATTTTATACAACTACAGCAGCAGAAATGTGCTGCTGAAGCAAGTCCGTTTTTTTTGAATTTTTTGTAAGGGTCCCGCCTTACGAAATTTTAGCAAACATTTTTTTTCGTAAACGATGCATTTTCTTCTATTTTTAGGTTGTGTCGGGACTCTTGATGACATTTTGAGACATTTTATACAACTACAGCAGCAGAAATGTGCTGCTGAAGCAAGTCTGTTTTTTTGAATTTTTTGTAAGGGTCCCGCCTTACGAAATTTTAGTAAAAATTTGTTTTCGTAAACGATGCATTTTCTTCTATTTTTAGGTTGTGTCGGGACTCCTGATGACATTTTGAGACATTTTATACAACTAAAGCACCAGAAATGTGCTGCTGAAGCAAGTCCGTTTTTTAAAATTTTTTGTAAGGGTCCCGCCTTACGAAATTTTAGCAACATTTTTTTTTCGTAAACGATGCATTTTCTTCTATTTTTAGGTTGTGTCGGGACTCCTGATGACATTTTGAAACATTTTATACAACGACAGCACCAGAAATATGCTGCTGAAGCAAGTCCGTTTTTTTGAATTTTTTGTAAGGGTCCCGCCTTACGAAATTTTAGCAAAACATTTTTTCCGTAAACTATGCATTTACTTCTATTTTTAGGTTGTGTCGGGACACCTGATGACGTTTTGAGACATTTTATACAACTACAGCAGCAGAAATGTGCTGCTGAAGCAAGTCCGTTTTTTTGAATTTTTTGTAAGGGTCCCGCCTTATGAAATTTTAGCAAAAATTTTTTTACGTAAACTAAGCAATTTTTTCTATTTTTAGGTTGTGTCGGGACACCTGATGACGTTTTGAGACATTTTATACAACTACAGCAGCAGAAAGTGCTGCTGAAGCAAATTTTAGCAACATTTTTTTTCCGTAAACTATACATTTTCTTCTATTTTTAGGTTGTGTCGGGACACATGATGACGTTTTGAGACATTTTATACAACTACAGCAGCAGAAATGTGCTGCTGAAGCAAGTCCGTGTTTTTGAATTTTTTGTAAGGGTCTCCCGCCTTACGAAATTTTGGCAACATTTTTTTTTTGTAAACGATGCATTTTCTTCTATTTTTAGGTTGTCTCGGGACACCTGATGACGTTTTGAGACATTTTATACAACTACAGCAGCAGAAATGTGCTGCTGAGGCAAGTCCGTTTTTTTGAATTTTTTGTAAGGGTCCCGCCTAACGAAATTTTAGCAAACATTTTTTTCCGTAAACTATGCATTTTCTTCTATTTTTAGGTTGTGTCGGGACACCTGATGACGTTTTGAGACATTTTATACAACTACAGCAGCAGAAATATACTGCTGAAGCAAGTCCGTTTTTTTGAATTTTTTGTAAGGGTCTCCCACCTTACGAAATTTTGGCAACATTTTTTTTTCGTAAACGATGCATTTTCTTCTATTTTTAGATTGTGTCGGGACTCCTGATGACGTTTAGAGACATTTTATACAACTACAGCAGCAGAAATGTGCTGCTGAAGCAAGTCAGTTTTTTTGAATTTTTTGTAAGGGTCCCGCCTTACGAAATTTTAGCAAAACATTATTTCCGTAAACTATGCATTTTCTTCTATTTTTAGGTTGTGTCGGGACACCTGATGACGTTTTGAGACATTTTATACAACTACAGCAGCAGAAATGTGCTGCTGAAGCAAGTCCGTTTTTTTGAATTTTTTGTAAGGGTCCCGCCTTACAAAATTTTAGCAAACATTTTTTTCCGTAAACTATGCATTTTCTTCTACTTTTAGGTTGTGTCGGGACACCTGATGACGTTTTGAGACATTTTATACAACTACAGCAGCAGAAATGTGCTGCTGAAGCAAGTCCGTTTTTTTGAATTTTTTGTAAGGGTCCTGCCTTACGAAATTTTAGCAAAACATTTTTTCCGTAAACTAAGCATTTTCTTCTATTTTTAGGTTGTGTCGGGACACCTGATGAAGTTTTGAGACATTTTATACAACTACATCACCAGAAATGTGCTGCTGAAGCAAGTCCGTTTTTTTGAATTTTTTGTAAGGGTCCCGTCTTACGAAATTTTAGCAAAAAAATTTTTACGTAAACTATGCATTTTCTTCTATTTTTAGGTTGGGACACCTGATGACGTTTTGAGACATTTTATACAACTACAGCAACAGAAATGTGCTGCTGAAGCAAGTCCGTTTTTTTTTAATTTTTTGTAAGGGTCCCGCCTTACGAAATTTTAGCAAACATTTTTTTTCGTAAACGATGCATTTTCTTCTATTTTTAGGTTGTTTCGGGACTCTTGATGACATTTTGAGACATTTTATACAACTACAGCAGCAGAAATGTGCTGCTGAAGCAAGTCTGTTTTTTTGAATTTTTTGTAAGGGTCCCGCCTTACGAAATTTTAGTAAAAATTTGTTTCCGTAAACGATGCATTTTCTTTTATTTTTAGGTTGTGTCGGGACTCCTGATGACATTTTGAGACATTTTATACAACTAAAGCACCAGAAATATACTGCTGAAGCAAGTCCGTTTTTTTGAATTTTTTGTAAGGGTCTCCCACCTTACGAAATTTTGGCAACATTTTTTTTTCGTAAACGATGCATTTTCTTCTATTTTTAGATTGTGTCGGGACTCCTGATGACGTTTTGAGACATTTTATACAACTACAGCAGCAGAAATGTGCTGCTGAAGCAAGTCAGTTTTTTTGAATTTTTTGTAAGGGTCCCGCCTTACGAAATTTTAGCAAAACATTATTTCCATAAACTATGCATTTTCTTCTATTTTTAGGTTGTGTCGGGACACCTGATGACGTTTTGAGACATTTTATACAACTACAGCAGCAGAAATGTGCTGCTGAAGCAAGTCCGTTTTTTTTTATTTTTTGTAAGGGTCCCGCCTTACAAAATTTTAGCAAACATTTTTTTCCGTAAACTATGCATTTTCTTCTACTTTTAGGTTGTGTCGGGACACCTGATGACGTTTTGAGACATTTTATACAACTACAGCAGCAGAAATGTGCTGCTGAAGCAAGTCCGTTTTTTTGAATTTTTTGTAAGGGTCCCGTCTTATGAAATTTTAGCAAAAAAATTTTTACGTAAACTATGCATTTTCTTCTATTTTTAGGTTGGGACACCTGATGACGTTTTGAGACATTTTATACAACTACAGCAGCAGAAATGTGCTGCTGAAGCAAGTCCGTTTTTTTTTTATTTTTTGTAAGGGTGCCGCCTTACGAAATTTTAGCAAACATTTTTTTTCGTAAACGATGCATTTTCTTCTATTTTTAGGTTGTGTCGGGACTCTTGATGACATTTTGAGACATTTTATACAACTACAGCAGCAGAAATGTGCTGCTGAAGCAAGTCTGTTTTTTTGAATTTTTTGTAAGGGTCCCGCCTTACGAAATTTTAGTAAAAATTTGTTTCCGTAAACGATGCATTTTCTTCTATTTTTAGGTTGTGTCGGGACTCCTGATGACATTTTGAGACATTTTATACAACTAAAGCACCAGAAATGTGCTGCTGAAGCAAGTCCGTTTTTTTTAATTTTTTGTAAGGGTCCCGCCTTACGAAATTTTAGCAACATTTTTTTTTCGTAAACGATGCATTTTATTCTTTTTTTAGGTTGTGTCGGGACTCCTGATGACATTTTGAAACATTTTATACAACTACAGCAGCAGAAATGTGCTGCTGAAGCAAGTCTGTTTTTTTGAATTTTTTGTAAGGGTCCCGCCTTACGAAATTTTAGTAAAAATTTGTTTCCGTAAACGATGCATTTTCTTCTATTTTTAGGTTGTGTCGGGACTCCTGATGACATTTTGAGACATTTTATACAACTAAAGCACCAGAAATGTGCTGCTGAAGCAAGTCCGTTTTTTTTAATTTTTTGTAAGGGTCCCGCCTTACGAAATTTTAGCAACATTTTTTTTTCGTAAACGATGCATTTTCTTCTATTTTTAGGTTGTGTCGGGACTCCTGATGACATTTTGAAACATTTTATACAACGACAGCACCAGAAATATGCTGCTGAAGCAAGTCCGTTTTTTTGAATTTTTTTGTAAGGGTCCCGCCTTACAAAATTTTAGCAAAACATTTTTTCCGTAAACTATGCATTTACTTCTATTTTTAGGTTGTGTCGGGACACCTGATGACGTTTTGAGACATTTTATACAACTACAGCAGCAGAAATGTGCTGCTGAAGCAAGTCCGTTTTTTTGAATTTTTTGTAAGGGTCCCGCCTTATGAAATTTTAGCAAAAAATTTTTTACGTAAACGATGCATTTTTTTCTATTTTTAGGTTGTGTCGGGACACCTGATGACGTTTTGAGACATTTTATACAACGACAGCCCCAGAAATATGCTGCTGAAGCAAGTCCGTTTTTTTGAATTTTTTGTAAGGGTCCCGCCTTAAGAAATTTTAGCAACATTTTTTTTTCTTAAACGATGCATTTTTTTCTATTTTTAGGTTGTGTCGGGACTCCTGATGACATTTTGAGACATTTTATACGACAGCACCAGAAATATGCTGCTGAAGCAAGTCCGTTTTTTTGAATTTTTTGTAAGGGTCCTGCCTTACGAAATTTTAGCAAAACATTTTTTCCGTAAACTATGCATTTACTTCTATTTTTAGGTTGTGTCGGGACACCTGATGACGTTTTGAGACATTTTATACAACTACAGCAGCAGAAATGTGCTGCTGAAGCAAGTCCGTTTTTTTGAATTTTTTGTAAGGGTCCCGCCTTATGAAATTTTAGCAAAAATTTTTTTACGTAAACTAAGCATTTTTTTCTATTTTTAGGTTGTGTCGGGACTCTTGATGACGTTTTGAGACATTTTATACAACTACAGCAGCAGAAATGTGCTGCTGAAGCAAGTCCGTTTTTTTGAATTTTTTGTAAGGGTCCCGCCTTACGAAATTTTAGCAACATTTTTTTTCCGTAAACTATACATTTTCTTCTATTTTTAGGTTGTGTCGGGACACCTGATGACGTTTTGAGACATTTTATACAACTACAGCACCAGAAATGTGCTGCTGAAGCAAATCTGTTTTTTTGAATTTTTTGTAAGGGTCCCGCCTTACGAAATTTTGGCAACATTTTTTCTTTGTAAACGATGCATTTTCTTCTATTTTTAGGTTGTGTCGGGACTCCTGATGACATTTTGAGACATTTTATACAACTACAGCACCAGAAATGTGCTGCTGAAGCAAGTCCGTTTTTTTGAATTTTTTGTAAGGGTCCCGCCTTACGAAATTTTAGCAACATTTTTTTTCCGTAAACTATGCATTTTCTTCTATTTTTAGGTTGTGTCGGGACACCTGATGACGTTTTGAGACATTTTATACAACTACAGCAGCAGAAATGTGCTGGTGAAGCAAGTCCATTTTTTTTGAATTTTTTGTAAGGGTCCCGCCTTACGAAATTTTAGCAAACATTTTTTTCCGTAAACTATGCATTTTCTTCTATTTTTAGGTTGTGTCGGGACACCTGATGACGTTTTGAGACATTTTATACAACTACAGCAGCAGAAATGTGCTGCCCGTAAACTATGCATTTTCTTCTATTTTTAGGTTGTGTCGGGAAACCTGATGACGTTTTGAGACATTTTATACAACTACAGCAGCAGAAATGTGCTGCTGAAGCAAGTTCGTATTTTTGAATTTTTTGTAAGGGTCCCGCCTTACGAAATTTTAGCAAATTTTTTTTTCCGTAAACTATGCATTTTCTTCTATTTTTAGGTTGTGTCGGGACACCTGATGACGTTTTGAGACATTTTATACAACTACAGCAGCAGAAATGTGCTGCTGAAGCAAGTCCGTTTTTTTGAATTTTTTGTAAGGGTCCCGCCTTACGAAATTTTGGCAAAATGTTTTTTTCGTAAACGATGCATTTTCTTCTATTTTTAGGTTGTGTCGGGACTCCTGATGACATTTTGAGACATTTTATACAACCACAGCACCAGAAATGTGCTGCTGAAGCAAGTCCGTTTTTTTAAATTTTTTGTAAGGTTCCCGCCTTACGAAATGTTAGCAAAAATGTTTTTCCGTAAACTATGCATTTTCTTCTATTTTTAAGTTGTGTCGGGACTCCTGATGACATTTTATGCAACTACAGCACCAGAAATGTGCTGCTGAAGCAAGTCCGTTTTTTTGTTTTTTTGTAAGGGTCCTGCCTTACGAAATTTTAGCAAAAAAATTTTCCCGTAAATTATGCATTTTCTTCTATTTTTAGGTTGTGTCGGGACACCTGATGACGTTTTGACACATTTTATACAACTACAGCAGCAGAAATGTGCTGCTGAAGCAAGTCCGTTTTTTTGAATATTTTGTAAAGGTCCCGCCCAACGAAATTTTAGCAAAATTTTTTTTCCGTAAACTATGCATTTTCTTCTATTTTTAGGTTGTGTCGGGACACCTGATGACATTTTGAGACATTTTATACAACTATAGCAGCAGAAATGTGCTGCTGAAGCAAGTCCGTTTTTTTGAATGTTTTGTAAGGGTCCCGCCTTACGAAATTTTAGCAAACATTTTTTTCCGTAAACTATGCATTTTCTTCTATTTTTAGGTTGTGTCGGTACACCTGATGACGTTTTGAGACATTTTATACAACTACAGCAGCAGAAATGTGCTGCTGAAGCAAGTCCGTTTTTTTGAATTTTTTGTAAGGGTCCCGCCTTACGAAATTTTAGCAAAACATTTTTTCCGTAAACTAAGCATTTTCTTCTATTTTTAGGTTGTGTCGGGACACCTGATGACGTTTTGAGACATTTTATACAACTACAGCACCAGAAATGTGCTGCTGAAGCAAGTCCGTTTTTTTAAATTGTTTGCAAGGGTCCCGCCTTACGAAATTTTAGCAAAACTTTTTTTTCGTAAACGATGCATTTTCTTCTATTTTTAGGTTGTGTCGGGACTCCTGATGACATTTTGAGACATTTTATACAACTACAGCACCAGAAATGTGCTGCTGAAGCAAGTCCGTTTTTTTGAATTTTTTGTAAGGGTCCCGTTTTACGAAATTTTAGCAAACATTTTTTTTCGTAAACGATGCATTTTCTTCTATTTTTAGGTTGTGTCGGGACTCCTGATGACATTTTGAGACATTTTATACAACTACAGCACCAGAAATGTGCTGCTGAAGCAAGTCCGTTTTTTTGAATTTTTTGTAAGGGTCCCGTCTTACGAAATTTTAACAAACATTTTTTTTTGTAAACGATGCATTTTCTTCTATTTTTAGGTTGTGTCGGGACTCTTGATGACATTTTGAGACATTTTATACAACTACAGCAGCAGAAATGTGCTGCTGAAGCAAGTCTGTTTTTTTGAATTTTTTGAGACATTTAAACGACTGCCTTACGAAATTTTAGTAAAATTTTTTTTTCGTAAACGATGCATTTTCTTCTATTTTTAGGTTGTGTCGGGACTCCTGATGACATTTTGAGACATTTCATACAACTAAAGCACCAGAAATGTGCTGCTGAAGCAAGTCCGTTTTTTTGAATTTTTTGTAAGGGTCCCGCCTTACGAAATTTTAGCAACATTTTTTTTTCGTAAACGATGCATTTTCTTCTATTTTTAGGTTGTGTCGGGACTCCTGATGACATTTTGAGACATTTTATACAACGACAGCACCAGAAATATGCTGCTGAAGCAAGTCCGTTTTTTTAAATTGTTTGCAAGGGTCCCGCCTTACGAAATTTTAGCAAAACTTTTTTTTCGTAAACGATGCATTTTCTTCTATTTTTAGGTTGTGTCGGGACTCCTGATGACATTTTGAGACATTTTATACAACCACAGCACCAGAAATGTGCTGCTGAAGCAAGTCCGTTTTTTTGAATTTTTTGTAAGGGTCCCGTTTTACGAAATTTTAGCAAAAATTTTTTTTCGTAAACGATGCATTTTCTTCTATTTTTAGGTTGTGTCGGGACTCCTGATGACATTTTGAGACATTTTATACAACTACAGCACCAGAAATGTGCTGCTGAAGCAAGTCCGTTTTTTTGAATTTTTTGTAAGGGTCCCGTCTTACGAAATTTTAGCAAACATTTTTTTTCGTAAACGATGCATTTTCTTCTATTTTTAGGTTGTGTCGGGACTCTTGATGACATTTTGAGACATTTTATACAACTACAGCAGCAGAAATGTGCTGCTGAAGCAAGTCTGTTTTTTTGAATTTTTTGAGACATTTAAACGACTGCCTTACGAAATTTTAGTAAAATTTTTTTTTCGTAAACGATGCATTTTCTTCTATTTTTAGGTTGTGTCGGGACTCCTGATGACATTTTGAGACATTTTATACAACTAAAGCACCAGAAATGTGCTGCTGAAGCAAGTCCGTTTTTTTGAATTTTTTGTAAGGGTCCCGCCTTACGAAATTTTAGCAACATTTTTTTTTCGTAAACGATGCATTTTCTTCTATTTTTAGGTTGTGTCGGGACTCCTGATGACATTTTGAGACATTTTATACAACGACAGCACCAGAAATATGCTGCTGAAGCAAGTCCGTTTTTTTGAATTTTTTGTAAGGGTTCCGCCTTACGAAATTTTAGCAACATTTTTTTTTCTTAAACGATGCATTTTTTTTTCTATTTTTAGGTTGTGTCGGGACTCCTGATGACATTTTGAGACATTTTATACGACAGCACCAGAAATATGCTGCTGAAGCAAGTCCGTTTTTTTGAATTTTTTGTAAGGGTCCTGCCTTACGAAATTTTAGCAAAACATTTTTTCCGTAAACTATGCATTTACTTCTATTTTTAGGTTGTGTCGGGACACCTGATGACGTTTTGAGACATTTTATACAACTACAGCAGCAGAAATGTGCTGCTGAAGCAAGTCCGTTTTTTTGAATTTTTTGTAAGGGTCCCGCCTTACGAAATTTTAGCAACATTTTTTTTCCGTAAACTATGCATTTTCTTCTATTTTTAGGTTGTGTCGGGACACCTGATGACGTTTTGAGACATTTTATACAACTACAGCACCAGAAATGTGCTGCTGAAGCAAGTCCGTTTTTTTGAATTTTTTGTAAGGGTCCCGCCTTACGAAATTTTAGCAAAAAATGTTTTCCGTAAACTTTGCATTTTCTTCTATTTTTAGGTTGTGTCGGGACACCTGATGACGTTTTGAGACATTTTATACAACTACAGCAGCAGAAATGTGCTGCTGAAGCAAGTCCGTTTTTTTGAATTTTTTGTAAGGGTCCCGCCTTACGAAATTTTGGCAACATTTTTTTTTTGTAAACGATGCATTTTCTTCTATTTTTAGGTTGTGTCGGGACTCCTGATGACATTTTGAGACATTTTATACAACTACAGCACCAGAAATGTGCTGCTGAAGCAAGTCCGTTTTTTTGAATTTTTTGTAAGGGTCCCGCCTTACGAAATTTTAGCAACATTTTTTTTCCGTAAACTATGCATTTTCTTCTATTTTTAGGTTGTGTCGGGACACCTGATGACGTTTTGAGACATTTTATACAACTACAGCAGCAGAAATGTGCTGGTGAAGCAAGTCCATTTTTTTTGAATTTTTTGTAAGGGTCCCGCCTTACGAAATTTTAGCAAACATTTTTTTCCGTAAACTATGCATTTTCTTCTATTTTTAGGTTGTGTCGGGACACCTGATGACGTTTTGAGACATTTTATACAACTACAGCAGCAGAAATGTGCTGCCCGTAAACTATGCATTTTCTTCTATTTTTAGGTTGTGTCGGGAAACCTGATGACGTTTTGAGACATTTTATACAACTACAGCAGCAGAAATGTGCTGCTGAAGCAAGTCCGTTTTTTTGAATTTTTTGTAAGGGTCCCGCATTACGAAATTTTAGCAAACATTTTTTTCCGTAAACTATGCATTTTCTTCTATTTTTAGGTTGTGTCGGGACACCTGATGACGTTTTGAAACATTTTGTTCAACTACAGCAGCAGAAATGTGCTGCTGAAGCAAGTTCGTGTTTTTGAATTTTTTGTAAGGGTCCCGCCTTACGAAATTTTAGCAACATTTTTTTTCCGTAAACTATGCATTTTCTTCTATTTTTAGGTTGTGTCGGGACACCTGATGACGTTTTGAGACATTTTATACAACTACAGCAGCAGAAATGTGCTGCTGAAGCAAGTCCGTTTTTTTGAATTTTTCTAAGGGTCCCGCCTAACGAAATTTTAGCAAAACATTTTTTCCGTAAACTATGCATTTTCTTCTATTTTTAGGTTGTGTCGGGACACCTGATGACGTTTTGAGACATTTTATACAACTACAGCAGCAGAAATGTGCTGCTGAAGCAAGTCCGTTTTTTTAAATTTTTTGTAAGGGTCCCGCCTTACGAAATTTTGGCAAAATTTTTTTTTCGTAAACGATGCATTTTCTTCTATTTTTAGGTTGTGTCGGGACTCCTGATGACATTTTGAGACATTTTATACAACCACAGCACCAGAAATGTGCTGCTGAAAAGCAAGTCCGTTTTTTTTAATTTTTTGTAAGGTTCCCGCCTTGCGAAATGTTAGCAAAAATGTTTTTCCGTAAACTATGCATTTTCTTCTATTTTTAAGTTGTGTCGGGACTCCTGATGACATTTTATACAACTACAGCACCAGAAATGTGCTGCTGAAGCAAGTCCGTTTTTTTGTTTTTTTGTAAGGGTCCTGCCTTACGAAATATTAGCAAAAATTTTTTCCCTTAAATTATGCATTTTCTTCTATTTTTAGGTTGTGTCGGGACACCTGATGACGTTTTGAGACATTTTATACAACTACAGCAGCAGAAATGTGCTGCTGAAGCAAGTCCGTTTTTTTGAATATTTTGTAAAGGTCCCGCCCAACGAAATTTTTGCAAAAATTTTTTTCCGTAAACTATGCATTTTCTTCTATTTTTAGGTTGTGTCGGGACACCTGATGACGTTTTGAGACATTTTATACAACTATAGCAGCAGAAATGTGCTGCTGAAGCAAGTCCGTTTTTTTGAATGTTTTGTAAGGGTCCCGCCTTACGAAATTTTAGCAAACATTTTTTCCGTAAACTAAGCATTTTCTTCTATTTTTAGGTTGTGTCGGGACACCTGATGACGTTTTGAGACATTTTATACAACTACAGCACCAGAAATGTGCTGCTGAAGCAAGTCCGTTTTTTAAATTTTTTGAAAGGGTCCCGCCTTACGAAATTTTAGCAAAACTTTTTTTTCGTAAACGATGCATTTTCTTCTATTTTTAGGTTGTGTCGGGACTCCTGATGACATTTTGAGACATTTTATACAACTACAGCAGCAGAAATGGGCTGCTGAAGCAAGTCCGTTTTTTTGAATTTTTTGTAAGGGTCCCGTCTTACGAAATTTTAGCAAACATTTTTTTTCGTAAACGATGCATTTTCTTCTATTTTTAGGTTGTGTCGGGACTCTTGATGACATTTTGAGACATTTTATACAACTACAGCAGCAGAAATGTGCTGCTGAAGCAAGTCTGTTTTTTTTTAATTTTTTGAGACATTTAAACGACTGCCTTACGAAATTTTAGTAAAATTTTTTTTTCGTAAACGATGCATTTTCTTCTATTTTTAGGTTGTGTCGGGACTCCTGATGACATTTTGAGACATTTTATACAACTAAAGCACCAGAAATGTGCTGCTGAAGCAAGTCCGTTTTTTTGAATTTTTTGTAAGGGTCCCGCCTTACGAAATTTTAGCAACATTTTTTTTTCGTAAACGATGCATTTTCTTCTATTTTTAGGTTGTGTCGGGACTCCTGATGACATTTTGAGACATTTTATACAACGACAGCACCAGCAATATGCTGCTGAAGCAAGTCCGTTTTTTTGAATTTTTTGTAAGGGTCCCGCCTTACGAAATTTTAGCAAACATTTTTTTCCGTAAACTATGCATTTTCTTCTATTTTTAGGTTGTCGGGACACCTGATGACGTTTTGAGACATTTTATACAACTACAGCAGCAGAAATGTGCTGCTGAAGCAAGTCCGTTCTTTTAAATTTTTTGCAAGGGTCCCGCCTTACGAAATTTTAGCAAAACTTTTTTTTCGTAAACGATGCATTTTCTTCTATTTTTAGGTCGTGTCGGGACTCCTGATGACATTTTGAGACATTTTATACAACTACAGCACCAGAAATGTGCTGCTGAAGCAAGTCCGTTTTTTTGAATTTTTTGTAAGGGTCCCGTCTTACGAATTTTTAGCAAACATTTTTTTTCGTAAACGATGCATTTTCTTCTATTTTTAGGTTGTGTCGGGACTCCTGATGACATTTTGAGACATTTTATACAACTAAAGCACGAGAAATGTGCTGCTGAAGCAAGTCCGTTTTTTTGAATTTTTTGAAAGGGTCCCGCCTTACGAAATTTTAGCAAAACTTTTTTTTCGTAAACTATGCATTTTCTTCTATTTTTAGGTTGTGTCGGGACTCCTGGTGACGTTTTGAGACATTTTATACAACTACAGCAGCAGAAATGTGCTGCTGAAGCAAGTCCGTTTTTTTGAATTTTTTGTAAGGGTCCCGCCTTACGAAATTTTAGCAAACATTTTTTTCCGTAAACTATGCATTTTCTTCTATTTTTAGGTTGTCGGGACACCTGATGACGTTTTGAGACATTTTATACAACTACAGCAGCAGAAATGTGCTGCTGAAGCAAGTCCGTTTTTTTGAATTTTTTGTAAGGGTCCCGCCTTACGAAATTTTAGCAAACATTTTTTAACGTAAACTAAGCATTTTCTTCTATTTTTAGGTTGTGTCGGGACACCTGATGACGTTTTGAGACATTTTATACAACTACAGCAGCAGAAATGTGCTGCTGAAGCAAGTCCGTTTTTTTGAATTTTTTGTAAGGGTCCCGCCTTACGAAATTTTAGCAAAATTTTTTTTCCGTAAACTATGCATTTTCTTCTATTTTTAGGTTGTGTCGGGACACCTGATGACGTTTTGAGACATTTTATACAACTACAGCACCAGAAATGTGCTGCTGAAGCAAGTCCGTTTTTTTGAATTTTTTGTAAGGGTCCCGCCTTACGAAATTTTAGCAAACATTTTTTTACGTAAACTTAGCATTTTCTTCTATTTTTAGGTTGTGTCGGGACACCTGATGACGTTTTGAGACATTTTATACAACTACAGCAGCAGAAATGTGCTGCTGAAGCAAGTCCGTTTTTTTGAATTTTTTGTAAGGGTCCCGCCTTACGAAATTTTAGCAAAATTTTTTTTCCGTAAACTATGCATTTTCTTCTATTTTTAGGTTGTGTCGGGACACCTGATGACGTTTTGAGACATTTTATACAACTACAGCACCAGAAATGTGCTGCTGAAGCAAGTCCGTTTTTTTGAATTTTTTGTAAGGGTCCCGCCTTACGAAATTTTAGCAAAAATTTTTTTCCGTAAACTATGCATTTTCTTCTATTTTTAGGTTGTGTCGGGACACCTGATGACGTTTTGAGACATTTTATACAACTACAGCAGCAGAAATGTGCTGCTGAAGCAAGTCCGTTTTTTTGAATATTTTGTAAACGTCCCGCCCAACGAAATTTTTGCAAAAATTTTTTTCCGTAAACTATGCATTTTCTTCTATTTTTAGGTTGTGTCGGGACACCTGATGACGTTTTGAGACATTTTATACAACGACAGCACCAGAAATATGCTGCTGAAGCAAGTCCGTTTTTTTGAATTTTTTTGTAAGGGTCCCGCCTTACAAAATTTTAGCAAAACATTTTTTCCGTAAACTATGCATTTACTTCTATTTTTAGGTTGTGTCGGGACACCTGATGACGTTTTGAGACATTTTATACAACTACAGCAGCAGAAATGTGCTGCTGAAGCAAGTCCGTTTTTTTGAATTTTTTGTAAGGGTCCCGCCTTATGAAATTTTAGCAAAAAAATTTTTACGTAAACGATGCATTTTTTTCTATTTTTAGGTTGTGTCGGGACACCTGATGACGTTTTGAGACATTTTATACAACGACAGCCCCAGAAATATGCTGCTGAAGCAAGTCCGTTTTTTTGAATTTTTTGTAAGGGTCCCGCCTTAAGAAATTTTAGCAACATTTTTTTTTCTTAAACGATGCATTTTTTTCTATTTTTAGGTTGTGTCGGGACTCCTGATGACATTTTGAGACATTTTATACGACAGCACCAGAAATATGCTGCTGAAGCAAGTCCGTTTTTTTGAATTTTTTGTAAGGGTCCTGCCTTACGAAATTTTAGCAAAACATTTTTTCCGTAAACTATGCATTTACTTCTATTTTTAGGTTGTGTCGGGACACCTGATGACGTTTTGAGACATTTTATACAACTACAGCAGCAGAAATGTGCTGCTGAAGCAAGTCCGTTTTTTTGAATTTTTTGTAAGGGTCCCGCCTTATGAAATTTTAGCAAAAATTTTTTTACGTAAACTAAGCATTTTTTTCTATTTTTAGGTTGTGTCGGGACTCTTGATGACGTTTTGAGACATTTTATACAACTACAGCAGCAGAAATGTGCTGCTGAAGCAAGTCCGTTTTTTTGAATTTTTTGTAAGGGTCCCGCCTTACGAAATTTTAGCAACATTTTTTTTCCGTAAACTATACATTTTCTTCTATTTTTAGGTTGTGTCGGGACACCTGATGACGTTTTGAGACATTTTATACAACTACAGCACCAGAAATGTGCTGCTGAAGCAAATCTGTTTTTTTGAATTTTTTGTAAGGGTCCCGCCTTACGAAATTTTGGCAACATTTTTTCTTTGTAAACGATGCATTTTCTTCTATTTTTAGGTTGTGTCGGGACTCCTGATGACATTTTGAGACATTTTATACAACTACAGCACCAGAAATGTGCTGCTGAAGCAAGTCCGTTTTTTTGAATTTTTTGTAAGGGTCCCGCCTTACGAAATTTTAGCAACATTTTTTTTCCGTAAACTATGCATTTTCTTCTATTTTTAGGTTGTGTCGGGACACCTGATGACGTTTTGAGACATTTTATACAACTACAGCAGCAGAAATGTGCTGGTGAAGCAAGTCCATTTTTTTTGAATTTTTTGTAAGGGTCCCGCCTTACGAAATTTTAGCAAACATTTTTTTCCGTAAACTATGCATTTTCTTCTATTTTTAGGTTGTGTCGGGACACCTGATGACGTTTTGAGACATTTTATACAACTACAGCAGCAGAAATGTGCTGCCCGTAAACTATGCATTTTCTTCTATTTTTAGGTTGTGTCGGGAAACCTGATGACGTTTTGAGACATTTTATACAACTACAGCAGCAGAAATGTGCTGCTGAAGCAAGTTCGTATTTTTGAATTTTTTGTAAGGGTCCCGCCTTACGAAATTTTAGCAAAATTTTTTTTCCGTAAACTATGCATTTTCTTCTATTTTTAGGTTGTGTCGGGACACCTGATGACGTTTTGAGACATTTTATACAACTACAGCAGCAGAAATGTGCTGCTGAAGCAAGTCCGTTTTTTTGAATTTTTTGTAAGGGTCCCGCCTTACGAAATTTTGGCAAAATGTTTTTTTCGTAAACGATGCATTTTCTTCTATTTTTAGGTTGTGTCGGGACTCCTGATGACATTTTGAGACATTTTATACAACCACAGCACCAGAAATGTGCTGCTGAAGCAAGTCCGTTTTTTTAAATTTTTTGTAAGGTTCCCGCCTTACGAAATGTTAGCAAAAATGTTTTTCCGTAAACTATGCATTTTCTTCTATTTTTAAGTTGTGTCGGGACTCCTGATGACATTTTATGCAACTACAGCACCAGAAATGTGCTGCTGAAGCAAGTCCGTTTTTTTGTTTTTTTGTAAGGGTCCTGCCTTACGAAATTTTAGCAAAAAAATTTTCCCGTAAATTATGCATTTTCTTCTATTTTTAGGTTGTGTCGGGACACCTGATGACGTTTTGACACATTTTATACAACTACAGCAGCAGAAATGTGCTGCTGAAGCAAGTCCGTTTTTTTGAATATTTTGTAAAGGTCCCGCCCAACGAAATTTTAGCAAAATTTTTTTTCCGTAAACTATGCATTTTCTTCTATTTTTAGGTTGTGTCGGGACACCTGATGACATTTTGAGACATTTTATACAACTATAGCAGCAGAAATGTGCTGCTGAAGCAAGTCCGTTTTTTTGAATGTTTTGTAAGGGTCCCGCCTTACGAAATTTTAGCAAACATTTTTTTCCGTAAACTATGCATTTTCTTCTATTTTTAGGTTGTGTCGGTACACCTGATGACGTTTTGAGACATTTTATACAACTACAGCACCAGAAATGTGCTGCTGAAGCAAGTCCGTTTTTTTAAATTGTTTGCAAGGGTCCCGCCTTACGAAATTTTAGCAAAACTTTTTTTTCGTAAACGATGCATTTTCTTCTATTTTTAGGTTGTGTCGGGACTCCTGATGACATTTTGAGACATTTTATACAACTACAGCACCAGAAATGTGCTGCTGAAGCAAGTCCGTTTTTTTGAATTTTTTGTAAGGGTCCCGTTTTACGAAATTTTAGCAAACATTTTTTTTCGTAAACGATGCATTTTCTTCTATTTTTAGGTTGTGTCGGGACTCCTGATGACATTTTGAGACATTTTATACAACTACAGCACCAGAAATGTGCTGCTGAAGCAAGTCCGTTTTTTTGAATTTTTTGTAAGGGTCCCGTCTTACGAAATTTTAACAAACATTTTTTTTTGTAAACGATGCATTTTCTTCTATTTTTAGGTTGTGTCGGGACTCTTGATGACATTTTGAGACATTTTATACAACTACAGCAGCAGAAATGTGCTGCTGAAGCAAGTCTGTTTTTTTGAATTTTTTGAGACATTTAAACGACTGCCTTACGAAATTTTAGTAAAATTTTTTTTTCGTAAACGATGCATTTTCTTCTATTTTTAGGTTGTGTCGGGACTCCTGATGACATTTTGAGACATTTCATACAACTAAAGCACCAGAAATGTGCTGCTGAAGCAAGTCCGTTTTTTTGAATTTTTTGTAAGGGTCCCGCCTTACGAAATTTTAGCAACATTTTTTTTTCGTAAACGATGCATTTTCTTCTATTTTTAGGTTGTGTCGGGACTCCTGATGACATTTTGAGACATTTTATACAACGACAGCACCAGAAATATGCTGCTGAAGCAAGTCCGTTTTTTTAAATTGTTTGCAAGGGTCCCGCCTTACGAAATTTTAGCAAAACTTTTTTTTCGTAAACGATGCATTTTCTTCTATTTTTAGGTTGTGTCGGGACTCCTGATGACATTTTGAGACATTTTATACAACTACAGCACCAGAAATGTGCTGCTGAAGCAAGTCCGTTTTTTTGAATTTTTTGTAAGGGTCCCGTTTTACGAAATTTTAGCAAAATTTTTTTTTCGTAAACGATGCATTTTCTTCTATTTTTAGGTTGTGTCGGGACTCCTGATGACATTTTGAGACATTTTATACAACTACAGCACCAGAAATGTGCTGCTGAAGCAAGTCCGTTTTTTTGAATTTTTTGTAAGGGTCCCGTCTTACGAAATTTTAGCAAACATTTTTTTTCGTAAACGATGCATTTTCTTCTATTTTTAGGTTGTGTCGGGACTCTTGATGACATTTTGAGACATTTTATACAACTACAGCAGCAGAAATGTGCTGCTGAAGCAAGTCTGTTTTTTTGAATTTTTTGAGACATTTAAACGACTGCCTTACGAAATTTTAGTAAAATTTTTTTTTCGTAAACGATGCATTTTCTTCTATTTTTAGGTTGTGTCGGGACTCCTGATGACATTTTGAGACATTTTATACAACTAAAGCACCAGAAATGTGCTGCTGAAGCAAGTCCGTTTTTTTGAATTTTTTGTAAGGGTCCCGCCTTACGAAATTTTAGCAACATTTTTTTTTCGTAAACGATGCATTTTCTTCTATTTTTAGGTTGTGTCGGGACACCTGATGACGTTTTGAGACATTTTATACAACTACAGCAGCAGAAATGTGCTGCTGAAGCAAGTCCGTTTTTTTAAATTTTTTGTAAGGTTCCCGCCTTACGAAATGTTAGCAAAAATGTTTTTCCGTAAACTATGCATTTTCTTCTATTTTTAAGTTGTGTCGGGACTCCTGATGACATTTTATGCAACTACAGCACCAGAAATGTGCTGCTGAAGCAAGTCCGTTTTTTTGTTTTTTTGTAAGGGTCCTGCCTTACGAAATTTTAGCAAAAAAATTTTCCCGTAAATTATGCATTTTCTTCTATTTTTAGGTTGTGTCGGGACACCTGATGACGTTTTGACACATTTTATACAACTACAGCAGCAGAAATGTGCTGCTGAAGCAAGTCCGTTTTTTTGAATATTTTGTAAAGGTCCCGCCCAACGAAATTTTAGCAAAATTTTTTTTCCGTAAACTATGCATTTTCTTCTATTTTTAGGTTGTGTCGGGACACCTGATGACATTTTGAGACATTTTATACAACTATAGCAGCAGAAATGTGCTGCTGAAGCAAGTCCGTTTTTTTGAATGTTTTGTAAGGGTCCCGCCTTACGAAATTTTAGCAAACATTTTTTTCCGTAAACTATGCATTTTCTTCTATTTTTAGGTTGTGTCGGTACACCTGATGACGTTTTGAGACATTTTATACAACTACAGCAGCAGAAATGTGCTGCTGAAGCAAGTCCGTTTTTTTGAATTTTTTGTAAGGGTCCCGCCTTACGAAATTTTAGCAAAACATTTTTTCCGTAAACTAAGCATTTTCTTCTATTTTTAGGTTGTGTCGGGACACCTGATGACGTTTTGAGACATTTTATACAACTACAGCACCAGAAATGTGCTGCTGAAGCAAGTCCGTTTTTTTAAATTGTTTGCAAGGGTCCCGCCTTACGAAATTTTAGCAAAACTTTTTTTTCGTATACGATGCATTTTCTTCTATTTTTAGGTTGTGTCGGGACTCCTGATGACATTTTGAGACATTTTATACAACTACAGCACCAGAAATGTGCTGCTGAAGCAAGTCCGTTTTTTTGAATTTTTTGTAAGGGTCCCGTTTTACGAAATTTTAGCAAACATTTTTTTTCGTAAACGATGCATTTTCTTCTATTTTTAGGTTGTGTCGGGACTCCTGATGACATTTTGAGACATTTTATACAACTACAGCACCAGAAATGTGCTGCTGAAGCAAGTCCGTTTTTTTGAATTTTTTGTAAGGGTCCCGTCTTACGAAATTTTAACAAACATTTTTTTTTGTAAACGATGCATTTTCTTCTATTTTTAGGTTGTGTCGGGACTCTTGATGACATTTTGAGACATTTTATACAACTACAGCAGCAGAAATGTGCTGCTGAAGCAAGTCTGTTTTTTTGAATTTTTTGAGACATTTAAACGACTGCCTTACGAAATTTTAGTAAAATTTTTTTTTCGTAAACGATGCATTTTCTTCTATTTTTAGGTTGTGTCGGGACTCCTGATGACATTTTGAGACATTTCATACAACTAAAGCACCAGAAATGTGCTGCTGAAGCAAGTCCGTTTTTTTGAATTTTTTGTAAGGGTCCCGCCTTACGAAATTTTAGCAACATTTTTTTTTCGTAAACGATGCATTTTCTTCTATTTTTAGGTTGTGTCGGGACTCCTGATGACATTTTGAGACATTTTATACAACGACAGCACCAGAAATATGCTGCTGAAGCAAGTCCGTTTTTTTAAATTGTTTGCAAGGGTCCCGCCTTACGAAATTTTAGCAAAACTTTTTTTTCGTAAACGATGCATTTTCTTCTATTTTTAGGTTGTGTCGGGACTCCTGATGACATTTTGAGACATTTTATACAACTACAGCACCAGAAATGTGCTGCTGAAGCAAGTCCGTTTTTTTGAATTTTTTGTAAGGGTCCCGTTTTACGAAATTTTAGCAAAATTTTTTTTTCGTAAACGATGCATTTTCTTCTATTTTTAGGTTGTGTCGGGACTCCTGATGACATTTTGAGACATTTTATACAACTACAGCACCAGAAATGTGCTGCTGAAGCAAGTCCGTTTTTTTGAATTTTTTGTAAGGGTCCCGTCTTACGAAATTTTAGCAAACATTTTTTTTCGTAAACGATGCATTTTCTTCTATTTTTAGGTTGTGTCGGGACTCTTGATGACATTTTGAGACATTTTATACAACTACAGCAGCAGAAATGTGCTGCTGAAGCAAGTCTGTTTTTTTGAATTTTTTGAGACATTTAAACGACTGCCTTACGAAATTTTAGTAAAATTTTTTTTTCGTAAACGATGCATTTTCTTCTATTTTTAGGTTGTGTCGGGACTCCTGATGACATTTTGAGACATTTTATACAACTAAAGCACCAGAAATGTGCTGCTGAAGCAAGTCCGTTTTTTTGAATTTTTTGTAAGGGTCCCGCCTTACGAAATTTTAGCAACATTTTTTTTTCGTAAACGATGCATTTTCTTCTATTTTTAGGTTGTGTCGGGACTCCTGATGACATTTTGAGACATTTTATACAACGACAGCACCAGAAATATGCTGCTGAAGCAAGTCCGTTTTTTTGAATTTTTTGTAAGGGTTCCGCCTTACGAAATTTTAGCAACATTTTTCTTTCTTAAACGATGCATTTTTTTCTATTTTTAGGTTGTGTCGGGACTCCTGATGACATTTTGAGACATTTTATACGACAGCACCAGAAATATGCTGCTGAAGCAAGTCCGTTTTTTTGAATTTTTTGTAAGGGTCCTGCCTTACGAAATTTTAGCAAAACATTTTTTCCGTAAACTATGCATTTACTTCTATTTTTAGGTTGTGTCGGGACACCTGATGACGTTTTGAGACATTTTATACAACTACAGCAGCAGAAATGTGCTGCTGAAGCAAGTCCGTTTTTTTGAATTTTTTGTAAGGGTCCCGCCTTATGAAATTTTAGCAAAAATTTTTTTACGTAAACTAAGCATTTTTTTCTATTTTTAGGTTGTGTCGGGACTCTTGATGACGTTTTGAGACATTTTATACAACTACAGCAGCAGAAATGTGCTGCTGAAGCAAGTCCGTTTTTTTGAATTTTTTGTAAGGGTCCCGCCTTACGAAATTTTAGCAACATTTTTTTTCCGTAAACTATACATTTTCTTCTATTTTTAGGTTGTGTCGGGACACCTGATGACGTTTTGAGACATTTTATACAACTACAGCAGCAGAAATGTGCTGCTGAAGCAAATCTGTTTTTTTTGAATTTTTTGTAAGGGTCCCGCCTTACGAAATTTTGGCAACATTTTTTTTTTGTAAACGATGCATTTTCTTCTATTTTTAGGTTGTGTCGGGACTCCTGATGACATTTTGAGACATTTTATACAACTACAGCACCAGAAATGTGCTGCTGAAGCAAGTCCGTTTTTTTGAATTTTTTGTAAGGGTCCCGCCTTACAAAATTTTAGCAACATTTTTTTTCCGTAAACTATGCATTTTCTTCTATTTTTAGGTTGTGTCGGGACACCTGATGACGTTTTGAGACATTTTATACAACTACAGCAGCAGAAATGTGCTGGTGAAGCAAGTCCATTTTTTTTGAATTTTTTGTAAGGGTCCCGCCTTACGAAATTTTAGCAAACATTTTTTTCCGTAAACTATGCATTTTCTTCTATTTTTAGGTTGTGTCGGGACACCTGATGACGTTTTGAGACATTTTATACAACTACAGCAGCAGAAATGTGCTGCCCGTAAACTATGCATTTTCTTCTATTTTTAGGTTGTGTCGGGAAACCTGATGACGTTTTGAGACATTTTATACAACTACAGCAGCAGAAATGTGCTGCTAAAGCAAGTCCGTTTTTTTGAATTTTTTGTAAGGGTCCCGCATTACGAAATTTTAGCAAACATTTTTTTCCGTAAACTATGCATTTTCTTCTATTTTTAGGTTGTGTCGGGACACCTGATGACGTTTTGAAACATTTTGTTCAACTACAGCAGCAGAAATGTGCTGCTGAAGCAAGTTCGTGTTTTTGAATTTTTTGTAAGGGTCCCGCCTTACGAAATTTTAGCAACATTTTTTTTCCGTAAACTATGCATTTTCTTCTATTTTTAGGTTGTGTCGGGACACCTGATGACGTTTTGAGACATTTTATACAACTACAGCAGCAGAAATGTGCTGCTGAAGCAAGTCCGTTTTTTTGAATTTTTCTAAGGGTCCCGCCTAACGAAATTTTAGCAAAACATTTTTTCCGTAAACTATGCATTTTCTTCTATTTTTAGGTTGTGTCGGGACACCTGATGACGTTTTGAGACATTTTATACAACTACAGCAGCAGAAATGTGCTGCTGAAGCAAGTCCGTTTTTTTGAATTTTTTGTAAGGGTCCCGCCTTACGAAATTTTGGCAAAATTTTTTTTTCGTAAACGATGCATTTTCTTCTATTTTTAGGTTGTGTCGGGACTCCTGATGACATTTTGAGACATTTTATACAACCACAGCACCAGAAATGTGCTGCTGAAAAGCAAGTCCGTTTTTTTTAATTTTTTGTAAGGTTCCCGCCTTACGAAATGTTAGCAAAAATGTTTTTCCGTAAACTATGCATTTTCTTCTATTTTTAAGTTGTGTCGGGACTCCTGATGACATTTTATACAACTACAGCACCAGAAATGTGCTGCTGAAGCAAGTCCGTTTTTTTGTTTTTTTGTAAGGGTCCTGCCTTACGAAATATTAGCAAAAATTTTTTCCCTTAAATTATGCATTTTCTTCTATTTTTAGGTTGTGTCGGGACACCTGATGACGTTTTGAGACATTTTATACAACTACAGCAGCAGAAATGTGCTGCTGAAGCAAGTCCGTTTTTTTGAATATTTTGTAAAGGTCCCGCCCAACGAAATTTTTGCAAAAATTTTTTTCCGTAAACTATGCATTTTCTTCTATTTTTAGGTTGTGTCGGGACACCTGATGACGTTTTGAGACATTTTATACAACTATAGCAGCAGAAATGTGCTGCTGAAGCAAGTCCGTTTTTTTGAATGTTTTGTAAGGGTCCCGCCTTACGAAATTTTAGCAAACATTTTTTCCGTAAACTAAGCATTTTCTTCTATTTTTAGGTTGTGTCGGGACACCTGATGACGTTTTGAGACATTTTATACAACTACAGCACCAGAAATGTGCTGCTGAAGCAAGTCCGTTTTTTAAATTTTTTGAAAGGGTCCCGCCTTACGAAATTTTAGCAAAACTTTTTTTTCGTAAACGATGCATTTTCTTCTATTTTTAGGTTGTGTCGGGACTCCTGATGACATTTTGAGACATTTTATACAACTACAGCAGCAGAAATGTGCTGCTGAAGCAAGTCCGTTTTTTTGAATTTTTTGTAAGGGTCCCGTCTTACGAAATTTTAGCAAACATTTTTTTTCGTAAACGATGCATTTTCTTCTATTTTTAGGTTGTGTCGGGACTCTTGATGACATTTTGAGACATTTTATACAACTACAGCAGCAGAAATGTGCTGCTGAAGCAAGTCTGTTTTTTTTTAATTTTTTGAGACATTTAAACGACTGCCTTACGAAATTTTAGTAAAATTTTTTTTTCGTAAACGATGCATTTTCTTCTATTTTTAGGTTGTGTCGGGACTCCTGATGACATTTTGAGACATTTTATACAACTAAAGCACCAGAAATGTGCTGCTGAAGCAAGTCCGTTTTTTTGAATTTTTTGTAAGGGTCCCGCCTTACGAAATTTTAGCAACATTTTTTTTTCGTAAACGATGCATTTTCTTCTATTTTTAGGTTGTGTCGGGACTCCTGATGACATTTTGAGACATTTTATACAACGACAGCACCAGCAATATGCTGCTGAAGCAAGTCCGTTTTTTTGAATTTTTTGTAAGGGTCCCGCCTTACGAAATTTTAGCAAACATTTTTTTCCGTAAACTATGCATTTTCTTCTATTTTTAGGTTGTCGGGACACCTGATGACGTTTTGAGACATTTTATACAACTACAGCAGCAGAAATGTGCTGCTGAAGCAAGTCCGTTCTTTTAAATTTTTTGCAAGGGTCCCGCCTTACGAAATTTTAGCAAAACTTTTTTTTCGTAAACGATGCATTTTCTTCTATTTTTAGGTTGTGTCGGGACTCCTGATGACATTTTGAGACATTTTATACAACTACAGCACCAGAAATGTGCTGCTGAAGCAAGTCCGTTTTTTTGAATTTTTTGTAAGGGTCCCGTCTTACGAATTTTTAGCAAACATTTTTTTTCGTAAACGATGCATTTTCTTCTATTTTTAGGTTGTGTCGGGACTCCTGATGACATTTTGAGACATTTTATACAACTAAAGCACGAGAAATGTGCTGCTGAAGCAAGTCCGTTTTTTTGAATTTTTTGAAAGGGTCCCGCCTTACGAAATTTTAGCAAAACTTTTTTTTCGTAAACTATGCATTTTCTTCTATTTTTAGGTTGTGTCGGGACTCCTGGTGACGTTTTGAGACATTTTATACAACTACAGCAGCAGAAATGTGCTGCTGAAGCAAGTCCGTTTTTTTGAATTTTTTGTAAGGGTCCCGCCTTACGAAATTTTAGCAAACATTTTTTTCCGTAAACTATGCATTTTCTTCTATTTTTAGGTTGTCGGGACACCTGATGACGTTTTGAGACATTTTATACAACTACAGCAGCAGAAATGTGCTGCTGAAGCAAGTCCGTTTTTTTGAATTTTTTGTAAGGGTCCCGCCTTACGAAATTTTAGCAAACATTTTTTTACGTAAACTAAGCATTTTCTTCTATTTTTAGGTTGTGTCGGGACACCTGATGACGTTTTGAGACATTTTATACAACTACAGCAGCAGAAATGTGCTGCTGAAGCAAGTCCGTTTTTTTGAATTTTTTGTAAGGGTCCCGCCTTACGAAATTTTAGCAAAATTTTTTTTCCGTAAACTATGCATTTTCTTCTATTTTTAGGTTGTGTCGGGACACCTGATGACGTTTTGAGACATTTTATACAACTACAGCACCAGAAATGTGCTGCTGAAGCAAGTCCGTTTTTTTGAATTTTTTGTAAGGGTCCCGCCTTACGAAATTTTAGCAAACATTTTTTTACGTAAACTTAGCATTTTCTTCTATTTTTAGGTTGTGTCGGGACACCTGATGACGTTTTGAGACATTTTATACAACTACAGCAGCAGAAATGTGCTGCTGAAGCAAGTCCGTTTTTTTGAATTTTTTGTAAGGGTCCCGCCTTACGAAATTTTAGCAAAATTTTTTTTCCGTAAACTATGCATTTTCTTCTATTTTTAGGTTGTGTCGGGACACCTGATGACGTTTTGAGACATTTTATACAACTACAGCACCAGAAATGTGCTGCTGAAGCAAGTCCGTTTTTTTGAATTTTTTGTAAGGGTCCCGCCCAACGAAATTTTAGCAAACATTTTTTTCCGTAAACTATGCATTTTCTTCTATTTTTAGGTTGTCGGGACACCTGATGACGTTTTGAGACATTTTATACAACTACAGCAGCAGAAATGTGCTGCTGAAGCAAGTCCGTTTTTTTGAATTTTTTGTAAGGGTCCCGCCTTACGAAATTTTAGCAAACATTTTTTTACGTAAACTTAGCATTTTCTTCTATTTTTAGGTTGTGTCGGGACACCTGATGACGTTTTGAGACATTTTATACAACTACAGCAGCAGAAATGTGCTGCTGAAAAAAGTCCGTTTTTTTGAATTTTTTGTAAGGGTCCCGCCTTACGAAATTTTAGCAAAATTTTTTTTCCGTAAACTATGCATTTTCTTCTATTTTTAGGTTGTGTCGGGACACCTGATGATGTTTTGAGACATTTTATACAACTACAGCACCAGAAATGTGCTGCTGAAGCAAGTCCGTTTTTTTGAATTTTTTGTAAGGGTCCCGCCTTACGAAATTTTGGCAAAATTTTTTTTTCATAAACGATGCATTTTCTTCTATTTTTAGGTTGTGTCGGGACTCCTGGTGACGTTTTGAGACATTTTATACAACTACAGCAGCAGAAATGTGCTGCTGAAGCAAGTCCGTTTTTTTGAATTTTTTGTAAGGGTCTCCCGCCTTACGAAATTTTGGCAAAATTTTTTTTTCATAAACGATGCATTTTCTTCTATTTTTAGGTTGTGTCGGAACTCCTGATGACATTTTGAGACATTTTATACAACTACAGCACCAGAAATGTGCTGCTGAAGCAAGTCCGTTTTTTTGAATTTTTTGTAAGGGTCCCGTCTTACGAAATTTTAGCAAACATTTTTTTTCGTAAACGATGCATTTTCTTCTATTTTTAGGTTGTGTCGGGACTCTTGATGACGTTTTGAGACATTTTATACAACTACAGCAGCAGAAATGTGCTGCTGAAGCAAGTCCGTTCTTTTAAATTTTTTGCAAGGGTCCCGCCTTACGAAATTTTAGCAAACTTTTTTTTCGTAAACGATGCATTTTCTTCTATTTTTAGGTTGTGTCGGGACTCCTGATGACATTTTGAGACATTTTATACAACTACAGCACCAGAAATGTGCTGCTGAAGCAAGTCCGTTTTTTTGAATTTTTTGTAAGGGTCCCTCCTTACGAAATTTTAGCAAACATTTTTTTCCGCAAACTATGCATTTTCTTCTATTTTTAGGTTGTGTCGGGACACCTGATGACGTTTTGAGACATTTTATACAACTACAGCAGCAGAAATGTGCTGCTGAAGCAAGTCCGTTTTTTTGAATTTTTTGTAAGGGTCCCGCCTTACGAAATTTTAGCAAAACATTTTTTCCATAAACTAAGCATTTTCTTCTATTTTTAGGTTGTGTCGGGACTCTTGATGACATTTTGAGACATTTTATACAACTACAGCAGCAGAAATGTGCTGCTGAAGCAAATCTGTTTTTTTGAATTTTTTGAGACATTTAAACGACTGCCTTACGAAATTTTAGTAAACATTTTTTTTCGTAAACGATGCATTTTCTTCTATTTTTAGGTTGTGTCGGGACTCCTGATGACATTTTGAGACATTTTATACAACTAAAGCACCAGAAATGTGCTGCTGAAGCAAGTCCGTTTTTTTGAATTTTTTGTAAGGGTCCCGCCTTACGAAATTTTAGCAACATTTTTTTTTCGTAAACGATGCATTTTCTTCTATTTTTAGGTTGTGTCGGGACTCCTGATGACATTTTGAGACATTTTATACAACGACAGCACCAGAAATATGCTGCTGAAGCAAGTCCGTTTTTTTGAATTTTTTGTAAGGGTCCCGCCTTACAAAATTTTAGCAAACATTTTTTTCCGTAAACTATGCATTTTCTTCTATTTTTAGGTTGTCGGGACACCTGATGACGTTTTGAGACATTTTATACAACTACAGCAGCAGAAATGTGCTGCTGAAGCAAGTCCGTTTTTTTGAATTTTTTGTAAGGGTCCCGCCTTACGAAATTTTAGCAAACATTTTTTTACGTAAACTAAGCATTTTCTTCTATTTTTAGGTTGTGTCGGGACACCTGATGACATTTTGAGACATTTTATACAACTACAGCAGCAGAAATGTGCTGCTGAAGCAAGTCCGTTTTTTTGAATTTTTTGTAAGGGTCCCGCCTTACGAAATTTTGGCAAAATTTTTTTTTCATAAACGATGCATTTTCTTCTATTTTTAGGTTGTGTCGGGACTCCTGGTGACGTTTTGAGACATTTTATACAACTACAGCAGCAGAAATGTGCTGCTGAAGCAAGTCCGTTTTTTTGAATTTTTTGTAAGGGTCTCCCGCCTTACGAAATTTTGGCAAAATTTTTTTTTCATAAACGATGCATTTTCTTCTATTTTTAGGTTGTGTCGGAACTCCTGATGACATTTTGAGACATTTTATACAACTACAGCACCAGAAATGTGCTGCTGAAGCAAGTCCGTTTTTTTGAATTTTTTGTAAGGGTCCCGTCTTACGAAATTTTAGCAAACATTTTTTTTCGTAAACGATGCATTTTCTTCTATTTTTAGGTTGTGTCGGGACTCTTGATGACGTTTTGAGACATTTTATACAACTACAGCAGCAGAAATGTGCTGCTGAAGCAAGTCCGTTTTTTTGAATTTTTTGTAAGGGTCCCGCCTTACGAAATTTTAGCAAAACATTTTTTCCATAAACTAAGCATTTTCTTCTATTTTTAGGTTGTGTCGGGACTCTTGATGACATTTTGAGACATTTTATACAACTACAGCAGCAGAAATGTGCTGCTGAAGCAAATCTGTTTTTTTGAATTTTTTGAGACATTTAAACGACTGCCTTACGAAATTTTAGTAAACATTTTTTTTCGTAAACGATGCATTTTCTTCTATTTTTAGGTTGTGTCGGGACTCCTGATGACATTTTGAGACATTTTATACAACTAAAGCACCAGAAATGTGCTGCTGAAGCAAGTCCGTTTTTTTGAATTTTTTGTAAGGGTCCCGCCTTACGAAATTTTAGCAACATTTTTTTTTCGTAAACGATGCATTTTCTTCTATTTTTAGGTTGTGTCGGGACTCCTGATGACATTTTGAGACATTTTATACAACGACAGCACCAGAAATATGCTGCTGAAGCAAGTCCGTTTTTTTGAATTTTTTGTAAGGGTCCCCGCCTTACAAAATTTTAGCAAACATTTTTTTCCGTAAACTATGCATTTTCTTCTATTTTTAGGTTGTCGGGACACCTGATGACGTTTTGAGACATTTTATACAACTACAGCAGCAGAAATGTGCTGCTGAAGCAAGTCCGTTTTTTTGAATTTTTTGTAAGGGTCCCGCCTTACGAAATTTTAGCAAACATTTTTTTACGTAAACTAAGCATTTTCTTCTATTTTTAGGTTGTGTCGGGACACCTGATGACATTTTGAGACATTTTATACAACTACAGCAGCAGAAATGTGCTGCTGAAGCAAGTCCGTTTTTTTGAATTTTTTGTAAGGGTCCCGCCTTACGAAATTTTAGCAAAATTTTTTTTCCGTAAACTATGCATTTTCTTCTATTTTTAGGTTGTGTCGGGACACCTGATGACGTTTTGAGACATTTTATACAACTACAGCACCAGAAATGTGCTGCTGAAGCAAGTCCGTTTTTTTGAATTTTTTGTAAGGGTCCCGCCTTACGAAATTTTAGCAAACATTTTTTTACGTAAACTTAGCATTTTTTTCTATTTTTAGGTTGTGTCGGGACACCTGATGACGTTTTGAGACATTTTATACAACTACAGCAGCAGAAATGTGCTGCTGAAGCAAGTCCGTTTTTTTGAATTTTTTGTAAGGGTCCCGCCTTACGAAATTTTAGCAAACATTTTTTTACGTAAACTAAGCATTTTCTTCTATTTTTAGGTTGTGTCGGGACACCTGATGACGTTTTGAGACATTTTATACAACTACAGCAGCAGAAATGTGCTGCTGAAGCAAGTCCGTTTTTTTTAATTTTTTGTAAGGGTCCCGCCTTACGAAATTTTTGCAAAATTTTTTTTCCGTAAACTATGCATTTTCTTCTATTTTTAGGTTGTGTCGGGACACCTGATGACGTTTTGAGACATTTTATACAACTACAGCACCAGAAATGTGCTGCTGAAGCAAGTCCGTTTTTTTGAATTTTTTGTAAGGGTCCCGCCTTACGAAATTTTAGCAAACATTTTTTTACGTAAACTTAGCATTTTTTTCTATTTTTAGGTTGTGTCGGGACACCTGATGACGTTTTGAGACATTTTATACAACTACAGCAGCAGAAATGTGCTGCTGAAGCAAGTCCGTTTTTTTGAATTTTTTGTAAGGGTCCCGCCTTACGAAATTTTAGCAAAATTTTTTTTCCGTAAACTATGCATTTTCTTCTATTTTTAGGTTGTGTCGGGACACCTGATGACGTTTTGAGACATTTTATACAACTACAGCACCAGAAATGTGCTGCTGAAGCAAGTCCGTTTTTTTGAATTTTTTGTAAGGGTCCCGCCTTACGAAATTTTAGCAAAATTTTTTTTCCGTAAACTATGCATTTTCTTCTATTTTTAGGTTGTGTCGGGACACCTGATGACGTTTTGAGACATTTTATACAACTACAGCAGCAGAAATGTGCTGCTGAAGCAAGTCCGTTTTTTTGAATTTTTTGTAAGGGTCTCCCGCCTTACGAAATTTTGGCAAAATTTTTTTTTCATAAACGATGCATTTTCTTCTATTTTTAGGTTGTGTCGGGACTCCTGATGACATTTTGAGACATTTTATACAACTACAGCACCAGAAATGTGCTGCTGAAGCAAGTCCGATTTTTTTAATTTTTTTGTAAGGGTCCCGCCTTACGAAATTTTAGCAACATTTTTTTTCCGTAAACTATGCATTTTCTTCTATTTTTAGGTTGTGTCGGGACTCCTGGTGACGTTTTGAGACATTTTATACAACTACAGCAGCAGAAATGTGCTGCTGAAGCAAGTCCGTTTTTTTGAATTTTTTGTAAGGGTCCCGCCTTACGAAATTTTAGCAAACATTTTTTTCCGTAAACTATGCATTTTCTTCTATTTTTAGGTTGTCGGGACACCTGATGACGTTTTGAGACATTTTATACAACTACAGCACCAGAAATGTGCTGCTGAAGCAAGTCCGATTTTTTGAATTTTTTTGTAAGGGTCCCGCCTTACGAAATTTTAGCAACATTTTTTTTCCGTAAACTATGCATTTTCTTCTATTTGTAGGTTGTGTCGGGACTCCTGGTGACGTTTTGAGACATTTTATACAACTACAGCAGCAGAAATGTGCTGCTGAAGCAAGTCCGTTTTTTTGAATTTTTTTTAAGGGTCTCCCGCCTTACGAAATTTTGGCAACATTTTTTTTTCATAAACGATGCATTTTCTTCTATTTTTAGGTTGTGTCGGGACTCCTGATGACATTTTGAGACATTTTATACAACTACAGCACCAGAAATGTGCTGCTGAAGCAAGTCCGATTTTTTGAATTTTTTTGTAAGGGTCCCGCCTTACGAAATTTTAGCAACATTTTTTTTCCGTAAACTATGCATTTTCTTCTATTTTTAGGTTGTGTCGGGACTCCTGATGAGGTTTTGAGACATTTTATACAACTACAGCAGCAGAAATGTGCTGCTGAAGCAATACCGTTTTTTTGAATTTTTTGTAAGGGTCCCGCCTTACGAAATTTTAGCAACATTTTTTTTTCGTAAACGATGCATTTTCTTCTATTTTTAGGTTGTGTCGGGACACCTGATGACGTTTTGAGACATTTTATACAACTACAGCAGCAGAAATGTGCTGCTGAAGCAAGTCCGTTTTTTTGAATTTTTTGTAAGGGTCCCGCCTTACGAAATTTTAGCAAAATTTTTTTTCCGTAAACTATGCATTTTCTTCTATTTTTAGGTTGTGTCGGGACACCTGATGACGTTTTGAGACATTTTATACAACTACAGCAGCAGAAATGTGCTGCTGAAGCAAGTCCGTTTTTTTGAATTTTTTGTAAGGGTCCCGCCTTACGAAATTTTAGCAAAACTTTTTTTCCGTAAACTATGCATTTTCTTCTATTTTTAGGTTGTGTCGGGACACCTGATGACGTTTTGAGACATTTTATACAACTACAGCAGCAGAAATGTGCTGCTGAAGCAAGTCCGTTTTTTTGAATTTTTTGAAGGGTCTCCCGCCTTACGAAATTTTGGCAAAATTTTTTTTTCGTAAACGATGCATTTTCTTCTATTTTTAGGTTGTGTCGGGACTCCTGATGACATTTTGAGACATTTTATACAACTACAGCACCAGAAATGTGCTGCTGAAGCAAGTCCGATTTTTTGAATTTTTTTGTAAGGGTCCCGCCTTACGAAATTTTAGCAACATTTTTTTTCCGTAAACTATGCATTTTCTTCTATTTTTAGGTTGTGTCGGGACTCCTGATGACGTTTTGAGACATTTTATACAACTACAGCAGCAGAAATGTGCTGCTGAAGCAAGTCCGTTTTTTTGAATTTTTTGTAAGGGTCCCGCCTTACGAAATTTTAGCAAAAATTTTATATTGAATCAATATAAATCCTACACCAAACATGCAACATGTCTAATAATGCCCGGAGACATGTATCTTTGTTAGTTTAACTAAAAAAAATCATATTTTGAAAGGTTTGCAACGATGCAAGTTAGTATTTTTATTTAAATATGACAGTATAACTGTCATACCAAATATGAATGTTATATAAACTTAACTCCAAAACTGAACATGCATTATGCCTAAAAATGCCTGTAATATTGTATCTATGCTAGTTTTACCAGAATTAGGTAATTTGGTAAGGTTTATGAATACAAAAAATTGGTTTTTCTCATAAAGACAGTATAACTGCTACATTCAAATTGACAATTATTTAAACATAACTTCCTAACCACACATGCAAATAGGCTAATAAAGGCTAAAACAATACATCCTTGTGAGTTTTACTCTAAACATATGCTATTTTAAGGCTTGCAAACACAAAAAGTAGTTTTTTTTTACTCATTATGATAGTCCATCCATCCATCCATCTTCTTCCGCTTATCCAAGGTCGGGTCGCGGGGGCAGCAGCCTAAGCAGGGAAGCCCAGACTTCCCTCTCCTCAGCCACTTCGTCCAGCTCCTCCCGGGGGATCCCGAGGTGTTCCCAGGCCAGCCGGGAGACATAGTCTTCCCAACGTGTCCTGGGTCTTCCTCGTGGCCTCCTACCGGTCGGACATGCCCTAAACACCTCCTTAGGGAGGCGCTCGGGTGGCATCCTGACCAGATGCCCGAACCACCTCATCTGGCTCCTCTCGATGTGGAGGAGCAGCGGCTTTACTTTGAGCTTCTCACCCTATCTCTAAGGGAGAACCCCGCCACCCGGCGGAGGAAACTCATTTCAGCCGCTTGTACCCGTGATCTTGTCCTTTCCGTCATAACCCAAAGCTCATGACCATAGGTGAGGATGGGAACGTAGATCGACCGGTAAATTGAGAGCTTTGCCTTCCGGCTCAGCTCCTTCTTCACCACAACGGATCGATACAGCGTCCGCATTACTGAAGACGCCGCACCGATCCGCCTGTCGATCTCACGATCCACTCTTCCCTCACTCGTGAACAAGACTCCGAGGTACTTGAACTCCTCCACTTGGGGCAAGATCTCCTCCCCAACCCGGAGATGGCACTCCACCCTTTTCCGGGCGAGAACCATGGACTCGGACTTGGAGGTGCTGATTCTCATCCCAGTCGCTTCACACTCAGCTGCGAACCGATCCAGTGAGAGCTGAAGATCCTGGCCAGATGAAGCCATCAGGACCAAATCATCTGCAAAAAGCAGAGACCTAATCCTGCAGCCACCAAACCGGATCCTCTCAACGCCTTGACTGCGCCTAGAAATTCTGTCCATAAAAGTTATGAACAGAATCGGTGACAAAGGGCAGCCTTGGCGGAGTCCAACCCTCACTGGAAACGTGTCCGACTTACTGCCGGCAATGCGAACCAAGCTCTGACACTGATCATACAGGGAGCGGACCGCCACAATCAGACAGTCCGAAACCCCATACTCTCTGAGCACTCCCCACAGGACTTCCCGAGGGACACGGTCGAATGCCTTCTCCAAGTCCACAAAGCACATGTAGACTGGTTGGGCAAACTCCCATGCACCCTCAAGGACCCTGCCGAGAGTATAGAGCTGGTCCACAGTTCCACGACCAGGACGAAAACCACACTGTTCCTCCTGAATCCGAGGTTCGACTATCCGGCGTAGCCTCCTCTCCAGTACACCTGAATAGACCTTACCGGGAAGGCTGAGGAGTGTGATCCCACGATAGTTAGAACACACCCTCCGGTTCCCCTTTTTAAAGAGAGGAACCACCACCCCGGTCTGCCAATCCAAAGGTACTGCCCCCGATGTCCACGCGATGCTGCAGAGTCTTGTCAATCAAGACAGCCCTACAGCATCCAGAGCCTTAAGGAACTCCGGGCGGATCTCATCCACCCCCGGGGCCTTGCCACCGAGGAGCTTTTTAACTACCTCAGCAACCTCAGCCCCAGAAATAGGAGAGCCCACCACAGACTCCCCAGGCACTGCTTCCTCATAGGAAGACGTGTTGGTGGGATTGAGGAGGTCTTCGAAGTATTCCCTCCACCGATCCACAACTTCCGCAGTCGAGGTCAGCAGAACACCATCCGCACCATACACGATGTTGGTAGTGCACTGCTTCCCCTTCCTGAGGCGGCGGATGGTGGTCCAGAATCGCTTCGAAGCCGTCCGGAAGTCGTTTTCCATGGCTTCCCCGAACTCCTCCCATGTCCGAGTTTTTGCCTCCGCGACCGCTGAAGCCGCACACCGCTTGGCCTGTCGGTACCTGTCCGCTGCCTCAGGAGTCCCATGAGCCAAAAGAACCCGATAGGACTCCTTCTTCAGCTTGACGGCATCCCTCACCGCCGGTGTCCACCAACGGGTTCTAGGATTACCGCCACGACAGGCACCAACTACCTTGCGGCCACAGCTCCAATCAGCCGCCTCGACAATAGAGGTGCGGAACATGGTCCACTCGGACTCAATGTCCAGCACCTCCCTCGTGACATGTTCAAAGTTCTTCCGGAGGTGGGAATTGAAACTCTCTCTGACAGGAGACTCTGCCAGACGTTCCCAGCAAACCCTCGCAATGCGTTTGGGCCTGCCAGGTCTGTCCGGCATCCTCCCCCACCATCGCAGCCAACTCACCACCAGGTGGTGATCGGTAGAAAGCTCCGCCCCTCTCTTCACCCGAGTGTCCAAAACATGAGGCCGCAAATCCGATGACACAACTACAAAGTCGATCATAGAACTGCGGCCTAGGGTGTCCTGGTGCCAAGTGCACATATGGACACCCTTATGCTTGAACATGGTGTTCGTTATGGACAATCCGTGACGGGCACAAAAGTCCAATAACAAAACACCACTTGGGTTCAGATCCGGGCGGCCATTCTTCCCAATCACGCCTCTCCAGGTTTCACTGTCGTTGCCAATATGAGCGTTGAAGTCCCCCAGTAGAACGAGGGAATCACCCGGGGGAGCACTCTCAAGTACTCCCTCGAGTGAATCCAAAAAGGGTGGGTACTCTGAGCTGCCGCTTGGCGCGTAAACGCAAACAACAGTCAGGACCTGTCCCCCCACCCGAAGGCGGAGGGAAGCTACCCTCTCGTCCACCGGGTTGAACTCCAACGTGCAGGCTTTGAGCCGAGGGGCAACAAGAATTGCCACCCCAGCCCGTCGCCTCTCACTGCCGGCAACGCCAGAGTGGAAGAGAGTCCAGCCCCTCTCAAGAGAAGTTGTTCCAGAGCCCTTGCTGTGCGTCGAAGTGAGTCCGACTATATCTAGCCGGAACTTCTCCACCTCACGCACTAGCTCAGGCTCCTTCCCCCCCAGCGAGGTGACGTTCCACATCCCAAGAGCTAGCTTCTGTAGCCGAGGATCGGACCGCCAAGTGCCCTGCCTTCGGCTACCGCCCAGCTCACATTGCACCCGACCTCTATGGCCCCTGCTATGGGTGGTGAGCCCATTGGAGGGGGGACCCACCTTGCCTCTTCGGGCTGTGCCCGGCCGGGCCCCATGGGGACAGGCCCGGCCACCAGGCGCTCACCATCGTGCCCCAACTCCGGGCCTGGCTCCGGAGGGGGGCCCCGGTGACCCGCGTCCGGGCGAGGGAAATCTGAGTCTCGGTTCTTGCATTTCCATAGAAGTCTTCGAGCAGCTCTTTGTCTGATCCCTCACCTAGGACCTGTTTGTCTTGGGAGACCCTACCAGGGGGCATGGAAGCCCCCGGACAACATAGCTCCTAGGATCATTGGGACACGCAAACTCCTCTACCACGTTAAGGTGCCAGCTCAGAGATAGTAATGATAGTAATGTTCTTAAAATCCTGAGATAATGCGAAAAAAGCAATACAAATGTTTTTCAACATAATTCCTACACCAAACATGCAAAATGTCTAATAATGCCTAGAAACATGCATCTTTGTTAGTTTTACTAGAAAATGTATCTTTTAAAAGTTTTGCAAAGACGCAAGTTAGTTTTTTAATTCAATATGACAGTATAACTGTCATACCAAATATGAAAGTTATATAATAATAACTCCAAAACTAATTATGCATTAAGTCTAAAAATGCCTGTAATTTTGTATCTATGTGAGTTTTACCATAAACAGGTAATTTGGTAAGGTTTACAAATACAAAAATTGGGTTTTTCTTAAAATGACAGTATATCTGCTACAATCAATTTGACAGTTATTTAAACATAACTTCATAAAAACACATGCAAATAGGCCAATAAAGCCTAAAACAATGCATCCTTGTGAGTTTTACTCTAAACATATGCTATTTTAAGGCTTGCAAACACAAAAAGTAGTTTTTTACTCATTATGACAGTAATGTTTTTAAAATCCTGAGATAATGCGAAAAAAGCAATAAAAATGTTTTACAACATAATTCCTACACCAAACATGCAAAATGTCTAATAATGCCTAGGGACATGTATCTTTGTTAGTTTTACTAGAAAAATAATCTTTTGTAAGTTTTGCAAAGATGCAAGTTAGTTTTTTTAATACAATATGACAGTATACTGTCATAGCAAATATGAAAGTTATATAAACATCACTCCAAAACTGAACATGCATTAAGTCTAAAAATGCCTGTAATTTTGTATCTATGTGAGTTTTACCATAATCAGGTAATTTGGTAAGGTTTACAAATACAACAATTGGGTTTTTCTCATAATGACAGTATACCTGCTACATTCAATTTGACAGTTATTTAAACATAACTTCAAAATAACACATGCAAATAGGCCAATAAAGCCTAAAACAATGCATCCTTGTGAATTTTATTCTAAACATATGCTATTTTAAGGCTTGCAAACAAAAAAGTAGTTTTTTACTCATTATGACCGTAATGTTCTTAAAATCCTGAGATAATGCGAAAAAAGCAATAAAAAAGTTTTTCAATATAAATCCTACACCAAACATGCAACATGTCTAATAATGCCCGGAGACATGTATCTTTGTTAGTTTTACTAGAAAAATAATCTTTTGTAAGTTTTGCAAAGACGCAAGTTAGTTTTTTTAATTCAATATGACAGTATAACTGTCATACCAAATATGAAAGTTATATAAACATAACTCCAAAACTGAACATGCATTAAGTCTAAAAATGCCTGTAATTTTGTATCTATGTGAGTTTTACCATAATCAGGTTATTTGGTAAGGTTTACAAATACAACAATTGGGTTTTTCTCATAATGACAGTATACCTGCTACATTCAATTTGACAGTTATTTAAACATAACTTCATAATAACGCATGCATAATAGGCCAATAAAGCCTAAAACAAAGCATCCTTGTGAGTTTTACTCTAAACATATGCTATTTTAAGGCTTGCAAACAAAAAAGTAGTTTTTTACTCATTATGACCGTAATGTTCTTAAAATCCTGAGATAATGCGAAAAAAGCAATAAAAAAGTTTTTCAATATAAATCCTACACCAAACATGCAACATGTCTAATAATGCCCGGAGACATGTATCTTTGTTAGTTTTACTAGAAAAATAATCTTTTGTAAGTTTTGCAAAGACGCAAGTTAGTTTTTTAAATTCAATATGACAGTATAACTGTCATAACAAATATGAAAGTTATATAAACATAACTCCAAAACTAAAGATGCATTAAGTCTAAAAATGCCTGTAATTTTGTATCTATGTGAGTTTTACGCAAACTCCTCTACCACGTTAAGGTGGCAGCTCAGAGATAGTAATGATAGTAATGTTCTTAAAATCCTGAGATAATGCGAAAAAAGCAATAAAAATGTTTTTCAACATAATTCCTACACCAAACATGCAAAATGTCTAATAATGCCTAGAGACATGCATCTTTGTTAGTTTTACTAGAAAATGTATCTTTTAAAAGTTTTGCAAAGACGCAAGTTAGTTTTTTAATTCAATATGACAGTATAACTGTAATACCAAATATGAAAGTTATATAAACATAACTCCAAAACTGAACATGCATTAAGTCTAAAAATGCCTAAAATAATGTATTTATGTGAGTTTAACCAGAATCAGGTAATTTGGTAAGTTTTACCAATACAAAAATTGGGTTTTTCTCATAATGACAGTATAACAGCTACATTCAATTTGACAGTTATTTAAACATAACTTTGTAATAACATGCAAATAGGCCAACTAAGCCTAAAACAATGCATCCTTGTGAGTTTTACCTTAAACATATGCTATTTTAAGGCTTGCAAACACAAAAAGTAGTTTTTTACTCATTATGACCGTAATGTTCTTAAAATCTTGAGATAATGCGAAAAAAGCAATAAAAATGTTTTACAACATAATTCCTACACCATACATGCAAAATGTCTAATAATGCCTGGGGACATGTATTTTTGTTAGTTTTACTAGAAAAAATATATTTTGTAAGTTTTGCAAAGACGCAAGTTAGTTTTTTTAATACAATATGACAGTATACTGTCATAGCAAATATGAAAGTTATATAAACATAACTCCAAAACTGAACATGCATTAAGTCTAAAAATGCCTGTAATTTTGTATCTATGTGAGTTTTACCATAATCAGGTAATTTGGTAAGGTTTACAAATACAACAATTGGGTTTTTCTAATAATGACAGTATACCTGCTACATTCAATTTGACAGTTATTTAAACATAACTTCATAATAACACATGCAAATAGGCCAATAAAGCCTAAAACAATGCATCCTTGTGAATTTTACTCTAAACATATGCTATTTTAAGGCTTGAAAACAAAAAAGTAGTTTTTTACTCATTATGACCGTAATGTTCTTAAAATCCTGAGATAATGCGAAAAAAGCAATAAAAAAGTTTTTCAATATAAATCCTACACCAAACATGCAACATGTCTAATAATGCCCGGAGACATGTATCTTTGTTAGTTTTACTAGAAAAATAATCTTTTGTAAGTTTTGCAAAGACGCAAGTTAGTTTTTTTAATTCAATATGACAGTATAACTGTCATACCAAATATGAAAGTTATATAAACATAACTCCAAAACTGAACATGCATTAAGTCTAAAAATGCCTGTAATTTTGTATCTATGTGAGTTTTACCATAATCAGGTAATTTGGTAAGGTTTACAAGTACAACAATTGGGTTTTTCTAATAATGACAGTATACCTGCTACATTCAATTTGACAGTTATTTAAACATAACTTCATAATAACACATGCAAATAGGCCAATAAAGCCTAAAACAATGCATCCTTGTGAGTTTTACTCTAAACATATGCTATTTTAAGGCTTGCAAACAAAAAAGTAGTTTTTTACTCATTATGACCGTAATGTTCTTAAAATCCTGAGATAATGCGAAAAAAGCAATAAAAAAGTTTTTCAATATAAATCCTACACCAAACATGCAACATGTCTAATAATGCCCGGAGACATGTATCTTTGTTAGTTTTACTAGAAAAATAATCTTTTGTAAGTTTTGCAAAGACGCAAGTTAGTTTTTTTAATTCTATATGACAGTATAACTGTCATAACAAATATGAAAGTTATATAAACATAACTCCAAAACTAAAGATGCATTAAGTCTAAAAATGCCTGTAATTTTGTATCTATGTGAGTTTTACCATAATCAGGTGTTTTGGTAAGCTTTACAAATACAACAATTGGGTTTTTCTCATAATGACAGTATATCTGCTACATTCAATTTGACAGTTATTTAAACATAACTTCGTAATAACACATGCAAATAGGCCAACTAAGCCTTAAACAATGCATCCTTGTGAGTTTTACTCTAAACATATGCTATTTTAAGGCTTGCAAACACGAAAAGTAGTTTTTTTACTCATTATGACAGTAATGTTCTTAAAATCCTGAGATAATGCGAAAAAAGCAATAAAAAAGTTTTTCAACATAAATCCTACACAAAACATGCAACATGTCTAATAATGCCTGGAAACATGTATCTTTGTTAGTTTCACTAGAAAAATTATCTTTTGTAAGTTTTGCAAAGACGCAAGTTACTTTTTTTAATTCATAAAGACAGTATAACTGTAATACCAAATATGAAAGTTATATAAACATAACTCCAAAACTGAACATGCATTATGTCTAAAAATGCCTAAAATAATGTATCTATGTGAGTTTAACCAGAATCAGGTAATTTGGTAAGTTTTACCAATACAAAAATTGGGTTTTTCTCATAATGACAGTATAACTGCTACATTCAATTTGACAGTTATTTAAACATAATTTTGTAATAACATGCAAATAGGCCAACTAAGCCTAAAACAATGCATCCTTGTGAGTTTTACCTTAAACATATGCTATTTTAAGGCTTGCAAACACAAAAAGTAGTTTTTTTACTCATTATGACAGTAATGTTCTTAAAATCCTGAGATAATGCAAAAAAAGCAATAAAAAAGTTTTTCTACATAAATCCTACACAAAACATGCAACATGTCTAATAATGCCTGGAAACATGTATCTTTGTTAGTTTCACTAGAAAAATTATCTTTTGTAAGTTTTGCAAAGACGCAATATACTTTTTTTTAATTCATAATGACAGTATAACTGTAATACCAAATATGAAAGTTATATAAACATAACTCCAAAACTGAACATGCATTAAGTCTAAAAATGCCTGTAATTTTGTATCTATGTGAGTTTTATGCAAACTCCTCTACCACGTTAAGGTGGCAGCTCAGAGATAGTAATGATAGTAATGTTCTTAAAATCCTGAGATAATGCGAAAAAAGCTATAAAAATGTTTTTCAACATAATTCCTACACCAAACATGCAAAATGTCTAATAATGCCTAGAGACATGCATCTTTGTTAGTTTTACTAGAAAAATAATCTTTTGTAAGTTTTGCAAAGACGCAAGTTAATTTTTTTAATACAATATGACAGTATACTGTCATAGCAAATATGAAAGTTATATAAACATAACTCCAAAACTGAACATGCATTAAGTCTAAAAATGCCAGTAATTTTGTATCTATGTGAGTTTTACCATAATCAGGTAATTTGGTAAGGTTTACAACTACAACAATTGGGTTTTTCTCATAATGACCTGCTACATTCAATTTGACAGTTATTTAAACATAACTTCGTAATAACACATGCAAATAGGCCAACTAAGCCTTAAACAATGCATCCTTGTGAGTTTTACTCTAAACATATGCTATTTTAAGGCTTGCAAACACAAAAAGTAGTTTTTTACTCATTATGACAGTAATGTTCTTAAAATCCTGAGATAATGCGAAAAAAGCAATAAAAAAGTTTTTCAACATAAATCCTACACAAAACATGCAACATGTCTAATAATGCCTGGGAACATGTATCTTTGTTAGTTTCACTAGAAAAATTATCTTTTGTAAGTTTTGCAAAGACGCAAGTTACTTTTTTTAATTCATAATGACAGTATAACTGTAATACCAAATATGAAAGTTATATAAACATAACTCCAAAACTGAACATGCATTATGTCTAAAAATGCCTAACATAATGTATCTATGTGAGTTTAACCAGAATCAGGTAATTTGGTAAGTTTTACCAATACAAAAATTGGGTTTTTCTCATGACAGTATAACTGCTACATTCAATTTGACAGATATTTAAACATAACTTTGTAATAACATGCAAATAGGCCAACTAAGCCTAAAACAATGCATCCTTGTGAGTTTTACCTTAAACATATGCTATTTTAAGGCTTGCAAACACAAAAAGTAGTTTTTTACTCATTATGACAGTAATGTTCTTAAAATCCTGAGATAATGCAAAAAAAGCAATAAAAAAGTTTTTCTACATAAATCCTACACAAAACATGCAACATGTCTAATAATGCCTGGAAACATGTATCTTTGTTAGTTTCACTATAAAAATTATCTTTTGTAGGTTTTGCAAAGACGCAATATACTTTTTTTTTTAATTCATAATGACAGTATAACTGTAATACCAAATATGAAAGTTATATAAACATAACTCCAAAACTGAACATGCATTAAGTCTAAAAATGCCTGTAATTTTGTATCAATGTGAGTTTTACCATAATCAGGTAATTTGGTAAGGTTTACAAATACAACAATTGGGTTTTTCTCATAATGACCTGCTGCATTCAATTTGACAGTTATTTAAACATAACTTCATAATAACACATGCAAATAGGCCAATAAAGCCTAAAACAATGCATCCTTGTGAGTTTTACTCTAAACATATGCTATTTTAAGGCTTGCAAACACAAAAAGTAGTTTTTTACTCATTATGACAGTAATGTTCTTAAAATCCTGAGATAATGCGAAAAAAGCAATAAAAAGGTTTTCAATATAAATCCTACACCAAACATGCAACATGTCTAATAATGCCCGGAGACATGTATCTTTGTTAGTTTTACTAGAAAAATAATCTTTTGTAAGTTTTGCAAAGACGCAAATTAGTTTTTTTAATACAATATGACAGTATACTGTCATACCAAATATGAAGTTAAAGTTAAAGTTAAAGTTAAAGTACCAATGATTGTCACGCACACACTAGGTGTGGCGAAATTATTCTCTGCATTTGACCCATCACCCTTGATCACCCCCTGGGAGGTGAGGGGAGCAGTGGGCAGCAGCGGTGGCTGCGCCCGGGAATCAATTTGGTGATTTAACCCCCAATTCCAACCCTTGATGCTGAGTGCCAAGCAGGGAGGTAATGGGTCCCATTTTTATAGTCTTTGGTATGACTCGGCCGGGATTTGAACTCCCAACCTACCGATCTCAGGACGGACACTCTAACCACTAGGCCACTGAGTGCTATTTTAAGGCTTGCAAATACAAAAAGTAGTTTTTTACTCAATATGACAGTAATATTCTTTAAATCCTCAGATAATGCGAAAAAAGCAATAAAAATGTTTTTCAACATAATTCCTACACCAAACATGCAAAATGTTTGCCTAGAGACATGCATCTTTAATACTTTTACTAGAAAATGTATCTTTTAAAAGTTTTGCAAAGACGCAAGCCTAAAACAATGCATCCTTGTGAGTTTTACTCTAAACATATGCTATTTTAAGGCCTGCAAACACAAAAAGTAGTTTTTTTACTCATTATGATAGTAATGTTCTTAAAATCCTGAGATGTTTACAACATAATTCCTACACATGCAAAATGTCTAATAATGCCAGGAGACATGTATCTTTGTTAGTGTAACTAAAAAAATCATATTTTGAAAGGTTTGCAACGATGCAAGTTAGTATTTTTATTTAAATATGACAGTATAACTGTCATACCAAATATGAATGTTATATAAACTTAACTCCAAAACTGAACATGCATTTTGCCTAAAAATGCCTGTAATATTGTATCTATGTGAGTTTCACCAGAATCAGGTAATTTGGTAAGGTTTACAAATACAAAAATTGGGGTTTTCTCATAATGACATTAAAACTGCTACATTCAATTTGACAATTATTTAAACATAACTTCCTAACAACATCATGCAAAAAGGCTAATAAAGCCTAAAACAATGTATCCTTTAGAGTTTTACTCGAAACATATGCTATTTTAAGGCTTGCAAACACAAAAAGTAGGTTTTTACTCAATATGACAGTAATGTTCTTAAAATCCTGAGATTATGCTAAATAAGCAAAAAAAAAGTTTTTTCAACATGATTTCTACACCAAACATGCAAAATGTCTAATAATGCCTGGAGACATGTATCTTTGTTCGTTTTAATATAAAAATGATCTTTTGTAAGTTTTGCAAATACGCAAGTTAGTTGTTTTTTTATTCATAATGACAGTATAACTGTCATACCACATATAACATTTAAATAAACATATCTCCAAAACTGAACATGCATTATCTCTAAAAATGCCTAAAATATTGTATCTATTTGAGTTTTACAAGAATCAGGTAATTTGGTAAGGTTTACAAATAAAAAATTAGGGTTTACTCATAATGACAGATAACTGATGCATTCAATTTGACAGTTATTTATACATAACTTCCTAAACACACATGCAAAAAGGCTAAAAAAAAGAGCCTAAAACAATGCATCCTTGTGAGTTTTACTCGAAACATCTACTATTTTAAGGCTTGCAAACACAAAAAGTAATTTTTTACTCAATATGACAGTAATATTCTTAAAATCCTGAGATAATGCGAAAAAAGCAATACAAATGTTTTTCAACATAATTCTTACACCAAACATGAAAAATGTCTAAGAATGCCTAACTTATATCTTTGTTAGTTTTACTAGAAAAATCATATTTTGTAAGGTTTGCAAAGAAGCTGTCATACTAAATTTTAAAGTTATTTACACATAACTCCAAAATAAACATGCAGTACGTCTAAAAATGCCTGTAATGTTTTATATACGTGAGTATTAACAGAATCTGTTATTTTGGTAAGGTTTACAAATACAAAAATTAAGGTTTTACTCATTCAAAATGACAGTTATTTAAACATGACTCCTAAATCACATGCAAATTGGTTAATAATAACTGGAGAAATGTATTTTTGTGTGTTTTACTGGAAACAAATAATTTGTAAGGTTTGTAAAGACATAAGTTAGTTTTTTTACTCAATATGATGATATAACTGTCAGACTTAATATGAAAGTTGTATAAACATAACTCCAAAACCAAACATGCGTTATGTCTACAAATGCCTGTAATATTGTATTAATGTGAGTTTTACTAAAATCAGTTGTTTTTGTAAGGTTTGCAAATACAAAATATTGTTTTTACTCATAATGACAGTATTGCTGCCACACTCAATATGACAGTTATTTAAACATAACTCCTAAACCAAACATGCTAAATGGCTAATGCTGCCTGGGGAAATGTATCTTTGTGAGTTTTACTGGAAACAAATATTTTGTAAGGTTTGTAAAGACACAAGTTAGTTTTTTTTAACTCAAAAAGAAAGTATAACTGTCCTACTATATATCAAAGTTATATAAACATAACTCCAAAATTAAACATGTATTATGTCTAAAAATGCCAGTAATATTTTATATACGTGAGTATTATCAGAATCCGTTATTTTGGTAAGGTTTACAAATAAAAAAATTAAGGTTTTACTCATAATGACAATATAACTGCCACATTCAAAATGACAGTTACTTAAACATGACTCCTTTTTTTTAATATGATGGTATAACTGTCATACTAAATATGAAAGTTATACAAACATAACTACAAAACCAAACATGCAATCCAACTAAAAATGCCTGCAATATTGAATTTGTGTGAGTTTTACTAGAATCAAGTATTTTGGTAAGGTTTACATATACAAAAATTAGGTTTTACTCATAATGTCAGTATCACTGCCACACTCAATATGACAGTTATTTAAACAAAACTCCTAAACCAATTATGCTCAAAGGATAATGCCTGGACAAATGTATCTTTGTGTGTTGATCATACTAAATATGAAAGTTATATAAACATAACTCCAAAACCAAACATGCCTTATGTCTAAAAATGCTTGAATTTTGAATCTATGTGCGTTTTACTAGAAGCAAGTATTTTGGTAAGGTTTACAAATACAAAAATTAGGTTTTACTCATAATGACAGTATAACTGCCACATTCCAAATGACAGTTTTTTAAATATAACTCCTAAACCAAACATGCTAAATGGCTAATAATGCCTGGAGAAAGGTATATTTGTAAGTTCTACTGGAGAAAAGAAACATTTTCTAAGGTTTGTAAAGACACAAGTTAGTTTTTTTTTAACTCAAAAAGAAAGTACAACTGTCCTACTAAATGTCAAAGTTATATAAACATAACTCCAAAATTAAACATAAATTATGTCTAAAAATGCCTGTAATATTTTATATACGTGAGTATTATTTGAATCCGTTATTTTGGTAAGGTTTACAAATACAAAAATTAAGGTTTTACTCATAATGACAATATAACTGCCACATTCAAAATGACAGTTACTTAAACATGACTCCTATTTGGTTAATAATGCCTGGAGAAATGTATTTTTGTGAGTTTTACTGGAAATAAATAATTTGTAAGGTTTATAAAGACACAAGTTAAATTTTTATTTTTTATTTAATATGATGGTATAACTGTCATACTAAATATGAAAGTGATATAAACATAACTCCAAAACCAGACATTCAATCCATCTAAAAATACCTGTAATAATGAATTTGTGTGAGTTTTACTAGAATCAAGTATTTTGGTAAGGTTTACAAATACAAAAATTAGGTTTTACTCATAATGTCAGTATCACTGCCACACTCAATATGACAGTTATTTAAACATAACTCCTAAACCAAACATGCTCAAAGGCTAATAATGCCTGGACAAATGTATCTTTGTGTGTTTTACTGGAAACAAATAATTTGTAAGGTTTGTAAAGACACAAGTTAGGTTTTTTTACTCAATATGATGGTATAACTGTCATACTAAATATGAAAGTTATATAAACATAACTCCAAAACCAAACATGCAATCCGTCTAAAAATGCCTGTAATATTGAATTTTTGTGAGTTTCACTAGAATCAATTATTTTGGTAAGGTTTACAAATACAAAAATTAAGTTTTACTCATAATGACAGTATCACTGCCACACTCAATATGACAGTTATTTAAACATAAATCCTAAACCAAACATGCTAAATGGCTAATAATGCCTGGGGAAATGTATGTTTGTGAGTTTTACTGGAAACAAATATTTTGTAAGGTTTGTAAAGACACAAATTATTTTTTTTTACTCAATATGATTGTATAACTGTCATACTAAATATGAAAGTTAAACAAACATAACTCTAAAACCAAACATGCCTTATGTCTAAAAATGCATGGAATATTGTATCCATGTGAGTTTTACTAGAAACAGTTGTTTTTGTAAGTTTTGCAAATACAAAATACTGGTTTTACTCACTATGACAATATATTGTCACATTCAATCTGACAGTTATTTAAACATAACTCCTAAACCACACATACAAAATGACTAATAATGCCTGGAAAAGTATCTCTGTGAATTTTACTGGAAAAAAAATATTTTGTAAGGTTTGTAAAATTACAAGTTTGTTATTTTTTTACTCAATTTGACAGTATAACTGTCAGACTAAATATGAAAGTTATATAAACATAACTCCAAAACCAAACATGCAATCCGTCTAAAAATGCCTGTAATATTGAATCTATGTGAGTTTTACCAAAATCAGGTATTTTGGTAGGGTTTACAAATACAAAAATTAGGTTTTACTCATAATGACAATATAACTGCCACATTCAAAATGACAGTTATTTAAACATAACTCAAAAACCAAACATGCAAAATGGCTAAAAATGCCTGGAGAAATGTATCTTTGTGAGTTTTACTGGAAAACATTTTTTGTAAGGTTTGTAAAGACACAAGTTAGGTTTTTTATTCAATATGTTTGTATAACTGTCATAATACATGTAAAAGTTATATAAACATAACTCCAATACCAAACATGCAATCCGTCTAAAAATGCCTGTAATATTGAATCTATGTGAGTTTTACTAGAATCAGGTATTTTGTTAAGGTTTACAAATACAAAAATTAGGTTTTACTCACTATGACAGTATACTGTCACATTCAATCTGACAGTTATTTAAACATAACTCCTAAACCACACATGCAAAATGATTAATAATTCCTGGAGAAATGTATCTTCGTAAGTTTTACTAAAAAAAAATAGTTTGTAAGATTTGTAAAGACACAAAATAGTTTGTTTTTTTACTCAATATGACAGTATAACTGTCATACTAAATATGAAAGTTATATAAACATAACTCCAAAACCAAACTTGCATTATGTCTAAAAATGCCTGTAATATTGTATCTATGTGAGTTTTACCAGAATCAAGTATTTTGGTAAGGTTTTACATATACAAAAATTTGGTTTTACGCATAATGCCAGTATAACTGCCACATTCAATATGACAGTTTTGTAAAAATAACTCCTAAACCACACATGGTTAATAATGCCTGGAGAAATGTATCTTTGTGAGTTTTACTGGAAACAGAAATATTTTGTAAGGTTTGTAAAGAGCCCTTCGATGAGATGGCGACTTGTCCAGGGTGTACCCCACCGCCCGATTGTAGCTGAGATAGGCTCCAGCGCCCCCGCGACCCCAAAGGGAATAAGCGGTAGAAAATGGATGGATGGATGGAAGGTTTCTAAAGACACAAGTTAGTTTTCTTTACTCAATATGACTGTCATAATAAATATGGATATTGTATTAACAAAACTCCAAAACCAAACTTGCAATCCGTCTAAAAATGCCTGTAATATTGAATCTATGTGAGTTTTACTAGAATCAGGTATTATGGTAAGGTTTACAAATACAAAAAATTGGTTTTCCAAATTTTTTTTAAATTTTTTTTTATTTTTATTTTTTATTTTTTGTGTGTCCTTTCCAGCTTCTCAGGCAAATCATATAGTTGATGTAGATGCCCATGTCGGCTGTTCAGATTTACTTTACAAAAGAGAAGTGTAGGATACTTCTCTTGTTGCCTTATTTGTATTTGACTTTATTAAATGTATTTATATTATCATTTAGTGCAGCCGGGCCGGAGCAGGAGGGGATAGAAAGAGAAAAAAAAAAAAGAAGACAGAGGGGGAAATTGTGGGGACAAGAGGGGGATTAGACAGAGAGACAAAAACAACAACAGCAAACAACAACAACAACAACAATAGAGCAACATCAGCAAATATGACATGTACAAATATGATGGTAAAAGTAATAGCAAATAAGCAGTTAGCGAAAAATAAAAAATAATACAGAAATGACAATGAGCATTATTACACTACAAATGGATCAATACAAATACCAATAGAAATAGCGCTATTGATAATGAACAATACCAATAATTTACCTTTATTATCAACAATACAGTTGTGTAAATGCAACAATACATATACGTAATGATAACTTGAGATACGAAAGAATGCAGAAAAATGGAGGGGGAGAAAGAGAAGCAACCTACATTAACCTTGTAGATTGTTATAGTCACAATAGGTTAAGCTTTGTCAGTGTGCCATGTGTTACACCCAGTTTACCCTAGGGCAACAACGTTAATATATGTTTGATGAAACGTGATTATGTGCATGAGTGTAAGTATGCATATGTACTTGTATATGTACAGAATGTGTATATGTGTTTGTACAATGAATGTATATGTACAGAATGTGTATATGTGTTTGTACAGTGAATGTATATGTACAGTATGTGTATGTGTATGTTTGTATATTGAATGTGCGTGTGGATGTACGAACACTAGGTAGGTAAATATGTACTGTATTTGTGTATGTATGTGGGAGCGTAGGTACCTATGTACGTATGTGAGCATATGTGAATTTGCATGTACAATACATTCGACTCCCAGAGTGCGTGGGAGCCAGAGCACGGCCCCATCACCCCCGAGAGCCCAACCCACAAACAGGAGGCGTGGTGCCCAGGGAACCAGGGACCACCGCCCCCACGCAGCCAAGCCGGCCAGCGACAGGAACCCCAGAGCTCGACCCACCGTACCGCCCACAAGGGCCAGCAGCAGGCCGCAGACAGACGCACCCGGCAGAGGACAGGGCACGAGGAAAGCAGGGGACAGCCAGACCCCAAGCCAGCGAGAGACCACACCCCACACGGGCAGAAAGGCGAGACGCCCCGCCCGAGGGACCCAGAGACTCCCCGCAACTGGACGGGAAGACCGCCCCCGCCCCACCGGCAACCGGGCCCCCACGAGCCCATCCCCCACCCCCGGAGAGCGCGGCGAGGCCAGCCCCCGGCCACCCCACCCAAACCGGCCGCCGCAGGACCACCCAGGCACAGGGCCACGGGAACCACCCGCAGGGACCCCAACGATGGAGATGGAACAACCAGCAACCGCCCCGCCGAGCCCCCCCCTGAGGGAGGGGAAAAATTAAAAAATAATATTAATAAAATATATTAAAAAATAAATAAATTAATTAATTAATTAATTAAAAAAAAAAGAATTAAAAGAAGACCACAGACATGCTGACAAACAAGGTCACTACCCCAGCAACTGGCCGACTCGCAGCACCTCGGAATACCTTGCAGCACCAAGCTACCACAATAGACGCAGGGACTAGGCCCAACAGGCCCCAACCAAGACGGGCACCCGGAAGGGATGGACAGCGGGACCCAGGAGCTCCAGACACGCAGTTCGGATGCAGTAGCCTGAGGCGTCGACCCCCGTCTGACAGGCAGGCCCAGAGCGTACCCCCAGAAATATACATACATACATACATATATACATACACATACACACATACATGTATACATACCCACACATACACATATATACATATACATACACATATGTACACATACACATATATAAACATACATACATACACACACATATACATACATATACACAGTTCGTCAGCCCCGACAGCCATCACGCGCGCGCGCTGCCACCAGTCACAACATCAGCCACACCCCTGCACTAGACCCAGCAGCCACGGGCGCCCACACCACAAACAAACGGCAGCAGAAACAGCAGCCGCAATAACCCCAGACAGCCAGCACCAGCCAATCAAATCAAAGCGATCAAAAAAAAACTGCGACCAGCAACCACACGCCACCAGGACCACGGAGACCAGCCGGCGCCAGCCGGCGCCAGCCGGCGCCAGCCCGCCAGTCAGCCCGAACGCCAACACGCAAACAAGAGACACCAACAACCCCCCCAACCAAAAGGCCCCCCACCCCAACCCAAACCCGCACAAACACACCACCGCCCAAACAACCGAGACACAGCATCCAGACCAGACACGGGGGCTGCGCCGCCACCACACCAAGTCACCAACAGAGACCCCACAGCGCAAGGTCGGGCCACACGGGCACGGACCCCACCCAACAGGAAGTGAGACCCGCGCGACGCCACACACAAATAAATAATAAGATTAAAAAAATAAAAAATAAAAAAATAAAATAAAATAAAAAATAAAATTTAAAAAATAAAATAAAATAAAAAATAAAAATAAGTAAATAATAAAAATAAAAATAATGAATACATAAAAAATAAAAAAAAATATATAACAATAATAAATGAATAAAAGCCTGGCAGGCCACCAGACCGCAGTCCCCGCCGGCCGACGAGGCAATGAGGGGTGCGCCGAACCCCAAACCCCCCATGCATGTGTACAAGGCCCCCAGAGTGTCTACTGTGTAGTTAAAATTAGGAGGTCAGCCGTTACAGCCGACCTCCAGTCCCTATTGATGTGTGTACTGTAGCGTGAGTGAGATATGTATGCTTGTGAGAACTAATAATGCGATTAAAATTGGGGGACATCAAGGTCATGGTGGGTCCCAACCAAACCAAGCCCCCCAAATCCTAAGTGTCTAATATGCAGCTAAGATTGAGGGATGGACGAGCAGGGGACAAGACAGGAGGACTGGAGCCCCATTGGAGGCATCCTCAACCCCCCGCCATGCCTCCCCGCAGGACAATCCCCAAAGTCCTATATATGTGTGACTGTGTGCGCTATAAGTAGGAGGAGTACGAGGAGTAGAGGGCCCGGACATCCCCCCAGTCCACGCGACCGACAACCAGGAACTACGGCCAGGAGGCCGCCACCCCCCGCCACAGCCCGTGACCCACACCAGACCACTTTAACGTGACGCCACGCGAGCCCTCCCCCCGCCAAACAAAGCCATCCCCCGCCCGCCCCAACCCAACCCTGCAGAGCCCATACCGGCAACCAAACGCAGAAAAACCGCACAGCCCCCACGCCCAATGCAAACACCGCATCCCGGCCATCCACACAGCAACGTGCCCATACGAGTCCCGGCCAGGGGAAGGAGCCCCCCAACGGGGGAAGAAGCCAATGCATCCCGTCCGCTCGCCAGCCCCCAAACCAGCCGGCAAGCCAACGCCAGCCAGCCCCACAACCCCACAAGCGCACAGACACCAGCCACAGTCCCCCAACCACTCCAACCCAACACAGCGATGCCAACCGCTGGTATCACCGCAGCAACCATCACCACCACCGCCCGTCCGCAGCGTAAACACCCGCGGCCGCCGAAACCAAAACAAAAAAGCGGTTTTACTAATAATGACAGTATAACTGCCACACTCAATATGACAGTTATTTAAACGACACATGCGAAATGGTTAATAATGCCTGGAAAAATGTATCTTTGTGAGTTTCACTGGAAAAAAATAAATTGTAAGGTTTGTAAAGACAAGTTTTTTTTTTATACTCAATATGATGGTATACTGTCCTACTAAATGTTGCATTTTGTCTAAAAATGCCTATAACATTGTATCTATGTGAGTTTTAGTAGAATCAGTTGTTTTTGTAAGGTTTGCAAACACAAAATTTGGGTTTACTCACTATGACAGTATACTGTCACATTCAATCTGACTGTTATTTAAACATAAATTCTAAACCACAGATGCCATCCATCCATCCATCCATCCATCCATCCATCCATCCATCCATCTTCTTCCGCTTATCCGAGGTCGGGTCGCGGGGGCAGCAGCTTAAGCAGGGAAGCCCAGACTTCCCTCTCCCCAGCCACTTCGTCCAGCTCCTCCCGGGGGCTCCCGAGGCGTTCCCAGGCCAGCCGGGAGAGATAGTCTTCCCAGCGTGTCCTAGGTCTTCCCCGTGGCCTCCTACCGGTCGGACATGCCCAAAACACCTTCCTAGGAAGGCGTTCGGGTGGCATCCTGACCAGATGCCCGAACCACCTCATCTGGCTCCTCTCGATGTGGAGGAGCAGCGGCTTTACTTTGAGCTCCCCCCGAATGACAGAGCTTCTCACCCTATCTCTAAGGGAGAGCCCCGCCACTCGGCGGAGGAAACTCATTTCGGCCGCTTGTACCCGTGATCTTGTCCTTTCGGTCATGACCCAAAGCTCATGACCATAGGTGAGGATGGGAACGTAGATCGACTGGTAAATCGAGAGCTTTGCCTTCCGGATCAGCTCCTTCTTCACCACAACGGATCGATACAGCGTCCGCATTACTGAAGACACCGCACCGATCCGCCTGTCGATCTCACGATCCACTCTTCCCCCACTCGTGAACAAGACTCCGAGGTACTTGAACTCCTCCACTTGGGGCAAGATCTCCTCCCCAACCCGGAGATGGCACTCCACCCTTTTCCGGGAGAGAACCATGGACTCGGACTTGGAGGTGCTGATTCCCATCCCAGTCGCTTCACACTCGGCTGCGAACCGATCCAGTGAGAGCTGAAGATCTTGGCCGGAGGAAGCCATCAGGACCACATCATCTGCAAATAGCAGTGATCTAATCCTGCAGCCACCAAACCAGATCCCCTCAACGCCCTGACTGCGCCTAGAAATTCTGTCCATAAAGGTTATGAACAGAATCGGTGACAAAGGGCAGCCTTGGCGGAGTCCAACCCTCGCTGGAAACGTGTCCGACTTACTGCCGGCAATGCCGACCAAGCTCTGACACTGATTATACAGGGAGCGAACTGCCACAATAAGACAGTCCGTTACCCCATACTCTCTGAGCACTCCCCACAGGACTTCCCAGGGTACACGGTCGAATGCCTTCTCCAAGTCCACAAAGCACATGTAGACTGGTTGGGCAAATTCCCATGCACCCTCAAGGACCCTGCCGAGAGTATAGAGCTGGTCCACAGTTCCACGACCAGGACGAAAACCACACTGTTCCTCCTGAATCCGAGGTTCGACTATCCGGCGTAGCCTCCTCTCCAGTACACCTGAATAGACCTTACCGGGAAGGCTGAGGAGTGTGATCCCACGATAGTTGGAACACACCCTCCGGTTCCCCTTCTTAAAGAGAGGAACCACCACCCCGGTCTGCCAATCCAGAGGTACCGCCCCCGATGTCCACGCGATGTTGCAGAGTCTTGTCAACCAAGACATCCCCACAACATCCAGAGCCTTAAGGAACTCCGGGCGGTTCTCATCCACCCCCGGGGCCTTGCCACCGAGGAGCTTTTTAACTACCTCGGCAACCTCAGCCCCAGAAATAGGAGAGCCCACCACAGACTCCCCAGGCCCTGCTTCCTCATAGGAAGACGTGCTGGTAGGATTGAGGAGGTCTTCGAAGTATTCCCTCCACCGATCCACAACATCCGCGGTCGAGGTCAGCAGAGCACCATCCCCACCATACATGGTGTTGACACTGCACTGCTTCCCCTTCTTGAGGCGGCGGATGGTGGTCCAGAATTGCTTCGAAGCCGTCCGGAAGTCTTTTTCCATGGCCACCCCGAACTCCTCCCATGTCCGAGTTTTTGCCTCCGCGACCGCTGAAGCCGCACACCGCTTGGCCTGTCGGTAGCTGTCTGCTGCCTCAGGAGTCCCATGAGCCAAAAGAACCTGATAGGACTCCTTCTTCAGCCTGACGGCATCCCTCACCGCCGGCGTCCACCAACGGGTTCTAGGATTACCGCCACGTCAGGCACCAACTACCTTGCGGCCACAGCTCCAATCGGCCGCCTCGACAATAGAGGTACGGAACATTGTCCACTCGGACTCAATGTCCAGCACCTCCCTCGTGACATGTTCAAAGTTCTTCCGGAGGTGGGAATTGAAACTCTCTCTGACAGGAGACTCTGCCAGGCGTTCCCAGCAAACCCTCACAATGCGTTTGGGCCTGCCAGGTCTGTCCGGCATCCTCCCCCACCATCGCAGCCAACTCACCACCAGGTGGTGATCGGTAGAAAGCTCCGCCCCTCTCTTCACCCGAGTGTCCAAAACATGAGACCGCAAATCCGATGACACAACTACAAAGTCGATCATGGAACTGCGGCCTAGGGTGTCCTGGTGCCAAGTGCACATATGGACACCCTTATGTTTGAACATGGTGTACGTTATCGACAATCTGTGACGAGCACAAAAGTCCAATAACAGAACACCACTCGGGTTCAGATCCGGGCGGCCATTCTTCCCAATCACACCTCTCCAGGTTTCACTGTCGCTGCCAACATGAGCGTTGAAGTCCCCCAGTAGAACAAGGGAATCACCCGGGGGAGCACTCTCCAGTACTCCCTCGAGTGAATCCAAAAAGGGTGGGTACTCTGAGCTGCCGCTTGGCGCGTAAACGCAAACAACAGTCAGGACCCGTCCCCCCACCCGAAGGCGGAGGGAAGCTACCCTCTCGTCCACCGGGTTGAACTCCAACGTGCAGGCTTTGAGCCGAGGGGCAACAAGAATTGCCACCCCAGCCCGTCGCCTCTCACTGCCGGCAACGCCAGAGTGGAAGAGAGTCCAGCCCCTCTCAAGAGAAGTGGTTCCAGAGCCCTTGCTGTGCGTCGAAGTGAGTCCGACTATATCTAGCCGGAACTTCTCCACCTCACGCACTAGCTCAGGCTCCTTCTCCCCCAGCGAAGTGATGTTCCACGTCCCAAGAGCCAGCTTATGTAGCCGAGGATCGGACCGCCAAGTGCCCTGCCCTCGGCTTCCGCCCAGCTCACACTGCACCCGACCTCTATGGCCCCTGCTATGGGTGGTGAGCCCATTGGAGGGGGGGACCCACGTTGCCTTTTCGGCCGCCTCGACAATAGAGGTACGGAACATTGGGGACAGGCCCGGCCACCAGGCGCTCGCCATCGTGCCTGGCTCCAGAGGGGGGCCCCAGTGGCCCGCGTCCGGGCGAGGGCAATCTGGGTCCTTTGTTTGTGTTCTTCATCGAGGTCACAGATGCAAAATGGCTAATAATGACTGGAGAAATGTATTTTTGTGAGTTGTACTGGAAACAAATATTTTGTAAGGTTTGTATAAACACAATTTAGTTTTTTTTAACTCAATATGATGGTATAACTGTCTTACTAAATTTGAAAGTTATAAAAACATAACTTCAAAACCAAACTTGCAATCCGTCTAAAAATGCCTGTAATATTGAATCTATGTGAGTTTTACTAGAATCAGTTGTTTTTGTAAGGTTTGCAAATACAAAATTAGGTTTTACTTACTATGACATTAAACTGTCACATTTAATCTGACAGTTATTTAAACATAAATCCTAAACCACACATGCAAAATGACTAATAATGCCTGGAAAAATGTATCTCTGTGAATTTTACTGGAAAATAAATATTTTGTAAGGTTTGTAAAAACACAGGTGAGTTTTTTTTACTCAATATGACAGTATAGCTGTCATACTAAATATGAAAGTTATATAAACATAACTCCAACACCAAACTTGCAATCCGTCTAAAAATGCCTGTAATATTGAATCTATGTGAGTTTTACCAGAATCAGGTATTTTGGTAAGGTTTACAAATACAAAAATTAGGTTTTACTCATAATGACAGTATATCTGCCACATTCAAAATGACAGTTATTTAAACATAACTCCTAAACCAAACATGTTAACTGGCTAATAATGACTGGAGAAATGTATATTTGTGAATTTTACTGAAAAACAATATTTTGTAAGGTTTGTAAAGATACAAATTAGTTTTGTTTTACTCAATATGATGGCATAACTGTCATTTTAAATATCAAAGTTATATAAACATAACTCCAAAACCAAACATACTTTATGTCTAAAAATTCCTGTAATATTGTGTCTTTGTGGGTTTTACCAGAATCAATTATTTTGGTATAGTTTACAAATACAAAAAATAGGTTTTACTCATAATGACAGTATAACTGCCACACTCAATATGACAGTTATTTAAACATAACTGCTAAACAAAACATGATAGATGGCTAATAATGCCTGGGGAAATGTATCTTTGTGAGTTTTACTAGAAAAAAAAATATTTTGTAAGGTTTGTAAAGACAAAAGTTAGGTTTTTTTTTACTCATAATGACAGTATAACTGCCACATTCAAAATGACAGTTTTATAAGCATAACTCCAAAAATCAAATAGATTCAATATTACACACATTTTTAGATGGATTGCAAGTTTGGTTTTGGAGTTATGTTTATATAACTTTTTATATTTAGTATGACAGTTATACTGTCATATTAAGTAAAAAAAAAAGACAAATTTGTGTCTTTACAAACCTTACAAAATATTTTTTTTCCAGTAAAACTCACAAAGATACATTTCTCCAGGCATTATAAGCCTTTTTGCATATTTGGTTTAGGTTTTATGTTTACATAACCGTCATATTGAGTTTGGCAGTTATACTGTCATTATGAGTAAAACCTAATTTTTGTATTTGTAAACCTTACCAAAATACCTGATTCTAGTAAAACTCACATAGATTCAATATAACAGGCATTTTAGACGGATTGCATGTTTGGTTTTGGAGTTATGTTTGTATAACTTTCATATTTAGTATGACAGTTATAATGTCATATTAAGTAAAAAAAAATTACTTGTGTCTTTAAAAACCTTACAAAATATTGTTTTCCAGTAAAACTCACAAAGATACATTTCTCCAGGCAATATTAACCAATTTGCATGTGATTTAGGAGTTATGTTTAAATAACTGTCATATTGTGTGTGACAGTATACTGTCATCGTGAGTAAAAACAATATTTTGTATTTGCAAACCTTACAAAAACAATTGATTCTAGTAAAACTCACATGGATACAAAATTATAGGCATTTTTAGACATAATGCATGTTTGGTTTTGGAGTTATAATTATGTAACCTTTACATTTAGTATGACAGTTATACTGTCATATTGAAAAAATATTTTTTTTTTTCCAGTAAAACTCACAAAGATACATTTTTCCCAGGCATTATTAGCAATTGTGCATGTGTGGTTTTACATCGAGAAGAGCCAAATGAGGTGGTTCGGGCATCTGGTCAGGATGCCACCCGAACGCCTCCCTAGGGAGGTGTTTAGGGCACGTCCGACCGGTAGGAGGCCGCGGGGAAGACCCAGAACACGTTGGGAAGACTATGTCTCCCGGCTGGCCTGGGAACGCCTCGGGGCCCCACAGGAAGAGCTGGACGAAGTGGCTGGGGAGAGGGAAGCTTAGGCTGCTGCCCCCGCGGCCCGACCTCGGATAAGCGGAAGAAAATGGATGGATGGATGGTTTAGGAGTTATATTTAAATAACTGTCATATTGAGTGTGGCAGTTATACTGTCATTATGAGTAAAACCTATTTTTTGTATTTGTAAACCTTACCAAAATAACTGATTCTGATAAAACTCACATAGATTCAATATTACAGGCAGTTTAAGACAGATTGCAAGTTTGGTTTAGGAGTTTGGTTTTGGAATTATGTTTATATAACTTTCATATTTAGTATGACAGTTATATCATCATATTGAGTAAAAAAAAAAATATATATTGTCTTTACAAACCTTACAAAATATTTTTTTCTAGTAAAATTTACAAAGATACATTTTTCCAGGCAGTATTAGCCATTTTGCATGTGTGGTTTAAGAGTTATGTTAAAATAACTGTCATATCAAATGTTGCAGTTATACTGTCATTATGAGTATAACCCAAGTTTTGTATTTGTAAACATTACCAAAATATCTGATTCTGGTAAAACTAACATAGATTCAAAATTACAGGCATTTTTAGACGGATTGCAAGTTTGATTTTAGAGTTATGTTTATTTAACTTTCATATTTAGTATGACAGTTATGCTGTCATATTGAGTAAAAAAAAACTAACTTTACAAACCTTACAAAATATTTTTTTTTCCAGTAAAACTCACAAAAATTAATTTCTCCAGGCATTATTAGCCATTTAGCATGTTTGGTTTAGGAGTTATGTTTACATAACTGTCATATTGGGTGTGGCAGTTATACTGTCATTATGAGTAAAACCTAATTTGTGTATTAGTAAACCTTACCAAAATACCTGATTTTGGTAAAAAGCACATAGATGCAATATTACAGGAATTTTTAGACATAAAGTATGTTTGGTTTTGGAGTTATGTTTATATAACTTTCATATTTAGTATGACAGCTATACTGTTAAATTGAGTAATAAAATCTAACTTGTATCTTTACAAACCTTACAAAATATTTTTTTCAAGTAAAATTCACAAAGATACATTCCTCTAGGCATTATTAGCCATTTTGTCGGATTGATTGTGACAGTATACTGACATTATGAGTAAAACTAATAATTTGTTTTGTAAACCTTACAAAAACAACTTATTCTAGTGAAACTCACGTGGATACAAAATTATAGGAATTTTTAGACATAATGCATGTTTGATTTTGGAGTTATGTTTAGATAATTGTCATATTGAATGTGGCAGTTATACTGTCATTATGAGTAAAACCTAATTTTTGTATTTGTCAACCTTACCAAAATACCTGATTCTGGTAAAACTCCAATGGATACAATATTACAGGCATTTTTAGACAAAATGCATTTTGGTTTTGGAGTTATGTTTATATAACTTTCATATTTAGTATGACAGCTATACCATCATATTACATTAAAAAAACTAACTTGTGTCTTTATAAACCTTACAAATTATTTGTTTTCCAGTAAAACTCACAAAGATACATTTCTCCAGGTATTATTAGCCATTTATCATGTTTGGTTTAGGAGTCATGTTTAAGTAACTGTCATATCAAATGTTGCAGTTATACTGTCATTATGAGTACAACCCAAGTTTTGTATTTGTAAAACTTACCAAAATACCTGATTCTGGTAAAACTCACATAGATTCAATATTACATGCATTTTTAGACGGATTGCAAGTTTGGTTTTGATGTTATATTTATTCAACTTTCATAATTAGTATGACAGTTATACTGTCATATTGAGAAAACAAAGCTAACTTGTGTCTTTACAAACCTTACAAACTATTTTTTTCTAGTAAAACTTACAAAGATACATTTTTCCAGGCAGTATTAGCCATTTTGCATGTGTGGTTTAAGAGTTATGTTAAAATAACTGTCATATCAAATGTTGCAGTTATACTGTCATTATGAGTAAAACCCAAGTTTTGTATTTGTAAAACTTACCAAAATACCTGATTCTGGTAAAACTAACATAGATTCAAAATTACAGGCATTTTTAGACGGATTGCAAGTTTGATTTTGGAGTTATGTTTATTTAACTTTCATATTTAGTATGACCGTTATGCTGTCATATTGAGTAAAAAAAAAAACTAACTTGTGTCTTTACAAACCTTACAAAATATTTTTTTTCCAGTAAAACTCACAAAAATAAATTTCTCCAGGCATTATTAGCCATTTAGCATGTTTGGTTTAGGAGTTTATGTTTAAATAACTGTCAGATTGAATGTGACAGTATACTGTCATAGTGAGTAAAACCTAATTTTTGTATTTGTAAACCTTAACAAAATACTTGATTCTCGTAAAACTCACATAGATTCAATATTACAGGTATGTTTAGACAGATTGCATGTTAGGTTTTGGAGTTATGTTTATTTAACTTTCATATTTAGTATGACAGTTATGCTGTCATATTGAGTAAACAAAAACTAACTTGTGTCTTTACAAACCTTACAAATGTTTTTTTTCCCCAGTTAAACTCACAAAGATACCTTTCTCCAGGCAGTATTAGCCATTTGGCATGTTTGGTTTAGGAGTTATGTTTAAATAACTGTAATTTTGAATGTGGCAGTTATACTGTCATTATGAGTAAAACCTATGTTTTGTATTTGTAAACCTTACCAAAATACCTGATTCTGGTAAAACCCACATAGATGCAATATTACAGGAATTTTTAGACATAAAGTATGTTTGGTTTTGGAGTTATGTTTATATAACTTTCATATTTAGTATGAAAGTTATACCATCGTATTGAGTAAAAAAAAAAAAAATTGTATCTTTACAAACCTTACAAAATATTGTTTTCCAGTAAAATACACAAATATACATTTCTCTAGGCATTATTAGTAATTTTGCATTTGTTTTTTTAGGAGTTATGTTTAAATAACTGTCATATTAAGTGTGGCAATTATACTGTCACAATGAGTAAAACCTATTTTTTGTATTTGTAAACCTTACCAAAATACCAGATTCTGATAAAACTCACATATAATACATATTACAGACATTTTTGGTTTCGGTGTTATGTTTATAAAACGTATATATATTATGAGAGCTATACTGTTAAATTGAGTAAAAAAATCTAACTTGTGTCTTTACAAACCTTACAAATATATTTTTCCAGTAAAATTCACAAAGATACATTCCTCTAGGCATTATTAGCCATTTTGTCGGATTTATTGTGACAGTATACTGACATTATGAGTAAAACTAATATTTTGTATTTGTAAACCTTACAAAAACAACTGATTCTAGTAAAACTCACGTGGATACAAAAATTATAGGCATTTTTAGACATGATGCATGTTTGGTTTTGGAGTTATGATTAGATAATTCTCATTTTGAATGTGGCAGTTATACTGTCATTATGAGTAAAACCTAATTTTTGTATTTGTCAACCTTACCAAAATACCTGATTCTGGTAAAACTCCAATGGATACAAAATTACAGGCATTTTAAACATAATGCATTTTGGTTTTGGAGTTATGTTTATATAACTTTCATATTTAGTATGACAGTTATGCCATCATATTAAATAAAAAAACTAACTTGTGTCTTTATAAACCTTACAAATTATTTTTTTCCAGTAAAACTCACAAAGATACATTTCTCCAGGTATTATTAGCCATTTATCATGTTTGGTTTAGGAGTTATGTTTAAATAACAGTCAGATTGGATGTGACAGTATACTGTCATATTAGTTTTTTACTCAATATGCCAAAAAAGCAATAACAATGTTTTTCAACATAATTCCTACACCAAACATGCAACTTGTCTAATAATGCCTGGAGACACGTATCCTTGTTAGTTTCACCAGAAAAAATATCTTTTGAGAGTTTTGCCATGACGCAAGTTAGTTTTTTTCATTCATAATGACAGTATAACTGTCATACCAAATATGAAAGTTATATAAACATAACTCCAAAAATGAACATGCATTATGTCTAAAAATGCCTGTAATATTGTATCTATGTGAGTTTAACCAGAATCGGGTAATTCGGTAAGGTTTACAAATACAAAAATTGTTTTTTTGTCATAATGACAGTATAACTGCTTACAAAAAATTCAAAAAAACGGACTTGCTTCAGCAGCACATTTCTGGTGCTGTATTTGTATAAAATGTCTCAAAACGTCATCAGGTGTCCCGACACAACCTAAAAATAGAAGAAAATGCATAGTTTACGGAAAAAAAATTTTGCTAAAATTTCGTAAGGCGGGACCCTTACAAAAAATTCAAAAAAACGGACTTGCTTCAGCAGCACATTTCTGCTGCTGTAGTTGTATAAAATGTCTCAAAACGTCATCAGGTGTCCCGACACAACCTAAAAATAGAAGAAAATGCTAAGTTTACGTAAAAAAATGTTTGCTAAAATTTCGTAAGGCGGGACCCTTACAAAAAATTCAAAAAAACGGACTTGCTTCAGCAGCACATTTCTGCTGCTGTAGTTGTATAAAATGTCTCAAAACGTCATCAGGTGTCCCGACACAACCTAAAAATAGAAGAAAATGCTAAGTTTACGTAAAAAAATGTTTGCTAAAATTTCGTAAGGCGGGACCCTTACAAAAAATTCAAAAAAACGGACTTGCTTCAGCAGCACATTTCTGCTGCTGTAGTTGTATAAAATGTCTCAAAACGTCATCAGGTGTCCCGACAACCTAAAAATAGAAGAAAATGCATAGTTTACGGAAAAAAATGTTTGCTAAAATTTCGTAAGGCGGGACCCTTACAAAAAAATTCAAAAAAACGGACTTGCTTCAGCAGCATATTTCTGGTGCTGTCGTTGTATAAAATGTCTCAAAATGTCATCAGGAGTCCCGACACAACCTAAAAATAGAAGAAAATGCATCGTTTACGAAAAAAAAATGTTGCTAAAATTTCGTAAGGCGGGACCCTTACAAAAAATTCAAAAAAACGGACTTGCTTCAGCAGCACATTTCTGGTGCTTTAGTTGTATAAAATGTCTCAATATGTCATCAGGTGTCCCGACACAACCTAAAAATAGAAGAAAATGCATAATTTACGGGAAAATTTTTTTGCTAATATTTCGTAAGGCGGGACCCTTTCAAAAAATTCAAAAAAACAGACTTGCTTCAGCAGCACATTTCTGCTGCTGTAGTTGTATAAAATGTCTCAAAATGTCATCAAGAGTCCCGACACAACCTAAAAATAGAAGAAAATGCATCGTTTACGAAAAAAAATGTTTGCTAAAATTTCGTAAGACGGGACCCTTACAAAAAATTCAAAAAAACGGACTTGCTTCAGCAGCACATTTCTGGTGCTGTAGTTGTATAAAATGTCTCAAAATGTCATCAGGAGTCCCGACACAACCTAAAAATAGAAGAAAATGCATCGTTTACGAAAAAAAAGTTTTGCTAAAATTTCGTAAGGCGGGACCCTTACAAAAAATTCAAAAAAACTGACTTGCTTCAGCAGCACATTTCTGCTGCTGTAGTTGTATAAAATGTCTCAAAACGTCATCAGGTGTCCCGACACAACCTAAAAATAGAAGAAAATGCATCGTTTACGGAAAAAAATGTTTGCTAAAATTTCGTAAGGCGGGACCTTACAAAACATTCAAAAAAACGGACTTGCTTCAGCAGCACATTTCTGCTGCTGTAGTTGTATAAAATGTCTCAAAACGTCATCAGGTGTCCCGACACAACCTAAAAATAGAAGAAAATGCATTATTTAGGGGAAAAATTTTTTGCTAATATTTCGTAAGGCAGGACCCTTACAAAAAAACAAAAAAACGGACTTGCTTCAGCAGCACATTTCTGGTGCTGTAGTTGTATAAAATGTCATCAGGAGTCCCGACACAACTTAAAAATAGAAGAAAATGCATAGTTTACGGAAAAACATTTTTGCTAACATTTCGTAAGGCGGGAACCTTACAAAAAATTAAAAAAAACGGACTTGCTTCAGCAGCACATTTCTGGTGCTGTGGTTGTATAAAATGTCTCAAAATGTCATCAGGAGTCCCGACACAACCTAAAAATAGAAGAAAATGCATCGTTTACGAAAAAAAAATGTTGCCAAAATTTCGTAAGGCGGGACCCTTACAAAAAATTCAAAAAAACGGACTTGCTTCAGCAGCACATTTCTGCTGCTGTAGTTGTATAAAATGTCTCAAAACGTCATCAGGTGTCCCGACACAACCTAAAAATAGAAGAAAATGCATAGTTTACGGAAAAAAATTTTTGCTAAAATTTCGTAAGGCGGGACCCTTACAAAAAATTCAAAAAAACGAACTTGCTTCAGCAGCACATTTCTGCTGCTGTAGTTGAATAAAATGTTTCAAAACGTCATCAGGTGTCCCGACACAACCTAAAAATAGAAGAAAATGCATAGTTTACGGAAAAAAATGTTTGCTAAAATTTCGTAATGCGGGACCCTTACAAAAAATTCAAAAAAACGGACTTGCTTCAGCAGCACATTTCTGCTGCTGTAGTTGTATAAAATGTCTCAAAACGTCATCAGGTGTCCCGACAACCTAAAAATAGAAGAAAATGCATAGTTCACGGGCAGCACATTTCTGCTGCTGTAGTTGTATAAAATGTCTCAAAACGTCATCAGGTGTCCCGACACAACCTAAAAATAGAAGAAAATGCATAGTTTACGGAAAAAAATGTTTGCTAAAATTTCGTAAGGCGGGACCCTTACAAAAATTTCAAAAAAACGGACTTGCTTCAGCAGCACATTTCTGCTGCTGTAGTTGTATAAAATGTCTCAAAATGTCATCAGGAGTCCCGACACAACCTAAAAATAGAAGAAAATGCATCGTTTACAAAAAAAAAAAATGTTGCCAAAATTTCGTAAGGCGGGAGACCCTTACAAAAAATTCAAAAAAACGGACTTGCTTCAGCAGCACATTTCTGCTGCTGTAGTTGTATACAATGTCTCAAAACGTCATCAGGAGTCCCGACACAACCTAAAAATAGAAGAAAATGCATAGTTTACGGAAAAAAAATGTTGCTGAAATTTCGTAAGGCGGGACCCTTACAAAAAATTCAAAAAAACGGACTTGCTTCAGCAGCACATTTCTGCTGCTGTAGTTGTATAAAATGTCTCAAAACGTCATCAGGTGTCCCGACACAACCTAAAAATAGAAAAAAATGCTTAGTTTACGTAAAAAAATTTTTGCAAAAATTTCATAAGGCGGGATCCTTACAAAAAATTCAAAAAAACGGACTTGCTTCAGCAGCACATTTCTGCTGCTGTAGTTGTATAAAATGTCTCAAAACGTCATCAGGTGTCCCGACAACCTAAAAATAGAAGAAAATGCATAGTTCACGGGCAGCACATTTCTGCTGCTGTAGTTGTATAAAATGTCTCAAAACGTCATCAGGTGTCCCGACACAACCTAAAAATAGAAGAAAATGCATAGTTTACGGAAAAAAATGTTTGCTAAAATTTCGTAAGGCGGGACCCTTACAAAAATTTCAAAAAAACGGACTTGCTTCAGCAGCACATTTCTGCTGCTGTAGTTGTATAAAATGTCTCAAAATGTCATCAGGAGTCCCGACACAACCTAAAAATAGAAGAAAATGCATCGTTTACAAAAAAAAAAAATGTTGCCAAAATTTCGTAAGGCGGGAGACCCTTACAAAAAATTCAAAAAAACGGACTTGCTTCAGCAGCACATTTCTGCTGCTGTAGTTGTATACAATGTCTCAAAACGTCATCAGGAGTCCCGACACAACCTAAAAATAGAAGAAAATGCATAGTTTACGGAAAAAAAATGTTGCTGAAATTTCGTAAGGCGGGACCCTTACAAAAAATTCAAAAAAACGGACTTGCTTCAGCAGCACATTTCTGCTGCTGTAGTTGTATAAAATGTCTCAAAACGTCATCAGGTGTCCCGACACAACCTAAAAATAGAAAAAAATGCTTAGTTTACGTAAAAAAATTTTTGCAAAAATTTCATAAGGCGGGATCCTTACAAAAAATTCAAAAAAACGGACTTGCTTCAGCAGCACATTTCTGCTGCTGTAGTTGTATAAAATGTCTCAAAACGTCATCAGGTGTCCCGACACAACCTAAAAATAGAAGTAAATGCATAGTTTACGTAAAAAATGTTTTGCTAAAATTTCGTAAGGCGGGACCCTTACAAAAAATTCAAAAAAACGAACTTGCTTCAGCAGCAACATTTCTGCTGCTGTAGTTGAATAAAATGTTTCAAAACGTCATCAGGTGTCCCGACACAACCTAAAAATAGAAGAAAATGCATAGTTTACGGAAAAAAATGTTTGCTAAAATTTCGTAAGGCGGGACCCTTACAAAAAATTCAAAACAACGGACTTGCTTCAGCAGCACATTTCTGCTGCTGTAGTTGTATAAAATGTCTCAAAACGTCATCAGGTGTCCCGACACAACCTAAAAATAGAAGAAAATGCTAAGTTTACGTAAAAAATGACACAATGACACAATGACACAATGACACAATGACACAACCTAAAAATAGAAGAAAATGTATAGTTTACGGAAAAAACATTTTGCTAAAATTTCGTAAGGCGGGACCCTTACAAAAAATAAAATAAAAACGGACTTGCTTCAGCAGCACATTTCTGCTGCTGTAGTTGTATAAAATGTCTCAAAACGTCATCAGGTGTCCCGACACAACCTAAAAATAGAAAAAAATGCTTAGTTTACGTAAAAAATATTTTGCTAAAATTTCGTAATGCGGGACCCTTACAAAAAATTCAAAAAAACGGACTTGCTTCAGCAGCACATTTCTGGTGCTGTAGTTGTATAAAATGTCTCAAAACGTCATCAGGTGTCCCGACACAACCTAAAAATAGAAGAAAATGCTTAGTTTACGGAAAAAATGTTTTGCTAAAATTTCGTAAGGCGGGACCCTTACAAAAAATTCAAAAAAACTGACTTGCTTCAGCAGCACATTTCTGCTGCTTTAGTTGTATAAAATGTCTCAAAACGTCATCAGGTGTCCCGACACAACTTAGAAATAGAACAAAATGCATAGTTTACGGGAAAAAATGTTTGCTAAAATTTCGTAAGGCGGGACCCTTACAAAAAATTCAAAAAAACGGATTTGCTTCAGCAGCACATTTCTGCTGCTGTAGTTGTAAAAAATGTCTCAAAACGTCATCAGGTGTCCCGACACAACCTAAAAATAGAAGAAAATGCATAGTTTACGGAAAAAAAATTTTGCTAAAATTTCGTAAGGCGGGACCCTTACAAAAAATTCAAAAAAACGGTATTGCTTCAGCAGCACATTTCTGCTGCTGTAGTTGTATAAAATGTCTCAAAACGTCATTAGTTGTGTCCCGACACAACCTAAAAATAGAAGAAAATGCATCGATTACGAAAAAAAAATTTTACTAAAATTTTGTAAGGCGGGACCCTTACAAAAAATTTTAAAAAACGGACTTGCTTCAGCAGCACATTTCTGCTGCTGTAGTTGTATAAAATGTCCCAAAACGTCATCAGGTGTCCCGACACAACCTAAAAGTAGAAGAAAATGCATAGTTAACGGAAATAATGTTTTGCTAAAATTTCGTAAGGCGGGACCCTTACAAAAAATTCAAAAAAACGGACTTGCTTCAGCAGCACATTTCTGCTGCTGTAGTTGTATAAAATGTCTCAAAACATCATCAGGAGTCCCGACACAATCTAAAAATAGAAGAAAATGCATCGTTTACGAAAAAAAATTTTTGCCAAAATTTCGTAAGGTGGGAGACCCTTACAAAAAATTCAAAAAAACGGACTTGCTTTAGCAGTATATTTCTGCTGCTGTAGTTGTATAAAATGTCTCAAAACGTCATCAGGTGTCCCGACACAACCGACAAGTTATACTGTCATTATGAATAAAAAAAAACTAACTTGCGTATTTGCAAAACTTACAAAAGATAATTTTTCTAGTAAAATTAACAAAGATACATGTCTCCAGAAATTATTAGACATTTTGCATGTTTGGTGTAGGAATTATGTTGTAAAACATTTTTATTGCTTTTTTCGCTTTATATCAGGATTTTAAGAACATTACTGTCATAATGAGTAAAAAACTACTTTTTGTGTTAGCAAGCCTTAAAATAGCATATGTTTAGAGTAAAACTCACAAGGATGCATTGTTTTAGGCTTTATTGGCCTATTTGCATGTGCTATTATGAAGTTATGTTTAAATAACTGTCAAATTGAATGTAGCAGTTATACTGTCATTATGAGTATGCAGATCTGGCTGCTGAGTGCAGAGAGGCAGGCTGGTCCACTACCATCTACCCTGTGGAAGTAGGCTGTCGGGGCTTCGTCGGCATATCAACTATAAGGCTGCTCCGAGATGTGGGAACGACTGGGGCTAAGCTCCAAAGGGAAGCTAAGGCCCTTGCTGAGGAAGCAGAAAAGGGAAGCTTCTGGTTGTGGTTGAGGAGGAGGGATGAGTACTGGGGGTCGAGGCAATAAGATGGGTCAGCTGCAGGGGGTGGCAGGGAGACGTCCCTGCCACCGCTCCGCCACCAGGAGGCGTTCCGGGGTTAAAGAGAGCGAAACTCCAATGAGCGGTGGTCCCCGGCTGATGACCCTGCAGGTGACTCAAAGGCGCTGTAGGAGGCGCGTCAGGCATACTTGCCCAGCAGAAACAACACCGTATCTGTACAATCAATTTGAGTAAAACAAAACTAACTGGTGTCTTTACAAACCTTACAAAATATTTTTTTCACAGTAAAACTCACAAAGATACCTTTCTCCAGGCATAATTAGCCATTTAGCATGTTTGGTTTAGGAGTTATGTTTAAAAACTGTCATTTGGTATGTGGCAGTATACTGTCATTATGAGTAAAACCTAATGTTTGTATTTGTAAACCTTACCAAAATACCTGTTTCTAGTAAAACTCATATAGATTCCAAATTCAAGCATTTTTAGACATAAGGCATGTTTGGTTTTGGAGTTATGTTTATATAACTTTCATATTAAGTATGACAGTTATACAATCATATTGAGTAAAAAAAAAAACTTGTGTCTTCACAAACCTTAAAAAAAATTTTTTTTTCTCCAGTAAAACTTACAAATATACCTTTCTCCAGGCATTATTAGCCATTTAGCATGTTTGGTTTAGGATTTATGTTTAAAAAACTGTCATTTGGTATGTGGCAGTTATACTGTCATTATGAGAAAACCCCAATTTTTGTATTTGTAAACCTAAACAAATTAACCTGATTCTGGTTAAACTCAGATAGATACAATATAACAGGCATTTTTAGACCTAATGCATGTTCAGTTTTGGAGTTATGTTTATATAACTTTTATATTTGGTATGACAGTTATACTGTCATATTGAATTAAAAAAACTAACTTGCATATTTGCAAAACTTACAAAAGATTATTTTTCTAGTAAAACTAACAAAGATACATGTCTCCAGGCATTATTAGACATTTTGCATTTTTGGTGTAGGAATTATGTTGAAAAACATTTTTATTGCTTTTTTCGCATTATCTCAGGATTTTAAGAATATTACTGTCATATTGAGTAAAAAACTACTTTTTGTGTTTGCAAGCTTTAAAATAGCATATGTTTCGAGTAAAACTCACAAAGATGCATTGTTTTAGGCTTTATTGGCTTATTTGCATGTGTTAGTATGAAGTTATGTTTAAATAACTGTCAAATTGAATGTAGCAGTTATACTGTCATTATGAGAAAACCCCAATTTTTGTATTTGTAAACCTTACCAAATTAACATGATTCTGGTCAAACTCACATAGATACAATATAAAAGGCATTGTTTGACATAATGCATGTTCAGTTTTGGAGTTATGTTTATATAACTTTCATATTAGCCTTTTTGCATGTGTGGTTAGGAAGTTATGTATAAATAACTGTCAAATTGAATGCATCAGTTATCTGTCATTATGAGTAAACCCTCATTTTTGTATTTTTAAACCTTACCAAATTACCTGATTCTGGTTAAAGTCACATTGAAACATTATTTTAGGCATTTTTAGACATAATGCATGTTCAGTTTTGGAGTTATGTTTAAATAACTTTCATATTTGGTATTACAGTTATACTGTCATTATGAATTAAAAAAACTAACTTGCGTATTTGCAAAACTTACAAAAGATCATTTTTCTAGTAAAACTAACAAAGATACATGTCTCCAGAAATTATTAGACATTTTGCATGTTTGGTGTAGGAATTATGTTGTAAAACATTTTTATTGCTTTTTTCGCATTATATCAGGATTTTAAGAACATTACTGTCATAATGAGTAAAAAACTACTTTTTGTGTTAGCAAGCCTTACAATAGCATATGTTTAGAGTAAAACTCACAAGGATGCATTGTTTTAGGCTTTATTGGCCTATTTGCATGTGTTATTATGAAGTTATGTTTAAATAACTGTCAAATTTAATGTAGCAGTTATACTGTCATTATGAGAAAACCCCAATTTTTGTATTTGTAAACCTTACCAAATTACCTGATTCTGGTAAAACTCACATAGATACAATATTACAGGCATTTTTATACATAATGCATGTTCAGTTTTGGAGTTATGTTTATATATACTTTTCATATTTGGTATGACAGTTATACTGTCATTGTGAATGAAAAAAACTAACTTGCGTCATGGCAAAACTCTCAAAAGAATTTTTTTCTGGTGAAAATAACAAGGATACATGTCTCCAGGCATTATTAGACAAGTTGGATGTTTGGTGTAAGAATTATGTTGAAAAACATTGTTATTGCTTTTTTCGCATTATCTCAAGATTTTAAGAACATTACTGGCATATTGAGTAAAAAACTAATATGACAGTATACTGTCACTTCCAATCTGACTGTTATTTAAACACAACTTCTAAACCATGCATGCAAAATGTCTAATAATGACTGGAGAAATTTATTTTTGTAAGTTTTACTGGAAAAAAATAGTTTGTAAGGTTTGTAAAGATACAAGTTATCTTTTTTTTTACTCAATATGACAGTATAACTGTCATATTAAATAAGTTTTACAAATACAAAACTTGGGTTTTACTCATAATGACAGTATAACTGCAACATTTGATATGACAGTTATTTTAACATAACTCTTAAACCACACATGGCTAATACTGCCTGGAAAAATGTATCTTTATGAGTTTTACTGGAAAAAAATAATTTGTAAGGTTTATAAAGACACAAGTTAGTTTTTTTATTTAATATGATGGCAAAACTGTCATACTAAATATGAAAGTTATATAAACATAACTCCAAAACCAAAATGCATTTTGTCTAAAAATGCCTGTAATATTGTATCCATTGGAATTTACCAGAATCAGTTATTTTGGTAAGGTTGAAAAATACAAAAATTAGGTTTTACTCATAATGACAGTATAACTGCCACATTCAATATGACAATTATCTAAACATAACTCCAAAACCAAACATGCATTATGTCTAAAAATGCCTAAAATTTTGTATCCACGTGAGTTTTACTAGAATCAGTTGTTTTTGTAAGGTTTACAAATCAAAATATTAGTTTTACTCATAATGTCAGTATACTGCCACAATCAATCCGACAAAATGGCTAATAATGCCTAGAGGAATGTATCTTTGTGAATTTTACTGGAAAAAAATATTTGTAAGGTTTGTAAAGACACAAGTTAGATTTTTTTACTCAATTTAACGTATAGCTGTCATACTAAATATGAAAGTTATATAAACATAACTCCAAAACCAAACATACTTTATGTCTAAAAATTCCTGTAATATTGCATCTATGTGCTTTTTACCAGAATCAGGTATTTTGGTAAGGTTTACAAATACAAAAATTAAGTTTTACTCATAATGACAGTATATCTGCCACACCCAATATGACAGTTATTTAAACATAACTCCTAAACCAAACATGATGAATGGCTAATAATGCCTGGGGAAATGTATCTTTGTGAGTTTAACTGGGAAAAAAAAAAGATTTTGTAAGGTTTGTAAAGACACAAGTTAGTTTGTTTGTTTTTACTCATAATGACAGTATAACTGCCACATTCAAAATGACAGTTATATAAACATAACTCCGAAACCAAACATGCTAAATCAAATCAAATCAACTTTATTTATAATGGCTAATAATGCCTGGAGAAATGTATTTTTGTGAGTTTTACTGGAAAAAAAAATATTTTGTAAGGTTTGTAAAGTTAGTTATTTTTTACTCAATATGACAGCATAACTGTCATACTAAACGAAAGTTAAATAAACATAACTCCAAAATCAAACTTGCAATCCGTCTAAAAATGCCTGTAATTTTGAATCTATGTTAGTTTTACCAGAATGAGATATTTTGGTAATGTTTACAAATACAAAACTTGGGTTATACTCATAATGACAGTATAACTGCAACATTTGATATGACAGTTATTTTAACATAACTCTTAAACCACACATGCAAAATGGCTAATACTGCCTGGAAAAATGTATCTTTGTAAATTTTACTAGAAAAAAATATTTTGTAAGGTTTGTAAAGACAACTTTTTTTTTTTTTTTTACTCAATATGATGATATAACTGTCATACTAAATATGAAAGTTATATAAACATAATTCCAAAACCAAACTCCTAAACCAAACTATGTGAATTTTATCAGAATCAGTTATTTTGGTAAGGTTTACAAATACAAAAAAATAGGTTTTACTCATAATGACAGTATGACTGCCACACTCAATATGACAGTTATTTAAATATAACTCCTAAACCATCCATCCATCCATCTTCTTCCGCTTATCCGAGGTTGGGTCGCGGGGGCAGCAGCCTAAACTTCCCTCTCCCCAGCCACTTCGTCCAGCTCTTCCTGTGGGACCGAGGCGTTCCCAGGCCAGCCGGGAGATATAGTCTTCCCAACGTGTTCTGGGTCTTCCTCGCGGCCTCCTACCGGTCGGACGTGCCCTAAACACCTCCCTAGGGAAGCGTTCGGGTGGCATCCTGACCAGATGCCCGAACCACCTCATCTGGCTCTTCTCGATGTAAAACCACACATGCACAATTGCTAATAATGCCTGTAAAAATGTATCTTTGTGAGTTTTACTGGAAAAAAAATAAATATTTTTTCAATATGACAGTATAACTGTCATACTAAATGTAAAAGTTACATAATTATAACTCCAAAACCAAACATGCATTATGTCTAAAAATGCCTGTAATATTGTATCCATGTGAGTTTTACTAGAATCAATTGTTTTTGTAAGGTTTGCAAATACAAAATATTGTTTTTACTCACGATGACAGTATACTGTCACACACAATATGACAGTTATTTAAACATAACTCCTAAATCACATGCAAATTGGTTAATATTGCCTGGAGAAATGTATCTTTGTGAGTTTTACTGGAAAATAATATTTTGTAAGGTTTTTAAAGACACAAGTAATTTTTTTTTACTTAATAAGACATTATAACTGTCATACTAAATATGAAAGTTATATAAACATAACTCCAAAACCAAACATGCAATCCGTCTAAAATGCCTGTTATATTGAATCTATGTGAGTTTTACTAGAATCAGGTATTTTGGTAAGGTTTACAAATACAAAAATTAGGTTTTACTCATAATGACAGTATAACTGCCAAACTCAATATGACGGTTATGTAAACATAAAACCTAAACCAAATATGCAAAAAGGCTTATAATGCCTGGAGAAATGTATCTTTGTGAGTTTTACTGGAAAAAAATATTTTGTAAGGTTTGTAAAGACACAAATTTGTCTTTTTTTACTTAATATGACAGTATAACTGTCATACTAAATATAAAAAGTTATATAAACATAACTCCAAAACCAAACTTGCAATCCGTCTAAAAATGTGTGTAATATTGAATCTATTTGATTTTTGGAGTTATGCTTATATAACTGTCATTTTGAATGTGGCAGTTATACTGTCATTATGAGTAAAAAAAAAACTAACTTTTGTCTTTACAAACCTTACAAAATATTTTTTTTTCTAGTAAAACTCACAAAGATACATTTCCCCAGGCATTATTAGCCATCTATCATGTTTTGTTTAGGAGTTATGTTTAAATAACTGTCATATTGAGTGTGGCAGTTATACTGTCATTATGAGTAAAACCTATTTTTTGTATTTGTAAACCTTACCAAAATATCTGATTCTGGTAAAACTCACATAGATTCAATACTACAGGCATTTTTAGACGGATTGCAAGTTTGGTTTTGGAGTTATGTTTATTTAACTTTCATATTTAGTAAGACAGTTATACTGTCATATTAAGTAAAAAAAACTAACTTGTGTCTTTACAAACATTACAAAATATTTTTTTTCCAGTAAAACTCACAGAGATACATTTTTCCAGGCATTATTAGTCATTTTGCATGTGTGGTTTAGGAGTTATGTTTAAATAACTGTCAGATTGAATGTGACAGTATATTGTCATTATGAGTAAAACCAAATTTTTGTATTTGTAAACCTTACCAAAATACATGATTCTGGTAAAACTCACATTTAAACAATTGTACAGGCATTATAATACATAATGCATGTTTGGTTTTAGGGTTATGTTTATACAACTTTCATATTTAGTATGACAGTTATACAATCATATTGAGTAAAAAAACAAACTAACTTGTGTCGTGACAAACCTTACAAAATATTTTCCAGGAAAACTCACAAAGATACATTTATCCAGGCATTATTAGCCATTTTGCATGTGTGGTTTAGGAGTTACAGTATGTTTAAATAACTGTCAGATTGAATGTGACATAGATTTTTTTATTGTAAACCTTACCAAAATACCTGATTCTGGTAAAACTCACATAGATACATTATTACAGGCATTTTTAGACATAATGCATGTTCGGTTTTGGAGTAATATTTATATAACTTTCACATTTATTATGACAGTTTAACTGTCATATTGAGTAAAAAAACAAAAACACTATTTTTTCAGGCGTTATTAACCATTTTGCATGTGTGGTTTAGGAGTTATGTTTACATAACTGTCATATTGAATACGGCAGTTATACTGTCATTATGAGTAAAACCTCATTTTTGTATATGTAAACCTTACCAAAATACCTGATTCTGGTTAAACTCACATAGATACAATATAACAGGCATTTTTAGACATAATGCATGTTTGGTTTTGGATTTAGGTTGATATATTTTTTACATTTAGTATGACAGTTATACTGTCAAATTGAGTAAAACAAAACTAACTGGTGTCTTTACAAACCTTACAAAATATTTTTTTTCCCAGTAAAACTCACAAAGATACCTTTCTCCAGGCATAATTAGCCATTTAGCATATTTGGTTTAGGAGTTATGTTTAAAAAACTGTCATTTGGAATGTGGCAGTTATACTGTCATTATGAGTAAAACCTAATGTTTGTATTTGTAAACCTTACCAAAATACCTGTTTCTAGTAAAACTCATATAGATTCAAAATTCAAGCATTTTTAGACATAAGGCATGTTTGGTTTTAGAGTTATGTTTATATAACTTTCATATTTAGTATGACAGTTATACAATCATATTGAGTAAAAAAAACTAACTTGTCTTTACAAACATTACAAATATTTTTTTTCTCCAGTAAAACTCACAAAGATACATTTCTCCAGGCATTATTAGCCATTTAGCATGTTTGGTTTAGGATTTATGTTTAAATAACTGTCATATTGAGTGTGGCAGTGATACTGTCATTATGAGTAAAACTTAATTTTTGTATTTGTAAACCTTACCAAAATAATTGATTCTAGTGAAACTCACAAAAATTCAATTTTACAGGCATTTTTAGACGGATTGCATGTTTGGTTTTGGAGTTATGTTTATATAACTTTCATATTTAGTATGACAGTTATACCATCATATTAAAAAAAACAACTAACTTGTGTCTTTATAAACCTTACAAATTATTTTTTTCCAGTAAAACTCACAAAAATACATTTCTCCAGGCATTATTAACCAATTTGCATATGATTTAGGAGTCATGTTTAAATAACTGTCATATTGAGTGTGACAGTAGACTGTCATCGTGACTAAAACAATATTTTGTATTTGCAAACCTTACAAAAACAACTGATTTTTGTAAAACTCACATGAATACAATATTACAGGCATTTTTAGACGTAATGCATGTTTAGTTTTGGAGTTATGTTTATACAACTTTCATATTAAGTCTGACAGTTATACCATCATATTGAGTAAAAAAAACCTAACTTGTGTCTTTTCAAACCTTACAAATTATTTGTTTCCAGTAAAACACACAAAGATACATTTGTCCAGGCATTAGCCTTTGAGCATAATTGGTTTAGGAGTTATGTTTAAATAACTGTCATATTGAGTGTGGCAGTGATACTGACATTATGAGTAAAACCTAATTTTTGCATTTGTAAACCTTACCAAAATACTTGATTCTAGTAAAACTCACACAAATTCAATATTACAGTTATTTTTAGTTGGATTGCATGCTTGGTTTTGGAGTTATGTTTATATAACTTTCATATTTAGTATGACAGTATTATATTAAATACAAAAACTAACTTGTGTCTTTATAAACCTTAAAAATTATTTTTTTCCAGTAAAACTCACAAAAATACATTTCTCCAGGCATTATTAACCAATTTGCATGTGATTTAGGAGTCATGTTTAAGTAACTGTCATTTTGAATGTGGCAGTCATTATGAGTAAAACCTTAATTTTTGTATTTGTAAACCTTAGCAAAATAACGGATTCTGATAATACTCACGTATATAAAATATTACAGGCTTTTTTAGACATAATGAATGTTTAATTTTGGAGTTATGTTTATATAACTTTGATATATATAGTAGGACAGTTATACTTTCTTTTTGAGTTAAAAAAAACAACTAACTTGTGTCTTTACAAACCTTACAAAATGTTTTTTTTCCCCAGTAAAACTTACAAATATACCTTTCTCCAGGCATTATTAGCCATTTAGCATGTTTGGTTTAGGAGTTATGTTTAAAAAACTGTCATTTGGAATGTGGCAGTTATACTGTCATTATGAGTAAAACCTAATTTTTGTATTTGTAAACCTTACCAAAATACCTGCTTCTAGTAAAACTCACATAGATTAGAAATTCAAGCATTTTTAGACATAAGGCATGTTTGGTTTTGGAATTATGTTTATATAACTTGGATATTTAGTATGACAGTTATACAATCATATTGAGTAAAAAAATTATTTGTGTCTTTACAAACCTTACAAAATATGTGTTTCCAGTAAAACTCACAAAGATACATTTCCCCAGGCAGTATTAGTCATTTAGCATGTTTGGTTTAGGAGTTATGTTTAAATAACTGTCATATTGAGTGTGGCAGCGATACTGTCATTATGAGTAAAAACAATATTTTGTATTTGCAAACCTTACAAAAACAGCTGATTTTAGTAAAACTCACATGAATGCAATATTACAGGCATTTGTAGACATAATGCATGTTTGGTTTTGGAGTTATGTTTATATAACTTTTACATTTAGTATGACAGTTATACTGTCAAATGTAGTAAAAACAACAACTAACTTGTGTCTTTACAAACCTTACAAAATATTTTTGTTTCCAGTAAAACTCACAAAGATACATTTCTCCAGGCATTATTAACCATTTAGCATGTGTGGTTTAGGAGTTATGTTTACAAAACTGTCATATTGAATGTGGCAGTTATATTGGCATTATGAGTAAAACCTAATTTTTGTATATGTAAACCTTACCAAAATACTTGATTCTGGTAAATCTCACATAGATACAATATTACAGGCATTTTTAGACATAATGCAAGTTTGGTTTTGGAGTTATGTTTATATAACTTTCATATTTAGTATACTGAGTAAAAAAAACAACTATTTTGTGTCTTTACAAATCTTACAAACTATTTTTTTTAGTAAAACTTACGAAGATACATTTTTCCAGGAATTATTAATCATTTTGCATGTGTGGTTTAGGAGTTATGTTTAAATAACTGTCAGATTGAATGTGACAGTATACTGTCATAGTGAGTAAAACCTAATTTTTGTATTTGTAAACCTTAACAAAATACCTGATTCTAGTAAAACTCACATAGATTCAATATTACAGACATTTTTAGACAGATTGCATGTTTGGTATTGGAGTTATGTTTATATAACTTTTACATTTATTATGACAGTTATACAAACATATTGAATAAAAAAACCTAACTTGTGTCTTTACAAACCTAAAAAAAAATGTTTTCCAGTAAAACTCACAAAGATACATTTCTCCAGGCATTTTTAGCCATTTTGCATGTGTGGTATAGGAGTTATGTTTAAATAACTGTCATATTGAGTGTGGCAGTTATATGGCAGTTATATGTATAAGTAAATCCTAATTTTTGTATTTGTAAACCTTACCAAAATACCTGATTCTAGTAAAACTCACATAGATTCAATTTTACAGCCATTTTTATACGGATTGCATGTTTGGTTTTTGAGTTATGTTTATATAACTTTCATATTTAGTATGACAGTTATACCATAATATTGAGTAAAAAAAAACTTATTTATGTCATTACAAACCTTACAAAACATTTGTTACCAGTAAAATTCACAAAGATACATTTCTCCAGGCATTATCAGTCATTTTGCATTTGTGTTTTAGGAGTTATGTTTAAATAACTGTCGTATTGAGTGTGGCAGTCATTATGAGTAAAACCTAATTTTTGTATTTGTAAACCTTACCAAAATACCTAATTCCGATAAAACTCACATAAATTCATTATTACAGGCATTTTTAGACGGATTGCATGTTTGGTTTCGGGTTTGGTTTTGGAGTTATGTTTACATAACTTTAATTATTAGTATGACAGTTATACCGTCATATTGAGTAAAAAAAACTAACTTGTGTCTTTGCAAACCTTACAAAAGATCATTATTCTAGGATAACTAACAAAGATACATTTCTCCAGGTTTATTAGCCATTTTGCATGTGTCGTTTATGAGTTATGTTTAAATAACTGTCAGATTGAATGTGACAGTATACTGTCATAGTGAGTAAAGCCAATATTTTGTATTTGCAAACCTTACAAAAAGAACTGTTTCTAGTAAAACTCACATGGATACATTATTACCTGCATTTTTAGACATAATGCATGTTTGGTTTTGGAGTTATGTTTAAACAACTTTCAAATTTAGTGTGACAGTTATAGTGTCTTATTGAGTAAAAAAAAAAATAACGTGTCATTACAAACCCATCCATCCATCCATTTTCTACCGCTTATTCCCTTTTGGGGTCGCGGGGGGCGCTGGAGCCTATCTCAGCTACAATCGGGCGGAAGGCGGTGTACACCCTGGACAAGTCGCCACCTCATCGCAGGTCATTACAAACCTTACAAAATATTTTTTTCCCAGTAAAACTCACAAAGATACATTTCTTCAGGCATTATTAGCCATTTTGCATGTGTGGTTTAGGAGTTATGTTTATATAACTGTTATATTGAATGTTGCAGTTACACTGTCATTATGAGTAAAACCCAGGTTTTGTATTTGTAAACCTTACCAAAATACCTGATTCAGGTAAAACTCACATAGATTCAATATTACAGGCAGTTTAAGACATATTGCAAGTTTGGTTTTGGAATTATGTTTATATAACTTTCATATTTAGTATGACAGTTATACCATCATATTGAGTAAAAAAAACGAACTCTTGTCTTTACAAACCTTACAAAATATGTTTTTCTAGTAAAACTTACAAAGATACATTTCTCCAGGCATTATTAGCCATTTTGCATGTGTGGTTTAAGAGTTATGTTAAAATAACTGTCATATCAAATGTTGCAGTATACTGTCATTATGAGTATAACCCAAGTTTTGTATTTGTAAACCTTACCAAAATATCTGATTCTGGTAAAACTCACATAGATTCAATACTACAGGCATTTTTAGACGGATTGCAAGTTTGGTTTTGGAGTTATGTTTATTTAACTTTCATATTTAGTAAGACAGTTATACTGTCATATTAAGTAAAAAAAACTAACTTGTGTCTTTACAAACATTACAAAATATTTTTTTTCCAGTAAAACTCACAAAGATTCATTTCTCCAGGCATTATTAGCCATTTAGCATGTTTGGATTAGGAGAGATAACTGTCAGATTGAATGTCACAGTTATTTTTAAAACTGTCCTAGTGATTAAAAACACTAATTTGTATTTGCAAAACTTACAAAAACAACTGATTCTAGTAAAACTTACATGGATACAATATTACAGGCATTTTTAGACATAATGCATGTTTGGTTTTGGAGTTATGTTTATATAACCTTTACATTTAGTATGACAGTTATACTGTCAAATGTAGTAAAAAAAACAACTAACTTGTGTCTTTACAAACCTTACAAAATATTTTTTTTCCCAGTAAAACTCACAAAGATACCTTTCTCCAGGCATTATTAGCCATTTAGCATGTTTGGATTAGGAGAGATAACTGTCAGATTGAATGTCACAGTTATTTTTAAAACTGTCCTAGTGATTAAAAACACTAATTTGTATTTGCAAAACTTACAAAAACAACTGATTCTAGTAAAACTTACATGGATACAATATTACAGGCATTTTTAGACATAATGCATGTTTGGTTTTGGAGTTATGTTTATATAACCTTTACATTTAGTATGACAGTTATACTGTCAAATGTAGTAAAAAAAACAACTAACTTGTGTCTTTACAAACCTTACAAAATATTTTTTTTCCCAGTAAAACTCACAAAGATACCTTTCTCCAGGCATTATTAGCCATTTAGCATTTGTGGTTTAGGAGTTATGTTTAAATAACTGTCATATTGCGTGTGGCAGTTATACTGTCATTATGAGTAAAACCTATTTTTTGTATTTGTAAACCTTACCAAAATACCTGATTGTAGTAAATCACACATAAATACAATATAACAGGCATTTTTAGATATAATGCATGTTTGGTTTTGAAATTATGTTTATATAACTTTCATATTTTGTATGACAGTTATACTGTCATATTGAGTAAAAAAACTAACTTGTGTCTTTACAAACCTTACAAAAAAAAATTGTTCAAGTAAAACTCACAAAGATACATTTCTCCAGTCATTATTAGCCATTTAGCATGTTTGGTTTTTGAGTTATGTTTAAATAACTGTCATTTTGAATGTGGCAGTTATATTGTCATTATGAGTAAAACCTAATTTTCAGGCATTTTTAAACGGATTGCATGTTTGGTTTTGGAGTTATGTTTATAAAACTTTCATATTTAGTCTGACAGTTATACTGTCAAATTGAGTAAAAAATAACAAACTTGTAATTTTACAAACCTTACAAAATATTTTTTTTCCAGTAAAATTCACAGATACATTTTTCCAGGCATTATTAGTCATTTTGCATGTGTGGTTTAGGAGTTATGTTTAAATAACTGTCAGATTGAATGTGACAGTATATTGTCATTATGAGTAAAACCAAATTTTTGTATTTGTAAATCTTACCAAAATACATGATTCTGGTAAAACTCACATTTAAACAATTGTACAGGCATTATAATACATAATGCATGTTTGGTTTTAGGGTTATGTTTATACAACTTTCATATTTAGTATGACAGTTATACAATCATATTGAGTAAAAAAACAAACTAACTTGTGTCTTGACAAACCTTACAAAATATTTTCCAGGAAAACTCACAAAGATACATTTATCCAGGCATTATTAGCCATTTTGCATGTGTGGTTTAGGAGTTACAGTATGTTTAAATAACTGTCAGATTGAATGTGACATAGATTTTTTTATTGTAAACCTTACCAAAATACCTGATTCTGGTAAAACTCACATAGATACATTATTACAGGCATTTTTAGACATAATGCATGTTCGGTTTTGGAGTAATATTTATATAACTTTCACATTTATTATGACAGTTTAACTGTCATATTGAGTAAAAAAACAAAAACACAATTTTTTCAGGCGTTATTAACCATTTTGCATGTGTGGTTTAGGAGTTATGTTTACATAACTGTCATATTGAATACGGCAGTTATACTGTCATTATGAGTAAAACCTCATTTTTGTATATGTAAACCTTACCAAAATACCTGATTCTGGTTAAACTCACATAGATACAATATAACAGGCATTTTTAGACATAATGCATGTTTGGTTTTGGATTTAGGTTGATATATTTTTTACATTTAGTATGACAGTTATACTGTCAAATTGAGTAAAACAAAACTAACTGGTGTCTTTACAAACCTTACAAAATATTTTTTTCCCCAGTAAAACTCACAAAGATACCTTTCTCCAGGCATAATTAGCCATTTAGCATATTTGGTTTAGGAGTTATGTTTAAAAAACTGTCATTTGGAATGTGGCAGTTATACTGTCATTATGAGTAAAACCTAATGTTTGTATTTGTAAACCTTACCAAAATACCTGTTTCTAGTAAAACTCATATAGATTCAAAATTCAAGCATTTTTAGACATAAGGCATGTTTTTTTTTAGAGTTATGTTTATATAACTTTCATATTTAGTATGACAGTTATACAATCATATTGAGTAAAAAAAACTAACTTGTCTTTACAAACATTACAAATATTTTTTTTCTCCAGTAAAACTCACAAAGATACATTTCTCCAGGCATTATTAGCCATTTAGCATGTTTGGTTTAGGATTTATGTTTAAATAACTGTCATATTGAGTGTGGCAGTGATACTGTCATTATGAGTAAAACTTAATTTTTGTATTTGTAAACCTTACCAAAATAATTGATTCTAGTGAAACTCACAAAAATTCAATATTACAGGCATTTTTAGACGGATTGCATGTTTGGTTTTGGAGTTATGTTTATATAACTTTCATATTTAGTATGACAGTTATACCATCATATTAAAAAAAACAACTAACTTGTGTCTTTATAAACCTTACAAATTATTTTTTTCCAGTAAAACTCACAAAAATACATTTCTCCAGGCATTATTAACCAATTTGCATATGATTTAGGAGTCATGTTTAAATAACTGTCATATTGAGTGTGACAGTATACTGTCATCGTGAGTAAAAACAATATTTTGTATTTGCAAACCTTACAAAAACAACTGATTTTTGTAAAACTCACATGAATACAATATTACAGGCATTTTTAGACGTAATGCATGTTTAGTTTTGGAGTTATGTTTATACAACTTTCATATTAAGTCTGACAGTTATACCATCATATTGAGTAAAAAAAACCTAACTTGTGTCTTTTCAAACCTTACAAATTATTTGTTTCCAGTAAAACACACAAAGATACATTTGTCCAGGCATTAGCCTTTGAGCATAATTGGTTTAGGAGTTATGTTTAAATAACTGTCATATTGAGTGTGGCAGTGATACTGACATTATGAGTAAAACCTAATTTTTGTATTTGTAAACCTTACCAAAATACTTGATTCTAGTAAAACTCACACAAATTCAATATTACAGTTATTTTTAGTTGGATTGCATGCTTGGTTTTGGAGTTATGTTTATATAACTTTCATATTTAGTATGACAGTTATACCATCATATTAAATATAAAAACTAACTTGTATCTTTATAAACCTTAAAAATTATTTTTTTCCAGTAAAACTCACAAAAATACATTTCTCCAGGCATTATTAACCAATTTGCATGTGATTTAGGAGTCATGTTTAAGTAACTGTCATTTTGAATGTGGCAGTCATTATGAGTAAAACCTTAATTTTTGTATTTGTAAACCTTACCAAAATAACGGATTCTGATAATACTCACGTATATAAAATATTACAGGCATTTTTAGACATAATGCATGTTTAATTTTGGAGTTATGTTTATATAACTTTGATATATATAGTAGGACAGTTATACTTTCTTTTTGAGTTAAAAAAAACAACTAACTTGTGTCTTTACAAACCTTACAAAATGTTTTTTTTCCCAGTAAAACTTACAAATATACCTTTCTCCAGGCATTATTAGCCATTTAGCATGTTTGGTTTAGGAGTTATGTTTAAAAAACTGTCATTTGGAATGTGGCAGTTATACTGTCATTATGAGTAAAACCTAATTTTTGTATTTGTAAACCTTACCAAAATACCTGCTTCTAGTAAAACTCACATAGATTAGAAATTCAAGCATTTTTAGACATAAGGCATGTTTGGTTTTGGAATTATGTTTATATAACTTGGATATTTAGTATGACAGTTATACAATCATATTGAGTAAAAAAATTATTTGTGTCTTTACAAACCTTACAAAATATGTGTTTCCAGTAAAACTCACAAAGATACATTTCCCCAGGCAATATTAGTCATTTAGCATGTTTGGTTTAGGAGTTATGTTTAAATAACTGTCATATTGAGTGTGGCAGCGATACTGTCATTATGAGTAAAAACAATATTTTGTATTTGCAAACCTTACAAAAACAACTGATTTTAGTAAAACTCACATGAATGCAATATTACAGGCATTTGTAGACATAATGCATGTTTGGTTTTGGAGTTATGTTTATATAACTTTTACATTTAGTATGACAGTTATACTGTCAAATGTAGTAAAAACAACAACTAACTTGTGTCTTTACAAACCTTACAAAATATTTTTTTTCCCAGTAAAACTCACAAAGATACCTTTCTCCAGGCATTATTAGCCATTTAGCATATTTTGTTTAGGAGTTTTGTTTAAATAACTGTCATTTTGAACGTGGCAGTTGTACTGTCATTTTGAGTAAAACCTGTTTTTTGTATTTGTAAACCTTACCAAAATACCTGTTTCTAGTAAAACTCACATGGATTCAAAATTCAAGCATTTTTAGACATAATGCATGTTTGGTTTGGAGTTATGTTTATATAACTTTTACATTTAGTATGACAAAAATACTGTCATATGGAGTAAAAAAAAACTAACTTCTGTCTTTACAAACATTACAAAATATTTTTTTTTTACAGTAAAACTCACAAAGGCACATTTCACCAGGCATTAATAGCCATTTAGCATTTGTGGTTTAGGAGTTATGTTTAAATAACTGTCATATTGCGTGTGGCACTTATACCGTCATTATGAGTAAAACTTAATGTTTGTATTTGTAAACCTTACCAAAATACCTGATTGTAGTAAAACTCACATAGATACAATATTACAGGCATTTTTAGATATAATGCATGTTTGGTTTTGAAATTATGTTTATATAACTTTCCTATTTAGTATGACAGTTATACTGTCATATTGAGTAAAAAAACTAGCTTGTGTCTTTACAAACCTTACAAAAAAAAGTTTTTTCAAGTAGAACTCACAAAGATACATTTCTGCAGTCATTATTAGCCATTTAGCATGTTTGGTTTAGGAGTTATGTTTAAATAACTGTCATTTTGAACGTGGCAGTTATATTGTCATTATGAGTAAAACCTAATTTTTGTATTTGTAAACCCTACCAAAATACCTGATTTTGGTAAAACTCACATAGTTTCAATATTACAGGCATTTTTAGACGGATTGCATGTTTGGTTTTGGAGTTATGTTTATATAACTTTCATATTTAGTATTACAGTTATACTGTCAAATTGAGTAAAAAATAACAAACTTGTAATTTTACAAACCTTACAAAATCTTTTTTTTCCAGTAAAATTCACAGAGATACATTTTTCCAGGCATTATTAGTCATTTTGCATGTGTGGTTTAGGAGTTATGTTTAAATAACTGTCAGATTGAATGTGACAGTATATTGTCATAGTGAGAAAACCAGTATTTTGTATTTGCAAAACTTACAAAAACAACTGATTCTAGTAAAACTCACATGGATACAATACTACAGGCATTTTTAGACATAATGTATGTTTGGTTTTGGAGTAATATTCATATAACTTTCACATTTATTATGACAGTTTAACTGTCATATTGAGTAAGAAAAAACTATTTTTTCAGGCGTTATTAACCATTTTGCATGTGTGGTTTAGGAGTTATGTTTACATAACTGTCAGATTGAATGTGGCAGTTATACTGTCATTATGAGTAAAACCTAATTTTTGTTTATGTAAACCTTACCAAAATACCTGATTCTGGTTAAACTCACATAGATACAATATAACAGGCATTTTTAGACATAATGCATGTTTGGTTTTGTAGTTAGGTTGATATATTTTTTACATTTAGTATGACAGTTATACTGTCAAATTGTCATGTTTTTGAGGCCAGGGGAAGGCAAAGGACACACCAGCCGACGAGGCCCCCGCAGTTTCCTCCCTCTGGCAAGGGACTGGAGTATGAGGACTGACATCGGCAAACAGCTCCAGTTCCCCCGTGAAATCACCACCACTTCACTCCGCCCAGACATCGTGCTATGGTCTGCTGTTACCAAGTCTGCCATACTGATCGAGCTCACCATCCCCTGGGAGGAGGGAATCCAAGCAGCCTACGAGCGCAAAGCAGCCAAGTATGCAGATCTGGCTGCTGAGTGCAGAGAGGCAGGCTGGTCCACTACCATCTACCCTGTGGAAGTAGGCTGTCGGGGCTTCGTCGGCACATCAACTATAAGGCTGCTCCGAGATGTGGGAACGACTGGGGCTAAGCTCCAAAGGGAAGCTAAGGCCCTTGCTGAGGAAGCAGAAAAGGGAAGCTTCTGGTTGTGGCTGAGGAGGAGGGATAAGTACTGGGGGCCGAGGAAATAAGATGGGTCAGCTGCAGGGGGTGGCAGGGCGACGTCCCTGCCACCGCTCCGCCACCAGGAGGCGTTCCGGGGTTAAAGAGAGCGAAACTCCAATGAGCGGTGGTCCCCGGCTGATGACCCTGCAGCTACTCAAAGACGCTGTCGGAGGCGCGTCAGGCATACATGCCCAGCAGAAAAAACACCATATCTGTACAATCAATTTGAGTAAAACAAAACTAACTGGTGTCTTTACAAACCTTACAAAATATTTTTTTCCCAGTAAAACTCACAAAGATACCTTTCTCCAGGCATAATTAGCCATTTAGCATGTTTGGTTTAAGAGTTATGTTTAAAAAACTGTCATTTGGAATGTGGCAGTTATACTGGCATTATGAGTAAAACCTAATGTTTGTATTTGTAAACCTTACCAAAATACCTGTTTCTAGTAAAACTCACATAGATTCAAAATTCAAGCATTTTAGACATAAGGCATGTTCGGTTTTGGAGTTATGTTTATATAACTTTCATATTTAGTATGACAGTTATACAATCATATTGAGTAAAAAAAAAAAATTTGTGTCTTTACAAACCTTACAAAATATTTGTTTCCAGTAAAACTCACAAAGATACATTTCCCCAGGCATTATTAGCCATTTAGCATGTTTGGTTTAGGATTTATGTTTAAATAACTGTCATATTGAGTGTGGCAGTGATACTGTCATTATGAGTAAAACCAAATTTTTGTATTTGTAAACCTTACCAAAATAATTGATTCTAGTGAAACTCACAAATATTCAATGTTACAGGCATTTTTAGACGGATTGCATGTTTGGTTTTGGAGTTATTTTTATATAACTTACATATTTAGTATGACAGTTATACCATCATATTAAATAAAAAAACTAACTTGTGTTTTTATAAACCTTACAAATTATTTTTTTCAGGTAAAACTCACAAAAATACATTTCTCCAGGCATTATTAACCAATTTGCATGTGATTTAGGAGTCATGTTTAAATAACTGTCATATTGAGTGTGACAGTATACTGTCATCGTGAGTAAAAACAATATTTTGTATTTGCAAACCTTACCAAAATAACGGATTCTGATAACACTCACGTATATAAAATATTACAGGCATTTTTAGACATAATGCATGTTTAATTTTGGAGTTATGTTTATATAACTTTGACATTTAGTAGGACAGTTCTACTTTCTTTTTGAGTTACAAAAAACTAACTTGTGTCTTCACAAACCTTACAAAATGTTTTTTTTCTCCAGTAAAACTTACAAATATACCTTTCTCCAGGCATTATTAGCCATTTAGCATGTTTGGTTTAGGATTTATGTTTAAAAAACTGTCATTTGGAATGTGGCAGTTATACTGTCATTATGAGTAAAACCTAATTTTTGTATTTGTAAACCTTACCAAAATACGTGCTTCTAGTAAAACTCACATAGATTCAAAATTCAAGCATTTTTAGACATAAGGCATTTTTGGTTTTGGAAGTTATGTTTATATAACTTTCATATTTAGTATGACAGTTATACAATCATATTGAGTAAAAAAAATAATTTGTGTCTTTACAAACCTTACAAAATATTTGTTTCCAGTAAAACTCACAAAGATAGATTTCCCCGGGCATTATTAGCCATTTAGCATGTTTGGTTTAGGATTTATGTTTAAATAACTGTCATATTGAGTGTGGCAGTGATACTGTCATTATGAGTAAAACCTAATTTTTTGTATTTGTAAACCTTACCAAAATACTTGATTCTAGTAAAACTCACAAAAATTCAATATTACAGGCATTTTTAGACGGATTGCATGTTTGGTTTTGGAGTTGTGTTTGTATAACTTTCATATTTAGTATGACAGTTATACCATCATATTAAATAAAAAAAACTAACTTGTGTCTTTATAAACCTTACAAATTATTTTTTTCCAGTAAAACTCACAAAAATACATTTCTCCAGGAATTATTAACCAATTTGCATGTGATTTAGGAGTCATGTTTAAATAACTGTCATATTGAGTGTGACAGTATACTGTCATCGTGAGTAAAAACAATATTTTGTATTTGCAAACCTTACAAAAACAACTGATTTTTGTAAAACTCACATGAATACAATATTACAGGCATTTTTAGACATAACGCATGTTTGGTTTTGAAGTTATGTTTATACAACTTTCATATTAAGTCTGACTGTTATACCATTATATTGAGTAAAAAATAAATAACTTGTGTCTTTACAAACCTTACAAATTATTTGTTCCCAGTAAAACACACAAAGATACATTTGTCCAGGCATTAGCCTTTGAGCATAATTGGTTTAGGAGTTATGTTTAAATAATTGTCATATTGAGTGTGGCAGTGATACTGACATTATGAGTAAAACCTCATTTTTGTATTTGTAAACCTTACCAAAATACTTGATTCTAGTAAAACTCACACAAATTCAATATTACAGTTATTTTTAGTTGGATTGCATGTTTGGTTTTGGAGTTATGTTTATATAACTTTCATATTTAGTATGACAGTTATACCATCATAATAAATACCAAAACTAACTTGTGTCTTTATAAACCTTACAAATTATTTTTTTCCAGTAAAACTCACAAAAATACATTTCTCCAGGCATTATTAACCAATTTGCATGTGATTTAGGAGTCATGTTTAAGTAACTGTCATTTTGAATGTGGCAGTCATTATGAGTAAAACCTTAATTTTTGTATTTGTAACCTTACCAAAATAATGGATTCTGATAATACTCACGTATATAAAATATTACAGGCATTTTTAGACATAATGCATGTTTAATTTTGGAGTTATGTTTATATAACTTTGATATATATAGTAGGACAGTTATACTTTCTTGTTGAGTTAAAAAAAACACTAACTTGTTTCTTTACAAACCTTAAAAAATGTTTTTTTTCCCAGTAAAATTTACAAATATACCTTTCACCAGGCATTATTAACCAATTTGCATGTGATTTAGGAGTCACATTTTGAATGTGGCAGCTATATTGTCATTATGAGTAAAACCTTAATTTTTGTATTTGTAAACCTTACCAAAATAACAGATTCTGTTAATACTCACGTATATAAAACATTACAGGCATTCTTAGACGTACTGCATGTTTATTTTGGAGTTATGTGTAAATAACTTTAAAATTTAGTATGACAGCTTCTTTGCAAACCTTACAAAATATGATTTTTCTAGTAAAACTAACAAAGATATAAGTTTAGGCATTATTAGACATTTTTCATGTTTGGTGTAGGAATTATGTTGAAAAACATTTTTATTGCTTTTTTCGCATTATCTCAGGATTTTAAGAATATTACTAACATATTGAGTAAAAAAATACTTTTTGTGTTTGCAAGCCTTAAAATAGTATATGTTTCGAGTAAAACTCACAAGGATGCATTGTTTTAGGCTTTTTTTTTTTTTAGCCTTTTTGCATGTGTGGTTAGTAAGTTATGTATAAATATCTGTCAAATTGAATGCATCACTTATCTGTCTTTATGAGTAAACCCTAATTTTTGTATTTGTAAACCATACCAAATTACCCGATTCTTGTAAAACTCAAATAGATACAATATTTGAGGCTTTTTTTAGAGATAATGCATGTTCAGTTTTGGAGATATGTTTATTTAAATGTTATATGTGGTATGACAGTTATACTGTCATTATGAATCAAAAAAACTAACTTGCGTATTTGCAAAACTTACAAAAGATCATTTTTAAATTAAAACTAACAAAGATACATGTCTCCAGGCATTATTAGACATGTTGCATGTTTGGTGTAGGATTTATGTTGAAAAACGTTTTTATTGCTTTTTTCGCATTATCTCAGGATTTTAAGAACATTACTGTCATAATGAGTAAAAAACTACTTTTTGTGTTAGCAAGTCTTCAAAAAGCATATGTTTAGAGTAAAACTCACAAGGATGCATTGTTTTAGGCTTAATTGGCCTATTTGCATGTGTTATTATGAAGTTATGTTTAAATAACTGTCAAATTGAATGTAGCAGTTATACTGTCATTATGAGAAAAACCCAATTGTTGTATTTGTAAACCTTACCAAATTACCTGATTATGGTAAAACTCACATACATACAAAATTACAGGCATTTTTAGACTTAATGCATCTTTAGTTTTGGAGTTATGTTTATATAACTGTCATACTTGGTATTACAGTTTTCTGTCATTATGAATTAAAAAAAGGAACTTGCGTCTTTGCAAAACTTACAAAAGATAATTTTTCTAGTGAAACTAACAAAGATACATGTTTCCAGGCATGATTAGACATGTTGCATGTTTTGTGTCGGATTTATGTTGGAAAAACTTTTTTATTGCTTTTTTCGCATTATCTCAGGATTTTAAGAACATTACTGTCATAATGAGTAAAAAACTACTTTTTGTGTTTGCAAGCCTTAAGTTTCGATAAAACTCACAAGAATGCATTGTTTTAGGCTTTATTGGCCTATTTGCATGTGTTATTATGAAGTTATGTTTAAATAACTGTCAAATTGATTGTAGCAGTTATACTGTCCTTATGAGAAAAACCCAATTGTTGTATTTGTAAACCTTACCAACTTACCTGATTATGGTAAAACTCACATAGATACAAAATTACAGGCATTTTTAGACTTAATGCATGTTTAGTTTTGGAGTTATGTTTATATAACTTTCATATTTGGTGTGACAGTTATACTGTCATTATGAATTAAAAAAACTAACTTGCGTCATGGCAAAACTTACAAAAGATTATTTTTCTAGTAAAACTAACAAAGATACATGTCTCCAGGCATTATTAGACATTTTGCATGTTTGGTGTAGGAATTATGTTGTAAAACATTTTTATTGCTTTTTTCGCATTATCTCAGGATTTTAAGAACATTACCGTCATAATGAGTAAAAAACTACTTTTTGTGTTTGCAAGTCTTATAATAGCATATGTTTAGAGTAAAGCTCACAAGGATGCATTGTTTTAGGCTTAATTGGCCTATTTGCATGTGTTATTATGAAGTTATGTTTAAATAACTGTCAAATTGAATGTAGCAGTTATACTGTCATTATGAGAAAACCCCAATTTTTGTATTTGTAAAACTTACCAAATTACCTGATTCTGGTTAAACTCACATAGATACATAATATTAGGCATTTTTGGACATAATGCATGTTCAGTTTTGGAGTTATGTTTATATAACTTTCATATTTGGTATTACAGTTATACTATCATTATGAATTAAAAAAAATAACTTGCATCTTTGCAAAACTTACAAAAGATAATTTTTCTAGTGAAACCAACAAAGATACATGTTTCCAGGCATTATTAGACATGTTGCATGTTTTGTGTAGGATTTATGTTGAAAAACTTTTTTATTGCTTTTTTCGCATTATCTCATGATTTTAAGAACATTACCGTCATAATGAGTAAACAACTACTTTTTGTGTTTGCAAGCCTTAAAATAGCATATGTTTAGAGTAAAACTCACAAGGATGCATTGTTTTAGTATTAATTGGCCTATTTGCATGTGTTATTACGAAGTTATGTTTAAATAACTGTCAAATGAATGTAGCAGATATACTGTCATTATGAGAAAAACCCAATTGTTGTATTTGTAAACCTTACCAAATTACCTGATTATGGTAAAACTCACATAGATACAAAATTATTGGCATTTTTAGACTTAATGTAATTTCAGTTTTGGAGTTTTGTTTATATAACTTTCATATTCGGTATGACAGTTATACTGTCATGTTGAATTAAAAAACTAACTTGCGTCTTTGCAAAACTTACAAAAGATTATTTTTCTAGTAAAACTAACAAAGAGACATGTCTCCGGGCATATTAGACATGTTGCATGTTTGGTGTAGGATTTATATTGAAAAACTTTTTTATTGCTTTTTTCGTATTATCTCAGGATTTTAAGAACATTACTGTCATAATGAGTAAAAAACTACTTTTTGTGTTTGCAAGTCTTATATAGCATATGTTTCGAGTAAAACTCACAAGGATGCATTGTTTTAGGCTTTATTGGCCTATTTGCATGTGTTATTATGAAGTTATGTTTAAATAACTGTGAAATTGAATGTAGCAGTTATACTGTCATTATGAGAAAAACCCAATTGTTGTATTTTCAAACCTTACCAAATTATCTGATTATGGTAAAACTCACATAGATACAAAATTACAGGCATTTTTAGACTTAATACATATTCCGTTTTGGAGTTATGTTTATATAACTTTCATATTTGGTATGACAGTATACTGTCATATTGTATTAAAAAAACTAACTTGCGTCTTTGCAAAACTTACAAAAGATTATTTTTCTAGTAAAACTAACAAAGATACATGTCTCCAGGCATTATTAGACATTTTGCATGTTTGGTGTAGGAATTATGTTGTAAAACATTTTTATTGCTTTTTTCGCATTATCTCAGGATTTTAAAAACATTACTGTCATATTGAGTAAAAAACTACTTTTTGTGTTTGCAAGCCTTAAAGTAGCATATGGTTAGAGTAAAACTCCCAAGGATGCATTGTTTTAGGCTTTATTGGCCTATATGCATGTGTTAATATGAAATTATGTTTAAATACCTGTCAAATTGAATGTAGCAGCTATACTGTCATTATGAGAAAAACCCATTTTTTGTACTTGTAAAACTTAACAAATTACCTGATTCTGGTTAAACTCACATAGATACAATATAACAGGCATTTTTAGACATATTGCATGTTCAATTTTGGAGTTATGTTTATATAACTTTTATATTTGGTGTGACAGTTATACTGTCATTATGAATTAAAAAGACTAACTTGCGTCATGGCAAAACTTACAAAAGATAATTTTTCTAGTGAATTTAATAATGTGAGCCCTTTGGTAAGGTTTGAAAATACAACAATTGGGTTTTTCTCATAATGACAGTATAACTGCTACATTCAATTTCACAGTTATTTAAACATAACTTCATAATAACACATGCAAATAGGCCAATAAAGCCTAAAACAATGCATCCTTGTGAGTTTTACTCTAAACATATGCTATTATAAGACTTGCAAACACAAAAAGTAGTTTTTTACTCATTATGACAGTAATGTTTTTAAAATCCTGAGATAATGCGAAAAAAGCAATAAAAATGTTTTACAACATAATTCCTACACCAAACATGCAAAATGTCTAATAATGCCTGGAGACATGTATCTTTGTTAGTTTTACTAGAAGAATAATCTTTTGTAAGTTTTGCAAAGATGCAAGTTAGTTTTTTAATTCAATATGACAGTATAACTGTCATACCAAATATGAAAGTTATATAAACATAACTCCAAAACTGAAATTACATTAAGTCTAAAAATGCCAATAATTTTGTATCTATGTGAGTTTTACCATAATCAGGTAATTTGGTAAGGTTTACAAATACAACAATTGGGTTTTTCTCATAATGACAGTATATCTGCTACATTCAATTTGACAGTTATTTAAACATAACTTCGTAATAACACATGCAAATAGGCCAATTAATCCTAAAACAATGCATCCTTGTGAGTTTTACGCTAAACATATGCTATTTTAAGGCTTGCAAACACAAAAAGTAGTTTTTTACTCATTATGACGGTAATGTTCTTAAAATCCTGAGATAATGCGAAAAAGGCAATAAAAAAGTCTTTCAACATAAATCCTACACCAAACATGCAACATGTCTAAAATGCCTGGAGACATGCATCCTTATTAAAGTCACTAGAAAAATGATCTTTTGTAAGTTTTGCCATGACGCAAGTTAGTTTTTTTAATTCATAATGACAGTATAACTGTCACACCAAATATAAAAGTTATATAAACATAACTCCAAAATTGAACATGCAATATGTCTAAAAATGCCTGTTATATTGTATCTATGTGAGTTTAACCAGAATCAGGTAATTTGGTAAGTTTTACAAATACAAAAAAATGGGTTTTTCTCATAATGACAGTATAGCTGCTACATTCAATATGACAGTAATGTTTTTAAAATCCTGAGATAATGCGAAAAAAGCAATAAAAATGTTTTACAACATAATTCCTACACCAAACATGCAAAATGTCTAATAATGCCTAGGGACATGTATCTTTGTTAGTTTTACTAGAAAAATAATCTTTTGTAAGTTCTGCAAAGACGCAAGTTAGTTTTTTTAATACAATATGACAGTATACTGTCATACCAAATATGAAAGTTATATAAATATAACTCCAAAACTGAACATGCATTAAGTCTAAAAATGCCTGTAATTTTGTGTCTATGTGAGTTTTACCATAATCAGATAATTTGGTAAGGTTTGAAAATACAACAATTGGGTTTTTCTCATAATGACAGTATAACTGCTACATTCAATTTCACAGTTATTTAAACATAACTTCATAATAACACATGCAAATAGGCCAATAAAGCCTAAAACAATGCATCCTTTTGAGTTTTACTCTAAACACATGCTATTATAACACTTGCAAACACAAAAAGTAGTTTTTTACTCATTATGACAGTAATGTTCTTAAAATCCTGAGATAATGCGAAAAAAGCAATAAAAAAGTTTTTCAATATAAATCCTACACCAAACATGCAACATGTCTAATAATGCCCGGAGACATGTATCTTTGTTAGTTTTACTAGAAAAATAATCTTTTGTAAGTTTTGAAAAAACGCAAGTTAGTTTTTTAATTCAATATGACAGTATAACTGTCATACCAAATATGAAAGTTATATAAACATAACTCCAAAACTGAAATTACATTAAGTCTAAAAATGCCAATAATTTTGTATCTATGTGAGTTTTACCATAATCAGGTAATTTGGTAAGGTTTACAAATACAACATTTGGGTTTTTCTCATAATGACAGTATATCTGCTACATTCATTTTGACAGTCATTTAAACATAACTTCGTAATAACACATGCAAATGGCCAATTAATCCTAAAACAATGCATCCTTGTGAGTTTTACTCTAAACATATGCTTTTTAAGGCTTGCAAACACAAAAAGTAGTTTTTTACTCATTATGACGGTAATGTCCTTAAAATCATGAGATAATGCGAAAAATGCAATAAAAAGGTTTTTCAACATAAATCCTACACAAAACATGCAACATGTCTAATATTGCCTGGAAACATGTATCTTTGTTGGTTTCACTAGAAAAATTATCTTTTGTAAGTTTTGCAAAGATGCAAGTTATTTTTTTTAATTCATAATGACAGTATAACTGTAATACCAAATATGAAAGTTATATAAACATAACTCCAAAACTGAACATGCATTATGTCCAAAAATGCCTAAAATTATGTATCAATGTGAGTTTAACCAGAATCAGGTAATTTGGTAAGTTTTACAAATACAAAAATTGGGGTTTTCTCATAATGACAGTTTCACTGCTACATTCAATTTGACAGTTATTTAAACATAACTTCATAATAACACATGCAAATAGGCCAATTAGGCCTAAAACAATGCATCCTTGTGAGTTTTACTCTAAACATATGCTATTATAAGACTTGCAAACACAAAAAGTAGTTTTTTACTCATTATGACGGTAATGTTCTTAAAATCCTGAGATAATGCGAAAAAAGCAATAAAAAAGTCTTTCAACATAAATCCTACACCAAACATGCAACATGTCTAAAATGCCTGGAGACATGTATCCTTATTAAATTCACTAGAAAATTGATCTTTTGTAAGTTTTGCCATGACGCAAGTTAGTTTTTTTAATTCATAATGACAGTATAACTGTCACACCAAATATAAAAGTTATATAAACATAACTCCAAAATTGAACATGCAATATGTCTAAAAACGCCTGTTATATTGTATCTATGTGAGTTTAACCAGAATCAGGTAATTTGGTAAGTTTTACAAATACAAAAAATGGGTTTTTCTCATAATGACAGTATAGCTGCTACATTCAATTTGACAGGTATTTAAACATAATTTCATATTAACACATGCATATAGGCCAATAAAGCCTAAAACAATGCATTCTTGAGAGTTTTACTCTAAACATATGCTACTTTAAGGCTTGCAAACACAAAAAGTAGTTTTTTACTCAATATGACAGTAATGTTTTTAAAATCCTGAGATAATGCGAAAAAAGCAATAAAAATGTTTTACAACATAATTCCTACACCAAACATGCAAAATGTCTAATAATGCCTGGAGACATGTATCTTTGTTAGTTTTACAAGAAAAATAATCTTTTGTAAGTTTTGCAAAGACGCAGGTTAGTTTTTTTAATACAATATGACCGTATACTGTCATACCAAATATGAAAGTTATATAAACATAACTCCAAAACTAAAGATGCATTACGTCTAAAAATGCCTGTAATTTTGCATGCATGTGAGTTTTACCATAATCAGGTAATTTGGTAAGGTTTACAAATACAACAATTGGGTTTTTCTCATAATGACAGTATATCTGCTACATTCAATTTGACAATTATTTAAACATAACTTCGTATTAACACATGCAAATAGGCCAATATAGCCTAAAACAATGCATTTTTGTGAGTTTTACTCGAAACAAATGCTATTTTAAGGCTTGCAAACACAAAAAGTAGTTTTTTTACTCATTATGACAGTAATGTTCTTAAAATCCTGAGATAATGCGAAAAAAGCAATAAAAACGTTTTTCAACATAAATCCTACACAAAACATGCAACATGTCTAATAATGCCTGGAGACATGTATCTTTGTTAGTTTCACTAGAAAAAATATATTTTGTAAGTTTTGCAAAGACGCAAGTTACTTTTTTTAATTCATAATGACAGAAAACTGTAATACCAAGTATGACAGTTATATAAACATAACTCCAAAACTGAACATGCATTATGTCTAAAAATGCCTAAAATTATGTATCTATGTGAGTTTAACCAGAATCAGGTAATTTGGTAAGTTTTACAAATACAATAATTGGGTTTTTCTCATAATGACAGTATACTGCTACATTCAATTTGACAGTTATTTAAACATAACTTCATAATAACACATGCAAATAGGCCAATTAAGCCTAAAACAATGCATCCTTGTGAGTTTTACTCTAAACATATGCTTTTTGAAGGCTTGCTAACACAAAAAGTAGTTTTTTACTCATTATGACAGTAATGTTCTTAAAATCCTGAGATAATGCGAAAAAAGCAATAAAAACGTTTTTCAACATAAATCCTACACCAAACATGCAACATGTCTAATAATGCCTGGAGACATGTATCTTTGTTAGTTTTAATTTAAAAATGATCTTTTGTAAGTTTTGCAAATACGCAAGTTAGTTTTTTTGATTCATAATGACAGTATAACTGTCATACCACATATAACATTTAAATAAACATATCTCCAAAACTGAACATGCGTTATCTCTAAAAAAGCCTCAAATATTGTATCTATTTGAGTTTTACAAGAATCAGGTAATTTGGTAAGGTTTACAAATACAAAAATTAGGGTTTACTCATAATGACAGATAAGTGATGCATTCAATTTGACAGTTATTTATACATAACTTCCTAACCACACATGCAAAAAGGCTAAAAAAAAAAAGCCTAAAACAATGCATCCTTGTGAGTTTTACTCGAAACATATACTATTTTAAGGCTTGCAAACACAAAAAGTATTTTTTTACTCAATATGTTAGTAATATTCTTAAAATCCTGAGATAATGCGAAAAAAGCAATAAAAATGTTTTTCAACATAATTCCTACACCAAACATGAAAAATGTCTAATAATGCCTAAACTTATATCTCTTTTAGTTTTACTAGAAAAATCATATTTTGTAAGGTTTGCAAAGAAGCTGTCATACTAAATTTTAAAGTTATTTACACATAACTCTAAAATAAACATGCATTATGTCTAAAAATGCCTGTAATGTTTTATATACGTGAGTATTAACAGAATCTGTTATTTTGGTAAGGTTTACAAATACAAAAATTAAGGTTTTACTCATAATGACAATATAGCTGCCACATTCAAAATGTGACTCCTAAATCACATGCAAATTGGTTAATAATGCCTGGTGAAAGGTATATTGGTAAATTTTACTGGGAAAAAAAACATTTTGTAAGGTTTGTAAAGAAACAAGTTAGTGTTTTTTTTAACTCAACAAGAAAGTATAACTGTCCTACTATATATATCAAAGTTATATAAACATAACTCCAAAATTAAACATGCATTATGTCTAAAAATGCCTTTAATATTTTATATACGTGAGTATTATCAGAATCCATTATTTTGGTAAGGTTACAAATACAAAAATTAAGGTTTTACTCATAATGACTGCCACGTTCAAAATGACAGTTACTTAAACATGACTCCTAAATCACATGCAAATTGGTTAATAATGCCTGGAGAAATGTATTTTTGTGAGTTTTACTGGAAAAAAATAATTTGTAAGGTTTATAAAGACACAAGTTAGTTTTGGTAGTTATTATGATGGTATAACTGTCATACTAAATATGAAAGTTATATAAACATAACTCCAAAACTAAACATGCAATCCAACTAAAAATAACTGTAATATTGAATTTGTGTGAGTTTTACTAGAATCAAGTATTTTGGTAAGGTTTACAAATACAAAAATTAGGTTTTACTCATAATGTCAGTATCACTGCCACACTCAATATGACAATTATTTAAACATAACTCCTAAACCAATTATGCTCAAAGGCTAATGCCTGGACAAATGTATCTTTGTGTGTTTTACTGGGAACAAATAATTTGTAAGGTTTGTAAAGACACAAGTTATTTATTTTTTACTCAATATAATGGTATAACAGTCAGACTTAATATGAAAGTTGTATAAACATAACTTCAAAACCAAACATGCGTTATGTCTAAAAATGCCTGTAATATTGTATTCATGTGAGTTTTACAAAAATCCGTTGTTTTTGTAAGGTTTGCAAATACAAAATATTGTTTTTACTCACGATGACAGTATACTGTCACACTCAATATGACAGTTATTTAAACATGACGCCTAAATCACATGCAAATTGGTTAATAATTCCTGGAGAAATGTATTTTTGTGAGTTTTACTGGAAAAAAATAATTTTTAAGGTTTATAAAGACACAAGTTAGTTTTTTTTATTTAATTTGATGGTATAACTGTCATACTAAATATGAAAGTTATACAAACACAACTCCAAAACCAAACATGCAATGCGTCTAAAAATGCCTGTAATATTGAAATTTTGTGAGATTTACTAGAATCAAGTATTTTGGTAAGGTTTACAAATACAAAAAATTAGGTTTTACTCATAATGACAGTATCACTGCCACACTCAATATGACAGTTATTTAAACATAAATCCTAAACCAAACATGCTAAATGGCTAATAATGCCTGGGGAAATCTATCTTTGTGAGTTTTACTGGAAACAAATATTTTGTAATGTTTGTAAAGACACAAATTATTTTTTTTACTCAATATGATTGTATAACTGTCATACTAAATATGAAAGTTATGTAAACATAACTTCCAAAACCAAAAATGCCTTATGTCTAAAAATGCTTGAATTTTGAATCTATGTGAGTTTTACTAGAAGCACGTATTTTGGTAAGGTTTACAAATACAAAAATTAGGTTTTACTCATAATGACAGTATAACTGCCACATTCCAAATGAGAGTTTTTTAAACATAAATCCTAAACCAAACATGCTAAATGGCTAATAATGCCTGGAGAAAGGTATATTTGTAAGTTTTACTGGAGAAAAAAAAACATTTTGTAAGGTTTGTGAAGACACAAGTTAGTTTTTTGTAACTCAAAAAGAAAGTAGAACTGTCCTACTAAATGTCAAAGTTATATAAACATAACTCCAAAATTAAACATGCATTATGTCTAAAAATGCCTGTAATATTTTATATACGTGAGTGTTATCAGAATCCGTTATTTTGGCAAGGTTTGCAAATACAAAATATTGTTTTTACTCACGATGACAGTATACTGTCACACTCAATATGACAGTTATTTAAACATGACTCCTAAATCACATGCAAATTGGTTAATAATGCCTGGAGAAATGTATTTTTGTGAGTTTTACTGGAAAAAAATAATTTGTAAGGTTTATAAAAACACAAGTTAGTTTTTTTTATTTAATATGATGGTATAACTGTCATACTAAATATGTAAGTTATATAAACATAACTCCAAAACCAAACATGCAATCCGTTTAAAAATGCCTGTAACATTGAATATTTGTGAGTTTCACTAGAATCAATTATTTTGGTAAGGTTTACAAATACAAAAATTAGGTTTTACTCATAATGACAGTATCACTGCCACACTCAATATGACAGTTATTTAAACATAAATCCTAAACCAAACTTGCTAAATGGCTAATAATGCCTGGGGAAATGTATCTTTGTGAGTTTTACTGGAAACAAATATTTTGTAAGGTTTGTAAAGACACAAATTATTTTTTTTACTCAATATGATTGTATAACTGTCATACTAAATATGAAAGTTATATAAACATAACTCCAAAACCGAACATGCCTTATGTCTAAAATGCTTGAATTTTGAATCTATGTGAGTTTTACTAGAAACAGGTATTTTGGTAAGGTTTACAAATACAAACATTAGGTTTTACTCATAATGACAGTATAACTGCCACATTCCAAATGACAGTTTTTTAAACATAACTCTTAAACCAAACATGCTAAATGGCTAGTTATGCCTGGAGAAAGGTATCTTTGTGAGTTTTACTGGGAAAAAAATATTTTGTAAGGTTTGTAAAGACACCAGTTAGTTTTGTTTTACTCAAATTGATTGTACAGATATGGTGTTTTTTCTGCTGGGCATGTATGCCTGACGCGCCTCCGACAGCGTCTTTGAGTAGCTGCAGGGTCATCAGCCGGGGACCACCGCTCATTGGAGTTTCGCTCTCTTTAACCCCGGAACGCCTCCTGGTGGCGGAGCGGTGGCAGGGACGTCGCCCTGCCACCACCTGCAGCTGACCCATCTTATTTCCTCGACCCCCAGTACTTATCCCTCCTCCTCAGCCACAACCAGAAGCTTCCCTTTTCTGCTTCCTCAGCAAGGGCCTTAGCTTCCCTTTGGAGCTTAGCCCCAGTCGTTCCCACATCTCGGAGCAGCCTTATAGTTGATGTGCCGACGAAGCCCCGACAGCCTACTTCCACAGGGTAGATGGTAGTGGACCAGCCTGCCTCTCTGCACTCAGCAGCCAGATCTGCATACTTGGCTGCTTTGCGCTCGTAGGCTGCTTGGATTCCCTCCTCCCAGGGGATGGTGAGCTCGATCAGTATGGCAGACTTGGTAACAGCAGACCATAGCACGATGTCTGGGCGGAGTGAAGTGGTGGTGATTTCACGGGGGAACTGGAGCTGTTTGCCGATGTCAGTCCTCATACTCCAGTACCTTGCCAGAGGGAGGAAACTGCGGGGGCCTCGTCGGCTGGTGTGTCCTTTGCCTTCCCCTGGCCTCAAAAACATGACAATTTGACAGTATAACTGTCATACTAAATGTAAAAAATATATCAACCTAACTACAAAACCAAACATGCATTATGTCTAAAAATGCCTGTTATATTGTATCTATGTGAGTTTAACCAGAATCAGGTATTTTGGTAAGGTTTACATATACAAAAATTTGGTTTTACTCATAATGACAGTATAACTGCCACATTCAATCTGACAGTTATGTAAACATAACTCCTAAACCACACATGCAAAATGGTTAATAACGCCTGAAAAAATAGTTTTTTCTTACTCAATATGACAGTTAAACTGTCATAATAAATGTGAAAGTTATATGAATATTACTCCAAAACCAAACATACATTATGTCTAAAAATGCCTGTAGTATTGTATCCATGTGAGTTTTACTAGAATCAGTTGTTTTTGTAAGTTTTGCAAATACAAAATACTGGTTTTCTCACTATGACAATATACTGTCACATTCAATCTGACAGTTATTTAAACATAACTCCTAAACCACACATGCAAAATGACTAATAATGCCTGGAAAAATGTATCTCTGTGAATTTTACTGGAAAAAAAATATTTTGTAGGGTTTGTAAAATTACAAGTTTGTTATTTTTTACTCAATTTGACAGTATAACTGTCATACTAAATATGAAAGTTATATAAACATAACTCCAAAACCAAACATGCAATCCGTCTAAAAATGCCTGTAATATTGAAACTATGTGAGTTTTACCAAAATCAGGTATTTTGGTAGGGTTTACAAATACAAAAATTAGGTTTTACTCATAATGACAATATAACTGCCACGTTCAAAATGACAGTTATTTAAACATAACTCCTAAACCAAACATGCTAAATGGCAAATAATGACTGCAGAAATGTATCTTTGTGAGTTCTACTTGAAAAAACTTTTTTTTGTAAGGTTTGTAAAGACACAAGCTAGTTTTTTTACTCAATATGACAGTATAACTGTCATACTAAATAGGAAAGTTATATAAACATAATTTCAAAACCAAACATGCATTATATCTAAAAATGCCTGTAATATTGTATCTATGTGAGTTTTACTACAATCAGGTATTTTGGTAAGGTTTACAAATACAAACATTAAGTTTTACTCATAATGACGGTATAAGTGCCACACGCAATATGACAGTTATTTAAACATAACTCCTAAACCACAAATGCTAAATGGCTATTAATGCCTGGTGAAATGTGCCTTTGTGAGTTTTACTGTAAAAAAAAAAATATTTTGTAATGTTTGTAAAGACAGAAGTTAGTTTTTTTTTTACTCCATATGACAGTATTTTTGTCATACTAAATGTAAAAGTTATATAAACATAACTCCAAACCAAACATGCATTATGTCTAAAAATGCTTGAATTTTGAATCCATGTGAGTTTTACTAGAAACAGGTATTTTGGTAAGGTTTACAAATACAAAAAACAGGTTTTACTCAAAATGACAGTATAACTGCCACGTTCAAAATGACAGTTATTTAAACAAAACTCCTAAACAAAATATGCTAAATGGCTAATAATGCCTGGAGAAAGGTATCTTTGTGAGTTTTACTGGGAAAAAAAATATTTTGTAAGGTTTGTAAAGACACAAGTTAGTTGTTGTTTTTACTACATTTGACAGTATAACTGTCATACTAAATGTAAAAGTTATATAAACATAACTCCAAAACCAAACATGCATTATGTCTACAAATGCCTGTAATATTGCATTCATGTGAGTTTTACTAAAATCAGTTGTTTTTGTAAGGTTTGCAAATACAAAATATTGTTTTTACTCATAATGACAGTATCGCTGCCACACTCAATATGACAGTTATTTAAACATAACTCCTAAACCAAACATGCTAAATGACTAATACTGCCTGGGGAAATGTATCTTTGTGAGTTTTACTGGAAACACATATTTTGTAAGGTTTGTAAAGACACAAATAATTTTTTTACTCAATATGATTGTATAACTGTCATACTAAATATCCAAGTTATATAAACATAATTCCAAAACCAAACATGCCTTATGTCTAAAAATGCTTGAATTTCTAATCTATGTGGGTTTTACTAGAAGCAGGTATTTTGGTAAGGTTTACAAATACAAAAATTAGGTTTTACTCATAATGACAGTATAACTGCCACATTCCAAATGACAGTTTTTTAAACATAACTCCTAAACCAAATATGCTAAATGGCTAATAATGCCTGGAGAAAGGTATATTTGTAAGTTTTACTGGGAAAAAAAAACATTTTGTAAGGTTTGTAAAGACACAAGTTAGTTGTTTTTTTTAACTCAAAAAGAAAGTATAACTGTCCTACTATATATATCAAAGTTATATAAACATAACTCCAAAATTAAACATTCATTATGTCTAAAAATGCCTGTAATATTTTATATACGTGAGTATTATCAGAATCCGTTATTTTGGTAAGGTTTACAAATACAAAAATTAAGGTTTTACTCATAATGACTGCCACATTCAAAATGACAGTTACTTAAACATGACTCCTAAATCACATGCAAATTGGTTAATAATGCCTGGAGAAATGTATTTTTGTGAGTTTTACTGGAAAAAAATAATTTTTAAGGTTTATAAAGACACAAGTTAGTTTTTGTATTTAATATGATGGTATAACTGTCATACTAAATATGAAAGTTATATAAACATAACTCCAAAACCAAGCATGCAATCCAACTAAAAATAACTGTAATATTGAATTTGTGTGAGTTTTACTAGAATCAAGTATTTTGGTAAGGTTTACAAATACAAAAATTAGGTTTTACTCATAATGTCAGTATCACTGCCACACTCAATATGACAGTTATTTAAACATAACTCCTAAACCAATTATGCTCAAAGGCTAATGCCTGGACAAATGTATCTTTGTGTGTTTTACAGGAAACAAATAATTTGTAAGGTTTGAAAAGACACAAGTTAGGTTTTTTTTACTCAATATGATGGTATAACTGTCAGACTTAATATGAAAGTTGTATAAACATAACTCCAAAACTAAACATGCATTACGTCTAAAAATGCCTGTAATATTGTATTCATGTGAGTTTTACAAAAATCAGTTGTTTTTGTAAGGTTTGCAAATACAAAATATTGTTTTTACTCACGATGACAGTATACTGTCACACTCAATATGACAGTTATTTAAACATGACTCCTAAATCATATGCAAATTGGTTAATAATGCCTGGAGAAATGTATTTTTGTGAGTTTTACTGGAAAAAAATAATTTGTAAGGTTTATAAAGACACAAGTTAGTTTTTTTTTTTAATATGATGGTATAACTGTCATACTAAATATGAAAGTTATATAAACATAACTCCAAAACCAAACATGCAATCCGTCTAAAAATGCCTGTAATATTGAATTTTTGTGAGTTTCACTAGAATCAATTATTTTGGTAAGGTTTACAAATACAAAAATTAAGTTTTACTCATAATGACAGTATCACTGCCACACTCAATATGACAGTTATTTAAACATAAATCCTAAACCAAACATGCTAAATGGCTAATAATGCCTGGAGAAATGTATCTTTGTGAGTTTTACTGGAGAAAAAAAATATTTGTAATGTTTGTAAAGACAAGTTAATTTTTTTTACTCAATATGATTGTATAACTGTCATACTAAATATGAAAGTTATATAAACATAACTCTAAAACCAAACATGCCTTATGTCTAAAAATGCTTGAATTTTGAATCTATATGAGTTTTACTAGAAACAGGTATTTTGGTAAGGTTTACAAATACAAACATTAGGTTTTACTCATAATGACAGTATAACTGCCACATTCCAAATGACAGTTTTTTAAACATAACTCCTAAACCAAATATGCTAAATGGCTAATTATGCCTGGAGAAAGGTATCTTTGTGAGTTTTACTGGGAAAAAAAATATTTTGTAAGGTTTGTAAAGACACCAGTTAGTTTTGTTTTACTCAATTTGACAGTATAACTGTCATACTAAATGTAAAAAATATATCAACCTAAATCCAAAACCAAACATGCATTATGTCTAAAAATGCCTGTTATATTGTATCTATGTGAGTTTAACCAGAATCAGGTATTTTGGTAAGGTTTACATATACAAAAATGAGGTTTTACTCATAATGACAGTATAACTGCCGTATTCAATATGACAGTTATGTAAACATAACTCCTAAACCACACATGCAAAATGGTTAATAACGCCTGAAAAAATAGTGTTTTTGTTTTTTTACTCAATATGACAGTTAAACTGTCATAATAAATGTGAAAGTTATAAAAATATTACTCCAAAACCGAACATGCATTATGTCTAAAAATGCCTGTAATAATGTATCTATGTGAGTTCTACCAGAATCAGGTATTTTGGTAAGGTTTACAATAAAAAAATCTATGTCACATTCAATCTGACAGTTATTTAAACATACTGTAACTCCTAAACCACACATGCAAAATGGCTAATAATGCCTGGATAAATGTATCTTTGTGAGTTTTCCTGGAAAATATTTTGTAAGGTTTGTCAAGACACAAGTTAGTTTGTTTTTTTACTCAATATGATTGTATAACTGTCATACTAAATATGAAAGTTGTATAAACATAACCCTAAAACCAAACATGCATTATGTATTATAATGCCTGTACAATTGTTTAAATGTGAGTTTTACCAGAATCATGTATTTTGGTAAGGTTTACAAATACAAAAATTTGGTTTTACTCATAATGACAATATACTGTCACATTCAATCTGACAGTTATTTAAACATAACTCCTAAACCACACATGCAAAATGACTAATAATGCCTGGAAAAATGTATCTCTGTGAATTTTACTGGAAAAAAAATATTTTGTAAGGTTTGTAAAATTACAAGTTTGTTATTTTTTACTCAATTTGACAGTATAACTGTCAGACTAAATATGAAAGTTTTATAAACATAACTCCAAAACCAAACATGCAATCCGTCTAAAAATGCCTGAAAATTAGGTTTTACTCATAATGACAATATAACTGCCACATTCAAAATGACAGTTATTTAAACATAACTCAAAAACCAAACATGCTAAATGGCTAATAATGACTGGAGAAATGTATCTTTGTGAGTTTTACTTGAACAATTTTTTTTTGTAAGGTTTGTAAAGACACAAGTTAGTTTTTTTACTCAATATGACAGTATAACTGTCATACAAAATATGAAAGTTATATAAACATAATTTCAAAACCAAACATGCATTATATCTAAAAATGCCTGTTATATTGTATTTATGTGTGATTTACTACAATCAGGTATTTTGGTAAGGTTTACAAATACAAAAAATAGGTTTTACTCATAATGACAGTATAACTGCCACACGCAATATGACAGTTATTTAAACATAACTCCTAAACCACAAATGCTAAATGGCTAATAATGCCTGGAGAAAGGTATCTTTGTGAGTTTTACTGGGAAAAAAAATATTTTGTAAGGTTTGTAAAGACACAAGTTAGTTGTTTTTTTTACTACATTTGACAGTATAACTGTCATACTAAATGTAAAGGTTATATAAACATAACTCCAAAACCAAACATGCATTATGTCTAAAAATGCCTGTAATATTGTATCCATGTAAGTTTTACTAGAATCAGTTGTTTTTGTAAGTTTTGCAAATACAAATTAGTGTTTTTAATCACTAGGACAGTTTTAAAAATAACTGTCACATTCAATCTGACAGTTATCTCTCCTAATCCAAACATGCTAAATGGCTAATAATGCCTGGAGAAATGAATCTTTGTGAGTTTTACTGGAAAAAAAATATTTTGTAATGTTTGTAAAGACACAAGTTAGTTTTTTTTACTTAATATGACAGTATAACTGTCTTACTAAATATGAAAGTTAAATAAACATAACTCCAAAACCAAACTTGCAATCCGTCTAAAAATGCCTGTAGTATTGAATCTATGTGAGTTTTACCAGAATCAGATATTTTGGTAAGGTTTACAAATACAAAACTTGGGTTATACTCATAATGACAGTATACTGCAACATTTGATATGACAGTTATTTTAACATAACTCTTAAACCACACATGCAAAATGGCTAATAATGCCTGGAGAAATGTATCTTTGTAAGTTTTACTAGAAAAACATATTTTGTAAGGTTTGTAAAGACAAGAGTTCGTTTTTTTTACTCAATATGATGGTATAACTGTCATACTAAATATGAAAGTTATATAAACATAATTCCAAAACCAAACTTGCAATATGTCTTAAACTGCCTGTAATATTGAATCTATGTGAGTTTTACCTGAATCAGGTATTTTGGTAAGGTTTACAAATACAAAACCTGGGTTTTACTCATAATGACAGTGTAACTGCAACATTCAATATAACAGTTATATAAACATAACTCCTAAACCACACATGCAAAATGGCTAATAATGCCTGAAGAAATGTATCTTTGTGAGTTTTACTGGGAAAAAAATATTTTGTAAGGTTTGTAATGACCTGCGATGAGGTGGCGACTTGTCCAGGGTGTACACCGCCTTCCGCCCGATTGTAGCTAAGATAGGCTCCAGCGCCCCCCGCAACCCCAAAAGGGAATAAGCGGTAGAAAATGGATGGATGGATGGGTTTGTAATGACACGTTATTTTTTTTTTTACTCAATAAGACACTATAACTGTCACACTAAATTTGAAAGTTGTTTAAACATAACTCCAAAACCAAACATGCATTATGTCTAAAAATGCAGGTAATATTGTATCCATGTGAGTTTTACTAGAAACAGTTCTTTTTGAAAGGTTTGCAAATACAAAATATTGGCTTTACTCACTATGACAGTATACTGTCACATTCAATCTGACAGTTATTTAAACATAACTCATAAACGACACATGCAAAATGGCTAATAAACCTGGAGAAATGTATCTTTGTTAGTTATCCTAGAATAATGATCTTTTGTAAGGTTTGCAAAGACACAAGTTAGTTTTTTTTACTCAATATGACGGTATAACTGTCATACTAATAATTAAAGTTATGTAAACATAACTCCAAAACCAAACCCGAAACCAAACATGCAATCCGTCTAAAAATGCCTGTAATAATGAATTTATGTGAGTTTTATCGGAATTAGGTATTTTGGTAAGGTTTACAAATACAAAAATTAGGTTTTACTCATAATGACTGCCACACTCAATACGACAGTTATTTAAACATAACTCCTAAAACACAAATGCAAAATGACTGATAATGCCTGGAGAATGTATCTTTGTGAATTTTACTGGTAACAAATGTTTTGTAAGGTTTGTAATGACATAAATAAGTTTTTTTTTACTCAATATTATGGTATAACTGTCATACTAAATATGAAAGTTATATAAACATAACTCAAAAACCAAACATGCAATCCGTATAAAAATGGCTGTAAAATTGAAACTATGTGAGTTTTACTAGAATCAGGTATTTTGGTAAGGTTTACAAATACAAAAATTAGGATTTACTTATACATATAACTGCCATATAACTGCCACACTCAATATGACAGTTATTTAAACATAACTCCTATACCACACATGCAAAATGGCTAAAAATGCCTGGAGAAATGTATCTTTGTGAGTTTTACTGGAAAACATTTTTTTTTAGGTTTGTAAAGACACAAGTTAGGTTTTTTTATTCAATATGTTTGTATAACTGTCATAATAAATGTAAAAGTTATATAAACATAACTCCAATACCAAACATGCAATCTGTCTAAAAATGTCTGTAATATTGAATCTATGTGAGTTTTACTAGAATCAGGTATTTTGTTAAGGTTTACAAATACAAAAATTAGGTTTTACTCACTATGACAGTATACTGTCACATTCAATCTGACAGTTATTTAAACATAACTCCTAAACCACACATGCAAAATGATTAATAATTCCTGGAAAAATGTATCTTCGTAAGTTTTACTAAAAAAAATAGTTTGTAAGATTTGTAAAGACACAAAATAGTTGTTTTTTTTACTCAATATACTAAATATGAAAGTTATATAAACATAACTCCAAAACCAAACTTGCATTATGTCTAAAAATGCCTGTAATATTGTATCTATGTGAGATTTACCAGAATCAAGTATTTTGGTAAGGTTTACATATACAAAAATTAGGTTTTACTCATAATGCCAGTATAACTGCCACATTCAATATGACAGTTTTGTAAACATAACTCCTAAACCACACATGCTAAATGGTTAATAATGCCTGGAGAAATGTATCTTTGTGAGTTTTACTGGAAACAAAAATATTTTGTAAGGTTTGTAAAGACACAAGTTAGTTTTCTTTACTCAATATGACAGTTTAACTGTCATATTAAATATGGAAATTGTATTAACAAAACTCCAAAACCAAACTTGCAATCCGTCTAAAAATGCCTGTAATATTGAATCTATGTGAGTTTTACTAGAATCAGGTATTATGGTAAGGTTTACAAATACAAAAATGAGGTTTTACTAATAATGACAGTATAACTGCCACACTCAATATGACAGTTTATTTAAACGACACATGCGAAATGGTTAATAATGCCTGGAAAAATTTATCTTTGTGAGTTTCACTGGAAAAAAATAAATTGTAAGGTTTGTAAAGACAAGGTTTTTTTTATACTCAATATGATGGTATACTGTCCTACTAAATGTTGCATTTTGTCTAAAAATGCCTATAACATTGTATCTATGTGAGTTTTAGTAGAATCAGTTGTTTTTGTAAGGTTTGCAAACACAAAATTCTGGGTTTACTCACTATGACAGTATACTGTCACATTCAATCTGACTGTTATTTAAACAAAAATTCTAAACCACGGATGCAAAATGGCTAATAATGACTGGAGAAATGTATTTTTGTGAGTTGTACTGGAAACAAATATTTTGTAAGGTTTGTATAAACACAATTTAGTTTTTTTTAACTCAATATGATGGTATAACTGTCTTACTAAATTTGAAAGTTATAAAAACATAACTTCAAAACCAAACTTGCAATCCGTCTAAAAATGCCTGTAATATTGAATCTATGTGAGTTAAACCAGAATCAGGTATTTTGGTAAGGTTTACAAATACAAAAATTAGGTTTTACTCACTATGACAGTATATCTGCCACATTCAAAATGACAGTTATTTAAACATAACTCCTAAACCAAACATTTTAACTGGCTAATAATGACTGGAGAAATGTATATTTGTGAATTTTACTGAAAAACAATATTTTGTAAGGTTTGTAAAGATACAAATTAGTTTTGTTTTACTCAATATGATGGCATAACTGTCATACTAAATATGAACGTTATATAAACATAACTCCAAAACCAAACAAACTTTATGTCTAAAAATTCCTGTAATATTGTGTCTTTGTGGGTTTTACCAGAATCAGGTATTTTGGTAAGGTTTACAAATACAAAAAATAGGTTTTACTCATAATGACAGTATAACTGCCACACTCAATATGACAGTTATTTAAACATAACTCCTAAACAAAACATGATAGATGGCTAATAATGCCTGGGGAAATGTATCTTTGTGAGTTTTACTAGAAAAAAAAATATTTTGTAAGGTTTGTAAAGAAAAAAGTTAGTTTTTTTTTACTCATAATGACAGTATAACTGCCACATTCAAAATGACAGTTATATAAGCATAACTCCAAAAATCAAATAGATTCAATATTACACACATTTTTAGACGGATTGCAAGTTTGGTTTTGGAGTTATGTTTATATAACTTTTTATATTTAGTATGACAGTTATACTGTCATATTAAGTAAAAAAAGACAAATTTGTGTCTTTACAAACCTTACAAAATATTTTTTCCAGTAAAACTCACAAAGATACATTTCTCCAGGCATTATAAGCCTTTTTGCATATTTGGTTTAGGTTTTATGTTTACATAACCGTCATATTGAGTTTGGCAGTTATACTGTCATTATGAGTAAAACCTAATTTTTGTATTTGTAAACCTTACCAAAATACCTGATTCTAGTAAAACTCACATAGATTCAATATAACAGGCATTTTAGACGGATTGCATGTTTGGTTTTGGAGTTATGTTTATATAACTTTCATATTTAGTATGACAGTTATAATGTCATATTAAGTAAAAAAAAATTACTTGTGTCTTTAAAAACCTTACAAAATATTATTTTCCAGTAAAACTCACAAAGATACATTTCTCCAGGCAATATTAACCAATTTGCATGTGATTTAGGAGTTATGTTTAAATAACTGTCATATTGTGTGTGACAGTATACTGTCATCGTGAGTAAAAACAATATTTTGTATTTGCAAACCTTACAAAAACAATTGATTCTAGTAAAACTCAAATGGATACAATATTACAGGCATTTTTAGACATAATGCATGTTTGGTTTTGGAGTTATAATTATGTAACTTTTACATTTAGTATGACAGTTATACTGTCATATTGAAAAAATATTTATTTTTTTTCCAGTAAAACTCACAAAGATACATTTTTACAGGCATTATTAGCAATTGTGCATGTGTGGTTTTACATCGAGAAGAGCCAGATGAGGTGGTTCGGGCATCTGGTCAGGATGCCACCCGAACGCTTCCCTAGGGAGGTGTTTAGGGCACGTCCGACCGGTAGGAGGCCGCGGGGAAGACCCAGAACACGTTGGGAAGACTATATCTCCCGGCTGGCCTGGGAACGCCTCGGGGTCCCACAGGAAGAGCTGGACGAAGTGGCTGGGGAGAGGGAAGTTTAGGCTGCTGCCCCCGCGACCCAACCTCGGATAAGCGGAAGAAGATGGATGGATGGATGGTTTAGGAGTTATATTTAAATAACTGTCATATTGAGTGTGGCAGTCATACTGTCATTATGAGTAAAACCTATTTTTTTGTATTTGTAAACCTTACCAAAATAACTGATTCTGATAAAATTCAAATAGTTTGGTTTAGGAGTTTGGTTTTGGAATTATGTTTGTATAACTTTCATATTTAGTATGACAGTTATATCATCATATTGAGTAAAAAAAAAAAAAAAAGTTGTCTTTACAAACCTTACAAAATATTTTTTTCTAGTAAAATTTACAAAGATACATTTTTCCAGGCAGTATTAGCCATTTTGCATGTGTGGTTTAAGAGTTATGTTAAAATAACTGTCATATCAAATGTTGCAGTTATACTGTCATTATGAGTATAACCCAAGTTTTGTATTTGTAAACATTACCAAAATATCTCATTCTGGTAAAACTAACATAGATTCAAAATTACAGGCATTTTTAGACGGATTGCAAGTTTGATTTTGGAGTTATGTTTATTTAACTTTCGTTTAGTATGACAGTTATGCTGTCATATTGAGTAAAAAATAACTAACTTTACAAACCTTACAAAATATTTTTTTTTCCAGTAAAACTCACAAAAATAAATTTCTCCAGGCATTATTAGCCATTATAAATAAAGTTGATTTGATTTGATTTAGCATGTTTGGTTTCGGAGGTATGTTTATATAACTGTCATTTTGAATGTGGCAGTTATACTGTCATTATGAGTAAAAACAAACAAACTAACTTGTGTCTTTACAAACCTTACAAAATCTTTTTTTTTTCCCAGTTAAACTCACAAAGATACATTTCCCCAGGCATTATTAGCCATTTATCATGTTTGGTTTAGGAGTTATGTTTAAATAACTGTCATATTGGGTGTGGCAGATATACTGTCATTATGAGTAAAACTTAATTTTTGTATTTGTAAACCTTACCAAAATACCTGATTCTGGTAAAAAGCACATAGATGCAATATTACAGGAATTTTTAGACATAAAGTATGTTTGGTTTTGGAGTTATGTTTATATAACTTTCATATTTAGTATGACAGCTATACGTTAAATTGAGTAAAAAAATCTAACTTGTGTCTTTACAAACCTTACAAATATTTTTTTCCAGTAAAATTCACAAAGATACATTCCTCTAGGCATTATTAGCCATTTTGTCGGATTGATTGTGGCAGTATACTGACATTATGAGTAAAACTAATATTTTGATTTGTAAACCTTACAAAAACAACTGATTCTAGTAAAACTCACGTGGATACAAAATTTTAGGCATTTTTAGACATAATGCATGTTTGGTTTTGGAGTTATGTTTAGATAATTGTCATATTGAATGTGGCAGTTATACTGTCATTATGAGTAAAACCTAATTTTTGTATTTTTCAACCTTACCAAAATAACTGATTCTGGTAAATTCCAATGGTTACAATATTACAGGCATTTTTAGACAAAATGCATTTTGGTTTTGGAGTTATGTTTATATAACTTTCATATTTAGTATGACAGTTTTGCCATCATATTAAATAAAAAAACTAACTTGTGTCTTTATAAACCTTACAAATTATTTTTTTCCAGTAAAACTCACAAAGATACATTTTTCCAGGCAGTATTAGCCATGTGTGGTTTAAGAGTTATGTTAAAATAACTGTCATATCAAATGTTGCAGTTATACTGTCATTATGAGTAAAACCCAAGTTTTGTATTTGTAAAACTTATTTAATATGACAGTTATACCGTCATATTGAGTAAAAAAAAAAGATAACTTGTATCTTTACAAACCTTACAAACTATTTTTTTCCAGTAAAACTTACAAAAATAAATTTCTCCAGTCATTATTAGACATTTTGCATGCATGGTTTAGAAGTTGTGTTTAAATAACAGTCAGATTGGATGTGACAGTATACTGTCATATTAGTTTTTTACTCAATATGCCAGTAATGTTCTTAAAATCTTGAGATAATGCGAAAAAAGCAATAACAATGTTTTTCAACATAATTCTTACACCAAACATCCAACTTGTCTAATAATGCCTGGAGACATGTATCCTTGTTATTTTCACCAGAAAAAAATTCTTTTGAGAGTTTTGCCATGACGCAAGTTAGTTTTTTTCATTCACAATGACAGTATAACTGTCATACCAAATATGAAAAGTATATATAAACATAACTCCAAAACTGAACATGCATTATGTATAAAAATGCCTGTAATATTGTATCTATGTGAGTTTTACCAGAATCAGGTAATTTGGTAAGGTTTACAAATACAAAAATTGGGGTTTTCTCATAATGACAGTATAACTGCTACATTAAATTTGACAGTTATTTAAACATAACTTCATAATAACACATGCAAATAGGCCAATAAAGCCTAAAACAATGCATCCTTGTGAGTTTTACTCTAAACATATGCTATTTTAAGGCTTGCTAACACAAAAAGTAGTTTTTTACTCATTATGACAGTAATGTTCTTAAAATCCTGATATAATGCGAAAAAAGCAATAAAAATGTTTTACAACATAATTCCTACACCAAACATGCAAAATGTCTAATAATTTCTGGAGACATGTATCTTTGTTAGTTTTACTAGAAAAATGATCTTTTGTAAGTTTTGCAAATACGCAAGTTAGTTTTTTTAATTCATAATGACAGTATAACTTGTCGGTTGTGTCGGGACACCTGATGACGTTTTGAGACATTTTATACAACTACAGCAGCAGAAATATACTGCTGAAGCAAGTCCGTTTTTTTGAATTTTTTGTAAGGGTCTCCCACCTTACGAAATTTTGGCAAATTTTTTTTTTCGTAAACGATGCATTTTCTTCTATTTTTAGATTGTGTCGGGACTCCTGATGACGTTTTGAGACATTTTATACAACTACAGCAGCAGAAATGTGCTGCTGAAGCAAGTCCGTTTTTTTGAATTTTTTGTAAGGGTCCCGCCTTACGAAATTTTAGCAAAACATTATTTCCGTAAACTATGCATTTTCTTCTACTTTTAGGTTGTGTCGGGACACCTGATGACGTTTTGAGACATTTTATACAACTACAGCAGCAGAAATGTGCTGCTGAAGCAAGTCCGTTTTTTAAAATTTTTTGTAAGGGTCCCGCCTTACAAAATTTTAGTAAAAATTTTTTTTCGTAAACTATGCATTTTCTTCTATTTTTAGGTTGTGTCGGGACACAACTAATGACGTTTTGAGACATTTTATACAACTACAGCAGCAGAAATGTGCTGCTGAAGCAAGTCCGTTTTTTTGAATTTTTTGTAAGGGTCCCGCCTTACGAAATTTTAGCAAAAATTTTTTTCCGTAAACTATGCATTTTCTTCTATTTTTAGGTTGTGTCGGGACACCTGATGACGTTTTGAGACATTTTTTACAACTACAGCAGCAGAAATGTGCTGCTGAAGCAAGTCCGTTTTTTTGAATTTTTTGTAAGGGTCCCGCCTTACGAAATTTTAGCAAAACATTTTTTCCGTAAACTAAGCATTTTCTTCTATTTTTAGGTTGTGTCGGGACACCTGATGACGTTTTGAGACATTTTATACAACTACAGCACCAGAAATGTGCTGCTGAAGCAAGTCCGTTTTTTTGAATTTTTTGTAAGGGTCCCGTCTTACGAAATTTTAGCAAAACTTTTTTTACGTAAACTATGCATTTTCTTCTATTTTTAGGTTGGGACACCTGATGACGTTTTGAGACATTTTATACAACTACAGCAGCAGAAATGTGCTGCTGAAGCAAGTCCGTTTTTTTTTATTTTTTGAAGGGTCCCGCCTTACGAAATTTTAGCAAACATTTTTTTTCGTAAACGATGCATTTTCTTCTATTTTTAGGTTGTGTCGGGACTCTTGATGACATTTTGAGACATTTTATACAACTACAGCAGCAGAAATGTGCTGCTGAAGCAAGTCTGTTTTTTTTGAATTTTTTGTAAGGGTCCCGCCTTACAAAATTTTAGTAAAATTTTTTTTTCGTAAACGATGCATTTTCTTCTATTTTTAGGTTGTGTCGGGACTCCTGATGACATTTTGAGACATTTTATACAACTAAAGCACCAGAAATGTGCTGCTGAAGCAAGTCCGTTTTTTTGAACTTTTTGTAAGGGTCCCGCCTTACGAAATTTTAGCAACATTTTTTTTTCGTAAACGATGCATTTTCTTCTATTTTTAGGTTGTGTCGGGACTCCTGATGACATTTTGAGACATTTTATACGACAGCACCAGAAATATGCTGCTGAAGCAAGTCCGTTTTTTTGAATTTTTTGTAAGGGTCCCGCCTTACGAAATTTTAGCAAAACATTTTTTCCGTAAACTATGCATTTACTTCTATTTTTAGGTTGTGTCGGGACACCTGATGACGTTTTGAGACATTTTATACAACTACAGCAGCAGAAATGTGCTGCTGAAGCAAGTCCGTTTTTTTGAATTTTTTGTAAGGGTCCCTCCCGCCTTACGAAATTTTAGCAAAAATTTTTTTAACGTAAACTAAGCATTTTTTTCTATTTTTAGGTTGTGTCGGGACACCTGATGACGTTTTGAGACATTTTATACAACTACAGCAGCAGAAATGTGCTGCTGAAGCAAGTCCGTTTTTTTGAATTTTTTGTAAGGGTCCCGCCTTACGAAATTTTAGCAAACATTTTTTTCCGTAAACTATGCATTTTCTTCTATTTTTAGGTTGTGTCGGGACACCTGATGACGTTTTGAGACATTTTATACAACTACAGCAGCAGAAATGTGCTGCCCGTAAACTATGCATTTTCTTCTATTTTTAGGTTGTGTCGGGACACCTGATGACGTTTTGAGACATTTTATACAACTACAGCAGCAGAAATGTGCTGCTGAAGCAAGTCCTTTTTTTTGAATTTTTTGTAAGGGTCCCGCATTACGAAATTTTAGCAAACATTTTTTTCCGTAAACTATGCATTTTCTTCTATTTTTAGGTTGTGTCGGGACACCTGATGACGTTTTGAAACATTTTATTCAACTACATCAGCAGAAATGTGCTGCTGAAGCAAGTTCGTTTTTTTGAATTTTTTGTAAGGGTCCCGCCTTACGAAATTTTAGCAAAATTTTTTTTCCGTAAACTATGCATTTTCTTCTATTTTTAGGTTGTGTCGGGACACCTGATGACGTTTTGAGACATTTTATACAACTACAGCAGCAGAAATGTGCTGCTGAAGCAAGTCCGTTTTTTTGAATTTTTTGTAAGGGTCCCGCCTAACGAAATTTTGGCAACATTTTTTTTTCGTAAACGATGCATTTTCTTCTATTTTTAGGTTGTGTCGGGACTCCTGATGACATTTTGAGACATTTTATACAACCACAGCACCAGAAATGTGCTGCTGAAGCAAGTCCGTTTTTTTAAATTTTTTGTAAGGTTCCCGCCTTACGAAATGTTAGCAAAAATGTTTTTCCATAAACTATGCATTTTCTTCTATTTTTAAGTTGTGTCGGGACTCCTGATGACATTTTATACAACTACAGCACCATAAATGTGCTGCTGAAGCAAGTCCGTTTTTTTGAATTTTTTGTAAGGGTCCCGCCTTACGAAATTTTAGCTAAATTTTTTTTCCGTAAACTATGCATTTTCTTCTATTTTTAGGTTGTGTCGGGACACCTGATGACGTTTTGAGACATTTTTTACAACTACAGCAGCAGAAATGTGCTGCTGAAGCAAGTCCGTTTTTTTGAATTTTTTGTAAGGGTCCCGCCTTACGAAATTTTAGCAAAACATTTTTACGTAAACTAAGCATTTTCTTCTATTTTTAGGTTGTGTCGGGACACCTGATGACGTTTTGAGACATTTTATACAACTACAGCACCAGAAATGTGCTGCTGAAGCAAGTCCGTTTTTTTGAATTTTTTGTAAGGGTCCCGTCTTACGAAATTTTAGCAAAACTTTTTTTACGTAAACTATGCATTTTCTTCTATTTTTAGGTTGGGACACCTGATGAAGTTTTGAGACATTTTATACAACTACAGCAGCAGAAATGTGCTGCTGAAGCAAGTCCGTTTTTTTTTAATTTTTTGAAGGGTCCCGCCTTACGAAATTTTAGCAAACATTTTTTTTCCTAAACGATGCATTTTCTTCTATTTTTAGGTTGTGTCGGGACTCTTGATGACATTTTGAGACATTTTATACAACTACAGCAGCAGAAATGTGCTGCTGAAGCAAGTCTGTTTTTTTGAATTTTTTGTAAGGGTCCCGCCTTACAAAATTTTAGTAAAATTTTTTTTTCGTAAACGATGCATTTTCTTCTATTTTTAGGTTGTGTCGGGACTCCTGATGACATTTTGAGACATTTTATACAACTAAAGCACCAGAAATGTGCTGCTGAAGCAAGTCCGTTTTTTTGAACTTTTTGTAAGGGTCCCGCCTTACGAAATTTTAGCAACATTTTTTTTTCGTAAACGATGCATTTTCTTCTATTTTTAGGTTGTGTCGGGACTCCTGATGACATTTTGAGACATTTTATACGACAGCACCAGAAATATGCTGCTGAAGCAAGTCCGTTTTTTTGAATTTTTTGTAAGGGTCCCGCCTTACGAAATTTTAGCAAAACATTTTTTCCGTAAACGATGCATTTTCTTCTATTTTTAGGTTGTGTCGGGACACCTGATGACGTTTTGAGACATTTTATACAACTACAGCAGCAGAAATGTGCTGCTGAAGCAAGTCCGTTTTTTTGAATTTTTTGTAAGGGTCCCGCCTTATGAAATTTTAGCAAAATTTTTTTTAACGTAAACTAAGCATTTTTTTCTATTTTTAGGTTGTGTCGGGACACCTGATGACGTTTTGAGACATTTTATACAACTACAGCAGCAGAAATGTGCTGCTGAAGCAAGTCCGTTTTTTTGAATTTTTTGTAAGGGTCCCGCCTTACGAAATTTTAGCAACATTTTTTTTCCGTAAACTATGCATTTTCTTCTATTTTTAGGTTGTGTCGGGACACCTGATGACGTTTTGAGACATTTTATACAACTACAGCAGCAGAAATGTGCTGCTGAAGCAAGTCCGTTTTTTTGAATTTTTTGTAAGGGTCCCGCCTTACGAAATTTTAGCAACATTTTTTTTCCGTAAACTATGCATTTTCTTCTATTTTTAGGTTGTGTCGGGACACCTGATGACGTTTTGAGACATTTTATACAACTACAGCAGCAGAAATGTGCTGCTGAAGCAAGTCCGTTTTTTTGAATTTTTTGTAAGGGTCCCGCCTTACGAAATTTTAGCAACATTTTTTTTCCGTAAACTATGCATTTTCTTCTATTTTTAGGTTGTGTCGGGACACCTGATGACGTTTTGAGACATTTTATACAACTACAGCAGCAGAAATGTGCTGCCCGTAAACTATGCATTTTCTTCTATTTTTAGGTTGTGTCGGGACACCTGATGACGTTTTGAGACATTTTATACAACTACAGCAGCAGAAATGTGCTGCTGAAGCAAGTCCTTTTTTTTGAATTTTTTGTAAGGGTCCCGCATTACGAAATTTTAGCAAACATTTTTTTCCGTAAACTATGCATTTTCTTCTATTTTTAGGTTGTGTCGGGACACCTGATGACGTTTTGAAACATTTTATTCAACTACAGCAGCAGAAATGTGCTGCTGAAGCAAGTTCGTTTTTTTGAATTTTTTGTAAGGGTCCCGCCTTACGAAATTTTAGCAAAATTTTTTTTCCGTAAACTATGCATTTTCTTCTATTTTTAGGTTGTGTCGGGACACCTGATGACGTTTTGAGACATTTTATACAACTACAGCAGCAGAAATGTGCTGCTGAAGCAAGTCCGTTTTTTTGAATATTTTGTAAAGGTCCCGCCCAACGAAATTTTAGCAAAAATTTTTTACCGTAAACTATGCATTTTCTTCTATTTTTAGGTTGTGTCGGGACACCTGATGACGTTTTGAGACATTTTATACAACTACAGCACCAGAAATGTGCTGCTGAATCAAGTCCGTTTTTTTAAATTTTTTGCAAGGGTCCCGCCTAAAGAAATTTTAGCAAAACTTTTTTTTCGTAAACGATGCATTTTCTTCTATTTTTAGGTTGTGTCGGGACTCCTGATGACATTTTGAGACATTTTATACAACTACAGCACCAGAAATGTGCTGCTGAAGCAAGTCCGTTTTTTTTAATTTTTTGTAAGGGTCCCGTCTTACGAAATTTTAGCAAACATTTTTTTTCGTAAACGATGTATTTTCTTCTATTTTTAGGTTGTGTCGGGACTCTTGATGACATTTTGAGACATTTTATACAACTAAAGCACCAGAAATATGCTGCTGAAGGAAGTCCGTTTTTTTGAATTTTTTGCAAGGGTCCCGCCTTACGAAATTTTAGCAAAACTTTTTTTTCGTAAACGATGCCTTTTCTTCTATTTTTAGGTTGTGTCGGGACTCCTGATGACATTTTGAGACATTTTATACAACTACAGCACCAGAAATGTGCTGCTGAAGCAAGTCCGTTTTTTTGAATTTTTTGTAAGGGTCCCGTCTTACGAAATTTTAGCAAACATTTTTTTTCGTAAACGATGCATTTTCTTCTATTTTTAGGTTGTGTCGGGACTCTTGATAACATTTTGAGACATTTTATACAACTACCGCAGCAGAAATGTGCTGCTGAAGCAAGTCTGTTTTTTTGAATTTTTTGAGACATTTAAACGACTGCCTTACGAAATTTTAGTAAAAATTTTTTTTCGTAAACGATGCATTTTCTTCTATTTTTAGGTTGTGTCGGGACTCCTGATGACATTTTGAGACATTTTATACAACGACAGCACCAGAAATATGCTGCTGAAGCAAGTCCGTTTTTTTGAATTTTTTGTAAGGGTCCCGCCTTACGAAATTTTAGCAAACATTTTTTTCCGTAAACTATGCATTTTCTTCTATTTTTAGGTTGTCGGGACACCTGATGACGTTTTGAGACATTTTATACAACTACAGCAGCAGAAATGTGCTGCTGAAGCAAGTCCGTTTTTTTGAATTTTTTGTAAGGGTCCCGCCTTACGAAATTTTAGCAAACATTTTTTTACGTAAACTAAGCATTTTCTTCTATTTTTAGGTTGTGTCGGGACACCTGATGACGTTTTGAGACATTTTATACAACTACAGCAGCAGAAATGTGCTGCTGAAGCAAGTCCTTTTTTTTGAATTTTTTGTAAGGGTCCCGCCTTACAAAATTTTAGCAAAATTTTTTTTCCGTAAACTATGCATTTTCTTCTATTTTTAGGTTGTGTCGGGACACCTGATGACGTTTTGAGACATTTTATACAAAAACAGCACCAGAAATGTGCTGCTGAAGCAAGTCCGTTTTTTTGAATTTTTTGTAAGGGTCCCGCCTTACGAAATTTTAGCAACATTTTTTTTCCGTAAACTATGCATTTTCTTCTATTTTTAGGTTGTGTCGGGACACCTGATGACGTTTTGAGACATTTTATACAACTACAGCACCAGAAATGTGCTGCTGAAGCAAGTCCGTTTTTTTGAATTTTTTGTAAGGGTCTCCCGCCTTACGAAATTTTGGCAAAAATTTTTTTTCATAAACGATGCATTTTCTTCTATTTTTAGGTTGTGTCGGGACTCCTGATGACATTTTGAGACATTTTATACAACTACAGCACCAGAAATGTGCTGCTGAAGCAAGTCCGATTTTTTGAATTTTTTTGTAAGGGTCCCGCCTTACAAAATTTTAGCAACATTTTTTTTCCGTAAACTATGCATTTTCTTCTATTTTTAGGTTGTGTCGAGACTCCTGATGACGTTTTGAGACATTTTATACAACTACAGCAGCAGAAATGTGCTGCTGAAGCAAGTCCGTTTTTTTGAATTTTTTGTAAGGGTCTCCCGCCTTACGAAATTTTGGCAACATTTTTTTTTCATAAACGATGCATTTTCTTCTATTTTTAGGTTGTGTCGGGACTCCTGATGACATTTTGAGACATTTTATACAACTACAGCACCAGAAATGTGCTGCTGAAGCAAGTCCGATTTTTTGAATTTTTTTGTAAGGGTCCCGCCTTACGAAATTTTAGCAACATTTTTTTTCCGTAAACTATGCATTTTCTTCTATTTTTAGGTTTTGTCGGGACACCTGATGACGTTTTGAGACATTTTATACAACTACAGCAGCAGAAATGTGCTGCTGAAGCAAGTCCGTTTTTTGGAATTTTTTGTAAGGATCTCCCGCCTTACGAAATTTTGGCAACATTTTTTTTTCGTAAACGATGCATTTTCTTCTATTTTTAGGTTGTGTCGGGACTCCTGATGACATTTTGAGACATTTTATACAACTACAGCACCAGAAATGTGCTGCTGAAGCAAGTCCGATTTTTTGAATTTTTTTGTAAGGGTCCCGCCTTACGAAATTTTATCAAAATTTTTTTTCCGTAAACTATGCATTTTCTTCTATTTTTAGGTTGTGTCGGGACTCCTGATGACGTTTTGAGACATTGTATACAAACTTACAAATATACCTTTCTCCAGGCATTATTAGCCATTTAGCATGTTTGGTTTAGGATTTATGTTTAAAAAACTGTCATTTGGAATGTGGCAGTTATACTGTCATTATGAGTAAAACCTAATTTTTGTATTTGTAAACCTTACCAAAATACGTGCTTCTAGTAAAACTCACATAGATTCACAATTCAAGCATTTTTAGACATAAGGCATTTTTGGTTTTGGAAGTTATGTTTATATAACTTTCATATTTAGTATGACAGTTATACAATCATATTGAGTAAAAAAAATAATTTGTGTCTTTACAAACCTTACAAAATATTTGTTTCCAGTAAAACTCACAAAGATAGATTTCCCCAGGCATTATTAACCATTTAGCATGTTTGGTTTAGGATTTATGTTTAAATAACTGTCATATTGAGTGTGGCAGTGATACTGTCATTATGAGTAAAACCTAATTTTTTGTATTTGTAAACCTTACCAAAATACTTGATTCTAGTAAAACTCACAAAAATTCAATATTACAGGCATTTTTAGACGGATTGCATGTTTGGTTTTGGAGTTGTGTTTGTATAACTTTCATATTTAGTATGACAGTTATACCATCATATTAAATAAAAAAAACTAACTTGTGTCTTTATAAACCTTACAAATTATTTTTTTCCCAGTAAAACTCACAAAAATACATTTCTCCAGGCATTATTAACCAATTTGCATATGATTTAGGAGTCATGTTTAAATAACTGTCATATTGAGTGTGACAGTATACTGTCATCGTGAGTAAAAACAATATTTTGTATTTGCAAACCTTACAAAAACAACTGATTTTTGTAAAACTCACATGAATACAATATTACAGGCATTTTTAGACGTAATGCATGTTTAGTTTTGGAGTTATGTTTATACAACTTTCATATTAAGTCTGACAGTTATACCATCATATTGAGTAAAAAAAACCTAACTTGTGTCTTTTCAAACCTTACAAATTATTTGTTTCCAGTAAAACACACAAAGATACATTTGTCCAGGCATTAGCCTTTGAGCATAATTGGTTTAGGAGTTATGTTTAAATAACTGTCATATTGAGTGTGGCAGTGATACTGACATTATGAGTAAAACCTAATTTTTGTATTTGTAAACCTTACCAAAATACTTGATTCTAGTAAAACTCACACAAATTCAATATTACAGTTATTTTTAGTTGGATTGCATGCTTGGTTTTGGAGTTATGTTTATATAACCTTCATATTTAGTATGACAGTTATACCATCATATTAAATATAAAAACTAACTTGTATCTTTATAAACCTTAAAAATTATTTTTTTCCAGTAAAACTCACAAAAATACATTTCTCCAGGCATTATTAACCAATTTGCATGTGATTTAGGAGTCATGTTTAAGTAACTGTCATTTTGAATGTGGCAGTCATGAGTAAAACCTTAATTTTTGTATTTGTAACCTTACCAAAATAATGGATTCTGATAATACTCACGTATATAAAATATTACAGGCATTTTTAGACATAATGCATGTTTAATTTTGGAGTTATGTTTATATAACTTTGATATATATAGTAGGACAGTTATACTTTCTTGTTGAGTTAAAAAAAACACTAACTTGTTTCTTTACAAACCTTAAAAAATGTTTTTTTTCCCAGTAAAATTTACAAATATACCTTTCACCAGGCATTATTAACCAATTTGCATGTGATTTAGGAGTCACATTTTGAATGTGGCAGCTATATTGTCATTATGAGTAAAACCTTAATTTTTGTATTTGTAAACCTTACCAAAATAACAGATTCTGTTAATACTCACGTATATAAAACATTACAGGCATTCTTAGACGTACTGCATGTTTATTTTGGAGTTATGTGTAAATAACTTTAAAATTTAGTATGACAGCTTCTTTGCAAACCTTACAAAATATGATTTTTCTAGTAAAACTAACAAAGATATAAGTTTAGGCATTATTAGACATTTTTCATGTTTGGTGTAGGAATTATGTTGAAAAACATTTTTATTGCTTTTTTCGCATTATCTCAGGATTTTAAGAATATTACTAACATATTGAGTAAAAAAATACTTTTTGTGTTTGCAAGCCTTAAAATAGTATATGTTTCGAGTAAAACTCACAAGGATGCATTGTTTTAGGCTTTTTTTTTATTAGCCTTTTTGCATGTGTGGTTAGTAAGTTATGTATAAATAACTGTCAAATTGAATGCATCACTTATCTGTCTTTATGAGTAAACCCTAATTTTTGTATTTGTAAACCTTACCAAATTACCCGATTATTGTAAAACTCAAATAGATACAATATTTGAGGCTTTTTTAGAGATAATGCATGTTCAGTTTTGGAGATATGTTTATTTAAATGTTATATGTGGTATGACAGTTATACTGTCATTATGAATCAAAAAAACTAACTTGCGTATTTGCAAAACTTACAAAAGATCATTTTTAAATTAAAACTAACAAAGATACATGTCTCCAGGCATTATTAGACATGTTGCATGTTTGGTGTAGGATTTATGTTGAAAAACGTTTTTATTGCTTTTTTCGCATTATCTCAGGATTTTAAGAACATTACTGTCATAATGAGTAAAAAACTACTTTTTGTGTTAGCAAGCCTTCAAAAAGCATATGTTTAGAGTAAAACTCACAAGGATGCATTGTTTTAGGCTTAATTGGCCTATTTGCATGTGTTATTATGAAGTTATGTTTAAATAACTGTCAAATTGAATGTAGCAGTATACTGTCATTATGAGAAAAACCCAATTTTTGTATTTGTAAAACTTACCAAATTACCTGATTATGGTAAAACTCACATACATACAAAATTACAGGCATTTTTAGACTTAATGCATCTTTAGTTTTGGAGTTATGTTTATATAACTGTCATACTTGGTATTACAGTTTTCTGTCATTATGAATTAAAAAAAGGAACTTGCGTCTTTGCAAAACTTACAAAAGATAATTTTTCTAGTGAAACTAACAAAGATACATGGTTCCAGGCATGGTTAGACATGTTGCATGTTTTGTGTCGGATTTATGTTGGAAAAACTTTTTTATTGCTTTTTTCGCATTATCTCAGGATTTTAAGAACATTACTGTCATAATGAGTAAAAAACTACTTTTTGTGTTTGCAAGCCTTAAGTTTCGAGTAAAACTCACAAGAATGCATCGTTTTAGGCTTTATTGGCCTATTTGCATGTGTTATTATGAAGTTATGTTTAAATAACTGTCAAATTGATTGTAGCAGTTATCTGTCCTTATGAGAAAAACCCAATTGTTGTATTTGTAAACCTTAACAACTTACCTGATTATGGTAAAACTCACATAGATACAAAATTACAGGCATTTTTAGACTTAATGCATGTTTAGTTTTGGAGTTATGTTTATATAACTTTCATATTTGGTATGACAGTATACTGTCATATTGTATTAAAAAAACTAACTTGCGTCTTTGCAAAACTTACAAAAGATTATTTTTCTAGTAAAACTAACAAAGATACATGTCTCCAGGCATTATTAGACATTTTGCATGTTTGGTGTAGGAATTATGTTGTAAAACATTTTTATTGCTTTTTTCGCATTATCTCAGGATTTTAAAAACATTACTGTCATATTGAGTAAAAAACTACTTTTTGTGTTTGCAAGCCTTAAAGTAGCATATGTTTAGAGTAAAACTCCCAAGAATGCATTGTTTTAGGCTTTATTGGCCTATATGCATGTGTTAATATGAAATTATGTTTAAATACCTGTCAAATTGAATGTAGCAGCTATGCTGTCATTATGAGAAAAACCCAATTGTTGTATTTGTAAAACTTACCAAATTACCTGATTCTGGTTAAACTCACATAGATACATAATATTAGGCATTTTTGGACATAATGCATGTTCAGTTTTGGAGTTATGTTTATATAACTTTCATATGTGGTATTACAGTTATACTGTCATTATGAATTAAAAAAAATAACTTGCATCTTTGCAAAACTTACAAAAGATAATTTTTCTAGTGAAACCAACAAAGATACATGTTTCCAGGCATTATTAGACATGTTGCATGTTTTGTGTAGGATTTATGTTGAAAAACTTTTTTATTGCTTTTTTCGCATTATCTCATGATTTTAAGAACATTACCGTCATAATGAGTAAAAAACTACTTTTTGTGATTGCAAACCTTAAAATAGCATATGTTTAGAGTAAAACTCACAAGGATGCATTGTTTTAGTATTAATTGGCCTATTTGCATGTGTTATTACGAAGTTATGTTTAAATAACTGTCAAATGAATGTAGCAGATATACTGTCATTATGAGAAAAACCCAATTGTTGTATTTGTAAACCTTACCAAATTACCTGATTATGGTAAAACTCACATAGATACAAAATTATTGGCATTTTTAGACTTAATGTAATTTCAGTTTTGGAGTTTTGTTTATATAACTTTCATATTTGGTATGACAGTTATACTGTCATATTGAATTAAAAAACTAACTTGCGTCTTTGCAAAACTTACAAAAGATTATTTTTCTAGTAAAACTAACAAAGATACATGTCTCCGGGCATTATTAGACATGTTGCATGTTTGGTGTAGGATTTATATTGAAAAACTTTTTTATTGCTTTTTTCGTATTATCTCAGGATTTTAAGAACATTACTGTCATAATGAGTAAAAAACTACTTTTTGTGTTTGCAAGTCTTATATAGCATATGTTTCGAGTAAAACTCACAAGGATGCATTGTTTTAGGCTTTATTGGCCTATTTGCATGTGTTATTATGAAGTTATGTTTAAATAACTGTGAAATTGAATGTAGCAGTTATACTGTCATTATGAGAAAAACCCAATTGTTGTATTTGTAAACCTTACCAAATTACCTGATTCTGGTTAAACTCAATTGTAGTCATTTTTGGACATAATGCATGTTCAGTTTTGGAGTTTTGTTTATATAACTTTCATATTTGGTATGACAGTTATACTGTCATATTGTATTAAAAAAACTAACTTGCGTCTTTGCAAAACTTACAAAAGATTATTTTTCTAGTAAAACTAACAAAGATACATGTCTCCAGGCATTATTAGACATTTTGCATGTTTGGTGTAGGAATTATGTTGTAAAACATTTTTATTGCTTTTTTCGCATTATCTCAGGATTTTAAAAACATTACTGTCATAATGAGTAAAAAACTACTTTTTGTGTTTGCAAGTCTTATAATAGCATATGTTTAGAGTAAAACTCACAAGGATGCATTGTTTTAGGCTTTATTGGCCTATTTGCATGTGTTATTATGAAGTTATGTTTAAATAACTGTGAAATTGAATGTAGCAGTTATACTGTCATTATGAGAAAAACCCAATTGTTGTATTTTCAAACCTTACCAAAGGGCTCACATTATTAAATTCACTAGAAAAATTATCTTTTGTAAGTTTTGCCATGACGCAAGTTAGTTTTTTTAATTCATAATGACAGTATAACTGTCACACCAAATATAAAAGTTATATAAACATAACTCCAAAATTGAACATGCAATATGTCTAAAAATGCCTGTTATATTGTATCTATGTGAGTTTAACCAGAATCAGGTAATTTGTTAAGTTTTACAAATACAAAAAATGGGTTTTTCTCATAATGACAGTATAGCTGCTACATTCAATTTGACAGGTATTTAAACATAATTTCATATTAACACATGCATATAGGCCAATAAAGCCTAAAACAATGCATCCTTGGGAGTTTTACTCTAAACATATGCTACTTTAAGGCTTGCAAACACAAAAAGTAGTTTTTTACTCAATATGACAGTAATGTTTTTAAAATCCTGAGATAATGCGAAAAAAGCAATAAAAATGTTTTACAACATAATTCCTACACCAAACATGCAAAATGTCTAATAATGCCAGTTATACTGTCATTATGAGTATAACCCAAGTTTTGTATTTGTAAACATTACCAAAATATCTCATTCTGGTAAAACTAACATAGATTCAAAATTACAGGCATTTTTAGACGGATTGCAAGTTTGATTTTGGAGTTATGTTTATTTAACTTTCGTTTAGTATGACAGTTATGCTGTCATATTGAGTAAAAAATAACTAACTTTACAAACCTTACAAAATATTTTTTTTTCCAGTAAAACTCACAAAAATAAATTTCTCCAGGCATTATTAGCCATTATAAATAAAGTTGATTTGATTTGATTTAGCATGTTTGGTTTCGGAGGTATGTTTATATAACTGTCATTTTGAATGTGGCAGTTATACTGTCATTATGAGTAAAAACAAACAAACTAACTTGTGTCTTTACAAACCTTACAAAATCTTTTTTTTTTCCCAGTTAAACTCACAAAGATACATTTCCCCAGGCATTATTAGCCATTTATCATGTTTGGTTTAGGAGTTATGTTTAAATAACTGTCATATTGGGTGTGGCAGATATACTGTCATTATGAGTAAAACTTAATTTTTGTATTTGTAAACCTTACCAAAATACCTGATTCTGGTAAAAAGCACATAGATGCAATATTACAGGAATTTTTAGACATAAAGTATGTTTGGTTTTGGAGTTATGTTTATATAACTTTCATATTTAGTATGACAGCTATACGTTAAATTGAGTAAAAAAATCTAACTTGTGTCTTTACAAACCTTACAAATATTTTTTTCCAGTAAAATTCACAAAGATACATTCCTCTAGGCATTATTAGCCATTTTGTCGGATTGATTGTGGCAGTATACTGACATTATGAGTAAAACTAATATTTTGATTTGTAAACCTTACAAAAACAACTGATTCTAGTAAAACTCACGTGGATACAAAATTGTAGGCATTTTTAGACATAATGCATGTTTGGTTTTGGAGTTATGTTTAGATAATTGTCATATTGAATGTGGCAGTTATACTGTCATTATGAGTAAAACCTAATTTTTGTATTTTTCAACCTTACCAAAATAACTGATTCTGGTAAATTCCAATGGTTACAATATTACAGGCATTTTTAGACAAAATGCATTTTGGTTTTGGAGTTATGTTTATATAACTTTCATATTTAGTATGACAGTTTTGCCATCATATTAAATAAAAAAACTAACTTGTGTCTTTATAAACCTTACAAATTATTTTTTTCCAGTAAAACTCACAAAGATACATTTTTCCAGGCAGTATTAGCCATGTGTGGTTTAAGAGTTATGTTAAAATAACTGTCATATCAAATGTTGCAGTTATACTGTCATTATGAGTAAAACCCAAGTTTTGTATTTGTAAAACTTATTTAATATGACAGTTATACCGTCATATTGAGTAAAAAAAAAAGATAACTTGTATCTTTACAAACCTTACAAACTATTTTTTTCCAGTAAAACTTACAAAAATAAATTTCTCCAGTCATTATTAGACATTTTGCATGCATGGTTTAGAAGTTGTGTTTAAATAACAGTCAGATTGGATGTGACAGTATACTGTCATATTAGTTTTTTACTCAATATGCCAGTAATGTTCTTAAAATCTTGAGATAATGCGAAAAAAGCAATAACAATGTTTTTCAACATAATTCTTACACCAAACATCCAACTTGTCTAATAATGCCTGGAGACATGTATCCTTGTTATTTTCACCAGAAAAAAATTCTTTTGAGAGTTTTGCCATGACGCAAGTTAGTTTTTTTCATTCACAATGACAGTATAACTGTCATACCAAATATGAAAAGTATATATAAACATAACTCCAAAACTGAACATGCATTATGTATAAAAATGCCTGTAATATTGTATCTATGTGAGTTTTACCAGAATCAGGTAATTTGGTAAGGTTTACAAATACAAAAATTGGGGTTTTCTCATAATGACAGTATAACTGCTACATTAAATTTGACAGTTATTTAAACATAACTTCATAATAACACATGCAAATAGGCCAATAAAGCCTAAAACAATGCATCCTTGTGAGTTTTACTCTAAACATATGCTATTTTAAGGCTTGCTAACACAAAAAGTAGTTTTTTACTCATTATGACAGTAATGTTCTTAAAATCCTGATATAATGCGAAAAAAGCAATAAAAATGTTTTACAACATAATTCCTACACCAAACATGCAAAATGTCTAATAATTTCTGGAGACATGTATCTTTGTTAGTTTTACTAGAAAAATGATCTTTTGTAAGTTTTGCAAATACGCAAGTTAGTTTTTTTAATTCATAATGACAGTATAACTTGTCGGTTGTGTCGGGACACCTGATGACGTTTTGAGACATTTTATACAACTACAGCAGCAGAAATATACTGCTGAAGCAAGTCCGTTTTTTTGAATTTTTTGTAAGGGTCTCCCACCTTACGAAATTTTGGCAAATTTTTTTTTTCGTAAACGATGCATTTTCTTCTATTTTTAGATTGTGTCGGGACTCCTGATGACGTTTTGAGACATTTTATACAACTACAGCAGCAGAAATGTGCTGCTGAAGCAAGTCCGTTTTTTTGAATTTTTTGTAAGGGTCCCGCCTTACGAAATTTTAGCAAAACATTATTTCCGTAAACTATGCATTTTCTTCTACTTTTAGGTTGTGTCGGGACACCTGATGACGTTTTGAGACATTTTATACAACTACAGCAGCAGAAATGTGCTGCTGAAGCAAGTCCGTTTTTTAAAATTTTTTGTAAGGGTCCCGCCTTACAAAATTTTAGTAAAAATTTTTTTTCGTAAACTATGCATTTTCTTCTATTTTTAGGTTGTGTCGGGACACAACTAATGACGTTTTGAGACATTTTATACAACTACAGCAGCAGAAATGTGCTGCTGAAGCAAGTCCGTTTTTTTGAATTTTTTGTAAGGGTCCCGCCTTACGAAATTTTAGCAAAAATTTTTTTCCGTAAACTATGCATTTTCTTCTATTTTTAGGTTGTGTCGGGACACCTGATGACGTTTTGAGACATTTTTTACAACTACAGCAGCAGAAATGTGCTGCTGAAGCAAGTCCGTTTTTTTGAATTTTTTGTAAGGGTCCCGCCTTACGAAATTTTAGCAAAACATTTTTTCCGTAAACTAAGCATTTTCTTCTATTTTTAGGTTGTGTCGGGACACCTGATGACGTTTTGAGACATTTTATACAACTACAGCACCAGAAATGTGCTGCTGAAGCAAGTCCGTTTTTTTGAATTTTTTGTAAGGGTCCCGTCTTACGAAATTTTAGCAAAACTTTTTTTACGTAAACTATGCATTTTCTTCTATTTTTAGGTTGGGACACCTGATGACGTTTTGAGACATTTTATACAACTACAGCAGCAGAAATGTGCTGCTGAAGCAAGTCCGTTTTTTTTTATTTTTTGAAGGGTCCCGCCTTACGAAATTTTAGCAAACATTTTTTTTCGTAAACGATGCATTTTCTTCTATTTTTAGGTTGTGTCGGGACTCTTGATGACATTTTGAGACATTTTATACAACTACAGCAGCAGAAATGTGCTGCTGAAGCAAGTCTGTTTTTTTTGAATTTTTTGTAAGGGTCCCGCCTTACAAAATTTTAGTAAAATTTTTTTTTCGTAAACGATGCATTTTCTTCTATTTTTAGGTTGTGTCGGGACTCCTGATGACATTTTGAGACATTTTATACAACTAAAGCACCAGAAATGTGCTGCTGAAGCAAGTCCGTTTTTTTGAACTTTTTGTAAGGGTCCCGCCTTACGAAATTTTAGCAACATTTTTTTTTCGTAAACGATGCATTTTCTTCTATTTTTAGGTTGTGTCGGGACTCCTGATGACATTTTGAGACATTTTATACGACAGCACCAGAAATATGCTGCTGAAGCAAGTCCGTTTTTTTGAATTTTTTGTAAGGGTCCCGCCTTACGAAATTTTAGCAAAACATTTTTTCCGTAAACTATGCATTTACTTCTATTTTTAGGTTGTGTCGGGACACCTGATGACGTTTTGAGACATTTTATACAACTACAGCAGCAGAAATGTGCTGCTGAAGCAAGTCCGTTTTTTTGAATTTTTTGTAAGGGTCCCTCCCGCCTTACGAAATTTTAGCAAAAATTTTTTTAACGTAAACTAAGCATTTTTTTCTATTTTTAGGTTGTGTCGGGACACCTGATGACGTTTTGAGACATTTTATACAACTACAGCAGCAGAAATGTGCTGCTGAAGCAAGTCCGTTTTTTTGAATTTTTTGTAAGGGTCCCGCCTTACGAAATTTTAGCAAACATTTTTTTCCGTAAACTATGCATTTTCTTCTATTTTTAGGTTGTGTCGGGACACCTGATGACGTTTTGAGACATTTTATACAACTACAGCAGCAGAAATGTGCTGCCCGTAAACTATGCATTTTCTTCTATTTTTAGGTTGTGTCGGGACACCTGATGACGTTTTGAGACATTTTATACAACTACAGCAGCAGAAATGTGCTGCTGAAGCAAGTCCTTTTTTTTGAATTTTTTGTAAGGGTCCCGCATTACGAAATTTTAGCAAACATTTTTTTCCGTAAACTATGCATTTTCTTCTATTTTTAGGTTGTGTCGGGACACCTGATGACGTTTTGAAACATTTTATTCAACTACATCAGCAGAAATGTGCTGCTGAAGCAAGTTCGTTTTTTTGAATTTTTTGTAAGGGTCCCGCCTTACGAAATTTTAGCAAAATTTTTTTTCCGTAAACTATGCATTTTCTTCTATTTTTAGGTTGTGTCGGGACACCTGATGACGTTTTGAGACATTTTATACAACTACAGCAGCAGAAATGTGCTGCTGAAGCAAGTCCGTTTTTTTGAATTTTTTGTAAGGGTCCCGCCTAACGAAATTTTGGCAACATTTTTTTTTCGTAAACGATGCATTTTCTTCTATTTTTAGGTTGTGTCGGGACTCCTGATGACATTTTGAGACATTTTATACAACCACAGCACCAGAAATGTGCTGCTGAAGCAAGTCCGTTTTTTTAAATTTTTTGTAAGGTTCCCGCCTTACGAAATGTTAGCAAAAATGTTTTTCCATAAACTATGCATTTTCTTCTATTTTTAAGTTGTGTCGGGACTCCTGATGACATTTTATACAACTACAGCACCATAAATGTGCTGCTGAAGCAAGTCCGTTTTTTTGAATTTTTTGTAAGGGTCCCGCCTTACGAAATTTTAGCTAAATTTTTTTTCCGTAAACTATGCATTTTCTTCTATTTTTAGGTTGTGTCGGGACACCTGATGACGTTTTGAGACATTTTTTACAACTACAGCAGCAGAAATGTGCTGCTGAAGCAAGTCCGTTTTTTTGAATTTTTTGTAAGGGTCCCGCCTTACGAAATTTTAGCAAAACATTTTTACGTAAACTAAGCATTTTCTTCTATTTTTAGGTTGTGTCGGGACACCTGATGACGTTTTGAGACATTTTATACAACTACAGCACCAGAAATGTGCTGCTGAAGCAAGTCCGTTTTTTTGAATTTTTTGTAAGGGTCCCGTCTTACGAAATTTTAGCAAAACTTTTTTTACGTAAACTATGCATTTTCTTCTATTTTTAGGTTGGGACACCTGATGAAGTTTTGAGACATTTTATACAACTACAGCAGCAGAAATGTGCTGCTGAAGCAAGTCCGTTTTTTTTTAATTTTTTGAAGGGTCCCGCCTTACGAAATTTTAGCAAACATTTTTTTTCCTAAACGATGCATTTTCTTCTATTTTTAGGTTGTGTCGGGACTCTTGATGACATTTTGAGACATTTTATACAACTACAGCAGCAGAAATGTGCTGCTGAAGCAAGTCTGTTTTTTTGAATTTTTTGTAAGGGTCCCGCCTTACAAAATTTTAGTAAAATTTTTTTTTCGTAAACGATGCATTTTCTTCTATTTTTAGGTTGTGTCGGGACTCCTGATGACATTTTGAGACATTTTATACAACTAAAGCACCAGAAATGTGCTGCTGAAGCAAGTCCGTTTTTTTGAACTTTTTGTAAGGGTCCCGCCTTACGAAATTTTAGCAACATTTTTTTTTCGTAAACGATGCATTTTCTTCTATTTTTAGGTTGTGTCGGGACTCCTGATGACATTTTGAGACATTTTATACGACAGCACCAGAAATATGCTGCTGAAGCAAGTCCGTTTTTTTGAATTTTTTGTAAGGGTCCCGCCTTACGAAATTTTAGCAAAACATTTTTTCCGTAAACTATGCATTTTCTTCTATTTTTAGGTTGTGTCGGGACACCTGATGACGTTTTGAGACATTTTATACAACTACAGCAGCAGAAATGTGCTGCTGAAGCAAGTCCGTTTTTTTGAATTTTTTGTAAGGGTCCCGCCTTATGAAATTTTAGCAAAATTTTTTTTAACGTAAACTAAGCATTTTTTTCTATTTTTAGGTTGTGTCGGGACACCTGATGACGTTTTGAGACATTTTATACAACTACAGCAGCAGAAATGTGCTGCTGAAGCAAGTCCGTTTTTTTGAATTTTTTGTAAGGGTCCCGCCTTACGAAATTTTAGCAACATTTTTTTTCCGTAAACTATGCATTTTCTTCTATTTTTAGGTTGTGTCGGGACACCTGATGACGTTTTGAGACATTTTATACAACTACAGCAGCAGAAATGTGCTGCTGAAGCAAGTCCGTTTTTTTGAATTTTTTGTAAGGGTCCCGCCTTACGAAATTTTAGCAACATTTTTTTTCCGTAAACTATGCATTTTCTTCTATTTTTAGGTTGTGTCGGGACACCTGATGACGTTTTGAGACATTTTATACAACTACAGCAGCAGAAATGTGCTGCTGAAGCAAGTCCGTTTTTTTGAATTTTTTGTAAGGGTCCCGCCTTACGAAATTTTAGCAACATTTTTTTTCCGTAAACTATGCATTTTCTTCTATTTTTAGGTTGTGTCGGGACACCTGATGACGTTTTGAGACATTTTATACAACTACAGCAGCAGAAATGTGCTGCCCGTAAACTATGCATTTTCTTCTATTTTTAGGTTGTGTCGGGACACCTGATGACGTTTTGAGACATTTTATACAACTACAGCAGCAGAAATGTGCTGCTGAAGCAAGTCCTTTTTTTTGAATTTTTTGTAAGGGTCCCGCATTACGAAATTTTAGCAAACCTTTTTTTCCGTAAACTATGCATTTTCTTCTATTTTTAGGTTGTGTCGGGACACCTGATGACGTTTTGAAACATTTTATTCAACTACAGCAGCAGAAATGTGCTGCTGAAGCAAGTTCGTTTTTTTGAATTTTTTGTAAGGGTCCCGCCTTACGAAATTTTAGCAAAATTTTTTTTCCGTAAACTATGCATTTTCTTCTATTTTTAGGTTGTGTCGGGACACCTGATGACGTTTTGAGACATTTTATACAACTACAGCAGCAGAAATGTGCTGCTGAAGCAAGTCCGTTTTTTTGAATATTTTGTAAAGGTCCCGCCCAACGAAATTTTAGCAAAAATTTTTTACCGTAAACTATGCATTTTCTTCTATTTTTAGGTTGTGTCGGGACACCTGATGACGTTTTGAGACATTTTATACAACTACAGCACCAGAAATGTGCTGCTGAATCAAGTCCGTTTTTTTAAATTTTTTGCAAGGGTCCCGCCTAAAGAAATTTTAGCAAAACTTTTTTTTCGTAAACGATGCATTTTCTTCTATTTTTAGGTTGTGTCGGGACTCCTGATGACATTTTGAGACATTTTATACAACTACAGCACCAGAAATGTGCTGCTGAAGCAAGTCCGTTTTTTTTAATTTTTTGTAAGGGTCCCGTCTTACGAAATTTTAGCAAACATTTTTTTTCGTAAACGATGTATTTTCTTCTATTTTTAGGTTGTGTCGGGACTCTTGATGACATTTTGAGACATTTTATACAACTAAAGCACCAGAAATATGCTGCTGAAGGAAGTCCGTTTTTTTGAATTTTTTGCAAGGGTCCCGCCTTACGAAATTTTAGCAAAACTTTTTTTTCGTAAACGATGCCTTTTCTTCTATTTTTAGGTTGTGTCGGGACTCCTGATGACATTTTGAGACATTTTATACAACTACAGCACCAGAAATGTGCTGCTGAAGCAAGTCCGTTTTTTTGAATTTTTTGTAAGGGTCCCGTCTTACGAAATTTTAGCAAACATTTTTTTTCGTAAACGATGCATTTTCTTCTATTTTTAGGTTGTGTCGGGACTCTTGATAACATTTTGAGACATTTTATACAACTACCGCAGCAGAAATGTGCTGCTGAAGCAAGTCTGTTTTTTTGAATTTTTTGAGACATTTAAACGACTGCCTTACGAAATTTTAGTAAAAATTTTTTTTCGTAAACGATGCATTTTCTTCTATTTTTAGGTTGTGTCGGGACTCCTGATGACATTTTGAGACATTTTATACAACGACAGCACCAGAAATATGCTGCTGAAGCAAGTCCGTTTTTTTGAATTTTTTGTAAGGGTCCCGCCTTACGAAATTTTAGCAAACATTTTTTTCCGTAAACTATGCATTTTCTTCTATTTTTAGGTTGTCGGGACACCTGATGACGTTTTGAGACATTTTATACAACTACAGCAGCAGAAATGTGCTGCTGAAGCAAGTCCGTTTTTTTGAATTTTTTGTAAGGGTCCCGCCTTACGAAATTTTAGCAAACATTTTTTTACGTAAACTAAGCATTTTCTTCTATTTTTAGGTTGTGTCGGGACACCTGATGACGTTTTGAGACATTTTATACAACTACAGCAGCAGAAATGTGCTGCTGAAGCAAGTCCTTTTTTTTGAATTTTTTGTAAGGGTCCCGCCTTACAAAATTTTAGCAAAATTTTTTTTCCGTAAACTATGCATTTTCTTCTATTTTTAGGTTGTGTCGGGACACCTGATGACGTTTTGAGACATTTTATACAAAAACAGCACCAGAAATGTGCTGCTGAAGCAAGTCCGTTTTTTTGAATTTTTTGTAAGGGTCCCGCCTTACGAAATTTTAGCAACATTTTTTTTCCGTAAACTATGCATTTTCTTCTATTTTTAGGTTGTGTCGGGACACCTGATGACGTTTTGAGACATTTTATACAACTACAGCACCAGAAATGTGCTGCTGAAGCAAGTCCGTTTTTTTGAATTTTTTGTAAGGGTCTCCCGCCTTACGAAATTTTGGCAAAAATTTTTTTTCATAAACGATGCATTTTCTTCTATTTTTAGGTTGTGTCGGGACTCCTGATGACATTTTGAGACATTTTATACAACTACAGCACCAGAAATGTGCTGCTGAAGCAAGTCCGATTTTTTGAATTTTTTTGTAAGGGTCCCGCCTTACAAAATTTTAGCAACATTTTTTTTCCGTAAACTATGCATTTTCTTCTATTTTTAGGTTGTGTCGAGACTCCTGATGACGTTTTGAGACATTTTATACAACTACAGCAGCAGAAATGTGCTGCTGAAGCAAGTCCGTTTTTTTGAATTTTTTGTAAGGGTCTCCCGCCTTACGAAATTTTGGCAACATTTTTTTTTCATAAACGATGCATTTTCTTCTATTTTTAGGTTGTGTCGGGACTCCTGATGACATTTTGAGACATTTTATACAACTACAGCACCAGAAATGTGCTGCTGAAGCAAGTCCGATTTTTTGAATTTTTTTGTAAGGGTCCCGCCTTACGAAATTTTAGCAACATTTTTTTTCCGTAAACTATGCATTTTCTTCTATTTTTAGGTTTTGTCGGGACACCTGATGACGTTTTGAGACATTTTATACAACTACAGCAGCAGAAATGTGCTGCTGAAGCAAGTCCGTTTTTTGGAATTTTTTGTAAGGATCTCCCGCCTTACGAAATTTTGGCAACATTTTTTTTTCGTAAACGATGCATTTTCTTCTATTTTTAGGTTGTGTCGGGACTCCTGATGACATTTTGAGACATTTTATACAACTACAGCACCAGAAATGTGCTGCTGAAGCAAGTCCGATTTTTTGAATTTTTTTGTAAGGGTCCCGCCTTACGAAATTTTATCAAAATTTTTTTTCCGTAAACTATGCATTTTCTTCTATTTTTAGGTTGTGTCGGGACTCCTGATGACGTTTTGAGACATTGTATACAAACTTACAAATATACCTTTCTCCAGGCATTATTAGCCATTTAGCATGTTTGGTTTAGGATTTATGTTTAAAAAACTGTCATTTGGAATGTGGCAGTTATACTGTCATTATGAGTAAAACCTAATTTTTGTATTTGTAAACCTTACCAAAATACGTGCTTCTAGTAAAACTCACATAGATTCACAATTCAAGCATTTTTAGACATAAGGCATTTTTGGTTTTGGAAGTTATGTTTATATAACTTTCATATTTAGTATGACAGTTATACAATCATATTGAGTAAAAAAAATAATTTGTGTCTTTACAAACCTTACAAAATATTTGTTTCCAGTAAAACTCACAAAGATAGATTTCCCCAGGCATTATTAACCATTTAGCATGTTTGGTTTAGGATTTATGTTTAAATAACTGTCATATTGAGTGTGGCAGTGATACTGTCATTATGAGTAAAACCTAATTTTTTGTATTTGTAAACCTTACCAAAATACTTGATTCTAGTAAAACTCACAAAAATTCAATATTACAGGCATTTTTAGACGGATTGCATGTTTGGTTTTGGAGTTGTGTTTGTATAACTTTCATATTTAGTATGACAGTTATACCATCATATTAAATAAAAAAAACTAACTTGTGTCTTTATAAACCTTACAAATTATTTTTTTCCCAGTAAAACTCACAAAAATACATTTCTCCAGGCATTATTAACCAATTTGCATATGATTTAGGAGTCATGTTTAAATAACTGTCATATTGAGTGTGACAGTATACTGTCATCGTGAGTAAAAACAATATTTTGTATTTGCAAACCTTACAAAAACAACTGATTTTTGTAAAACTCACATGAATACAATATTACAGGCATTTTTAGACGTAATGCATGTTTAGTTTTGGAGTTATGTTTATACAACTTTCATATTAAGTCTGACAGTTATACCATCATATTGAGTAAAAAAAACCTAACTTGTGTCTTTTCAAACCTTACAAATTATTTGTTTCCAGTAAAACACACAAAGATACATTTGTCCAGGCATTAGCCTTTGAGCATAATTGGTTTAGGAGTTATGTTTAAATAACTGTCATATTGAGTGTGGCAGTGATACTGACATTATGAGTAAAACCTAATTTTTGTATTTGTAAACCTTACCAAAATACTTGATTCTAGTAAAACTCACACAAATTCAATATTACAGTTATTTTTAGTTGGATTGCATGCTTGGTTTTGGAGTTATGTTTATATAACTTTCATATTTAGTATGACAGTTATACCATCATATTAAATATAAAAACTAACTTGTATCTTTATAAACCTTAAAAATTATTTTTTTCCAGTAAAACTCACAAAAATACATTTCTCCAGGCATTATTAACCAATTTGCATGTGATTTAGGAGTCATGTTTAAGTAACTGTCATTTTGAATGTGGCAGTCATGAGTAAAACCTTAATTTTTGTATTTGTAACCTTACCAAAATAATGGATTCTGATAATACTCACGTATATAAAATATTACAGGCATTTTTAGACATAATGCATGTTTAATTTTGGAGTTATGTTTATATAACTTTGATATATATAGTAGGACAGTTATACTTTCTTGTTGAGTTAAAAAAAACACTAACTTGTTTCTTTACAAACCTTAAAAAATGTTTTTTTTCCCAGTAAAATTTACAAATATACCTTTCACCAGGCATTATTAACCAATTTGCATGTGATTTAGGAGTCACA